>NC_056732.1:502277709-502925209 GCF_019279795.1 Protopterus annectens | reverse complement strand
CTAGAGGAGCAGTAGGAGGTAACTACAGATGCACCTGGAGGCGTCACTCGGATGTAATGAGTTCTTATTCTGTCACAGACAATAAACCCAGCTTCCATGCAAAGGAGCCTCATTTTTTGAAAACATATATGATTTTATCATTTTGTTGACCACCCAAAACTCATTACCATCAGTGAGGTTAGGGACATAGACAGCCCAGTAAACTGAGAGCTTATTCCTGTTAAAATGCCAGGTTTTTGTGATATAAAAAAAATGAGACCACAATAAATCATTTCAACACTTTTCCCACCTTTAGTGTGACCTATAACCTGTACAATTCAATTGAAAAGCAAACAAATCTGTTAGGATAAAAAATATAAAAAAATAAAATACGCTGGTTGCATGTGTGCACACCCTTAAACTAATACTTTGTTGTGTGTGCATACCCTTAAATTAATACTTTGTTGAAGCACCTTTTGATTTAATTTCAGCATTCAGTCTTTTTGGTTCCACAACTGCCATCAATTAAAGAGACTCTGATTAACCCCAAATAAAGTTCAGCTGTCCTAGTAGGATTTTCCTGACATTTCAGGCTTTGTTCCTACTGAATGGTGCACTGCTACGTTCATCCCACTCTACAAAGGGGGAGCAACTACAGATCCTGGGAACTACCGCCCCATTAGCCTGATGAGTCTGATATGTAAGGCTATGTAGTGCATCATCATGGACCTTATAAATAAGGACATAGGGAATCTCCAAACTCTGGACCCCATGCACTTTGGGTTTGGGTTTGTGAAAGATAGATCATGCCTACTCAGCCTGTTAGACTTCTTTGAGGCTATTACCAGAGCTGTGGATGAGGGCAAGGTAGTTCACACAGCCTACCTAGATCTTGCCAAGGCCTTCGACACCATCCCTCACTTAGAAATCATAGATAGACTCACTAAACTAGGCATAAACCCCTATGTCATGAGATGGGTTGCCAACTGGCTCACTGATAGAACCCTCACTGAAAGTAGCGGACTCCAAATCTGACTATCAAACAGTTACAAGCAGCGTCCCGCAGGAATCGGTCCTAGGTCCTCTCCTGTTTGGCATCTACTTCTCTGAAGTTCAAGCCAACACAAAGGGACTCTGGCTGACCAAGTTCACAGATGATTGCAAACTGGGAGCCATTATTGATTCTCCAACTGATGTAGACATTCTGCAAAAAGGCCTCATTGACACCAGTGACTGGTGCCAGAACCATGGCTTTAAGCTCAATACCAAAAAGTGCATTCTCATTCCCTTTGGAAAAAATTCAGAGCCCATGAACTATCACATAAGCAGTAGTCCACTAAACACTGAAGGTGTGATAAGAGACCTGGGGACACAGGTTGACAGAGGTTCCTATCACGTAGTCAAACTTTTACAAGTTCGAACCTCATATGGTTGAGACCATAAGTTCAAATTTGTAAAAGTTCGAATGTTTCAATGAAAATCTCCATAAGCGGAGGTTTCCATTTTGTTCAATGGGGTGCAATCTCAGATTTGGTATATTTAAGTAGCGGGGATGTGGGGGTGTATGGGGGCTTGCCTCTCTGCTTAAAACAGTTTATTTTGTTTTCCATTGTTTTGGGGTTTTTTATCCATAGTCGAAGTTTTGTAACTTCGAACATAATGGTTTGAACATTACGTGTTCTAAGTTATAAGACTTTCACTATGTGATATAGTCCCGGTTGACAGCAACCTCTACTTTGATAACCACATTGCCACTGTAGTCAGAAAGTCCTTCTATGTGACACATCTCACTAAAAAGGTTTCTCATCCAGGAAGTAAGAGGTCATAATCCCTCTCTACTCGTCCCTCATTAGACCTATTATAGAATACAACTCCCCATTTGGTTTGTACCTCACTAGACACCTACAACAACTGGAAACGCCACACAAATACCTCACTAAGAGGATCTTAGGCCTTAGACACATGCCCTATATGGGCAGACTAAAAAAACTCCAGCTATACTCTGTCTCTTATCGCCTACTTAGAGGTGATCTCTGCTTGACCTACAATGCTATGTCTAATGCAGAGCCACAAGATATGCTACACCTAAAGAAATCCCATTCCCTCCATGCCACATGCTCCAGGGACCTAAACCTCATTACCACAATAAACAGAACATGCTGGAGGGACAGATTCCTAACCCAGAGACTTCCCATACTCTGGAACAAACTTCCCATTCACGTCAAGCAGAGCACTTCAGTGGCCCTCTTTAAGAGAAATCTTGATGAGTGGATGGGCAATAGAAAGTTCATCCCGGGAATCACTTCAGTGGCCTTGCTTGACAGGAGCACTGGGAACTAACTTTGGGTGGCATGATGCCAGGGAATCTTCTTGGTTTAGGCTTATATAGGCTCCACTGCCATCAGCCTAGTACACATCTATGAACCTATGAACCTATTTACTCAGTTGCCTGCTACAGCAAAACCCATGGTTCACAGAGAGCTTACAAAGCATCAAAGGGATCTCATTGTTGAAAGGTATCAGTCAGGTGAAGGGTACAAAAAAATGCCCACAGCATTGGATATACCATGGAATACAGTGAAGACAGTCATCAAAAAGTGGAGAAAATATGGGACAACAGTGAAATTGCAAAGAACTGGATGTCCCTTCAAAATTGATGAAAAGACAAGATGAAAACTGGTCAGGGAGACTGCCAAGAGACCTACAGCAACACTGAATGAGCTGCAGGAATTTCTGGCAAGTACTGGTTGTGTACTACATGTGACAACAATCTCCCATATTCTCCCATATGTCTGGACTATGGGGTAGGTTTGCAAGACGGAAGTCTTTTCTTACACAGAAAAACATCCAGGCCTGGCTAAAATTTGCAAAACAATACATCAAGTCTTTCAAAAGCATGTGAGAAAATGTGTTATGGTCTGATGAGACCAAGGTTGAACTTTTTAGCCACAATTCCAAATGGTACGTTTGGCACAAAAAGAACACTTCACATCACCATAAGAACACCATCCCCACAGTGATGCATGGTGGTAACAATATCATGCTTTGGGGTTGCTTTTCTTTAGCTGGAACTGGGGCTTTAGTCAGGGTGGAGGGAATTATGAACAGTTCCAAATGCCAGTCACTTTTGTCCCAAAACCTTCAGACGTCTGCTAAAAAGCTGAAGATGAAGAGGAATTTCACCTTTCAGCATGACAATGACCCAAAGCATACATCCAAATCAACAAAAGAATGGCTTCACCAGAAGAAAATTAAAGTTTTGGAATTACACAAGAGATACCCTTGCAATCTGACAGATTTGGAGCGCTTTTGCAACGAAGAGTGGGCAAATACTGCCAAGTTAAGATGTGTCATGCTGATAGACTCCTACCCAAAAAGATTGAATGCTGTAATTAAATCAAAAGGTGCTTCAACAAAGTATTAGTTTAAGGGTGTGCACACTTATGCAAAAAGCATATTGTACATTTTCTATTTTTTATATTTTTTTCCCCTAACAGATTTGTTTGTTTTTCAATTGAATTGTACAGGTTATAGGTCACATTAAAGGTGTGAAACGTCTTGAAATGATTTATTGTGGTCTCATTTTTTTTATATCACAAAAACTTAGCATTTTAACAGGGGTGTGTAAACTTTTATACCCACTGTTCATACAGTACTCATATCACTGCAACCTTCTGCTGGTCACTCTACTAATTTGCTTGACTTTCATTCATAAGCAAAACCCCAAGATACCTAAACTCATCTACCTAAGAAATCTGCCCTCCACCTTTCTTCCCCTACATACAGCCATCCATTCATTTGTGAAAAAGACCCATGACCTTGGATTTAACAGTGTTGATAAGCATCCCTTCATTTCACACTGAGCAGGAAGTAACTGCAGTGGTACTAGAGGTCACGGTCACTCAGTTAAACCCAGCACAGCAGTATCATCTGCAAACAACAAAAATGAAACCTTCATATCTAAACTTGGTACTCACCAAACCTTGGCAATGCTTTGATACCCTGTCCCTGAAAGCCATAAACAGGAACAGAGACAAGATATACAATTATTACACACAGAATTTGTCTGACTTAATGCCCTCCCTCCTCAAACACAGGGACCAGTTAGTCTGCAGCAGCATCGTGGGCACTCTGTTGTACCACATTCACGGGATACTGGGGAATGAATCTACATTACTTCTCCTGAACAACAGGTGCAAATATTGATGGTGTCTTTTCCAGCAACCTTTGCATTACATATATGTGTTACCAAGCAACATTAAAGTTGAAAAAAACTAATACCATTTTGAGCAATTGAAACACTCTTCTCAGTACAACCCATTGAGAACAGGAAGTATACATTTTCCTGCAGTGGTAACAAAAGCAGATGACCGAACAGTTTCTCTTGGATGAAAGCTACTCAGAACTATATGAGCAGGGAGACTGTAAATCTGTCACTGAGTGAAATATGAATCATGATATGACGAAGAGCAAACACTGTCGTGAAAAAAGATGAGAATACGATGCGATGGAAGAATGTTTTATGGTACAGCTGTTCGAAACTTGTCAGTGAGTATGTGTCAACCCAGTCTCATATCAGACCTAAAGATCAGACAGTGGCCTAGTTACAAATGTTATATGCTACAACATAGTAAGATTAGCTGGCAGATTTAACCAGCATTTATAAAACATATACGTTCTACTTGGCAGTAACAGTACCTGTACTTGCCATCCTCTGAGCACTGTGGAATATAATTTTGTCCTGTCCGGGCAGCATCTTCTCTTTTCAGTTCACATGGAGTCAGTGGTTGGGAGTCCAGCTGGTACTCTGAAAAAGAAGCAGAAAATACCAAGAGCTTAATTATTTCTTCAGGCTACTTTCTAATGTCAAAGAATAAGAATGAAAGGGCCAATTTTTATAATCTATTTAAACAAAAATATTTTCTGGGCAATTATTTGGCTATATTTATCACTGAAACAGTACCAAAATTAGAAAAATGTTTGACTTGTAGAAATAAGTCATTTGCAATATGTGATCTTTCATAGAAAAAATTGAATAGCCACAAATATGTAGTACTGCAAAGAATATCTTAACCTGACCAAGAAGTACCCCTCTAGTACCTGATGTTTACAAGTTTAGCTATAAGAGGGATTGTACGGTTGAGGAGGTATTGAATAGTTATTCCAGATTTAAATTAGGGGCTATTTGATTCAACAAAGAACCATAGATGCGGAAAATGTGGTGGGTTGTATTCCTCGTGGACATCGTTCTGTAGTAGAGAAAAATAATAAGTCATCTGTTAACACAAGTATTATTTTTCAAATCAAGCATTTAATTATCTGTAATATTGAAAAGCTGATTTATTTAATTATATGTACTTGTTCATTCTTTTATGTGGGTCAAACCTCTAGAAGTTTTAAATTATGTATTATGGAATACTTAAGTGATTTTAGGTGTCAGAAACCAAATAATGCATTATTTAAACACATGTATAAACATCCTACCCCCAAATTCAGATTTATTAGTATTGATAAATTAGTACATAGAATGCAAAATAGATTTGGATTGCATAATATATTAACTAAGAAGGAAAGACAATGAATGGATGATTAAGTTGGGACCTTTCTTTTATCCAAGGCTGGATGAATATTGGTGATTTTATAATATTGTATTTAGAACCGTAAATACTTAAAAGATTGTTTTTATATGCAGTCGTACTACGAATTAAGGTTCTGGTAACAAAAAATGTAGAACTTCATTCTATATATTTGATGTCATTTTCTGCAGTTCTTTACTCATGTACTGAAGAAGGCAAACTTACATCGAACCTGGTCTGTGGACCTCATTTCCAGTGTGGATTAAAAATTATATACTTTTCGTGTGGAATTTATTGTTGGTGTTTCTACTGTGGAGTTAGTTGGATGACTGAGCAATTTGGTTCCATTGGCTTCACGCCATACGATGCTGTTTATGTTTAGGTATTTAAATAATTGTAGACAGCCTCGCCTGAGAAAGTACATAAACAAATGGACTAAATAAGGAAGAGGCAAGAAGCTTTGTGTGGCAGCTGAGCTATACCTTTGGGAAAAGGAATATTTCTACATATACTGGTATTACTATAATTCTGTTATTTAAACTTTAGACATATTTATCTTATTCTCTTTCACTGTTCGCTTCATTACTGTGGGAGTGGAATGTCTGTTTGATTTGCTAGGATGGTCTTGTACAGTATTTAGCTGCTTTTCTGAAATAGCACCACATATATCCTGCAAAACGTTTAAATACTGAGAAACAGACTTTTCAAATCTCAGACTAAAAAATGTTTAAAGTAAACAGAAATTCTAGTTATAGGTTCATAGATTTACCCCTCTAGTTAGAATGGTATACCACTTCTAAAAGCATCTCTCAGATGATATAGAGAGTGACATGAATAAATGAAGGTGCTACAAGCAGAATGAAATGATTCAACAGAACAGGTGTGGCAAAATCATTTCTCAAATACAGCTGTATATATTTATACAATCATGCCATCTTTTATCAGCACAGGTTTAGGAGATTCTTCCCTCACATCTCCTAAGGTGATAACCATCCAGAAGGGTCATTATCCAAGCAAACATTGAGTGTTTGGTTATCTTGCAGTCATCCCATCTATGAGACCATTTTTTTTTGTTTGAATGGCCTAAACCCCTCCCTCTGTCTCTCGGGGGTGGTGACATCACTGTACGGACCACCTATGGTACGCCAACAGTTTTGTGTGCTACCTGTCACATGCCTGTCAAGGGTGTTAACACTGACTTGAATGGCCATGCCCACATTGTCCCTGCACTAAGCCTTGCCATTACAACTCCATCCCTGCCCTCCAGCAGAGATCACCTCAGGGAGTGCAGTGGAGTGGAAGTCTAGCCCAACCAGTACCTAACCCCTCTCCCCAAACATGGGTGTGTTGACCCTCCCAGTTTGTGACATCAAGCACTTGGGCTGGTAATTGAACTCTGGCCATCTATTGTTAAATGCTTTCACTAAGAAATTAAATGTTGGACTTGACCATAATGTGACTATGTCCCTATCCTAAAAGCACTGAGATGTGATCTACATCTGACAAATTTCCAAGATCAAAATAATTTTAATCTGTGTAATCTACAGTATAGATTTCAGCATTCATGCAGTGTAGTGGAATGCAGTACAGTAATTTTTATAATGAACTGGGACCTGAACCACAGCCTAATGGGTCTATAGAGATCAGATTAAAAAAAATCTAGTCAAGCTGCGAACATGTGGGTAGCACTTATATGACTAACCCCAGACATGTACGTTTCCCTCCTCCTCACCAAAACCATCACTTTTAGCCTTTTTCTGATTAGTTGTGTATCTGATTTTATTTTGGAAGTCACACCATTAAACATCCCCCAAGATACAATGTTTTGAGCACCTAATATACAAGCAAGAGGTCTAAGATATGCATGTGAGTAATGCAGAATGATCATACTTATAAGAAGTGTCTCTGAGTCGCCTGGCCATACCATATAGAACTAATGATGACTGGTTGGGAAAACTACCTGTAAAACTAATTGCTACTGACATCAGAACCTTTGCAGTACCTTCACTTAGCATGTTGAATAGCAGTCATTTGTTGATTTGCACTTGTTTACTTGATGTATTGCTCTTCCTACAGTCTTTCTTTTCTTTTCTTTTCTTTCTTTTTGTTTGCCCCTGGCATGTCTAAGCTGCTCAGCACTACTATACTCCTACCTTAGTGCCCCCATACTACATGTCAGTTTGCCACCACCTCAACCATTGGAGAGTTGAAGGCAGGAAGCTGAAATACTGAGCAGAGCTAAAAGAGAACAGCACCACATGTGATTTCCAGCATGACAGGGCTTTGCACTGGGTTCTAGCAAAGCAGACATACAGATGTTGTACTGTAAGGCTGAGTTGGCAGTGAGGCATGTCCTGAAAATATATGTTTGCCCTGAACACTATGACAGTCCTGCTTTCATGACCATCCCAATAATTGCCCCAAGTCGCTCTCTCCACCAGGGGTTAATGAGTAACCCTCCTTTACCACTATAGTTCCTCTCCTCCACAAGATAGAAACACACATCCTCCCTGCCACTCTGTCAGTCTTCAGGTTTGCTCATGAACCCTGGGTTACCTGAGATGCACTCCAGGCTTCATCCATATACAGCACCAGAGCCTTGTCTACAGTTTTTCTAGAAGTATATTAACTGCCACAGTGACACGGTTACTCATTCTCCCAGTCCCATAAAAAGCACACCCATCTTGCACTTCTCACTGGTGGCAGAAGCCAGCGATGTAAGTTGCACTTGTTGGATAACCTTAAATTTAGTTTAAAATAATGTCTGTTGGTGGCTACCAAATTATTCTTCCTTGCACAGATACACACACTTTATTTCTTTTGCTGTATCTCACTTTCCCACAGTGACCCATATGTTACTATCAGAGCCAGAAGAACTCCACAACAACAGTGTTTCAGTCTACTTACTTGGCAATAATGAATGATTTGGCTTCATAAGGTGAATGCATCTTATGCATTTCCTCTATAACATCAAAATGCAAAATAAAGGGAACATAGTCCTCTCTCGTATTATAACATTCAATGTGAGCTCTAATCAAATGCTGATTCTTGGTCAAAATAACTGCTTGGGCATCAGTTTCATCATTCTACATTGCCACTTCACTGTCACCTTACTTACTTTTTTCTTTCGTAACACAGAATGTGAATGAGTATATCCCAATAGAAACATAGGTGACAGTGTGCTGCATACTGACAGTACTCAGATAGCTGATCAGACCCAGTGTGGCTGAAGACACTGATACTCGAGCAGTGTCTTCAGACTTTTAGTTATTGGCTTACCCTATAGCCAAAAACAGAGCAATTCAGCTTTGCCATTTTCAGTCACAGAAAAAGCATGAACAAATGCATTTACACCAGCCTAGGTCCTGCAAGTGGTCAGTGCTGTGGGGAAAATATCCCTTTCACTCAATATGGAGTTAACTTGGAATTAATTGTAAAATGTAGATGGGTTACAGAGGTACTCTATGCATAGTGAGAAAATAACACATATGGAAAGGTATAATTTGTATGTGTACTATAGGCAGGTGTTTTTAGTTAATTTTGTTAATTACACATTTGTTGCCTTGTTTGGCCTCCAATTGTTTTAGTTCAAGTGAAGTTGTTCTTGATTAGTGTAGTCTCGGTGAACCTTCTTACATGCCACGTTGTCTGCTTTGTCTATTTGCCTTCCGACAGATCACCTGACCTAGGCATATTTTCTCTCTCTCTCCTTCCCTCACTCCCCTTCCCTGGTTATTGCCTTTTTAAATCAAATAATTATTCATATTCAGGAAAAGAAGAGAATTATGAAGCAATACAACCTCAGAAGCCATTTTCAAACAAAACTGGAAAAACTGGGACATGAATAGCTAGGCTTAAAAGATTCTCAGGCTGTTAGCCTAGAAAACTGAAGCATGAATGGCTAGGCTTAAAAGGCACTAGGGCTGTTAGCCTGGTAACCACTTATAATCCTATAAACAAATAAGTTATAGGAGTGTCACATCATAATAGAAATCAGTGATCGAAAGGACCATACCTCAGTATCAACCTCTGGCAACATTCTTGCAACAAAGTTTTTGTTAGGGCCTACAACAGCTATACCACATAATCATTAAAGTAACACATTAAGATAACAATCTGTACACATTTCCATCTCCTCCCAATTCACCCCCTTAAGTCCCATTTGAGGACCATACTAATAACCTCACAACATATCGGAGCAAAACATAACTCCCAATTATAAATGAAATATTTCTGTCTCTAGGGGAATTTTTAGATACCTCTTCTGTAGTCCCTGTATACTATACAGTACCTAGTATTTCACTCTACATTATCAATTTAACATTACAGTATTCCATAGTCTATATTTTATTCTACATAGAATTAAGCCTTCTACTACACTGTATGTTTGCCAGGGATGAGAGAGATACTAAAATCATGTGCACAGCTGCAAACACATACATCTCACCATCTGAGTTGTTTCAAATCTCTAAAAATGGAAAAAAAAGTCCTTGGGCAGTTCATATTTATACAAGCTACACTCCCTTTCAGCATTTGCTATTAGTCATTTGTAAATGTCATACCTATAATCTATAGTGAACAGTCAGTGATACTGTTACCGTATTTCGCTAGCAGTCTTCTAGTTTAACTAGACTAATGTAAATCTACTGAAAGCTATGTGTCTCTATCTTATTATTTTGGCTATAGATTTCAACTATGTTTTTGTATGTAACTTTCCTACTTGGGTCTCCATTGAAAATGTTCTGTGCTCAACTGTACATGCCTACTTAGGGGTAGGTATAATGATTCAAGTACTTACCTCACAGACAAGAGATACAGGGTTTGATTAAAAGCAAGAGAAATTCCGTAGGATTAAAATGGTCCAGAGGGGCAGCTAGTCTAGTACTTACTTATGAGCTTAACAGCTATTAAATAGTTAACTAAATGCATCAGGAAAGTGAGCTGTTGTAAATTCACACTGTACTCGGTCATTACTACTATTTACAAGGATAAGACTACATGATGACTGAGTTATACTTATTAAGTGATTACACATCTGAGATGAAGTTGCAGTGCACTCTGAAAGTTAGTATGTAAAAGATATGCCTACAAACTCTGTGTGCCCCAGAGCATAATTCTTAATGAACGTACACATTGACAGCAGATGTGCATTTCACTTCTACATTCACTCTCATAATGTGCCATTGTGAACTAATCTTATCTGTTCACTGACCCCAAGCTTCTTTAAAAAATAGGCATAAAAAAATCCAGAAATAATATGGACTAGTCCTGTGGTGAATGACTGGATGAAACCATGAGGCCACTAATTAGTAATGAATAGCTGTTGATAAGTTTCAAAGAATAAAGTATAGCCTTTTTTAGGCATTTTTGCCTCTAAACTATTGCATTCTTATTTAATGACCTTGATCTGCAGAACTACTTACAGTCTGAAATTATTAAATGTAAATGCATTATTTCAGCTTCACGTATAAATGCTATGTATGAATAATGAAGTCATTTTCATGCATTATTAGAATAAAATCGGGTATTATTAGTGTAAAATCCTTATGTTTGCATGCACCATGGTTATCTGTCTGGAAGGAATGAATCACTCAGAATTTTCTGCTATACCTGAATAAGCACGGGATTCATTTTGAGTTATACTTTTAAAAAGGATACCAAAAACATACCTGAAATTTGTGCATCTGCTATATTCCTGACATACAACAGGATGAGAAGCAGTCCCTGTAGGTGCATGGTTTCTGCTGTATGCAGGAGTAGCTCCTGCACTGACTGGAGGTTATGAAACAGCACCTTTGGTTCATCCAAGACAGTTTATATAGCAGTAAGAGTGCATGCAGGATTACCTGCAGCTTGCAACACTAAACAATGAATAGGTTCAGTGACGCAGACTGTGATCGTCAAGAAGTCTATGCCTGAGTAATAATGGCCCTTTAAAACAAGCAGACTGCATTAACTCAGTGGTTCAATCAAGCAGACAATACTCAGTGACATTTGATGAAATACACATAGTCCTGAATGACACAGCATACTGAATCAAAAGGAAAACATACAATTATATAAATGTCACAATATACATTACCTTACTTTTTCAGTAAAAAGAAAAAGTGAACAATGCTACTTACTTATTTATTCAGGCATATTCATCTGTTTAAAATCTTATGCTGTTAAAAAGCTGCATAAAAGATAGACCCTGGGATTCATGTAAGCTTCGCGCAAAAAATACATGCTATTTACGTATTAGTGCGATGAGCAGCAGTGTTAATTGCGTATGCATGCTGCTCATCACACTAACATGAATATAAGCACGTTTCCATGGGCAGCAACAATGTTTGCGGCCAGGAAAACATGTTGAGCAGCACAAGCTCACACAGTAAGCAAACAGATTTGTCTATGGGCAAACTTGTTAAGCATGGTAATGTGGATACCACAAAGAGCTATATGAGTGAAATAATGCCTGCTGTACACAGGCAGGAAAAGTGTACTGAGTGTACTGTGCACATAATGAAACATATGAATAGAAAAATAAGTAAGAGGGGATCTGAAACTGCAAGAACAACAACAATACATGGACTACTAGACATAAAAAACTGTACTGAGGACAAATGTGCACATAAATCAAAGAGATGTGTACAGAAAGATGTCAGGAGGAAGGGTAAATGTTCCAAGTCTAGTACAATAATTGATGTGGAGATGCTTACGTCACAAAGAAAACTTTCTAATAATAAAATTTTGCAGTACTTATGTCAGCATAAATAATGGTGGTCACTATTCCTGAGCAAATGTAGGTAAATATAAGCATATATGACAAAATTACATTGTAACAGAGGGGAATTACATGACATATTAATTTCATTGACATGCTGAGTTGAGATGACAGTTCACAAGGACAGTACATACATAATGGGCTATCTGCACAGCATGCATTTCCTCCCTATAACATGTATTAAAAGAGGAATGGCTCAAAAGCCACAATCACCTTTTGCAAGAATTGAACACATGGTATCAATGTCAGCACTGACCTGTGTATTAACTGTGTATACCATAGAAAGAGGCCAAACACATGTCTGAGGAGAATCGCTCTTGAAAGGAATTATGCACCTCAATATTATAGTAGTTATACAGCTTATACGAAGGTATGTGTGGTGTTACAAATGTGGGAGCAAAGTATAAAATACGTAATACCTTTGCATATGGCACCCCAGCCTGACATACTTATTGAACTAACAGATAACACATGCAAACCTCACACAAGGATGCAATAAATTCCCCAGAGGTATCTAGCATCTGTCACAGGAGGTAGCAATGTGTGTTATGAGAAACAAATGAAATCATGTGTGAATTAAGAAAGGATACCTGATAATGAATATCATACCAGCATGTCAAACTGATAGCAATTAAATGAGTATGCTCATGTGCACACAAATTTGATCTGTCCTATATCAATGTTCTTTGGTCAAGGACAACTACTGTTCATGTTAAACTATTTAAGTGCAATTTGGTGGAGTAGATGGGTAATCAGAAACTCACCTTGGGGGTTCCACCTGTGTCCCTCTTGGACAGGGCAATAGGTGCTGATTTAAATGCCTGCATGAACCAGACACCCTTGGGAACACAGGTTGAACTTGGATAGGTTTGTAAGGGCCCTTGGGTCATTAGCCTAGTAACCTCCTATGATCCTATGATATGATCTTATGTTATATAATGGTTGTTGCTTGATGTCAGTATGTTCACACAAAATGAATGACTATGCTAGATTTGAACATCAAGCTGTACAATGCCTTCAAATAACAAGACAGCTATTAATCACATTCGACACAGTGGAAATGTTATTACAGCAATTGAACTCCACCTATGTGAAGTCATTCAATCAGCTGTACTTTACCTGGCCATAAATCTTATCTGCTAAAAGTTGATGGGTAAGGCCTCTGACACTCTATACATACAAAGTATAATTGGGGGGATGTGTTTCAGGTAGAACAGTTAAGGATACAAATGCTTACAGTCACTCAGTGCTGGTTTGAAACACTTACCTAAACACTGACAGAATCAACACCATTGCAGGATCAATGAATGTGCCATGGTATAAGTGCATTGCTAGTTGTCATATGTGTGGTTATGTGAAAGCATTGCATCATGTGTATGACTCAAGGAATATGTGTCCCTGTAATTACGTAGAAAGAATCTTCCTGTATATCAGACAACATTGCCCAATACTAGGTATACCCAGACACACCTGTAGCCCCCTGCTGTAGTCATTGTGGCTGTAGAACAAAAATTATGTCCATTGTGGAGATAACCCCATACTGGAGCCCATGCCTTACACAGGCAACAACATACATCATATTGTTCTGTGTCCTTAGTCCTGAGGAGGTGATTCATTACATTTGCAATGGAACAACAATCTATTCAAATGACATCATCAGTCTTCAGTACAACCTTTTCAAAGGAAATGTAGACTAAATTCTTGCAACAGAAAACAACATCTACACCTGAGTATAGCACATGTGGGTGACAACACTATTAACAGCATGTAAATTGACTGTAAGCAGGGATGTTGGGATTTTAACTATATATTTACTCTCATAGGCAAATGAAGGTTTGCTAAAACACAAGAGCAACTAAAGATTTATTTGCAACTGTGACTGGTTGCATGGCACACTGTATAGATATACTTCATATATGTATTTGCAGCCTGTTCTTTAAAGTAAGAGGAAGAAACACACAACCACAGATGACAGTCATTGCTGTATCTGAAATCCCTACCTGTGTACTTAAAAAACCTATACACAAGTGCATTATATGTACACACCACAGGAGAAACCTGAGTGCATGTTAGCCATACTTTATCTTCAGAAGGATGACATCAGCTGTGTCATGCAAATGAGATACGTGTGTACAAAAAATGACTTCTACAGCTATGTTGAACTCTACACCTTGTCAATACTAAGAGATGTAACACACTCTTGCATTCATTTACATTCACACACACAAAATCATGAGAGTCTCACTGTTGTATTCAAACTCCCTACCTATCACATGTCACACTCTATACACAAGTGTAGTATAGGCTTGCGACACAGGAGAGGTCTGGCTTTTGTGGTGTGAGAGTCCATTGTTGAAATGATTGCCTCATTAGTGTGCTGCAGACAGTATGCATTTGTGGACAGAGTGAAAAGGGGGTGTGGGATTGATCTCACTATGTAAATGTTTCACATGATCTGGAGTCAAATCAGTATTCCTGCTGAAATAATCCTATATGAAATGAACCTACCATCACACATACAAGTTGATTGTTGCAAGATTAGATCACTCTACTTATCTAGTTATACAACCTAGAATGCACAGTAGTTAAAGCAAGCACCCCCACAGAAGTCTGACTTAGCCTGAGAGTGCACTTTATAGAGGATGGCATCAGCATTGTGTTGCTGAAACAATTATGCTGGGAAAAGGGTGTGACATTGATGAGGACACACCCTGCAGTGTAAAAATAATGCCAAGCTACTATCTTAATAAGTCCAGCAGTAGTTAAGGTCATAGTTACACAACTTCATAGACATGTTGACTCCCATATTAGAACCCCCTACCTATCTAGCTATGTAATCTAGAGGACACAGTAGGACACAGTACTTAACACAAGCACAACTGTAGAACTCTGACTTATACAATGTCAGAGTACACTTTATACAGAATGACATCAGTGTGGTTTGACAGAGATGATGATGTTGGGAGAAGGGTCTGAAATTGAGGTGAAGTCATCCTGCATTTTAAAATCAACTTCAGGCTACGACTGTACTGTGGACAGCAGTAGTTCAGATCATATCTGCACAATCCCATACACACACACACACACACACACACACACACACACACACACACACACACACACACACACACACACACACACACACAAACATTGATTGCCATGAGATTAAATCCCACTACCTATCTAGCTATACAATTTAGAGGACACAGTACTTAATGCAAGTGCCAAAGCAAAAGTCTGACTTTACATTGACAATGCACTGCAGATAGGATTAAAGTCTCATTCTGTGTTAGAAATGATATTGTGATGTTGAAAAGTTTGTGCAAATCCATATTTGTTGATATGACAGAGTAAGGTCAATGTTATACTCAATAATACATACATACATACATACGTACTGCTGACTTAAGTCAGGTATGCTGTCATTAATGAATACTGCAGAACTGAGAGTGACATGTACCTACCTGTCTTGTGTATATGAGACACATACACTTGTGGAACACTGGATGGACAATGAATTGTTCATGGATCATCAGGTTACGATAATGGTATGTAAACAAAAATGAATGTTACTGATATCAGCTATGGTATGTGCTCATGCATGGATAATGTGGCCTGCCAGTACCAAACAATACTTAATGTTTCAACACAGGAGGGATAAACAGTGATGATTTCTGTATATCAAGGCTGTATGTGGTTGTACATCATTTGTAAGTGTTACTGCTGCAGTGCAGAGCCAACTGTCCAGAATGAAGTGGCCAATTAAACACACAGGTCACTGCATTTCACATGTGTACATTACACAGTTGCCATCTAATGAAGTAATATCACCCAGTAGCAATATTTATTTCCAAATCACTACCGAAAGTGCAATGCTGAGAAACATATTTGCATGAAGGTTGGCAAAGGGTTAGCTCATGCGTGATGATAATTTCATGTGTTGAAATGGAACTGTGAAGTACCAGCATTCAGCGGTGCTCCACATGTTTTATTATATCTTTCCATGTTATCTTCAAACCACAGTTCAAGAATTAAATGCTGTTTTTGCCTTACCCATTTGCACAATAGTATGCTGTGAGCAAACACAGTTCTCTGCTGAAGGAAGCAGTGAAACACTAAATTTGGTTTGCCTTCTACAGTGTAAACAGGCTTAGTGGTGATTGGCAGCCATCAGGACTCTGGACAGCACTTCATGGAGAAAATCCACCTGTTAACCTAGCTTTCTGAGTGGCACAATGTCTAAACTCTCTGAGCTAATTGAAAAAGCAGAGTTGAAGCAGGGTTCAACTTCAGTATGTAGATGATTTTACATGGAATATAAGAATGTGATTATTATATTAAGTTTCCATCATGAGTTCAAGAACACCTAGGAATGACTATTATACATATGTTTCCTGGCCAAATAGTATATGTAATAGCAACTGAAATAATTTATTATACCTACTACACACAGACTTGCTTCAAGGGCATATTGCAAGTAAACTGGGTGTACAATGAGGTGTAAGGCAAACACTCACCACATTATGCAATAACACCTGAAGTACCATTTAGCATGAATGGGGCTTAGAGAGAGAGATACATAGACAACTCATTCACAGGAAAGACACATATACAAACAGGTAGTATGAGTTTCACCTAATGCTGGATAGAAACCATTGTCAAGAAGAAACATGATGTCTACAGACTTGACGATTATCTCTAGATCCAACCAAGGAAATCCTACTTCACACATGTCAAACTCACACATTTGAAGGGACAGTGATACCCTTTACAGCCAATGGAAAATGTAGCTTTTATTCTTCAGCAAAGCAATGGCAGACAGGCAATGCCATAACATTACATTTACATCAGCCTAATGAATAGTCAACAGTACAAAGGGGTGAGGAAAAAAGGGTGAAGATAGACACAAAAATAGAGACATATATGAAAGGGTGTTGTTATGGGTTGTTAATGTACATCTTAATGGTGTGTCTTCAGAATTAATCAGTCAGGCAGCATATCAGTAAGTGATGGCTGTAGTGGTGAAGAAGCTCTAGGACAGGTAAAAATGGATGCTGACATGGGTAGAGTAAGGATGGTTTAATAAGTGGTCCTTATGGGCATGGATGCGTTTGCAAATGCTTTTTTGCAACACTATTCAAAATCGGTTCAGGAAAGTTAATGGATAAAATTTAAGATGTATGTCATTAAAGATATCATTAAACTTTGGAAGTAAAAAATAATTTGACATACATCTGGACTTGACCTCTTGATGCTTGGCCAAAAAGCATCAGCTTCAGACAAGTGGTTTTATGCCAACACTCCACAGAGAAAGTTACACTTTGTTACATCCAGTAGTCAAAGAACTGTTAGAGTAACTGTTGCAAAGTATTGCCTTTATTCTGCCTTTACTTTGTTTTCCAATAGCGCAGCTTGTTTAAGCACTTTTGTACAAAGATAAGCTGACTATTGTTGGTGATGGCAACAACTGATCAGGTTTCACCATAGAGCATGGATGGCTATTCACCATCATTCAGCATTGATGAGTGATGCCAAACTCTGCACAAAGACTGAGGACAAAAAGTGAAGGCTTTCTTATGGATCATTTCTGACCATGTGTGTTGTGTATGAGTCTGTGTTTTGCCCAGATTAAATGTGTGAAAATTGGGTTGATAGGAAAGTGGTGAAATAGGGGGTGGCAAGGAGAGGGGAAGACACAGGGGAAAGAATGGAGGAACTTGGTGGAAGGTAGTGGGAGAGAACCATAGCTATCCACTTCTTCACAACATAAATGTAGAAGTGTAGGCAGAATTTGCTGATTTTGGACTATCAACACCACTAAGGGTAGGTGACAACAACAGAAAAATGTTGTATAGCCAATTTTACCAAATCAAGTATGTCAACAAGACACACAGGTGAAGTGGAGAGTTATATATGGGTTGTTATGTTTTTGTGGGACAGGTGCCCATTTTTCACTTTTTTTCTTTTAAAGAGAGAGGAATGTTGGGGAGGTACTTAGGCATGTGAGTTAAGTGAGGAAGCAGGTGCAGACATACATGGCAAACTAGACAGAAAAGGATGGTGATGGACACAAAAGGTTGGTGGACACCATGACTGGGGGTAGGTAGAGTGCATTAGAGGCACACCCACATCAAGCCTGAGAACAGTAAGAATCTATTCTTCACTAACTGTCATCGCTGTCTCCTGTTTCAGTTTCCTGTGTCATTGCATGACATAACATCATCTGTTGACACAGCTGATTCAGGCACTGAGGCCATTTTCCATAATACCCACCACCAGTCCTGTCAGCTCTTTGCAGGTGACAAAATCACCACCTCCACTAATAATACTCATGGAGGGTATCAGTGAACCAGCTGCTGGTGTAGAGTTACCTGATGTAGATGGGCCAGGTAGGTCAGGAGTTGTGGAGACAATGCTGAGAATGTGGGACCATGAAGTGCTGCAACTTGTGGAGGAATGACAGGCTGATCTACAGTGGTCAGTCTCCCTCACTGGGCTGCATGCCAGGTTTTATAAGCAGAAATTTATGACAACAGAACATTTTTAGATATATACAATATTCCCTCACCACAAAAAAAAAGTGAGAGAGAAGGGGTGGGTTGAGACAAAAAAGAGAGATAATTAAATCCATGGCATACCACATGATTATATAATTTCAGATAATGAACATTTATGATTATCCAGTCTATACACCTTTGCCACATCCAGGTATGATGTGAAGTTCTTACTCTGTTTTCCCATTAATCGGCTACACTGCTATGACATCATAAATAGCAGTATTTATTACAGTATTGCCATATTGCATACAAGTACAATAGTTATTAGGCTTACATTAAGACCTGATGAATATGCACCCTGTGTCTCTATGAGGTGAGTTAACCTCTCTTGGTGCACATCACTGTTCACTGCAAGATAAAAAGAGACATGAAAGTATACCAAATAACAGTCTTGCCTGGGTACTGTATCCTTGGGTCTATATTAGATCAGTGAACGCTTAAAAAAGCAAACACTGATTGATCAACCTTATGTAAGCGAAAGCTTACAATCTTGAACTATCAGATCAGCAATTTTTTTCCTAGGGAAAAAATCACTGATCCAAAACATATACACATAACACAAGCACACCAAACAAACAGAAATTCACACACATACACCTAAAATCTGACACCTAACCCTACACTAAACTATGCACACACCACTAACTATCCACTTACCTTAACCCAAACCCCCAAACCCTAACACTAAGGTCCACCACTATCGCACACTCACCTCACCCGCTCCCTAACCCTAACTCACCTAAACCCACCCTAACCCTCATGTCCACACAATCGCACACATACATAACCCGAGCCCTAACCCTAACTCACCTAACCCACCCTAACACTCACATCCACACAATCGCACACTTACCTGAATCTGACCCGTAACTTTCCACCACAGCACTGAAAATACCGAAGCAACAGAAACGGACAACCGAATTCTTTCCCTAGGAAAAAATTTGAGTTTCTCTTGCTTTGATATTTTTAACTTTCGCTAAAATAAGGTTGATCAATCAGCGTTCGCTGATTTAATATAGACCCTGTATTCTTTATCATTTGATATAGATAGGTCAGTATACTTCCACAACTGTGGGATGTCAGCAGGCCTAATCTCATATGCCCATTGGCTAAGGAGGTCCTTCTTGTATCGTTTCAGGTCACTGTTGTGGTGATGGTAATTCTTTCCAGTGAGTGGGATGCCAGTTGCACTGGAGACAGCCTTGGCTACTCTGTTCCAAGCTTCAGTCTTATACTGAGAACTTGTGTAGTCCCCCTGCAGTAGCCTACAACTGTAGCACTTCACAAGGAGTGCCACAGATATCCTGGCCTCCTCCACACTCCACGTCTGTGCTCTAAATTTAGCACCATCATCTCCCACACCAGCTTTGCCTGCAGAAGTCAAGCAGCAACTCTAAGGATGAATTGGAGCCAAATTCCAATGTTGCATTTAACAGCTAGTGAGCAAACATGTACAACCATGCCAACCACAGTTGTGCAATGATAAGCACAAAGAGGCACTTGTAAGGCACAAGGCAGAAGGCATTTTATCAAACATCAACATGGCAGTGAGATTTGCTATGTATGATCCTGAACATATTCACATTTTTTTCAGATGGTCAATACTGACAGCCTCAATGACTTTGCTTGTTATTCTGGTTTTTTTAGAGGTTAAATAGGATGACTTGGCACATAACTTTCTGGAACTGCACACTGTAAATAATTAGTTGACCAATGTGGGAATCAAACCTAAGGAATAAATAATGCATAAATTTCAAGCAAAGTGATTATTTGTGCTACATGAGAACTTCTTTTCAACAATGTTTATTACAGACAAACTGCATTAAGTATGGTTAGAGGTATACTGTAGGTGTGTGACTTTATGATGTCCTGTGAAGTGCATTTTTATTAAAGAGGTGTTATTACTGTTTGTAAATGTATGTCAGATGGATAGACTTTCATGAGCTGAATAATACAGGTTGGGGTATGCTATATATACATACATCATTGCACATACTGTCCTAAACACAGACTTGAGCTATGTGTGGAGAGAAGCTGATTTTAACTTCAGTATCCTGCCCATCATAGATATACAAGTGCATTTTTAATTCATTATCATAATTATCCAGCTTAAATAATTACACATACATTCAACTGTGTTTCAAAAGTAAATCATTTATGAGATATGCTACTTAGAAAATGTATCTATCAAAGCATTAATAAGACATTTCTTGCAATAAACATAATTATGCTAGCCTTTTATATTTGGTGTTACCTTCTTAATCAAAGTATTGTTAAAAATTATATTCTGACAGCCCATTTTAAAAGAAAGTGTCATCTGGATTTGAACTCTGTATCACCTGTGTAATATTCCTAGAGACACTGCACTTATACCATGTGCCACTAATAAAGATATGTTAAGGTGGCCAAGATGGCAAACTGCTAACAGCATAAAATATTAGCTCTGCTTTACTTTTTTTTCTGACAGGAATTTATTACACAGACTTAACAAAACCTTACTTTCTTTTATATTTTGAATCTTTTAAACAAACTTGGATAACTATTTGAAAGACAAATCAAGTTTTTTAATTTTTTTCTTTGATTTCTTTTCCTGTCAGATGTTGTAGTGACTGTTGTGACAGAATGAGCCACTCAAAAGTGTACTCTCAAGACAACTCAGTGAAAAAGGAACTGCAATCTATAATGAGAAGTATTCAGGAGCTTTCTGTTAAATTTGATAAACTTGAGATCAAAATGGGCAATATAAAAGAAGATTCCAAGAACAAAACAAAAATGCTAAGAGAGATCATAAAACAACAATCTGTTCAGATATCAGCAATAGAAGACACACTAAATAACCCAAATGGCAGAATGGAAGAGAGTGAGAATCACTCAGAATTCCTGTTAAAACAAAATACTTTCTTATGGAAAAACTAGAGGACCTAGAAAGTAGAGCTATAAGAAATAATATTAGGACATATGGAATACCAGAAAAGGAAGAAACAGACAATATGTTGAAGTTTTTAACTAACTGGATGCCTAAAATTCTAAATCTACCAGAAGCTGTCTCATTTGGAATTGAGAGACCCCATAGATCTCTTTCAACATCTTCTTCAAAGAAAAGTCCTCCGGTCCCCAGATTTGTTATTGTAAAATTTCTCTTAAGTCAAGACAAGGACCTGGTACTAAAGACTGCTTGGGCTAATTCTCCGATACAAATTAATAACAACACTATCAGGTTTGACAATGACTATACTGCATCTGTTATGACCAAAAGGAAAGCATATATTCCATTCATAAAAGGCTTGAAGAAGCCAAACATTAAAGCTCAACTATTTTTTTCAGGGAGGATTAGGATCTTTTTACCCAGGTCAGAAAACTTTTAATTCTCTAAAAAATGGAGAGGAATTTTCTCAGAAAAAGAAACATTTTGATCAATCAGAAAATATGGATTGGACTTTTATAAGCTTAAAGAGACAAGCAACAAGAAATTGCAGATCTTCAAAGGACAAAAATAGTAAAAAAAAGAAAGAAAAGTAATGTTGTTTTCATTTTCTATTGTGCCTAAATAGCTTGCTCACAGGTATTCAGTTTTACCATCTATTACAGTTCATCATCAAATACAAGGTAAAACAAACAAAAAATGATACTTTATCAAAATACATATTATATAGTACCTAAAATAGTGTGTGTGTGTGTGTGTGTGTGTGTGTGTGTGTGTGTGTGTGTGTGTGTGTGTGTGTGTATGGATCACCTTCAGATGCCCGAAATCGCGTTTCGCCGACACACAAATCACCGACACCAAAAGACCGACAACAAAAAATACCGACAAAGCAAAACACCGAATACCATTACACCAACACACTACACGTAAACAACACAGTACACTACATAACATATCCACTATCCCTAACCCAAACCCTAACCCTAAGGTCCGACACTACCGCACACTTACCCTACCTGCACCCTAACCCTAACTCACTTACCCACCCCTAACCCCAAGGTCCGACACTACCGCACACTCACCCTACCTGCACCCTAACCCTAACTCACTTACCCACCCCTAACCCCAAGGTCCGACACTACCGCACACTCACCCTACCTGCACCCTAACCTAACTCACTTAACCCACCCCTAAACCCACAGTCCCTCACTATCGCACACACACCCTACCTGCACCCTAACCCTAACTCACTTAACCCACCCCTAAACCCACAGTCCCTCACTATCGCACACTTACCGGTCCGCTCCCTAACACTAAATCCCTCACTCTATCGCACACTTACCGAGTCCGTCGGGTTCTCACCTTGTCGGTCATCTGCGTTGTCGGTGTTTTCGTCCCGTCGGATTCGTGTCGTGAAGCGATGTCGGGCATCTGAAGGTGACCCATATATATATATATATATATATATATATATATATATATATAGATATATATATATATATATATATATATATATGTGTGTGTGTTATTATTACCATTACTTATAAGTCCCTTTATTATTTTATTTTAATTCTCTCTAATATTATTTTCAAACATAGTAGTGTGTATGTGGTGGGGGTGTACTGACAGTATCTGGGATACTGCGCATATAGAGATATATATATATATATATATATATATATATATTAATATTACTTATAAGTCTCATTATTTTATTTAAATCCTCTCAAACATTATTTTCTAACATAGAGAGTACTGTGTATGTGTGGGGAGGTGTATATTAACATGTTTAACTCATCCACTTAATTTATATATACTTTCTACACATAATTTCAAGTAATCTTTTTTATTTTTGGTTATTCTAGCTGGTGAATGTGATTGTATGCACAGTGGGTGTTGTGCCGAGTGGTTTTGGATGCATGAAAATCATTTATATACATTACTTCACTTTCTTTTAATAGGTTTAACTTATGTGGTTTTTGTTCCTTACGTGAGCTCTTATTCAAAGAATTAGAGATGCTACTCTTTTTTTATAGTAACTATTTATTTTCAGTCCCTTTTCTTGCCTAGTGCTAGTTAAATTGCTTTAGAATGTTTTTTTTTCACATACCTTGAGCTGTTTCTCAACTTATAACAGTCTAGATTCCATGTTCAAGCTGCCAGTGCTGCAGGAAATGCATTTTGAACTTTAACCCTCATTTACAGGAAGTGAACATTTAGAATGTTAAAATGAGCAGCAGAAGCACAAAAGTAGAACATTTAAAATTAATCTAGTTAATTTTAAAACGTATACATGTAGTTTTTATGCTCATAATCTTTTAAAAAGTGGAATAATGAAAAGAAGAAAAGGAAAGAAGAATGCAGTGGGAAGAAGAAAAAGAAGACATCTGCAGACTTAAACACACCTGTTATTAATCTCTGTTGACATATTGTGGTTATCCTAATTATAGTTCAGTGAAAGTTGTATACTTTATAAAAGTATAGTGTAAATATAATATATTCACATCAGATCATCACAGTACAAAGGAATATGTAATTTATACTGATGAAAATGCTTGTTTAAAACAATATTACTGGTTTTAATATGCCATAAATGAAGTTGAAAAAAACTAATATAACTTTAATAATAATGAATTAGACAGTTACTGCTATGCAGAATACTTCTGATTAATGAAGAAGTAGCTATTACAGTAATGGAATTTCCTCTACAGTTTTTCTGGTTCTGTAGCATGCTACCTGTTATATTGTACACACACATATTCACACACTGTCAGAATGGATTTTTGATTATTCAGTCTAAACATTTCAGGACTTGGCATTGTGAGTCTTGATATTTTAAAAGTTTACTTTCCTTAACTAATTCATTATTGTCACTGACCTAATATATTGTTTCATATCCATATTTCATTTATGCAAGTACAAACCATTAACTTTTTTGCTAGCTATATCTTATATTTCTGACATTTTCTAACTTTTGCATTGTTCAAGGGCTATCTGGTATTTTCTACCTGGGCTCCCTCAGAATATAGATTCTTCACATGACTATATAGTTTCATTAAATAAGCTCTAATAAGTAAAATACCTGATCTACTTCTTGCAACAGGCAGTGGCACACCTAAAGGTTTAATTTCATAAATAAATATAACAAATAAAAAGTATAACAAATAAACCATGGGTGATCCACAGATAAGGAAAGACCTGAGATATAATACAAAGAGGTAGCTAAGCATCAAGCCTGTTGGTGGAATACAGAATACTTATAAATGCATAGCATTAATGAAGCTGATAGCATAGTAAACAGAGAATGACATGTGCCATACACAACATCTTGCAGTGTATTAAATTATTGTTATAGAGAGCTATTAATCATCTGAAAGTTGGTAAGATACAGATTAAGCATCTGTTCTTAAGTAAATGTTGCTACATTGCAATTCTATATACAGAAGGACATCCACATGCAAAAACACACTCAAATTGAAATACATATTTACACAGAGCACACATGTATACTTATAAGTAAGGGGTCTACAGATATATTTACACAAGGTATAACGACCTGCCTACAAAAACTAAATACCCCCATAACCTTTTGGTATTACTTCAGTATACAGTTGTCCCACTGCTTTCCTTGAAATGCAATTGTGAAATCTAACACCTGCTGTGATGCCCAAAAGAGCTGTGCAATCCAACAAAACTGTAAAGTTAAACACAGGGAACACTTCATTATTGAAATGCAAATGAAAATAAGCATGCAGCAAGCTAGCATATCTTATATTGGATAACATATGGTTCACACCTCTGCACACTGGTTGCTATAAATTTGTTTTTTTATATAAAAAGATTTTTACAGACATTTGACTGGAAACTATTAATAGTGATTATAAACTTGCTCTGGGAAAAATATATTTATTTGACTTCTGTACAGATATTAATTTGCATATAACAGCATTTATATACATTACTGTACTTATACATTAATATAAGCTGTTGTCTTGTGTGCTATATGAAACAGTTTGGAGGAGAAGATGCTTAAAACACCTCAATCTGATCAACATGTGTTGCCTTAATTACTCAGAGTTACTTCGCTAATTATTGGAAAATAGGGTCTATATTACCCTATCGAACAATGAAAAGAGTGAACGCTCTTTCATTGATCTGAAAAGGTCGAAACCCCTAAAGAGCATGGAACAGTGATTTTTTTCCCAGGGGAAAAAAATTGCTGCTCTGCAAAAAAAAAAAAAAGGTTAAACACAAAATGAAGTGGGGGACTTTGACCCGCACATCCCCCAATGTGGGGGGCTGTGTCCCCACACCCACCTACTTAAATATATCAACTATGAGATTGCACCATAGTGGAGGAAATGGCAAAGATTCAAACATGGGCCACCAATTTTTTTCCCTGGGAAAAAAATCGATGGTCCATGTCTTCGCTCTTTAGGGGTTTTGACCTTTTTGGATCGATGAAAGAGCATTCACTCTTTTCATCATTTGATAAGGTAATATGGACCCTAGAAAATAATATTAATGAGCAGATTTAACTCTTTGAAATGTTCTGCATTTGTTAGTGAAATATGTAATTTTATTGTATACTAAACTAACTTTTAAATCATTTCAAGCATTTTTTCATCTTCCATTGGTATGATGAATACAAAAACTTGATCCTTACATTTCAGAATATGGCAATGAAAAGTACTATAAGAAAATTTGTAAGTACGTGATATTTAAACTATAATCATAAAATAATGATTCCTGTACAGACGTTAGATGTTAGTATATTCCAGTACTAGAGGTATTGATAGTAATATATATGCATTCATAATACAAACATTCACTTAAAAACATTCACTCATTTGTATATTTACTCTCATGCATACATACATAGAACATATTCACTCTCTTAACTGTTAATATACAGATTCACTTCAGAAGATCGAATTTCCGAAATCTCGAACTACAAATAACCAAAACCAAAACCTCGAGTTTCGGAAACTCGAACTTCTGAAGGGGAAACCATTAAAACAAAAAAAAAACACAAGCTTCGCTTTTGCAGGGGGACTTCGCCCCCCTGCACCCCCCACACCCCCCTACTTAAATATATCAACTCCAAGATCGCGCTACAGTGGGGAGATGGGAAATCTCCCATCTTGCGCTGTATGCAGAAGCGCAAAACGGGAGATTTCTTTACTTCCTGCCAACAGCACGAAACAAAAAATACATTAAGTACACACAAGGCATGCAACAATACTTGCCTCTGTGTGCACGTAATGTATTCAGGTAAGTAAAGTGTTATTTCGGAACACTACACACATTCGATTTATTAAAATCTCGATCATATGGTCTCGACCATATGCAAATCGAGATTTTAATAATTCGATTATGTGAAGTGTTCCCTAATATACATATCAAGCATCTACTCTTAATTTACAAACAAATACACACATTTATATATATGCACATCCATGTAAATATATTATGCATATATAAGCACATACAATATACACAAATTTATAATTTTAAATTGTAGCAACTTTTAATTATACTTCTGTATTCTATTACTTTCACCTTTTCGCCCATGTTATTAAATGAGTTTTAAAAGTTTTATGATATGTGATCTTGATATATATATTAGTGTTATGATGTTTATAGGTTATTGTGTTATAGCTGTTGTCAGTTTTATTTATTTCCTCCATATAAATGCTTTAATACTAGGCTATTTATAGTATTTTCTATGGTAGTTAATTAGAAGAAATGATTATATAAAATGTCTTGATCAAATAGAAAAATTTGAAATGCATTATTTCTGGGATATTTTGATATATTCAGAAATAAATAATATCCTTCTTTATTATTAACGTTGCCTACTTTATATTTCTATGATCTTAAATATTAATATTTCTCAAATTAGTACTTTATATTGTTTTTCCTTTTAACATGAATTGAGTGTGCTCTAAATAGTTATAATTAATAATATTGTTTTAAATTAAAAAGTAGCAACTGTTTAGCTTGGTGACATTGGAATGGGATGGTTGGTGTATGTGATTTGCATGATTATATCATCAAATTAGGAAATTTTCATTCCATGATGGGAGGTTTGAATGTATCTAAGTTTGAAATTTTGCTTTTGTTTTTTTTTTTTTTTTTGTATCTGTTTATAACAACAATTATTAGTACTTGGTTATTATATTTTAAGCTTGGTTATTATATTTCAAGCTAAATCATCTTAAATCAGTGCATTTACATGTTCTTATGAATGTTGACATATAATTGTCTCTTATTAAACATCAATGGACTTAATGATCCATTGAAGAGGAGTATCTTAAACAAATATTTAAAACTGCATAAAGCTCACATAATTTTCTTACAAGAAACGCATTTGTTATCTGAAAATGTAGATAGATTGATGTTAAAAGATTATTCAACTCTTGTGAGCTCTCATTTTAAATAAAAAAGGAGAGATGCTCTTATTCTTTGGAGAAATTCAATACCTATGCCTAAAATATTAAACACCCTATTCCAATAAAAATGGCATGTTGGGGTTAGCAGTATTAGAAATTAACAAAAAACTTATACTTTTGTGAATTCATACTGAATACCTGGAATTAGAGCTAAAGTTCCTAGGAAATATTTTGATATTATACCCTTATATACAAAAGGTGACTTGATTATTGCAGGTGATTTTAACTGTATTCTTTCTAGTAACGACACAACTATTGATAAGGCTTGTAAGCTATCCTCAGTAGCTGAATAGTTAAATCACGTCATTAATTCTCAATATTTGTGAAATACCTATGATATTAAATCAACTAACTCTCTTAACTTTATAAATTTAGAAAAAGAAGTGAATTCCGCTAAAAAATGCTCAGCAGAACAAAAACAATGTAAATATTGGAAAAGCGTTGCACCACAGGTATTAGTATTTCATCTGAGTATTCAAAACTTGCTAAACAACCAAAATGGCAGAAAGACAGCTTCAAAACAACAGCTTCAATAACAGGCTTTTACCATGTTGAATCCACAATATATGAAATATAAAGCTTTGCTGTTGTAAAAGTCAAGTGGCGTTGTAATTCCACAGCTTTAAAACATGTGGATGTCATGAAACTTTATAAATTTTTCTTATTGATTTGGCACCCAGACAAACATTGATACTGTTTTCACTTCTAGTAGTTTATTTACTAAAACTGAAGATGTATTGATAACTTCATGTCTTTTATCAGACCACAATGCTATTACATTTATGTTAACATTAAACCCAAGTAATTTGATTTACTATCAGAGAATCCCTGGCTATACAGTAAAATAAAAAGACTTTAAGGAATGGTGTCTAAAACAAAATAGATCAATACATTGAAATTAATAATATTAATAATGGAGAAGCTTCAGAAGTAATTTTCTGGGATTCTTTTAAAGCTTAACTATATAGAAGAATTAAAAATTGGTACAAGTGGGATAAGGCTGTTGATGTCTTTGCAGTCTAACATAGGTAAATTGAAATCCAATTTGAAACCTTATGACAAATCAGCAAACGCTGAGTTTAAAATACTAAATCAGAAATATCTTGAAAAACTTCACCATATAACATCAATAAATCTGGAAAAATTAAAATTATGGACTTAATTAACCCAAAAACGTATACAGGTTGGCTGTTAGATCTAAGAAAAAAAATACTAATCATATTAAAGAAATAATTTCCAAACAAGGTGATAAAAATAAAAAAGTGACTGATTTGGAAGACATACTAGAATGCTTTAGGAAATATAATGAAGAAATTAACAACAAAGAGGCAGACTTAGAAATCAACAACATAACTGATGATTTTTGAAAGACAATATAAGGTCTAAATTAACCAAAGAACAAAGATCCAAGATTGATAAGTCATTCCCTTTTAATGAGTTAAAATATCAAATTAATAATTGTAAACCAAATAAAGCCCCTGGTCATGATGCTATAATCCCAGAATTATACAAATTATTCCCAGAAAATATTTTAAATATCCTATTTAAATTTTTGAACAAGTTAAACATATGTCAACTACCACCACCACCAGAAATATTCCCTGATATATCCTATCTTGAAACTAAATAAAGATTCTAAGTTGTTCTTCTTACTGTCCTATTTAATTATTAAATGTTGATTATAAAATGTTTATGTCTGTTCTTGCAAAAAGATTGAACCTTTTTTATGCTAGGATTAATAAATGATGATCAGACTGGTTTTATACTATATAGAAAGGTTCGGGATAACATAATTAGGCATAATACTTTAATAGATCTGGTTAATAAAAACAAAAAAGAACTAAGTATAATAAGTCTAGATATACATAAGGCTTCTGATTCTATTAGCTGGAATTATTTGTTCAAAACACTTAAGCAATATTAATTTTCCCTAGATTTTATAAATCTTATAACTAATTTATATAGTAAGTCATTCTCTTTTATTAAAATTGGCTCTTTTCTTTCTAGCTCTTTCAAAACATTAAAAAAGACTCCACCCTAGAACTTAAAAAAGTGTTTTTTCACTCTGTCTTTCTTTCCTGACCTATTTTAACACCTCAAAATCATTCTAAGTGCTTTATTTGTAATTTTAGCCTGTTTTTCACAGCATGGCTACAAATGGGGCTTGATGGATCAATGTGATCTTGTACTCCCTCAACCCTTTCTCTTTCCCATAATACTTTGTATGACTCATGCCAGACATAAGGAAGTAACTTTGAATTCCCATGCCATTGACATATAATGGGATTTGGGAGGGTCACTGTTATTTTCTTTACCTTCTGTAAAAGGACTGCTTCTTTTCTGTCTCTAATCACCCTCATTTATATTTGGCTCAGACCTTATTTTACACTATACTTAGAAGTTATCCAGCTACAGCCAGAAAAGTAACAAAATTGCAGGTCTTTGTTCAGTGCTTTCTTTTGTAGTTCAAAGGGAACTGGACCCCCCACACACACTACTGCAGAGATGTTAAAACTGTCACTGTACTGAGAAACCCTTGCAAAATCAATTCTTTCTGCAAAAATCTGAATAACTGTGAGGTATGGTGTGCTCAGGTGTTTCAAGAACTTTAAAGTACCTCAAAGTTTTTAAAAATGTCCATGAAAACAGGATCTTTCTGAAAAAAAATTGTCAGAATAATAGGATACTATCCAGTGACAGAGGATGATATCTCAGGAACAATATGAACAGTAGTTTTTACACACAGGGCAGTGAATCCATACAGCTACTAATCTCAATATTTTAAGTGAGTGGGCCTCTATTAACCAGGGAATGATTTATGAAGTCTTTTTCAGTGTATTTTGAAACAAACACTGTGAGAGATGTACTTTATTGCTGTACATCTGACCCATTGCTTTCACTACATACCATATGATTTGGAACAATTCATTTAGACACTCTTAAACTCTTGAGTTATATTTGGAGCTAGACATTTGTCTTTACTGTGTATCACTCAGTACACAAAGAGATAAAAAAGAAGCACCCATAAGATAGATACAAGGCAATTGAATTAAAGCAAAGGACAATGTTGACTTGTTTAGGTAAAAACAATGGCTTATTGAATGAATCAAAAGAGAAATGAACAGAATGTGTTGTTCAAAACCTCATGGTAGGTGCTCTGTAATGATTTACATACAACAGCAAAGCATTATGGATAAGCAAAAAAAAAATAAACACACACACTTTTTTTAGAGGAGCATTTACTTATGTTGGAGTTTCACTATTTCATTCTCGCATGTTAATTTTCCAAAGTGAGGTGTTCCACTTGCAAGAACTAGTTGACAATGTGTCTTTCTAAGAAATAAGAAACTTCTTTCGGCTTTTCCCAGTTAGGGGTCACCACAGCGGAACTCCAGTCCATTAATGATTGGGAGTAGATTTTTATGGTTCCGAGGGGCTAGCCCGACACCCAACCTTCAATGAAGGCACGACCCATTCACGCATGTCTTTCGAATGCCACTCGACCACAGGGAGGACATGCAGACTCCACACAGAAGACGCTCCAGCTGAGAATCAAACGGGAGAACCTCTTGCTGTGAGGCGACAATGCTACGGCTGCACCACCACGGCTAGGAAATAAGAAACTACTACTGATGTATTCGACATGAAAATACAGTAGCCTGTACTTTAATGTATGTAGTAAGGTATTGTGTGTTCATTCTTGATATCATAGTAGTGATTTTCTGCTCTGAGAAAAAAAATGAAGGAGGTTGTCCTTATCAACAAAATAAAATGCAAAAACACACATTTAGCATCCAATACTGTTTAATTTGGAGTTGTAGTGGTCTGGAGGTTATATCCAACTCCAAAAGTTTGTTATTTACACTTGCTTTCAAAAGTGAACAATACACCTAAAGAAGACATAATGAACTACACAGTTCTACTGCACAGAAGAATTAAGCATTCAATTAACATTACAAGTTATACAGTTACATTTCAGAGTTAGCAATGTCACTGAAAATGTTATAACGTTTTTTGAAACTGTATCTCTAGTCTCCCAAGGGGTTCAACATCCTGTTGAACTCCCAAAGGCAAAATACTTCTCATGATTCTGCATGAAAAGCTATCAACAAAGTATCTTTAGCAATATGTGTACTTTTACATTTCTTATAACCTAGTTAATGTCCTATATGTGATGGCAGATGTAAGAAAATTAAGTAGAAAAAGGCATAAAAATATTTTGAAAATGGTTTCTCTAAAAATAAGAAATGTCGGAGGCAGTTGTACATTGTCAGAAGTTTTTATCAATGTGCAACACACATTTGTCAAAGTTTAATGTTAAGTTGCAGATGGTACAGTGGATTAAAACCACACATGCTGTGATTCACAAATCCTCAGGACACATTGCTTATAACCACAACTCATGCACATGTATTTTTAGCATGTACCTGAGACTAAGGTTTATGAGATGAGTAATTAAACAAAAATGAAAATGTATTTACTGTTTATTTATTTATCTTTGTTGACCTAGTTAGTCCCACTAGGCTAGTGACCTTTATTCAGGGGATAACTGAGGTAGTATTTCTACTACTAGCGGAAATTTGTCCAAGGCATTCAGGAGATTTTCCTACTCCTTTTGATAGGTGCCATGGGATCTTTGACATCCACCTGAGCTACTACCAACTCAAGCAGATTGGAATTTGGTTTAACATCTCATCCAAAGGATGAGGCCATCCGCCAAATCTCCCATACCCCTTAATATCATCATTTGCTCTCTATAATCAATACACCTAGGGGAAAAGTGATCAGGCACAGAGAATGAAAAGCTGTCTCTTTTTCTCTGGGCAGCTACAATTCCAGAGACAACAAACACCTTATTCTCAAGTATAAATAAAATGCTCCCATACAGAGTTAGAGCCAACATATGAGGAATTCCTACCTCAAGATGTCAAGTTTCAACAATGGCAGCACCAGCATTATAATGGCAATTTTGTATTGATCAGCAGCATATAACTCCCTAAGAAAAAAGCTAAAGGATGACTAAAACTTTATTTATAGGGAATTCAGACAAAGGAGACAGGATGCTGAAATGTTAAAGTCTGAGCAAATTTTGCAACCATTCCCCATAAGTGATTTTTGATTTTATAGTATAGTGGAATGTTATAAAGGCAAAGAGCATTTCACATAAAATTATACTTACTATAATGTAAATGCATGTAGAAACTTACAGACTCACAAATACTTGCTCATGAGCATACACAGACACACACACACACACACAAATACATATACATATACATATACATATACATGCACTATCATCAATATTTAACTGCTGATCAGCCAAAATGCAGAAAAAAATTTGCAGAAGTGTTGCATTTATATACATTTTGACTTGATTAGTAAAGCTGCATACAGACAGCCTGTATCTTAAGAGAAGAAAAATATAGGTACTGGGAAAATTGATAGAATAGAAATGTACAAATGTAATTTGTATAATTTGCCATTCAATAGTATGCATACTAAAGAAAATAAGTGTGTGTTTTAGCTTTTTTACTGACATTTTGCTAATGGTGCAGTATATATGCTGACTCTACAGTTATTTTTAGATAAGGAGTATGTAGCACATCAGTGACTTTAATGTAAATACAACAGAAGCAGACTAGCAATAATAGACAAAAAATGCACCATAATCATGTTCAGCAACTTATTTCCAGTCAATTTGTGTTTTGTTTTCCATTGCAAAGGCTAACACTGGCATAGCCAATAGTAGTTAGAATTCATGGCCTTCTAATATGTTGTGTAAAGCCCCTTACTTGATGTTCATACAAAGAAAGTCAAGGGTATGCTTTCCGTGTGCTACATGGACTGTTTTAAAGCATCCCCTCCCCTTAAATACTAAAATTTAATGTCCTACCTTTTCCACTACCTACGTTGCATATTCCATTATTCTGTCTAAACCCTTTGGTGTAAAGGCCCACTCGTCCACATCACTGACCCTACCTGCCTCTTCACTAACAATTCCATCCCTCCCCCCTCCCCTGCTTTCTCTTATTTCTGTCCAGTTTTAGACCTATACCCCTTTCATCTCTATTCTCCTCAATCAACACCATAACTTAGCATGCCTTGTTTAGTTAAAGCACTACTTTACAAAGGGAGCTTCTGCTTATTTTTATTTAAGTTACAAATGTAAAAAATGCTGAATTACCTTTATGCCCTGAAAATGTGTTTGGTTTTTTGCTTATTTCTTTTCCACTGTTATGTTTTTTGTCACACTTAGTTATAGTCTGAAATTGGTTAACAAATTAAAATAAATAAATAAAAATAAAAAAAGAATCTCAGATGTGGAGGTGGTCAGCAATCTGGAGGGAAATGATTATCAAATGATATTTCTCAACATCAACCTACCTATATGATCCAGCCAGTCAAAATGAAGGTTCTGGACTCCAGAAGGGTAGACTTTGACAAACATGTGGCAGTGCCTCAGTATACTCTATGAAAATATTACATTGGTCATATGGAACAGCAGGTCATGTCAAAATTGCAATCGCAGAAGCCTCTGGGTGCAATAAATACATACTTTAAAGGGAAAAAAAAGCACTAATGCCTAAACAAAGGGTCAACTCTTGGCCCCTTACTACTCATTATATATATGTTAATTGTATGCCTTTATAACTTCTTAACCCTAAACTTAGTCAATATGCTGATGGCACTGCTCTTTTATACAGAAATAAGTATCTTTTCTTTGCCCAGAGTAAATCTCTGGAGTAATTTTAAAAAATGCACTTAGGCTTATCAACTCCTCCCTGTTATTAAATGCTAGTCAAAGCAAATGTATTATTTTCTGTAGTTCCCCATTATCACATCACCTATGCAACTGCCCTTATAATTGCAACTAGTAGTGGAAATTTGAATAAATGTTTGGATGTCATCATTTACTAGACAGCTCTTTGTTATTTGACAAATATGTTGATTTATTACAAGAGATCATTAAGACAATGTATGTACAGAGTTAAAATTGCCTTTTTACTTAATTTAGCAAGTATATTTGCCTCATTGCTCAAATTCTCAAACTTTTTCAATGAAAGAGTGCTCTTTATAGGGCTACCACCATGACACTGTGGCAAAATGTAAAAATATGAGCCTGTACATGGGGATGGGAGTTGGCATAATGGTTAAAGTGTTTTCCTTAAAAACACAGCGTACAGGGTTAGTTCTCACTGTGGGAAGCATGTCTAGGCTTAAAAAGGCCCAGTGAAGTCAGTAGCCTAGCAATCACCTATGTGCACCTCTGGAGCTGAAGGTTAAAGCCCTGGCTATGCTCCAGATGACTAAGTTGGAATAGTGGCTTGGATACGTGATGGGACAAGCAGGGAGAATGGGCCTGCCTATTATGGAGGCAGGGATGGTTTTCCTGTACCACCACTGTAATGACAGAGCCTTGTGTGAGCAGAGAAGACATGGACATGGTTTTCAAGGCAATAATAGCAGCTTTTGTCATTATATCTGGAAGAGTATGTATTTACTGGTAGAGGGAAATAGGCAGTCATTGCAGTGAGTACCAGGGTAGAGGTTAGGCCATATGTACAAAATGCTCTCATTGACAGGATGCCAGTGAGAGCACAATGCACTTTCATGGCTGAGGACTAACCAGGGAGTGGCTGACTTAGGAACATGTTGATTAGAGCACCACCAGGATTTAAACCAAGAAACTGTTACAAAAGCCAGTAAAAGTTATCAATGTTGGTAAAATTTGGCTACTGGCTAGTAATTACACTGGCTGAATGCCAGTAAAGAAGAAATTTGGAAAACATAAGGGAGAAAATTGGCCAAAAACTAAGAAAAATCTTTAACTGAGAAAAACTTTACAGATTTTCAGAAAAAAAAATCATTTAGAAAAAAAATCAAACAACCCGGAGGTGTTTAAAATAAGCAGAACACTGGAAGAATATAAGTCCAATGTCAAAGGCTATAAAAAATCAAAGAAGCTTTAAGAAGCCATTCAGAGGAGCTGATAAAACTACTGAAATCAGCAGCTGAAATGAAGGAAAGACTGACTGAACATGATGCTTCCCAAGAAGAAATGCATCTAAAAACAGGAGTTAGAAGACAGAACGCACAAACTAAACCAGTTATTTTTATATACCATAGACATTAGAAGGAGTATTCATTTTATAAAACCACAAATTGGCATCTGGACTGGTGTTCTATATCAAGAGTTTTTAAATAAAAGGGCATATCGTGTATGCTTCAAATATGGCCATCAGAAAACAACCAAGACCGATAGTAAAGATGCAATCATGCCAGCAGAAAGAGCTGTTCCTGATGAAGCTGTGGGAGAATGGAGAAGTATTAAACACTGGGGATACCAGAGTGTTTGCAGAAAATGATTATTCATGGTTTGTCATGCAAAAGAGAAGCTTTTCCCAGCAATCAGGGGATGTCAAGGTCAAATTGCTACATCCAGTTGTCTTCAGAATTTTTTTTCTGGAAGACTGAAGATGTTTCTGGAAGCAGAACAAGTTATGGAGTAAATAAAAAAGAAGTTATGTACTTACCATAATGTTCCATGTGAGTTGTTCATCTCGCCTTCATTCTTTACTGATGGGTTTGGAGCCGATCCCTCAGCTCCGATACAGCCAATTGCAAAGCTTGAGGTCTTCAAATAGCTCGAGGCCAAGTCACTATCCCATGATGCACCTGTGAATTACCTCAGATCTTGTTTTCTGCATATACTAATACCATATGTCATTGTTATATTTCTAGAGAAAAGGAAGAGACGGTTTGAGTAACCAGGATGGATCCAGCATCTTGGTCATTTATCAGCCCAGGAGGGGGAAGGAGGGAGGGACGTAAGAATGAAGGCAAGATGAACAACTCACATGGAACGTTCTGGTAAGTACATAACTTCTTTATGTGAAGTTGTTCTATCTCACCATTCATTCTTTACTGATGGGTAGCATCCCAAGCACCATCAACCTCGGATGGCTCACGGGAGTATATTTCTCAGGACCGTGGATCCAAAGGAAGCCCTGTCCCTGGAGGCCTTGTCAAATTTTTAATGAATGATAAAGGTGTGAGGTTTTGACCAAGTGGCTGCTGCACAGATGTTGTAAATGAGAAGTCTGGCAGAAAATGCAGATGATGTAGAAACTGCTCTCATTGAGTGAGCTTTAATCTTGTGTTGTAAAGCCATATTTTCAGCCAAATAGGCAAAAGTGATACAATCAGACCATTTAGTCAGAGTTGTTTTAGCCACTGGTCTCCCTTTTCTGGAGTCTAAAAATTAGACAAAAAGCTGGTCTGATTTCCTGAAATCTTTTGTTCTATCCAAATAAAATCTGAGCTGTCTGTGAACATCAAGTCTGTGCAGCATGTACTCGAAATTGTTAGAATGATTGGGGAAGAAAACTGGCAAATCAATAACTTGGTTGAGATTGGTTTCAGTGCAAACTTTGGGAAAGAATGAGGGATTTGTTCTAAGTGAAACTCTGTCAGCATGAAATATCAAATAGGGAGGCTTGATGGATAAAGCCTGAAGCTCTGACACACTGCAAGCAGAAGTGATAGCTACCAGAAAAATGGTCTTCCAGGACAAAAATTTGAGATCACAAGATGAAGCTGGTTCAAATGGCAGAAGAATTATGTGTGAGGGCATAAAATTTAGATTCCGTGGGGAATAGGGAGATTTCACAGGTGGCCTAATATGAAAAGTCCCTTTAAGAAATGCTTTGGATAACTTGTGAGACATGATATTCAAATCTTCAAATCCAAGATGAAAATTAGAGATAGCAGCCAATTGAACCCGAACTTTTGCTGCTGCAGCTCCTTTATTGAAAATCATAGTCAAGAATTCTAATATGGAAGCCATAGGGGCTCGGTAAGGATCAATATTATTTTTAGAGGCCCATATAGAGAATTTCTTCCATTTGCTCAGATAAAGCTTTCTGGCAGAAGATTTATGAGAGGACAAAAGGATCTGTTTTGTCAAATTGGAAAGGTTATGGAACCTGGCTATGATGGGAATTGGAGCAGCCAAGCTGTTAGCTTCACGGACTGCAAAGAAGGATGAAGATCCCCTGACGGATGTGTCAGAAGGTCTGGAACTGGGTCCAGGATACAAGGATCCTCCACCAGATGAAGTCAAAGGAAGGGGAACCAAATCTGATGAGGCCAGTGAGGGGCTATAAGTATGATGGTCCTACCCAGGAAATTTGCCTTCTGTAGAAATTTGGGAATCAATGGGATTGGTGGAAATGCATAAAGGAGACCCAGAGGCCAATCGTGTATGAGTGCATCCCTTGGGGCTTCCCCCGGAGGGGGAATCAGGGCAAAGTCGCTTCTGCATTTCGTCTTCATGTGACTGACAAAAAGGTTGCAGCAAGGCTGGCCCCATCTGCAGAAAATCCTGTCCACAACTTCTTTCTTGAGGGACCACTCATGGGGCAACAAGAATGCCCTGCTCAGTTTGTCTGCTATCACGTTGGATCTCCCTGGGATGTGTGTTGCCAACAGAAAGCCCTGGGTGGAAACAGCCCAATGCCAAACTCTGAGAGCCTCTCGACAAAAGGACTTAAGACCTGGTTCCTCCTTGTTTGTTCAAATACCAGACCACCGACATGTTATCTGTCTGAATTGCAATCGTATAAAAATCAAAAACGGTCGTGGGTAAAAGCAAGGTGCAAAAAGGAACCCAAACAAAATGAAAGAAAATGCACCGAGCTAGCACACTGAGAACGTTTATTAATAGACAAAACAGAAAACAGAAAATGGTGAGCGCTTTCACAACATAAAGTTGCTTCATCGGACAACAGTAAAAGGCTTACACTCTATTTAAATAGTCAAATATCCATTACTCAATTAACTAATTAGGGTTAGCAAGCTGTACACAATCAAATTCAAGAGAAGCTTACCACAGTGAATCCTACAATAAAGATGCACTATGCATATAATGTTACACACAAAGTTACTAAGCATATATAACCACACTATATACAGTGTAAAGAATTGCAATCGTGCCCAGAGGAAGAGAGTCCTGGAAGTACTGCAATGCCAAAAGTACTGCTCTCATCTCCAGGATATTGATATGCAGATGTGTCTCTTGGTCAGTCCATGTGCCTTGGGTGGTCTTTCCCTAAAAATGTCCCCCCACCCTATCAGGGAAGCATCCGTGGTCACAGTGGCTGATGGAGGGGGTAGCACAAATGGGCGTCCTATTATGACATGGAGTGAGGTCAACCACCACTGCAGGTCCTTCTTGCAAGAATTTGTGATCAGTATATTGTGATCCATGGGTAGCTCCTGGTAAGACCATTGAGTGAACAACAGCCATTGAAGAACCTGCATGTGCATCCGAGCAAGTGGTATGGCTAGAATTGCTGCTGCCATCATGCCTAATACTTTCAGAACATCTGATACTGGTGCTTTGTGTTTTGATAACAGGATAATGACATGTTGATGAATTAGAATGACTCTTTTCAATGGAAGTCTTAGAGTGGTGGTGGTTGTGTCTAACTCTGCCCTGATAAAAATGATATGCTGTGATGGCAACAAGGCAGATTCTTCTGAGTTGATTGTAATGCCAAGATGATTGCAGAGTGACAGAGTGGCCTCCCTGGCCTGAATGAGTTGATGCCTGGTGGTGGCAGTAAGGAGCCAATCGTCTAGGTACGGAAACACCTGGAATCCTAGATGCCTCAGGTGAGCCGTGATCACTGCCATGCATATGGTGAACACTCTGGGGGCTGTAGTGAGACCAAAGGGCAGGGCTCGAAACTGGTAGTGCTTGGCTCCCAGCCAGAAGCGCAGGTGATCCCTGAATGGTCTGGCCATTTTTATGTGGTAGTACGCATCCTTGAGATCTATCAAGCATATCCACTTGTCTTTCCCTAAAAAGGGAAGTATAGACTGAAGCGTGACCATCCGAAACTTCTCTTTTTTATGTATTGGGTCAGTTTGCTGAGGTCCAGTATGGGTTTCCAGTCCCCTGTCTTCTCTGGAACCAAAAAGAATCTTGAGTAAGTTCCGGACTTTGTTTGGTCTGCTGGGACTGGTTGGATGACTCTTTTTGTTAGCAACATTTGGACCTCTATAGTTGCCTGTTCCCTGTAACTGGGTGAAACATCCAGGATTTTTCTTACGAATGGAGGGGGTGTGGTGAAAGGAATGAAATATCCTCTGGAAATGATACTTCGTACCCAGCTGTCTTTTGTTATTTTGAGCCAGACGTCTGGGTACAAAGACAAGTGACCCCTGACTTCCTCCAGAGCAGGACAGCTGGGCCTCCTCTCAGGAGCACTGGTAGGGCTTCCCAGATAAGTGATCTCTGTACCCTGGTGTTGCGGACCCCCTCTGCGCGAGGGCAGTGCCTTCCATTATTACCCCCTCCTCTGCCCCTGGAGGGGAGTTCATCACGTGTCCTGAAAGGCTCCTTGGGCTTTTCTGAACCACATTTGTCTGCCCTGTTGACCTTTGGGATAGGGTCAGGTAGGAGTGGAAAAATGGATCCCGGTGGCAGACAGAGTCTTTCCATCCTGTTCACATCTGGTTAAGGTTTCCTTAACTTTAGGCCCGAAAAGGGATGAGCCATCAAATGGAGTGTTCACGAAGGATGACTTGAAGGGCTCTGCAAAGGAACACAAGCACATTCAGGAATGTCTCCTAAGAGCGATTCCTGTACCCGCTGCCCTACTCATTCCATCAGCTGTATAGAATATGAGATGCATGGATGAGTTGACAATAGAATTAAGGGTAGTAAGCTTGGCAGCAACTTTGTTGGAGGCTCCTGCAGTCACTGTACCCTGAAGAGTATCTCCCAACTCCTTAAGGAGATCTCTTTGTAATCTAGTGAAATGGGTTAAATAGTTCAGTGAAAAGAGAGCAAAGGTCGCTGAACTGAACATGTGCTTCCATATCCATCCATAATCCTAAAGTCTCTATTAGGAGAATGGATAGATGAGGAAGTCTCAGACATTTCCTTCTTGGTGGCCGCCGCCGCCACCACCATGACATCAACTGGAACACTTTAGTTAAATATGTTTTGTCCAGAGGGGCAAAAATAAACTTATTAGACTTCCTAGGGACAGGATCCGTAGTATCCAGAGACTCCCATGCCCTTCATGAGACCAGCTACATCAACTCATTGAAGGGCAGAGTCACCCAAGATGTGGAGGGCTGAGACCCGAAAGCCTTCAGGAGAACTGACTCATCCTCAGTACGGTCTTTGGACTGCCAGTCACCCCTCTGCCTAAGGATCTCAAGTATCTCAACGAATGAGATATCTTCAGAGGAGGACCGTGGGGACCCTTCTGACTCATCTAAGTCAGTATCCAATGTGAGAGACTCCTGTGGGGAGTCTAGGTGCTTCCTCTTGCACAATCTCTTCCTGGAAACTTCATCAGTGGGGGCCTCTGGTGAGGTCTCAGAAGAGCAGGGGCCACCCATTGGGGCTTCCTGAGACTATGGGTCTCTACGCTTGGTAAGAACATGTGATGCCAAAGCAGACACAGGCACTTTTGGGGAGGAGGAGGGGAGATCTGAGGTCGAGGATGTCCTGGGAGACATGACCTTCCTCATGGCATCGAATGCACCTCCGCTCCAATGTGAGGGAGCCGACAGATCAGAGGAAATCATCGACCCCCCCCCCCAGCACTGGAACAAGGTAGGAACCAAGCTCATCTGAGCCAAGCCCCTGAGAGGCAAAGTTGGAACCGACAAGTCAGTTCAACTGTCCTCCCTGGACCCGACCAGAGAGTGTCAGCTCCTAGAGTCCTCGATAGGCACCAAGGATGTCAGAGTACATGAAGCCAAAGACACTGGAGCAGGCATCAGCTCCGAGGGTTCCACTAACATCAGGTCTGCCTCCTCCAGCTCTAAAGGACCAGCATGGCTCGGAGGAGGAATAGTAATAGTTGATGCAATGGTATTCAGCTCCAAAGCTATTTTGGTCGGAGCCAATATCATTTTGGCTAATGCTGGTGCCAAAAACAGCTTCTGTACCACATGATCCAAGTCCAGATCTGACAGGCTGATAGAAGGTCGAGACAATCGTACCGAAGGTGGTACCGACTGGAGAATAGGACTTTTTGGAGCTTCAGAGACTGGTTCCAAGACTGGGGACCGGCTCTGAAAGGAAAAGACTGTCGGCTCCGAAGGCAGTGGAGCCGAAGTCAATGACTTCTTCGATTTTTTTGCGTCCAACGTCTTGGAAGACTTTGAAGACCGACTGGAACCATCCTGGTCACTCACAGCTTCCTGAAAAGAAGGCTTCAAAAAGTCTCTATCAATTAGTTTTCTCTTCCTTTCCTGCAGGACCCTAGAGGAGAAGGAATGACAAATGGCACAATTGTCTTACAAATGCAGTGCCCCTGGAAAATAAACACAGTTGACGTGGCTGTCTGTGACTGACATTTTCTGGCCATACTTTGGTCACATTTTGAACCCAGATTTGGGATGTTTATCTTGATCAGCCATAGTAAATACAGAAAAATATTTACTGTTAACATGCAAAAAGCTACAACAGTAAATTTTCTCAATAGCAATACATGCAAGCCTTAATAAAAGCAGGCTAAACACACTTATACACAGAAGTGATACCACACAAGCAGACTGTGCAACAAAAACAGATAGCTGCTAATAAAGAATAACCTTATTTAATATGACCACTACTAAGCCTAAGAAGGCAAGAAATATACCACACACAATCTCTGAAAATACAACTAAGAAAAAAGTGACAAATGTCACTAAATAACCTTATCTATACCACAAGGTTTACTGTACAAGCCTTATGTAAAACTCGAAGGCTAGGCAGACCACACCTAGAAGAATTACTACTAACTAGGCCTAAAAGAGGCAAACTAGAAATATATTGTAAATGGGAAGGGAAAACAAACTAAAGCTATAAGAGCTTTATATACAATGCTAACTAACTACTATACTACCTATCAGAAAACCTTTAGAAAAGGTTTTAAAGAAAAATTTTGCTTATCTGTCCCGAGCTAATGTCAGAACCTCCGATCTGTTGCAGCGGCAAATTAGATCTGAGGTACTTCACAGGTGCATCGTGGGATAGGGACTTGGCTTCTAGCTATTTGAAGACCTTGAGCTTTGCAATTGGGCATATCGGAGACGAGGGATCAGCTCCGAACCCATCAATAAAGAATGAACAGCGAGATAGAACTTCACATTAATAGTTTAGTCAATAGAGAGTGACCCAACAAGATGAAGATGGCTCTGCTTCTCAATCTTCTGCCAATAAGAAAGCCCAGAGAGAGACTTTGTGAATGACACATTTTATACTGTTCCAAAAGATAAAGCTTGAGAAAAAAAACACACAGGAGCTAATGAGAAAAATCAGGAGTAACTTGGACCCAGAGCACAGACCAGTGTTGGGAGATCATGATGATCAGCAGGAAGACCACCAACAAAGTGAATTCAGTTAATAAAAGGGAAACTATAAAGCATCAGTCTCTCCAGATGTGGTTTAGACCTGTGAATTGTGATTCAGCAGGAAGAAGCAGGCAGAAGAGACTAGAGGGTTTTTTTGGCTATATTGGACAAGTGGGAGAACTGTGATATATAAACTCCACTTGATGCCATTAATGTATAGAGGGACACTGAATGTACTGAAGAAATGATGTTGAGTAAAAATATTTTTGTTGTTATTGATATTTTTATAGGTGGTTCCTGACACAGACTGCCTATTAGCCTGTGGAGTACTTTGCTGTAGTATGCAGCTGCAGGTATTTTGGATGCGAGGCTGAAGGGTTTGGTCAGTGACTGCTGAATGTATTCATGCTCTTGAGAATAGGATATTTTGTCTTGTGATTGTGGTGTGCCCAGCCTTTGAGGTCTTGCAAGATGAGAAACACTGGAAGGAAACAAATTAAAATTGTCGTAATGTTGTGATGTTTGTCTGCTGGTGGAAGGAGGCTGTGGATGTCCAAAGTTTGGTGTCCCTTGGTTTTCTACAGGTGAATGTCTAGATTTATGCTCTTGATTTGGGCTAAAAGCAACATTTTAAGCTAGGAAATATGGAAATCAGGAACAAATGACAAAGAACATGAAGAATGGTTCTTTCTTAGTTTTGCAAAGTGACAATTTGGAGTTTTCTCACTAGCACTTGCTGTAAGCTGAAGGCAAACATTTTGTAGTGGCAGTCATGAAATGTCTGAACAGTGTGCTCTGAGTGACATATTCTCTAGATCTGTGTGCCGCAGAGTAATTAAGTTTTACAGGGATATTGGCAAGCAAGTCAGTGAAAATAAAGTCAGAAATGGAGTATGAACATATGGGAAGTGAACTGCTGTAGGCGCCCTAGTAGTGCAGAAACAAGACAGAGAATAATGAAAACACCAAAAATGCCAGTTCTTTCATGCATTTGCAAAATAACTATCTGGAATTTTTCCATTACTTCCTGCATTTGAACAAAGACAAGCAGCTTGCAGATGCAAGCAATTAATCATGAGAGGTCTGAGCAGTGTGTTCGGAGTGACTTTCTTTGCAGAGCTGTGAGAAGCAATGTAAATAACTTTTAAAAAATACTGGCAGTCAATTCAGTGGAAATAAAAAACAGACTAAGAAATAAAGTTTGAACACATGGGATATGTATCTTTAAATAAGCAACTGTCCCCCAGCAGCCTTGATACTTTAATGTATTAAATATACAGTGTACAGTTTAGTTTATTTATTAGGGTTAGCCACTGTGATTTTTCTTAAGGTTAAAAGTTGATGTTTACTAAAAGCATGCAAGATGTTTTTCACATCTGGACATAGACATAATATAAGAGTAGACAACAATCTGTGTAACTGAGAAAGCATGTTCTAACATGAGCATTATCAAAGTTAACCTTAATTTTGGAATAGGTAATATCTGTGGGTACAGCAACTGATTTGGGGCAACTGCTCCTATTTGGAGGGGTAGATATCCTTTTTGGAATGTGTATATAGTATTATAGTTTTTTTTTTCTCAGTTGAAAGGGGGATGAGGAATGTTTCTTCAAATGTTTTCAATGAATGTATTTACTGAAGAGAAAAGTCTAGAAAATGTAACATGGATTCAAATAAAGATGAGAAGAAATGGTTCCATACAAAATTAGCCCACCATTTATGAAATTTCTGCAAGATCTAAACATAGTTAAAAGGAACTGTTGTGTGCTGTATGTGGGAGTCATATTTTATTATTAGAATGGCTGTTTTGTCAATATTGATATGGAATGTACACAAGCTTAAAGGTATAGGCAAAAGCAAATAGTACTGAATTATATTAAAAAGTACAGGGTGCAAATAGCAATGCTACAGGAGATGAACTTAAATAGGAATGAGCATGACAATTAAAAAAAAGAAAGGATTGCAGGATAGACATTTCGCAAAATAACAGGGACAAATAAAATGGTGTGTAATAATATTGACAATACTGATTGTGAGAAGGGTCCCAATAGTGATTGAAGATGAAAGAAGTACAATAATGTTAGGTTTGTGGTAGCAAGGCATTATTTTTAGAGAAAAATGGTTACACTGGCATATTTTATATTCCATCAAAAACTACTTTTCAGAAAGAATATTATCTATGGTTGGGGGCTCAAACTTGATGTCCAGTACAAAGAAGGTATCAGGGGGACTAAGAACAGAAAATATAACAAAAGAGGCTATACTTCTGAATAATGTATGAGAATATATGTTATGGATGATGTGAATTCAATATCATAAGTTGTCATTGTATATTATTCCCCAAGATGTAATAACTGGACTGGTGTGGATAGACATTCAGTTTCTCAGCAGCTTTTGTATTTGATTGATAGTTTTGAGTCCCATCTAAAACTGTAACAGATCTTCCATTGATAAAGTAACATAAAGAGAAAGGGTAATGAAATAAAATAAGTCATTGGTACTTTTGTACTTATTTGTTAAAACAGAGTCATTTAAAGAATGAGTAGTCAGTATAATTCAATAGTTATAAATGAAGACAGAGATAATTTCAGAAGGGATATGTAGTGTGTGGGCTAAAATGAAAATGGACTTTAAACACATTACAAATAACAGAGAAAAGATATGAGGAAAGTAATATGAATTAAAGGGGCTGACAAAGGATAAAGTACTGCTGTAGAAATAGGATTATACAGAATAAGAAGAGAAGCAACTGCAAAGTGCTAAAGAAAAAAATGAGTATTTGGATAATATTCCTGAGTTTAGAAAGGTTGCTGTTAAGCAACTGATTTTTTAATCACAGCTCTATATTGCACAGCTTAGGCAATGAAAAGTAGAAAGAGCTGTAGCCAAAAATGAGAGCCTGTAGAAAATTAAGTAGGGCTCCTATACATGTACTATTAATATGATGGAAATGTTATGAAAATGTGTACAAAGCAGAGAAATGGCAAACCAAGGAAAGATATATATATATATATATATATATATATATATATATATATATATATATATATATATGTAAATACTTCTGCAAGGTATGTCAAGATTAAAGGAAGATGAAACTCATCAGACAATAGCTAAACTAGGAAAAAGTAGAATAAAATCAGTGATGTGTAATCAATTACAAGGAAATTCTTCAGGAGCATATGGCAGCCCTGTGGAAATTTGGAATTTAGGAGGGAGGAGTGTAACAAAGATGTCTAAGGTTTTGTTCAGCAGTTTTATAAAGGAGGGAAATGCCAGCATCTTTGAATAAAGCAGTACTGATGGTATTACAGAAAAGGCAAAGGCCATTCAGATCAGCTTCGTATATGCCTGTCTCAATTTTAAATCACAATTAGTATGCGTTTATATCTATGAAAGTTAAGAGAATATCAAAAACGATACCAAAATTGATAGATATGGATCAGTGTGGTTTTGTGGAGAGAGACAAACTTTTGATAACATTAATAAAACAATGATGATCCAGAAAGAACCGAAGTGTAAGAAAACATTGCTATTGTTGGCGAGACTTGACACAGAGAAGGCATTCAATAGAGATAGCTGGGATTTTATTAGTGTAGCAGTGGCAGCATTTGCATTCTCTGATAGAATAACAGAGAGGGTTAATAAGGAGAATATACAGAGGGTAAGAGGCAAGAATTAAGATGAAAAGGCTCTTCTGTCATAAAGATGTTTTGAACACAGAAATCAGGCAGGGCTGTTTTCCTTCCATACTGTCATTTGCTTTATATATAGAGCTACTGGCAAATTAAATAAGAGATTCACAAATTCAGTGATAAAGCTGATATGGTAATCCAGAAAAGTTAGACTTATTTGCAGATGATATTATTTTGTACTTGATACATCCACGAAAGGACGTTTGGGTGTTGTGGAATATTCTGAGACAATTTCGATTTTGTGATAGAAAATACAGAAAGCTAAAACAATAGCTAAGATGGTAGACTATACTTCCAAACATGAATTATTTCAGTAATATCCATACTTACGGGTACCTGATAAAATGAAGCCTTTAGGTGCATGAATTAGAAAGGATTGTTATGTAAGCTAAGACTATAGGAGAAGAGAGTAAAAAGAATATATGAAAATGAAGAAACTGTAAGTTCTTGATTATGGTTATGGATAGTAAGAAACAGTCAGTAAGAGGTTTTAGTTCCTTTAGTGGTATATACAGTTCAGGTGCATTTTTATCAACCAAAGGAGAATTTGTGAGGGGATGTCTTACGTGCCTCTGTATGTATGACTGTGAGTATGTGCGGGGTGGAGGGTGACATACGTCTCTAATAATGGAGACAACCCTAGACACAATGGACATATTTTAAATATTACAGTAAGTATCTATTCTTGATCCCCTCCTCTTTAATATATTTAGCAATGACCTCTTTACCTCCATAGATCCAGTCTCTATTGTACAATATGCTAATGATTCTAGACTTATATGTGCATCTAATAACTTGCCTCAACTACTCCATATCATGCAAGAAGCTTTCTCCTCATTTAAGAAATGACTCCATAATCCCCAGCTACTACTCAACCCTAAAAAAAACAAAGTTACTGTTATTTTTTCCCAAAATTACACACACCTGGTAAAATGAATTTCAAAATCTTTTCACTAAGAAAAACTGGAATTGAAGTAGTGTCCCATACAAAACTTCTTGGAGTGATTATAGATGATAACCTTAAATTTTACCTGCAGATTCAAAATAACATAAAAAATACTCACCAAAAATCATGAATGCTCTACAGGCATAAGAACTTCCTCAGCAACACCATCAAAACAACTCTTGCCACTACTTATCTTCTCCCATCTCTCTCTTTTATGGTGCACCTATCCTAACCAACCTTCAGGCTACAGTTAAAAATAAGCTGGAGGCATGCAGTAATAAGCTTACAAAATTTGTCACCAACAAACAATACAGCATCCAGCACTGCATTGCCCTTAAGGCGTTGAATTGGTGCAAACTGCCTCACCACTTAGATTACATACAGCTTATCTCCTCACACAGTATTATTGACATAGCTGATGACTGCCCTTCTCCATTCCTATCACCCTAACATACTACTTAGATCTAATGAACAACAGCTTCTCAGTAGATATAACCCACAAATCCTCTGGTTAAAGTCTCTACTCATACCCTGTGGAATTCTATCCCTTTGCAAATTGTATCTACTTGTAACCTCTCCCACTTCACACTACTACTAAAAGACTACCTAAATAAAACCTGCTCTGCTCCTGCACTACCCCAAGATGAACCAGTCTCTCCCTCCTTCCACCACCAGCATACTTTGAAATGTTCAGAGAGAAAGAATTAGTAAACTCTACTTCTTAGACAAATATCAAATATATTTTTGCCTAGGTTATATTATCTAGTCATCTCTGTTCCAAAGAGTGTACTCAGTATGTTCAATGTCATCTCTATGAACTGCAACTAAAGAATACTTTATCTATTGACAATGTTCTTCTTCATCTTGTTATAGCTGTCCAAATAACTGCACTATGTATGTACAGGTTCACACTATATGAAATAAAGCTGAATTTATATGTCACTCTTCTGTATTAGGTTTTGTAATAATTTTATGTAACTCTAACTATATTATGTCAATGCAGAGCTTCTCTCCCCAGGCCTCCACTGAAAATGGAATATTATCCCAATTGGATTTTCTCAGTAAACAAATATCAAATAAAAAAATACCACAGGAAAGTGCTATTCAGCACCAGTGATAACACCACATTATTCAGAGATATGGAATTGGCCAGCAATGAGATATTTCCTCCTTGTGGCTAATCACATCTTATAGGTTCATAGGTTTATAAGTGTTTACTAGGCTAATGACCACAAGGGCCTTTTTAAGCCTAGCCATGCATCCCACATCTCTGACAAGTTCTGATACTCTTGCTAAGTGTAAACAGGGGTTTGGGAGATGAACCATTAACAGGTTACCCATGTGCATTAGAGACATAGGTGCCAAACCAGGGATGAATTTCTGGTTTCCCATCCAATTGCCCAACTTGCGCTTGACTTGGGTTAGGGAGGAACTCTACTTCACATGGATGGGGAGCCTGTTCCATAGGCGTGGTAGTCTCTGGGATACATACCTCTCTCTCCAGCAGGTCCTATTTATATCACAGGCAAGGTTTAAGTCTTTAGAATGGGTAATTCTGGTACTGTTTGTTTTGTGGATATGCAGGGGGTCCATCAGAGTGGGGTCTGACGATACCCTGTATGCCAGGCATAGATCTTCCCTTAAAAGCCTGTAGGAGACAGATTACAGGGATAGGGCTTAGTGGTCTGCAAAGGACATTTTACTTGCACCTCGTATTCTTTTAGTGAGGAACCTCTGTGGACGTTCCAGTTGTTGGATATGCCTGGTTAGGTACACACCAAAGGGGGCATTGTACTCAATGATAGGTCTGATGAATGCTGAATACAGTGGAACAATGACTTCCTTGGACGTAGATGCCATACCTTTGTTTATAAGTTGTGCAATTGTGCAAAGTTGTGCAATATAGAATGATTTCCTCACCACTGTAGACACATGATGGTCAAAGACTAGATTACTATCTATGTGTGTCCCTAAGTTCCTGAATACTGGGTCAACTCTAAAGGGTGTTTTGTCAATATGATAGTTACCAGGGATGGATGACTTCCTAAAGGATACAATTATGCAATTCTTGGCATTTAGTTTTAGTCCATAGCTCTGACACCAGTTGTTTTTATGTGTCAGCCCCTCCTGAAGAACATTTGTGTCAGTGTGAGATTCAATGGCAGCTCCTTATTTGCAGTCATCTGCAAATTTAGTCAGCAAGAGACCACTGACATTGGCCTTGACTTCTGAGAAGTAAATATCAAAAAGGAGCGGTCTACTGACTGATCTCTGAGGGACTCCATTTGTGATTGGCCTCTTTGTAGATGTGGACCCCCCAATTCTAACTTCCTGGGTCCTGTCTGTGAGCCAGTTGGCTATCCACCGGGTGACATACGAGTTTGTACCTAACCTTGTGGGGTATTGTGTCAAATGCCTTGGCCATGTCAAGGTAGGCAGTGTGAACAATTCTGCCTTCATCCATTGCTTTGGTGACCTTCTCAAAGTAGTCCACCAAGTTGAGTAGGCATGATCTGTCCTTAATGAAACCAAACTGGGTTGGGTCCAGTGTGTGCAGGTTTACTATATCTCTGTTGATCATCTCCATGATAATTCTTTCCATGGCTTTACATACAAGACTAGTGAGACTTATGGGTCTATAGTTTCCAGCATCTGTAGATGGCTCACCTTTGTGCATAGGGATGACTAGTGCCTTTCGCCATTCATGAGGCATGGAACCTGTTTGGAGGCTACAGTTAAACAGTAATTCCAGAGGCCCTGATAGGTCATGTTTTGTGGTACTTAGAAGGCATCCTGGGATATTGTCTGGGCCCATTGATGCAGTGTTCTTGATCTTAGAGAGAGCATTAAGGACCTGTTCCCTAGTGATAGTGGGGGGGGGTTATATTTGATGATCTCTGAATTGCATTTCCTACATTCATTTAAACGGCCCCTTTTGGCTACAGCAGTTTACATGAAGTGCAAGGAAAGTTTTTTTTTTTTTTTTTTTTTTTTTAATTTCCGCCAAAGTGTATGCTCAGGTAATTCTATACTGCAAGTAGTAATGCATGAGGACTCATGTTGCTAGGTAAAAATGTGATGATTTAATAAAGATGATTGAAAAGGTATTTTCATGACTTCCTAAATTATGGCTCCCCCCAGACAGTGAAGTGGTTGATTGAGGGGAGACTTAAAGGTTGGCCGGTAGTGTGGCAAAAATCATATAAAAATATATCATGAATATATCAGATTTACTTACTCAGGCTGCCAAGGACCCATTGTAATTTACTTGATTTTCATCCTGTGAAGACAACTATGTAATTCTCTTTCCTTGAATGGTATGCTCCCACTCTTAGCATTCAATTTGCTAGTGTGCAGCAAGTAAACAAGGAACAGCAATTAATATATGGATACTTCATTCTGCATTAATGTAGATATTGTTTAGAATAAGCAGCAGAAAGAACGTTTTTATAAACTGTGCCAGTCTGACTAAAAAGGGTACTTTCAACTTAACTGTAGAATATTTTAATATCTCAATTGTTTAGTATTACTAAGAGAGTGACAAGTTTTTGTGCTGGGACAATGATATATCAATATAACTGTGCACCCAGCCTGGTCTAAATAAATTTCTAATAGAGATTAACTTAGGCAAAACAGATAGAGGTGCCTATGTTAACTCACCTGCATGCTCAAGATACATCAATCAATAAATATGTATCTATTTATTTATGTATGTTTTTATCTATTCATGTATTTATTAATTTATTTATATTTTCCTGTATTAAATTAAGGTGTACTTCAAAGTGTTTATTTGTAGATAACAGCTTAACAAAAACAAGTGATTTATAACAGCTAAATCTTAGGTACTATTGACCAGAAATTAATTAGTGTAAGGTGCTATGCTGTGTGAGGTGAGCATATTTTTAACTTATAAATCAATGTATCTCTTGAGACTTGCCCAAAAGTCATGGGTATAACTACAATCCGTTGTCTTCTGAGCATACTATACTGAGAAGTTTCTTTCTTATTAAGGACGAATCAGAAGTAATAATACAGCACATTAAGGATACTCATCCCAACACTTGCTATAATAGGTAAATTGTAACTTGTGGTATTGTCAGAAGTCAGTAACTGTATAACTTAATATCACATTTCCTCTCAGTCTAATAATAGCCTGTTTTTTCAAACATCTTTATTGAATTATCACTCGTGACATAGGCAAATTTATATTCATATAAAAGTAATCAAACTATATTAACATAACAAATATAATACTTCACATATATTGCTATACATCATATAACTTAAGCAACATTACATAAATTATTCAATTCCTACCTTATTTTTTAAAAAAGAAACATCTTTAGTAAACCATCACTTACTACATAGGTAATCATACATTTACATAAAAGAAAACAAAACAAACTGACACAGTCCTAGTTGCAAGCATTTTACATCACAAATCATACTGACACACTCCCAGTTGCAAACATTATACATCACTTATAATCTACCTAATCTTTCTCACTCAAACATTACATAGCTCATTTAAGTCCTGCCACATAATAATACCCTGTTTTGTATTCATAACTGTTTGCACTGAAGTAGTATGGATACATTAAATATATATGAACTGGAGGATCATTTGATAAATAAATTATTGGGGGGATGTGTCCCTTGTGGTAATTACATTAAGGTTAATGAGTTCAGAAGGAATAGCAAATGTTTAAATTATCAGAAATTGAAAGAAATGATTAGTATGATACAAGGTAAAAATCTGGATGTTTCAGTCAACAACAGTAAATCCAACAATAGGAAATCATTACACACAATCATAAGGACTACGTAGTTTGGAAAGAAAAACTAGATATCTGTAGAGTTAAAATTAGACATACCTCAGATATTGTTCATGACGTAGAACAAAACTTTATTAGAGAAAGAGAGAAATTAATTAAGAAAAAAGTAAGTTTACTAATGTAATCATGGAAGACACACTAAATGTTAATAAGGAAAGAAGGAAAAAGTAAGCACACTACTATAAGGAAAATGAAAAAATATCAAGTAAAATGGGAAGCAGGTGCTAGTTTCCAGTTATTAGCAATAGCTAAGATTGTCACACTTCTTGAAACCTAACTTAGCACTTCTAGAACAATGAGCGCTCTCGATACCTCTCAACTTCTTTGCACAAAAAGTCTGGACAAAGCCTAAAATAGTGGGGAACAAAGTCTCAAAACTAGGGACAAATTTTACATGTTGCTCTTATAAACTTAGAAAGTTGCTAGAATAAAAGGTATTGTGTTACCATGCATTTTCTGAAGGATCTGAAATCTGAAACTTAAATGCCTGTCATTATTTACTGAATTTAATCATCACTGATTTGCCACAAAAATCTAGAAAACCAAACATTTTATGAGGAACAGACAAAAAATATGAGGCAAAAATCGGGACAGTCTGAGAAAATCTGGACAGTTGAGAGGTATGGCTAGGATAGCAAACTGCTGGGAATCTATAACCATTTCTAATAAGATTTTAACCACTCATTTTCTGTTAGTATAACAGAAAATGTTGACTATCATCCTGAAATGCCATGCAGTGCACCAGTGAATAATAAATGTCTGTGGGACATAGTACAGAACGTTTAGCAACTGATGATGAATTGAGGGTACACAGTTCACGGAAATATAGGTTCACAGATGAAATGGTAGTGTAGCCAGTTGATTCTAAATATTCTGCAACCATGGATTTAAATCAAGCTTATGAGTCTAACTATAATAAAATGGCTAAGAGATGTAATCTCCTTCCTAAACATTAACTTTTGGTATTAGGACAACAGGAAGAAAATTAAGTGACTTTCACCCAGAAAAAATATAGTCCCCCTCCCCCGGTGCAAAAATTGTTAATATACCAATGCTGTTGGAGAAGCTAAGAAAAGCCAAAAGTAACTATGGTCATATTCATGCTGGCATTGTGTACTTATGCGACACTCCAATAAAGTGTATGAAAAATGTGGTCTTAACTTCAGTAGAAACTTTACAGATAAACAGTATCAAGATTACAATAAGCAAAATTATACCATCACCAAGGTGGAAAGACTACTTGTTTGCTAAGACAAATCATTGAAGGATCACATTGTCGTACAGCATTTCATTGGAAATGCAGTTTATCATACTCATCTCATGTGGGGGGCTATGCAACCCCACACCCACCACTAACTATACATATCAACTCCAAGATCGAACTACAGTGGGGAAAGGGCAAATTTCCTGATCCCTGCCATAATGCGATCTCAGTCAAAATGGTTCAACGAATGGCATGTTCAATAAAATGCCATTCAATGATGTAATCTTTTGATGAAATAATAGGGACCCTGCTAAGACATATTTTCAATACCTGGCATAGTCTGCTCTGTACGGTATATAATATAGGGATATTAACAAACTGGGAAGATTACATAACTGATTGCCAAATGTTTTCCAAAGAAAGGCTACACCTTAGTTATAATAGATCCGGGTTCTTCAGTGATGTAACCTTTCCAGGTTAAGTTAAGAATTAATGCAAATGTGAGGGGAATAAAGGTGGAGGAATGTTATTCCTTGTGAAAGACAGTAGGCACTCTAAACTATTTATTTGTAACAATTACTTGGAAATTACTGTTGTCAAAATCTCTGAGTTGAATGAGAGTATTCATTTAATCTTTTGCTATTGGGCACTAAGTATGTATGCTTTAAAACATGAAGAATTATTTAATCTGCCAGATACCATGCTTGAACATCCTAAGTGAGCATTATTATTTGACTTTACCTATCCTAAAACTAGTTGGTCCAATGCAACAGATGGTTCCTGTTTTGCCCAGTCTTTTTTTTTTTTTTTTTTTTTTGATGTAATGTTTTACAACAAGTGGAAGAAAACAGAAGGGAAAAAAATTGCTTGACCTGGTAGCAGTTAATTCAGAGAATTAAATTACTTATATAAGTACCGTATAATCAAATTAAAGACAAAACCCATGTATTTCATTCACATTTATAAGAGGCTTAACTTTTGTAAATCAAATTATGTTCAGATAAGATTGGATAAAAAAAACGTGGACACAGAGGTTGGATATAAAACCTAGGAAATGCTAATGGTCGAACATAACACAATCATTAAGAAAAGCTATTCAAACTGATGTTGCTTCAAATTAATAAAGCTTTCTAAGAAGAAAAAAAAATTCCAAATCTTTATATGGGAATTATCTAACTACAAGAAATAAGGCCAAACTAAATAAAGTCTTTAAGAAGTTTAAACCCAGACTTTCACAGGGGAAAGCAAAATATGAAAAAGATTGGCAAGCTCAGCAAATAAAAAAGAATACTACAATTACATTAACTCTTACTGTCAAACAAAGAATCCCGGTTTAAGAATAATATCAGGAAACTCAACTTTGACTACCTCTCAGCAATTAGCAGATGCATATACCATTCACTTTTCAAACACAGGAAACCCAAATAATACCATGAAACAGAATTATGGTGATTTGTAGGTAGTAGCACACAGCACATGCCCTATAATAAGCATGTAGTCTATTGATAAAGTATGAAGAAAGATCAAATCTGGTACCTCTGTGGGACCAGATTACATACCATGACTGTCAATCTTAAGAATGAATTAGGCTTATCTCATCTTCCCCTGTTCAATAATTTACTTAATATAGGAAAGGTACCTGATCTCTGAAGAAAATCAGTAATTACACCCATCCATAAAAAGGGCAAAACATCTGCCATGAATAATTACAGACCAATCAGTTTAACATCAGGAAATGCTTTGAACAGTGTACCTTAGACATCATGGAACTTGAAACCAGGGTCATAGATGAAATTGATCCTAACCAGCATGGCTCTATAAGGGATCATGCTACATAAACTATCATGATCGAATTTTATGAACAAGTAACATCAGCAATACATTTGGGACTAACATTTGGATTAATATGTTTAGACTTTGCAAAAGTATTTGACTGGCCCATGATTCAAAATATAACTCTCTAGTTAAGATTCACTAAAACAATTATTTGATACAATGGATTAGGAAATGGCTGACCAATCAAAGTCAGTTACCATTCATGGCTACTTATCTGAACCAGCACCTGTTCTGTGTGGTGTTCCGCAGGTGTCTGTGTTTGGTCCCGTGTTGTTTAATCTGCTCCTTGACACCACACCAAACAAGAAGCTATGTTGTTTAAGAAAGTATGCCAGCTGCAAGTTGGATTTCACTATTTTCAGTGAACAAGACTTTGAAATAATTTACAATTATTTTTCTAACATCTACCAGTCAGCATCTGACCACAGTATTAATTTTAGTATGGATAAATACAAAGTAATGCATTTCAAAAAACATCCATAATGAAGATGATAATCTTGGACAGACAGGCATGGAGACTGTTTTCCAATAAAGAGATTTAGCAATTATTACATCTGATGAGTTTTCCTTCTGTAACAATTTTAATATTATAAATAATGAGGCAGTGAGAGAAGTGAGTTTGCTCTTAATTTTTTTTTCTAGCAGAGAGACCCAGTCCAGTCGTTTTGACCAGTCTCTTTAAGACATATGTATGCCTATTTCTGAAATGTAATAACTGTTTTTGTAGTTACACTAAAGGATAGCTTAACTGCTTTGAGTCACTCCAGAGCAAATTTACTAAGAAAATCATCTTGGTATCCTACTTGCCTTATATGGAAAGATGTGAAGTCATATCTCTTTTCTTTACATTATAGATACATCTGAGGCATTTTAATCATGGTATATAAAGCATTTGTAGTGAAGCTCTGAGGATATCACTAAATCTGGAAATATTCAGCTGTAACAAACCACACAGATATAACAATTTGAAGTACAGTATCCAATGTTTAGGACTGATGTGAGTAAGATCTTTATCACACATCCCATTCCAATAATTTGGAATACATTACCTTTATCAATATGTGAGTCAATGTCATTACATTCCTTTAGAATAATGTAGATAATTGGGTAAATATTAATGTTTATATCCCTTTATACTCAGAGTCGATACTCCTAGATGACTTTAGGCCTGAAAACAGTATTTAGATTTATCAGACATAAGTTATCCAATGGCAGTAGAAGCAGTAATACAATCTCAGAATTTAATAAAAAATTACAGTTGTAGTATATCTCCAATGTCCTAACCTGGTAACAAAGATTACCATGTCATGTCATTGTACATCAGAGACCTTACTGATAGTTATCATGAAACACTGCAGTAGACAAGACTCAGCATAAGTTATAGCTGCTTACCCGATCATACTTTTCCCAGGATTCCAAAACAGTTTATGCTGGGAATAACATGCCAATATTATGGAACTCTTCCTAAGACAAATAATTCCAGGACAGGACTTCCATGAACCTTTATAAAAAAAAATATGCAGGGGTGTGTCTGTGTGTGTGTGTGTGTGTGTGTGTGTGTGTGTGTGTGTGTGTGTGTGTATGCGTGTGTCTGTGTGTGTGTGTGTGTGTGTGTGTGTGTGTGTGTTTGCATGAGTGTCTGTGTTTGCATGTTTGTAGCCCACAATGCAACTATCTGGAAAATACAAGAAAATCCCCTGTACTGGTTAAGATTAATGAGCATGAACATTTCTTATGTTTAGCACTGTGAAACCATACATTTGCTTCATTTCATTATCACTTAGACTCATGTATAGGTTCATATGTTAGTACTAGGCTAACTGCCCTTGCAAGCCATTTCAAGCCTAGCCAATTATCCCCTGTGAGATTCAAACCCTGTACCTTCTGTTTGTAAGGCAAACACCTTAACCATTATGGGTTGTTGATACTTATATGAATATGATACCACAATGCTATCTATGTACATTCCCATTCACACATTCTGTATGCACCTATGGAAGATATTACAGTAGCCAGTATACATTGGCCAGGATTTTCAGTATAGTTGACAGCTAGATAAGGCACATTGCTGAAGCAGTACAGTCTGTGTACCCTTGACATATACAACAGAATTTACATTGTTCATAATACCTTGCTGTCATGATTACCATAAACAATGCTAATCTATGTTCTGTTGTTCAACATCTTCCAGATATACAGATATGGTTGTGCCTATCAAGTCCACCCATGTGTAATTCAACATTCTGGATGCAGATGTGCAAGACTCTCACACAATTCACATATGTCTCTCTCTCTCTCTCTATATCTCTCTTTCTTTTTCTCATTTTCATTTTTCTTGTCATGGTTCCCTGACAGAAATGCCTTTCAAATATTTAATTTTTGTGAAAAAAGTTTTACTTTTTTGTCAAAACTTGTGCCTAAGGACTAGGACTTGTATTTTAGGGAGATGTCATTAAAGTTTTTACCTTAAAACATATGTTTTCCTGTTGGGTTATTTCACTAGCTCTCCTAAGCGCTACTACTCACCTATTAAGCACCTTTTTTCAGTATATACATGGTCCAGAGTCTGTGTGCAGATTTCCTTATTATTTATCATTTTCTGTGAGGAAAAATGTTAGTTTTTGGTCAAACATGGTTATTTGTGACTGGGACTAGTGTGTTTTGTGGTTGTCACTAAAGAATTGCACCTCAGAACTTAACTTTTCTGTCAGAATGTAAGACAGACTCTTCAAGGCTTTGCTAGCCTCTTGTAAGATATTTTTTTCAGCAGACATATGGTCTTGGGTCCCTATGGGGATTCCCTTATAATTTATCATTTTATGAATAAAATGTTACTTTTAAGTCAAATATTTTGTTAGGGACTGAGACTAGTGTGTTTCGTGGTTGTTACTAAAGAATTCTACCCCATAACTTAATTTTCCTCTCAAGAGGAAAGACCAACCATTCAAAGCTCAGCTAGCCTCTTGTTGGATACCTTTTACAACAAGAACATGGCTCTGGTCCCCAGTAACTTTATCTTTCCCTTCCCAAGCTGCAAGAAAAACAAAGTTATCTGGGAGGCTTCTGTCTTGGCTTTGACTTCCCCTTCACCTCAGCTGCTGATAGGTTACTCCATTGTGGCCATGTCTTGCTTTTTAGACTGCCTATCACTTTTACTCAGTTCCGGTGTCACTGCCCCTTATGAAGTCACTTAAGACCAGGTGGCAGATACATCCTCTGTGGCTGTTTACCTGACCTTATCAGGTAAGACAGAGCCACTCTTGCTGGCATCAGAGAAGGGAATTGGTGATGCTCTTTCAGTAAGAGGAAATGAACATAATTTCAAGGGAAGGCACCATCCTTCTAGCTGCTCTTTTTCTGAGGTGGTCTCCCAGAAAAATTAAATACAAGTTTAAACATTTATCTTCTCCTAAAGCAGATAAGGAGGATTGGCTGGGCTTTACTAAATGCCTATCTAAAGCCTTTCAGTCTTTAAATGATGAATCTTCTCATTTAAAAAGGAAAATATTTTCCACTCTTTCACACACTGATTCTGAGTCTGAGGATCAGGATTTGCACTTATATTTTTTAAGTTCCAACTCCCTACTCCACAGCATGGGGAATCTGACTCTGAAGAAAGTTATTTATCAGATTTCTCTTCTTAAGAGCTGTCTTTTTCTGATATTATTGGCAGAATAAAGGATTTATTTCAATGAGAACAAAAATAAATAGCAGAATCGCAGCACAGGTACTATGATTTGTTACAGGTGGATTTTCCTCAACCTGCTCATCCTGTGCTGCCAACCTTAAAGGATGCTTTCTTTACAGCCAATCATTTACCTGACAGTCAGACACCGGTTCTCAGAAAGTCTGGCAAATTATATAAGGTGCCCCAGTCCCACAAATTCCTTTTTTCCTAGTCTCAGGTCAGATCATGCAGTTATTATTCTGTCTAAATCAACTCCTGCCAAACTCATTAAGACAGCTAACTCGACACATTCTAACAAGTTAGAAAAAGCCTTTAACAGGTTTGGGAAGAATGCTTACATTTTTCCACATTAGACTTACGAACAGTGAAATGTCATGCTCACAAATCTAAGTTTCTGCCTACTTTTTTTGACAATGTGAAAACGTTAATTGCTGACCTCCCTTCTTAAGAGACTAATGCATCTCAAATTCATTAGTATCTTCTGTGTCTCAGGTAACTAAACATTCTCTAAACTGTGCTTATGACACTGCTAATGATGTTTCTAGCTGAGAAAATTTTCCAGTGGGTCATTGATGAGAAGATTTCCTGGCCACATTTTCTGAATTTTCCAGTGGATGTATAAACTGAAATCCTGAATGCTCCCCTGAATAAAAGGATGTTATTTGGTACTTTTTCTGCTGAGGTCCTTAATAGTTTTGATGAAAGGAAAAAGTTAATTCAGCGAGTTACTCAGATGTTTTAACCCTCCTTGACAAAATATAACAGAAACTTTTCTTTGAGTTCATGTATTTTCTTGGGACATGGAATAAGCATTCCCAGCAAGGCACAAGCAAACACAATTTCAATAAGCGATGCCATGAAGATTCAAAGGAGAAAGGAGAGTTCTCACAAAACAAAATAAAATTACTATATGTCCCTTCATATATTCCCTCCTCACCCTGGCAATCCTGTAGAATTTTTCCAATGTCTAGGCCTTTACTTTTCTCTGGGGTACCAGATAACTTCAGATACTTGGGTTCTGAGAATCATTCTAAAAGTCTGTAACAGGTGGCAGGATTCCTTTCTTCTCTCCCAGCCTAGATCAGATGCTGTCTTAGCAGGTTATATAATCTGTTCCCCCAGATCAAATGGAGAATGGCTTTTTATAAGAATTGTTCTGGTGCCAAAGAAAGAAAGAACCTGGAGACCTTTCCCAGACTTTTCTTTTCTAAATCTGCCCATCGAAACCCCAAACTTCAAAATTCTTTCTCTACAGTTTCTGTTTCTCCTCATTCTCCATCTTAGTTTTCTAGCAACTCTGGATTTAAAATATGCTTGCCGTCCAATTCCAGTTCTCAAAGACTTCATATGCTTTTTGCATTTTTTGTGTCTGGTTTACATTTTCAGTTTTCTGTTTTGTTCTTTGGTTTGTCAACAGTTTCAAGAGTGTTTAAGAAGTGCCTGGCTCCTGTAATAGTCCATTGCGGGTTGCAGGGCATTCACATTTTCTGACTTATTTTTGTAGATTCTTTTATAGTGTTTCTGGGATATCTACTGGACACATCCCGAATGATGGTTTTCTTCCTCGGAACAAACTGGTGTTACAAAGAGCAATTTCTGATATTTTGCAACTGGACTTTGGCGTCTGCCAGGAAATAACTCAATATGTTAAGTTTTACAGCCTCTGCTTTTCTCATGAGTCCTTTGGCTAAACTTCATGAGTAAAATCCAATGGTTTGTCAATTCAGTTTAGACCTAATACCAGCACCCCCTTTCATTTCAGATTCTAGTTTTGGGATTTGTGACAAAAGAGCTACTTTAGTGGGGGAATCAGTTTTCTCTCAACCCAGGCCTCCCTTTTTCCCTTCCAGTCCCAAGTCAGTATGTAACCACAAATGCATCAGACTTTGTTTGGAAAGCATCTTGAAAATAGTTTCTGGAAGGGGTTTTACACATCCATCCACCCAGAACATCAGTGGCTCCTTCACAAGATCTTAATTTTATACTGGAAAAACGTTACTGTTTTATGTTTTTTTTTTTTTTTATTTTTTTTTTACTCACTCATGAGGCTGATTTGAAGTTCATATCTTGGAAAACAGTGTTACTCACTGCGCTGACTTCTACAAAAAAATTATCTGAGTTATGAACTGCTATGGTAAATCATCCCTACCTCGTGTTTCACAAAGATTAGGTAATTTTGAGAAAAAATCCTTCATTTATACCCAAGTTTGTTTCAGAGTTTGCATTGTGCCAGGCAATTCATCTCCCTGTTTTCTTCCCAGAAATTAAAATTAGGGAGAAAGAATTTTACATACTCAGGATGTCTGCAGGCAATTCAGACTTGCATTGGCAAGCCAAAAACCTTCAAGACTTCTGATCAACTTTTATTTCCTATAAAGGTAAGAAAAAAAGACAGTGTCAAGACAGACAATTTCTCAATGGTTTTCTCATGCTACCGGCTTTCTAAAACTATTCTCCAGGGGCTCCCGGATTCTGATTATTCTTCCTGCTCCCTTTCTTCTAAGCTCTGGTATTCATCCCATATAGTTCAGGCTACTGCAACAGTGATCTAATGGTGAACAATTAACAGTAATGTAAATAAACTTACCATAACAGTAGATATACAAATAGATCACTTTTGTAGTAGGCATATCCCCCTCTCCATCCTCATCTTTTTGCGATTTTATACCAGAACATTTTCTTATCTGGCAGGGCTCTAGCCTCCTTCTTCTGAGGGAAGAAAGTTCTGAAGTTTTGGCATTTGGCCACTGACTTCAATGGCTATCCTCAAGATGTACAGTGGCCGGGGCATGCACTTTGGAAGCAAGTCACCTAGGCCAATCCTTGACAGGAAATATCCCCATATAGCTTAGGCTACTGCAACAGTGATCTCTTTCAACATCTACTGCTATGATAAGTTGACTAGTTACAGTATACTAGATTAGAAAGGGGTTGCAGACATGGACTTTTGAGCTTAGTAAACCATGTGACAAGATGTCATACAAGGAATACAGAAGAACTAGGAAGGTTTGAAGTGTGCTCTAGAGGGTTGTGTAAATACAATACTGGCCAGTCAATTGACATCAGATAGGCACAGGAAAAGAAGTCAGCTAAGATAAAAAAGCAGTGAGAAGTGGGATGTCGGCAGTCAATACCACGGATGTTCCTTTTTAATTTCTATAAAAACTGCATTGCATTTCATAAGGGCTGGAAGGAAATTTTTTTTTGAAAAAGAAAAAAAAAATAAGGAATATCATGTGCAGCACTAAAAACATCATTATCACTCTAATCATATAGGGTTGATAGAGGAAGTTAACAAGAGGGCGACAAAAAGGGTTCATAATCAGTAGCAGAAGCTGCATAAGCCGTGTGTGTGTGTGTGTGTGTGTGTATATATATATATATATATATATATATATATATATATATATACATACATACATACACACATATAGAAAGAGATGAAGAAAGAGAAAGCAGAAAGACCATGACAGACACTTTATACAGAAATGGTATGCTGACTCAGTGCATTAGAAAAGTGAACTTGATCATCCAAATGACCTGGATTCATTTAGTGCTCCAGGCACTGGAGAAGCCAATAAGGGAAAGAGCTGAATGATGGGGCTGCAGCTATTTGCCTCTCATGGGGGGGGGGGTTAGAGGCATGTGTCCCATAATGCATACTTTACCTCTAAATTCCTTCCAAATTCCTAGCGGATACTAGATATAAGACACTTAATGTGTCAATTGGGGATGATATCACAGGCAGAGGACAAAGTCCTCATACCACACTAGTAGAATGGACACACACTGCTTGGGCTGTTTCACCTATGCATGAGGAGATGGAATAGCTAAAAAAAAAACCTTTCTGATTGCTCCCTGGTTAAACGCAGAGGAAAATAAATTGTGACAAAAAATCTTTGCACAAGAATGTTTCAGTTACCCTGCTGCATTATGAATCTAATTTCCACAACTCCACTACCATGGAAATTATCCAGTGATCCAGGTGGAAAAATGTAAGTCTATTAGTTGAGCTGAGGAAGAAAGGCACCTGACATATGACAGATGGTTGCTTGCAGGAGAAATGTGCACCCAAAAATAGATCCAAATATTTGTTACTTTTCATAAAGAGAGAGAAAATTAACAGAACAGTACTGAAAGATACAAAGTAAACAGTTCAAGGAAGATATAAGGAAGAAGTATTCTCTCACACAAGCATGGCATTTGATTGGAGCAACCTGCCAGAAGAAGTTGTACAGAAAAGTACAGTAACAGAATAAAAAAAAATACATGAAACATATGTAAGGCAATTCATATGAGTAGTAGTTTGAAAAATAACTGATCTGCTGCTTACATAATACCACTAACCTCTCCAGTTTTTTCAGAGAATATGTACTGAAAAATGCATAATTTATATGTAATGAAATATGTGGGAGCCTGGTGTATGATGCATGGAATGTACTGTAGTATAGGTTTACAGAGCAACTTTCTTTATAATTGGTGAAGAGAATTAAGAGGGGTTCAAATACATGTTTATGTCTATTTAATATTACTGAACAGTATTTTAAAATTGAAATTGCAGTACAATTAAACTATGTAAATGTTATCACAATTAACAAAACTAACAAAGCAACGTTGAAAAATAAATATATACCACGTGTTAGTCTATGTACAACACATTTCGAACATTTTCTTAGACACTGGAAAAAGACATAGTGTCTCTGTTGTGATCACTGTTCCAGTACTAGAAATGCAATGCTTTAAATATCACTCTGGCAACATATAACCGATGCAATTTATTGGAAGTCAAAGGTTAAATCATATAAACATATAGCTATTTGATACAGACTGCAGCTATTTGTCTTAATCTAAAGATCTTAAGCAGTTTCATTATGTGGACATGAAGAACTGTCTAAAACAATGCAGCAAACATCAAATAGTAAGAGTTCAATGCAAATAGATAGGTATTGTAAGCAATGGCCACTATTAAAGTAACTTACTACTTTCTCATATAATTTCCCTGAAATATATTTTACTTCATTCTAAGACATAACTTTTGAAGTGGATATTGTAATGCTACAGTGTTATTTGAAGAGCTAGCAGGTTCCTTCTCAGAATCAAATTCAGCTGAGTCATGCTGACAGCCACCTAAACAGTGCGAGACGCAGGTCTGTGGCTGCTTATTTTGCTTATGATGCAGTAATGATCTTTTGAGTTGAAGTAGTCATTAATACAGGAAACATGTGCACACTCAATAGTGTTGTGCATTGTGAGAAGTCTGAATATGTTGCATCACATGTTTAAACAATTACCTGGATTGTAGACAGAAAGCACATTAATGCAATATAATGAGAGACAGTTTAGTAGAGCATGTCAAGTAGTTTTCTGAGGCTTGGGGCATTGTTAGACTTTTAATCAATTCAATTCAATGTGCCCTTGAACCCCACCACTGGAATGGACACACACACAAAACCTGTAAATTGAAATGTGCATACAGTAGACTCCCTCTTATCTGTCCATCAAATTTCTGCCCTAGGCCTAGCGAAAGACAACAGAGAAGAACAACACTTCCACCTCCTCTGGACTAAATAATGACAGACATTTCAGTTTTAGACTTCATATTCATTAGAAAAACGCATAGTAACACAAATCCTGTCATTCAATCTGATTTATAACCTATAAATACTATTTTGTATGTTTTTTCTGATTACCCAGCCATTCGTTTATCCAGCCTAAGGTTCAGTCCCAGTGAGACCGGATAAGAGGGAGTCTATTGTATTTGGGCAGGGTTATGCTTATATAAACCAAGAAAGTCATACATTCTTCATTTTGAAAAGTTAGGTTGAGCATTAATATTAGTAACAAATTACAGTGGCGCAATTAGCAAAACTACAGTGTATGTATTATCATGGGAAATAGGAAAAAAAAAACTCTCTCCATATATATATATATATATATATATATATATATATATATATATATATATATATATATGCACTACAAAATCTCAGAGTACCAGAAGACAAAACAGCAATCTTAAATTATCAAAAGTCACATCATAAAAAAAACACAAAAGCTCATACTTTTGCAGGAGGGATGTCCCCCTGCAGCCCGCACAGGCCCTGCAAATTATATATACCAACTCTGCCATCGCACAACAGCAAGCAAAGAAAGGGCAAATTTCCAACCCCACTGTACCTCGACTATCCACAAAGTAATGCTGTCATATGATCATTCAGTCACATTTTGCCAGCATTACAGACATTCAGTATTACTAATGCTCGAACAAACGTATTCTACATGTGTGTGTGAGTGTGTGTGTGTGTGTGTGTAATTGCAGGACTACAACAGAGAACTGTGGAGTTCGGCAATGAAAGAAACAGTTTAGGAAATAAAACATGGTTTAATTAACTTTTATATATATGGAAGCAAACTATATGTTTGTGTGTCCTTATTTATTTATTTACATTTGTTTACCAGGAAATTTTGTCAAGGTTGTTGTAACATTTTTAGCAGACTGAGAGTGTAAAGTTCCATCAGTTACACTCATATAAAATAGCCATCATCATTATCATCAAACCCCTTTTTCCCATTTTCTACATGGGGTCGGGGTGTCATGTCACTTCTTCCTATTCAGTACTCCTACCTCTGTAACAGTCATGGCTAACAGTCACAGGTCTTCTTTCACACAAGCCATCCATCTACTTGCTGGATGCCATTGTTTCCTGTCTGCCCCAAATCGTCTTCACCAGATTGTGTCCTGCTTTTCTGCACATTGCTGAACCACCATAATCTGTCCTCTTTGACCTTTTCTGCAATTGGAGATACACTGACTTCTGCTCTAATGTCCTCATTCCTTCATCTGTCCCACAGTGTGCATCCTACCACCCATCTCAGGTACTTCATCTCTATCATCTCTAGCTTCCTCAACTGCACTGCCTTTACTGCACAGGTTTCTGTACCATACAGTAGTACTGGTTGCAACACTGTTTTTGTACACCTTACTTTTCAGCGTCTTTGGTATTCGTCTGTCATACAATACACCTGATGCTCTATTCCTGTTGGCTGCAGTCCCTCTGATTCTAGCTTTGACTTCCCTTCTCATCAGCCACCGCTCCAAAAACTTGAAGTTGTTAACTTGTTCCAATATCTTCTTTTCTATCTCAGATCTCAGCTTCTTCTGATTTCCTCCTTTTTCTGCCATTGCAACTGTTTTATCTGTACTGAGTTTCATCCCAAGTGCTTTCAGTTTTTGAATTCCATTCCCTTATCCTTTGCTAAAGTTCTTGCTCAGAGTCTGCCTGTAATGCCATATAATCTGCACAGCAGCGTTGTTGATCTGTCCATTCTGACCTGTTTGCTAATTTAGTCCATCAGCAGTATGCACAGCAGTGGGATCAGAGCTAAACCCTGATGCACACCCACTACCAATGGGAACCCATCTGTGAGACCAAACTCTGTGCGTACTTGAGCCATTGTTTTTTTTTTTTTGTCTTTTTTTTTTTTGCATAGACTGCACTAATTTCACCAGTGTTTAAGAGACTTCAAAGAACTATCTTACTGCCGAAATCAGGTTTCCTGGGGCCTTGTTGTAAGCTTTCTCCAAATCTAGGAATGCCCAGTTAGACTCTTTCCTCATTTCTAGTTAATTCTCAACTATCTGTCTCACTGCAAACATCAGTTCAGTTGTGCTGCATCTTAATCTGAATCCAAACTGCTTATCTCCCATCTTACTTTATACTGCTCTGCATATTCATTTATCAATCACCCTCTCCAGAGCTTTCATGCAGTTTGACAGGAGTTTGATATTTCTGTACTGCCCACAGCTGTGGATGTCCCTTTTCTTTGTACTAGGATGCTTATTCTCCAGTCATCTGGGATATGCCTTTCTCTCCATATTGCAGTGAGTACCCTCAGGTGCCATTTCTCCCCTAGTTCACCCATCATCTTGACCATGTCTGCTGAAACCTCATCTGAACCTGCTGCTTTCCCTTACTTCATTTTCCTTAATGCTGCTCTTACTTCTTCTAGGACGGGCTCCTCCTCTTCTTTCATCGTAGACCGTATCTGGGACTGTACAGCTTCTGTGAGGTTTTCATCATTCAGAAGCTGCTGGAGGTAGTCCTTCCACCTGCCTTTAATACCCTGTGGACAGATGAGCATGCTTTTGCTAGCAGCCTTTATTGAGGATGTCTGACTGTCTTCTTTATCTTTTTGTCTTTGCTTTAAAAACTGATAGATTTTTTTTTTTGTGCCATCTACCGAGTCAATTTCTAGAAGTTTGTAGAGTGCCTCTGATGTCTTGTTCGTTGCTATTACAACAACTGTCTTAGCCTGTTGCTAAACTTAACTCCTTAACTTTGATATTTCAAATGCTGTAGCTATTTTTAAAAGGTTAAACTAGCCAGACACTGACTCTACATTCTTACAATAAACCACAGCTTGTCAACGAAGGCAAGTTGCATTCCAACAGCACTCGAAACTGGTCAGTCTGCAGACTGTGAATCTCCCATTCTGAAGCCTATAACAAATGCCACATTAGCCAAACAGCATACAAAATTCTGTAGATCTTTTCACACTGATTTCATTGGTGTTAAAACATCTTTCAGTATGCATCTTTATTTTTCCAAACATTCTTACCCATACATATTTTCCAAACATTTACATAACTTTCCTTAGTCAGTGTTTCCAGTGCATTAAAAAAAAAATATATATATATATATATATATATATATATATATATATATATATATTTTTTTTTTTTTTATTCAGCTGCTCTTACTGTAACTGTCTTAGTTGCTCTTCTGCGTGCTATCTGTTCAGTCGCTCTTAATCTGCACTTATTACTGCTTGTTAGTAGCCTTCTAATTTACTGCCTTCTGCACTTGTTTTTAGTCATTTGTTAATTTAATTGCATTTATTTGAGCTGTATTTGCCGTAGTGTTGCTACACACTCGGGTGTGCTGGCCTGCACTACAATTTGAATTGTATTTACTGCTGTTTTAGCTGCTTTTCTGTAACAAAAAAAAAATTCTAAGCTTGTTTCCTGCCTTTCCTGTAACTAGTCAAGTCCAGATACAGATTTGCTGTATCCAGGACTGTTGGTAAACTTCTCAGCCCCCCAAGCCAGTTTCTATGTCAGAAATATATGCTGTCATTGACAATCTTTGCTCTGGTTATGCACCAGGACTAGATAGTTTAACGTTAGACTTTCAGTAATATTTACAAAGTAGTTTAGTGCACCCCTTATGAACATATATATTAAGATCATTCATTTAAGTTACACCCTGGAGAATTCCATGACAGCCAGAATTATTATGTTCCCTGAGACAAATAAAGATACAGCATACCCAAATAATTACAGGCCGACTATGGATTCCTTCCAGAAACTAAGGTGAAAATCTTTGCTAAAATCTTAACATTTGTGCTGAAAAAGTCTGTGACTCATTTAGTGAGCTACTGTCACCATGTTTACTTCAGACTGTATGGAAGGTCTCAGTTTCATACTATAACTTAATATTATGGCACTATGACGTAGCTGATAATATTCCAGCTACACTCTAAGTGACTTTCACAAAGCTTTTAATAACATTCAGCGGCCAGATATTTGGCCTTTTCTTCAAAAAATTAGCCTTCTCAAAGATTTCATCTACTAGCCTCAGCTATTCTGTGTTAACCCTTCAGTCCAAATTTTCTCAAAAAAAAAAACACTGAGATATCCAAGATGGCTATATTCTGTGTAGCAGTTTGACTAGAGCTCTCCCACTTTAAAAACTGAGACATTATTTTAAAAGCCTGGAAAATTTGTCATCTTGGATAAAATGCAGTTACTGGCTATCAGATGCACTGTCTGGATCCTGTGCAATGCAAGTAAAGAAGAAATTTTAAGTAAGTACAAATCAAATAAAAAAGAAGAGGATAAATATGGCCAGAAAGAACTTTGCTGCTGTTCTGCAAAAAGCGTTTCAGTATCAGTACAGAAGAAGGCTTCAAGTAATTTAGTGAAAAAAAATCAAATGCAATCAGAGGTGTTTAAAATAAATTTGAAACTGGAGGAATATATAAAGTTAAATGACAAAATGGAAATAAATAGCACATGCTTAAAGCATCTATTCAGATGAGCTAATAAAACTGCAGAAATCAGGGGATGAAATGAAAGAAACAGATGAACATGAGGCTTCTCAAAAAGAACTGTATCGAAAAATAATCAAGTTTGGAGACACAGCATAAAAAGAAAATCTGAGATTTTTGGGGATGTCACAGGAACTGGATGAAACAGACTGCATTAAGTTTTATGAAAGTATAAACAAACAACTCGACTGGTGTTCCAAGGCAGGATTTGTTAACTGAGAGAGTACCTTGTGTGTATGCTCCAAATATGGCCTTGAGAAAGCAGCCAAGACCTATATTAGTAAATATGCAATCATTTCAGCAGAAAGAGATGCTCCTGAGAAAACTGTGGAAAAAGGGAGACTATTAATATTTGGGGACACCAGGGTGTTTGTGGAAAGGTTTCTTTACTGCACACCAGGCATAAGAGAATCAAGTTTATTCTATCAATCAATGAAGTCAAGAGGAAAGTACTCAAGTTATGTTCATCTCTCTCTTCAGACTTTTTTCCTGGGAGATAAAAGACAACTTTGGATGTATTAAGACATTTCTTATTACTGTCAGTGTTCAGTAAATCCACTGAGACACAAAAGTAGTTTAAGACAAAACATTTATTTTTCAGAACAGATTGGCAGAAAAATCTAAACTAGACTAACATTGAATAACTCTTTTACTATGTGAAATAAATAAGAGACTAGTTCTGGAAAATTACTTCAAGTTATAATTCATATCCTTGACTGACTAGAAATATCCAATTATTATTCAGAAACTTTCAATATTCTTATATCTCCGCACATTCTCATCACTGTCCTGATTCTCATGACTTCATCCATGCCATACACAAACAAGGCTGTATCCCTTACAGACCACATAACAATAACAAGTCCACAATGTGCATAATTTATTTATTTATTTATTTATATTTGTTGACCCAGAGTGTCCGACTGGACGTAGGTCCATTTTCAGCGGAGGCACGGGGAGAAAAGCTCCACAGTTAAAATAAACAGACAGTAGTTACATTGGATTACATAGTGATTAACAATTTACATAGCAATTACTTACAACATATTTACAGATGAAGAACATAGTACATCAGTAGACAACTAGAATCTTTACCTGTGAAGTACATAACAGACATTAACAAATGTTACAATAAGACATTCCTGCTGTATTATAAGTACTAGGCTTATGAGCATCTGAGCTTGCTATAATCAAGGTAGTTAGTGGAGTGGAAAGAAAGGTAGTGGTTGGATGGGGTGGGTGATATTAGAGTGGGAGTTGCAAGGGCATAGCCAGCATGTTTTTAGGTGCGCTTCTAGTAAAGTTTTGAAGTGGGTGCATGATGGTATGGAGGTAATTGTGGGTGGGAGGGAGTTCCATAATTTGGCTATGGCACAAGAGAATAGTGCTTCACCAGCAGAGTTATTGGCTTTAGTGATCTGCAAGTGATTTTTGTTGCTGGATCTTAGTGGTCTGGTGGTGCGATAGGGTTGGAGTAGATTCTGGAGGGATGGGACATTTAGTGGATGGTTTACTAGTTTGTGAGCGAGTGAGAGTTGATACCATTGAAGGAGTTGAGGGAGTTCAAGCCAGCCCAGTTCAGCAAGTGAGAGACAGTGGAGACTACGGTAGGATGCCCCTGTGGCGAATTTGGCGATTTTGTTGGAGCAGGTCTCTAGATTGTTTAGATCGCATTGCCTTAGGTTGGTATATATTAGAGAGACAAAGTAGGGTGGAGATAAGGTGGGAATTTGCTATTGAAATCTTTGCTGCTTTGGTGAGAAGTTGCTTATTTCTGTATAATGCTCCTAGTTTTTTGTGGACTTTTTTATGGTCATGGATATGTGAATGTCAAATTTTAGTTTATTGTCTATTTCCCCTTCTAGCAATTTGGTGTGTTCAGATGGGTATATAGTGGTGTTGTCTTTTGCTGTGATGTTAAAGTGAGGGTTGTTTTGAGTATGTTTGGTGGGTTGGAAGATGAGTAGTTTAATTTTGTTTGGGTTGAGTATTAATTGGGCATCTGATAACCAAGTTTCAACAGAGGAAAAAGCTTCCTGTGTGCCTTTTTGCAGTTTGGGTAGGGACTGGGCTGAGCAGTTGATGGTTGAGTCATCTGCTTATTGTATGAGTGTGCCATGTTTGGTGGCAGAGGCTAGATTATTGGTGAAAACAGAGAAGAGTAGGGGTCCAAGGATGGATACTTGGGGAACCCCTATGGAGAGAGGTAGTTGGGGAGATATGTCATTCTGCCATACAATGGATTGTTGGCAGTCAGACAGGTAACTCTGAAACCAGTTGGTAACTGATTGTGAGAAGGATAGGTTATTGAGGACAGAGATAAGTTATTTGTGTGGGACCATGTCAAATGCTTTAGATAGGACTAGGAAAGTAGCAGAGGAGAGATAGCCATTGTTTTTATGCTGAAGGATAGTGTTAGTAAATGAGAGTAAGGCAGTGGTGGTGCTATGGTTTGGTTGGAAACCATGCTGAGTACTGGAAAGGAGGTTGCTAGTAAGGAGGTAGTCTGAGACCTGAGAGTGTATGCTTCTCTCTAGTATTTTGGAGAGTGGAGAGAGAATAGCTATGGGGCATTAATTGGTTAGTTCTGTGAAGGGTCCGCCTTTGTGGAGGGGAATTATATGTGATAATTTCCACAGTGTGGAAACGTAACTTTCTGGTTACGTTAATAATAATAATGGTTAAGCTGTTTACCTCGCAGTCAAAGATACAGGGTCTGATTCTAACCATTGAAAAGGAAATTAGCTAAGCTTAAAATGGTCCACAAGGGCCTGGTACTTATTAATAAACAATAATGTTCCTTTATTTCAAAACAAAGCTATACAATGAGCTTTATCTAGCTTCCAACATTCCATTGCTGTACCTGTGCCTTTCAGAATAAAAACATGTTTTTGATCTGAAATACAGAAATCGATCTAGTCAATTGTACTGTCTGAAATAGTTATACTAGAGAAAATCCATTTGACACTATATATATATATATATATATATATATATATATATATATATACATACATATGCGAAAGCCGATTCACCGAATTGTAAAAAAACATAAAATAAATACTACAAACACAGTTTTGCAGGGGAGCAAGCCCCCCTGCACCCCCGCTACTTAAATATACTAACTCCAAGACTGCACTAATGTGGGGAAAAGGATATATTTGCTTATCCCCACTGTACCGTGCTTTGGTGAATTGGTTTTGTGAAAGTGCACTTTCGTTGAAGTGCACTTTCGCTTAAGTGGGCTTGACTTTCTGTTTGTCAACAAACTGATTTTTCGACAAACAGAAGTAGACCCATATATATATATTTGATATTTCAGTATTATGCTAAACAGGATGTAGAATGGACTATGAAGGAAATGCAAACAGTGAGCCAAAAATATGAAGAGGACTTGCTTCTCAATCTACTGACAATAACAAAGACCATAGAGAGATTTTGTCAGTGAACCATTTTCATTGACCCAAAGGAAAGTACTTGAGCAACAGATAAAAAACAGGAGCTAGCTAAAAGAAGATAATATGAATAAGTCCACAAACACTGTAAAATTACTAAATAAATGAGACAACTGTAAAGCATGAATCCCATTAGATGTAGTTTACACATGAGAACTGTTTTATTGCAAGAAGTGGCTGAAAAAGACTGGAAGTTCTTAAACGGTATTAAATTGGTGGGAGAATTGAAAAGCGTACACCTATCTCATGCCATTAATGTTTAGTAGGACACTGAAGGGACTAAAAACGTAAACATTTTTGCTATTATTTTGAGTACAAATGTTTTATGATATATCTCTTCTTATATTGTAAAGAGACATTGGAAATGTGAGGTGGTGAGAGTTTTATCAGTGACTGCAGCATATCATAGTGATATTAAATTAAGAAAGTATTTATTTACTTAGCATTTGTTTACTGGGAAAGTCTGACTGAGACACAGCTCATTTTCAGTAGAGGTCCAGGGAGAAATGCTCCAAACGCATGTCTTTGCAATGTGGGAGTCAACCAGAGCACCCACATGAATGCAGAGAGGACATGCAGATTCTGCATAGAGGATACCCCAGCCTAGAATTGAACCGGAGAACCTGTTGCTGTGAGGTGACAATGCTAACAGCTGCACCACTGTGCATACTTTTTCTTATTTGTAATGCAACCAAGATTTGCATAGTAGCAAGATAAGAAAGGCTGGAAAAAGTTAAAGTTATTATAATGCTATGATGTTTGTGTGCTGAGAATGTAAATGTATACTGATCACATTATATGTGCAATTAAAAATAACAATTTCCCCTGTTTTTATAGACATGAATGTCTAGAATAATGGTCTTGCCTTAAGCTATAGACAGTGTTCTAAAATAGATAGTTTTAAAAAAACAAGAGACAATTATAAAATTCAGGAAAAATTGTCAGTCGTTTCTGTATTTACAAAGTTAATAGCCTTTTTCCCATTAGCACCTACCTTTAGATGGCAACAAGTGACCTGTAGACACAAAGAGATAAAAGCTTTTCAGTGGCTTTGGCTCATGATGGCTTGTCAGCACCAACCACTCCCTTGGCAGCCTCATTGTCCTTCCTAAACACCTGGTGATGGTCACCACAGACATTTCAGCATTGAGGTGGGGGGGCATTGTCAGAGGAGGAGTGTTCTTTGGGTCTGGTCACAGAGGCCAGATTGCATATCAGTGTCCTGGAGAAAAGGGCAGTTCTTCCTATGTTGTAGGCATTCCAAAATTCCCTTTTTCCATACAGTGATTGATGTCCATAGTGACAGCATGGTAGTGGTATAATATATCAACAAGCAAGGGGTAACTCATTCCTACCCCTATTGTTGAAAAGCAGTGAGACTATGGGAGTGGGCTATGCCTTCCAGTCACTTTCTGATCACAGGTTTTATTCCTAGAGGAATCATTTCCCCTAGCAGACCAGCTCAACAGATGCCTCTTGATGCTACATGAGTGGCTTCTCAGCTGGAAGGTGGTGAAAGCTCTTCTCCAGTGGTAAAAGAAGGCTCACTATGGCTTTTTTTGCAGACCAACTAGGTATACCTAGCAATAGCATGCAGATCTTTATGCCTTTCCCTGTTACCTTTGATTCCCAATTTTTTGTAGAAAGTCCAGGCAAAGAAAGCCAAACTCATTCCCTTAGTCCTGTTTTGGCCTTAACATGTGTGGCTTCTGCTGCTTTTGGCTCACCCCTTGTAGAAGCTTTTCAAGTTAAGATCCTTATAGACCCTCCTCACTCACCTGTCCATAAAGCCTTGTCCAGACCTTCGTGCCTTCATATTCACCATTTGGTATCTCCAATTATAATGATGGCTAGGAAGCCTGCCTACCATGATGTGGTGGTCCATATCCTGGTTTCTGCCTAGAAGTACAGTATCAGAAAAAAGTGCTAAGACAAGTGGACACATTTTTCAAAGTAGGCAATAGAGAGTGGTTTGGATCTCTAGTCTTCTCCAGTTCCTGTGTTATAGACTGCCCATTCACATCTTTGACCTAACACTGAGTTTTCCTACCATTAAGATTCACATGGCTATTATTTCTTATTTTCACTTTTGTAGTCATAATTCTTCTTTGCCCCCTTTTAAGATATGTAAAACATTTTAGAAGGAGAAACCTTTCTTACACCTTTTTTATTCAAATAGTTTTCCATGTCATGCAATAGATGACCCTGCCTCCTTTTGGAGTGGATTCCAGGGCAGAGCTGAGGTTTCTGTTCTGTAAATCCATTTCCTTGTTGCAGTTACTTTGGCTAGTTGCATTTTTGAACTTCAATCCTTGTGTGTTGATTTATTCTATTTAGTTTTCCATAAAAACAATGTGGTATTATGTACAAATCCTCCTTTCATTCTTAAATACACTACTGAGACAAATGTTAATTAGACTATGTAATCTGCTTATTTTTCCAAAATATTTGAAATGAGAGGAATATTTGCTTCACTGTTTATGTGATCATAGGCAGCTGTGGTTTTGCTTTCATGAAACAAACAAACAAAAAAAACCCACTGAATAATAGTTCACAGTTATTTGTCTCATGTAGTTGGTAAGATGATGCAAAAAGTCTCTAAGGTAAAGTAATATAGATAGTTGGCAGACTATTAACTCTTTATGAGAAACATGGCAAATCATTAAAAGGAGAGCCTAAAGCAAACTCAGCTAGAGCATTAACCACTTCTCATGCCATTTTAGGATTTTTTTTTTGTGTGCAGCAGCTACTTGGGCCTCACTGGGCACCTTTGTAAGGCATTACAAGCTGGATGTAATATCCAGGTTTTGAGCAGCCTTAAGTGATGCTCTTGTTTAAGGTTTTCTGGGGATTCTCTCTTAGCAGTACTGGAGGATGAACACAAACCATGCCAACTATGAAAGTTATGTGATTAACATAATTCTAGATTTGTACTACCATGGCTCATTTCCTTCTTGGCCCATCATGAGTGGGTGTAGAGTGGTCATGAATGTTGTGGCGTGTGTGTGTGTGTGTCTTTATGCTCAAACTAGCTGTTAGTAATTTAGGGACGATGAAGGTGTGCCAGGAATTATGATATGGGAATGAGCAGACACCTAGGAAACTTTAGCATCGGAGCTAAAGCTACTGCTGTAGCAGGAGAGGAAGATGAACGACAACCATGCATATGTATTGTTATAGCAAGTATATAGCTTTCATTTAATTACCTTTCTAAATAGATTTACTGAACCAATTTCAGTTTGACTTGATAGTCCCTTAGTCTCTAGCATTTCCTCTGTAGTGCCATGCATGCACTATCTAATGATTAAAATCTGCCAACATCTTTTGTGGCTAGGGACTTCCAAGATTGCTGTACATTGAGTAATAGCTTAACCTTAGCTCTCGCCAGTGTGAAAACAGAAACTCAACAGAAAAGGCCAATGGACGTTTGTGCTTATGGGTAAATTTCAGTAACTGACTAGTGAGTGTACTGCCTGGATGCCAAGAGATAAGAAATACAGAGCACCTGAAAAAAAAACAGCTACAAAAGTGAAGAAGAAGCACTGACTGGGGAAAGTTCTGCAGCTGTTCAGCAAAAAGCAATGCAACCTCCAGACATGACTTCCAATAACCTACAGGAAGATATAAGAAAACTGCACACAGACAGTTAAAATAAACAAAACATTGATAGAGTATATCAACAGAATCAACAAAAGCTGGAAAAATGGTATAAGCTTTAAACAGATATTCAGATCAGGTTATAAAGCTGCAAAAATGAGAGGTTAAAATGAAGAAAAGGCTGGCTAAATATAAGACTGCTCAGGAAGAGATGTTTCAAAAATAATATAATTAGAGGACAGAGCACATAGGGAAAACCTGAGATTTTCAGCTATACCAGAGAAGCTGGAAGGAACAGATTGCATTACTTTTATGAAAGCACAAATAAGCAACTAGACTGGTATTCCACAGCAAGAGTTGTTAGTTGAAAGGGCACATTGTGTGTATGCTCCAAAGGTGGCTATAAAAAAATCAACCTAGACCTTTAATAGTAAAGATGCAATCCTACCAGCAGAAGGAGTTGATTCTGAAAAACTCTGGCTGGAGGACAAAATACTAAAAGTAGAAGATATCAGAGTGCTTCTGGAGAATTATTGCTCATTGTACACCAGGCAGAAAAGGAATAAATGCATTCCACTATTCAGGGAATGTTGAGACACAGGTATACCCAGTTGTTTTCAATGTGTTCTTTTCTGGAGAGACAGAATCATTTTTGATGAAGTACATGCTAAGTAAAAAATACAGAAGTTTGTCCAACAAAAAGTGAACTGTGAAACAGAAGGCAATTCTGCTTCTTTTTCTTCTGGTATTAAAGATCACTGAGAGATTATATATGTGAAACATTTCCACTGTTTCAATGGAAAATGGAGAGAAGGAAGGGGGCACGAGAGTTGACTAGAAGAATTGAGACTACATGGGAAATTATGCAGAGACAGGATTTGGGAGATGGAGATGAACAGTAATAAAACCAGTAACAATGTGGGATTACAATGCAATCATTATAGTTGTGAAATATGACAGAACAAGAAAATCTGGAAAGACTGGACTTTTTCAGAATTTGTTGGACTCATGGGGAACTCTAAAGTATATGCCCTACTTCATGTCATTAACGTTTGTAGACATGATTTGGGGAGGGGAAGAGAGGGGAGAAAGTTAGCTGTAAGTAAAGACAACATTTTTTCTTAATAGTACTATTTTTGTGGTGTATGCTTTTCTTTGCATGCTATAAAGTAAAGTTTTTTCAGTTGTTTTTAAGTGTAATGGGGATTGTAAATATGCACTGCTGTTCTTGTTTGTTTCCCATTCTTTCTCCCTTCTCTCTTTCTTCTTGTAAAGTTTTAAGAAATGTGGGCAGTGCAATGTAAAAAAAAGCCTGGTTAAAAGAGCAAGACAAAAGAAAAAATAATGGGCTTTTTCTCATTCTTGTATGGGGGAATGACTGGATTAATGACCTTAGATTGATTTAGTAACAAGTTCTAAGATAAAGCAAGTAAATGTAAATGAATACTGCATATGAATGCATGCTTAGTAGCAATTCTGTGTCTGGCCCTCATGTTTCCATGGAAAAAATCGGATAAAGAGAAATTGACTATCTGGTTCTGATGTCTCCACAGAGACAATCTGATAATGAGAAATTGGCTGTTTGGTTCTTGTGTCTCCATAGAGACAATCTGATAAAGAGGAATTGGTTGGAGTCTGGTGGAGCGTGATTGGCTGGGGAATAAAAAGGAAGGTGAAACTGGCTAGGAGGTAATGCTCTCTGGAAGCATTCAGGGGGTTTTCCCAGCTGGAAGAGCTATAAAGATAAGACAAAACCATTTAGCACTTAGAAGCAGCACAGACTGCACCATGCATCTTAGCATGGATAACCTTTCTTTTAGGTTAACTCAAGTCTGTTAGTGTGGTTGTCAGTTTGGGACATTTGTTCCTATTAGGAGGGTAAAACTTCAATATTTGAAGATGCACATAGTTTTGTGCATTAATATTTAAATTAATAGGTTTTAGGTAGGTATTATTTTTTTTGTTTTTTGTTTGATGGCTTTCAGTAAAACAAAAAGTTTCATAAGATGTGACACAGGCTAAAAGTTCAACCTGCCAAACAGTATATATGCATGTAACACAAAAGCTGGAACTAGACATTTAACAAAAAAGGTGTTATACATAAAAGGTGGGAATAATAGCTTTTTAATACAATGATGCTTTCTGTAATGTCTTTAAATATCAATGGTCTCACAGATAAAAACAAAAAAGAAAGAAGAGTGAACTATATTAAGTGTGCAAAGCTACACTTGAAAAGAACTGCATGTGTGAATTTTATTTATTTTATTATTTTCTATTTAACATTTGTTTACCGGGAAAGTCTGACTTGGAACGTGTCAATTTTCAGTCAAGGCCTGGGGAGGAATGCTCCAGACTCATGTCTTTGTAACGCATGATCTGCTTTGGATAAAGAAAAGTTTTCAGGATGGTTATTCAGTGGAATATCTAGGACAGAGAAAAAGAGGAGTGCTTACATTGTAAGAGAAGCTCCAACAGTGATAGAAGAGGATAAAAAGATAATAATAGCAGATTTGTAGTGCTAATGGACTACTGACAAGGGAGGAGTAGAATTACAATGGCATGTATTTATATTCCACCTAAAACTGTTGTAATGGAGCTTAAGAAAATTCTGGGAGAAATAATCAGTTTTCAGCAAGGAATATTACTTATAGATGGGAACTGGAATTTGATTTGCAGCAGTGAAGATGTGTCTTGGGGGGGGGCAGAAGGGAAAATATAACAAAGGAGTAGATTTTTGAAGACATTTATGAAAATACTTGGCATGGAAGATGTGAATTCAGTAATAGGAGTTTGGAGTGAATTTACATATTATTCCCCAAGATATAAATACTGAGCTAGGCTAGAGAGAATTTAAATTTCATCACAGGAAAATGTGCATTTAATTGAAGGTCTAGATACACATCCAATAACTATTTCAGATCATGTACCAATAATAACTAAAATAAAAACACAGGGTAACAAAATAAAACAAAGACACTGGCAATTTCTCACCTATCTGTTGAAAAGAGAAGAGTTTAAGGAATGGGTAGTGGAGATTATTCAGGAGCTATTCAAGAGGATAGTAATGACTTCTGAAAACATAGCTAGGGAGTGAGATAAAATTAAGGCAGAGTTTAAAAATAGGGTGGAAATAAAAGAAAGGGAGCTATGGTTAAGAAGTAACAAGAATTACTAGGAGGGACTGACAAATAAAGTATTGCAGAATAAGGGAATCTCACAGAGCAAGAGGAGGATCAACTGCAAAATGCTAAACAGAAAATAATGGATTAGCTTGATAATATACACAAGTTCAGAAAGATTGCTCTTAAGCAACTGTTTTTTGATACTAACACTAGAGCACAAAAACTTTTGGCACAATGACTCAGGCAACAGAAAGTAGAAAGGGCTGTTGCTAAGCTTAGGGAGCCTATAACAAGGAAGGTAACAAGTGATCCTGTAGAGGTATTAGAAATATTTCAGAAATTCTATGAAAATCAATATAAAGCAGATAAATATGAAATCAAGAAACAATATTAATGGAAATGTTTATGGAAGAATTAAATATGTCAAGGCTAGAGGCAGATGATGCTCAATTACTAATGGTTAGGATAGGAGGAGATGAGATAAAAATTGTGATAAATAACCAAGCTACAGGAAAGTCCCCAGGAACAGATGGTATTCCTGTGGAAGCAGGGAGAGAAAATGATAAAGATCTGGAAGATTTTGTTTAACGGTATTTTAATAGGAGGAGAAGTGCCAACATCCTGGAAGAAAGCAGTGGTAGCTGTAAAACCTAAAGAGGGCAGAGATCCATCAGATCCAGTTTCATACAGGCCCAGTTCAATACTAAACCATGATTATAAAGTGTTTATGTTTATAATGGCTAAAAGAATGGCCAAAGTAATGCCAAAATTTATTTATTTATTTTACATTTGTTAACTGGGTTAGTCTGGCTGAGCTTTTGGCTCATTTTCAGCAGAGACCTGGGGTAAATTGATAGGTATGAATTCATTTTTTTTTTCTGTTTTTGTGGAGGGGAAGCAAACATTTGACAACATTAACAGAACATTGATGATCCAGAGGGAAGCAAAATGTAAGAAAAAAACATTGTTGTTAGTGGGTCTTGATGTAGAGAAAGCATTTGACAGAGTAATCTGGGACTTTATGAGCAGGGCAATGGAAGCATTCGCATTTCCTGAAAAAAATATAAGGTTAATTAGGAGGATATATGAGGGATCAGAGGTGAAAATTAAAGTGGGTGGGGTACTCTGTGATAATTTCTGCTTGAGCAGAGGACCCAGGTATGGGTGTCCTCTTTTCCCTTTGTTATTTGCATTACATTTAGAAATACTGGCAAAGAAAACAAGGGACTCAGAAATTCAAGGATACAATTGGTATGGTAGCCAAGAATACCTGACAAAATCAGAAAGAGACATTACACCATTCTGGAACATTTTGAGACAGTTTCAATTTTTTTTCAGGATACAAAATTAATGAAGCTAAAACAAAGGCAAAATCAGTGAATTATGTACCCACATATAAATTGGTTCAGCAATATCCATATTTATGGGGACATGATAAAATGAAGTATTTAGGAATATAGATTAAAATGATTCTGGTTGGAAGCTAAGGATATGTGGGAAGAAACTAAAAAGATAATACAAAAACTGAGAAAATATAAGCTTCATTATATGAATATGGATAGCATGACAAATGCAGTTAAAAGTTGTGGATAGCAATTAATAAAGAGCTAAAAGACTTTACCTGGGAGGGGATGATGGCAAGAGTCAATTGGGATAAACTGATTCTTCCAGTAGAGCAGAGTGGATTGGGATTACCTGATTTAAGGGGAATTTCAGAGCTACACAATTAAAGCTCCTATACATTGCACAAGCAGAAAACTATAATTCAAATTGGAAAGGGATGATGATGAAACGGGGAGAAGCTCATGAAACAAGGAGAGACTGGGATTTTGGATGTAGGCCTATAAGGAGAATAGCAATAATCATACAGAATATTATATCTATAAAGCAGCAGAAAGTATCCTAAGAACTAAGCCAACATAGGAATGGAGAAAGGAGATTCTGCTGATAGGGATGCCTGCAATTGGGGATATAGACAATAGGCAAGAGGGGGCTGGAATTTATTGGAGAAAACTGGCAAAGGAACCAAAGTATTGAGAGCAAATAACTAGAGAGGGAAAGATGATAGAACGGGAAGATACTACGAATTTATTTGGACTACAGGTTAGAAACTACCATCTCTATGAAGGATTGATAGAGTATAAAGAGAAAGAAATAGGCTGGTCCTAAACGAAAGACTAGCACTGGTAGAGTTTTTAGTAGAATCTAGAACAGAAGCGGTAATTAAAAAAGGAATAAGTAGAGCATATAAAATATTGTATGATAATTAGACAAATCAATCAAAGGAAGTTAGAAAGGATTAGGAAGAGAGATCGGATAAGCAATTCACAAAGAAACAATGGGAGGATATATGTATGTCTCCCAAATATGCAACAAAATCTAGAAAATTTAGGATTTTAGTTTGAAAATGTTTACATATATATTTTTATACCCCGAATAGACTCCAGAGAATTTTTCCTTAGGTAGACAGCAAATGTTGGAGGTGTGACAGGGAAGAAAGAAGTAAGTGGGAACATATTTTCTGGGAGTGCAGTGAGTTGGCAGACTTTAAAGATTCTCTGCGGGATGCACTGTCAGAGATGCTCGATGGGCAGATTGGTGTGACAAGGGAGATAATTTTTCTGAGCTATGATACAGAAACAGAATTGCCTAGACATGGTAAGGCCTTGATGTATCTAATTATGGTGGCTTCCAAAAAAGCAATTACTAGAAAATGGAAATCAAAATCTAAACCAACTGTACTAGAAGAAGTGAATATAGTAAAAGAAATAAAACAACTGGAATTGAGATCTTTAGAAATGGGTAGGAGCAAACTATATAGGAAAAAATGGGAATTATGGGAACAATACATACAGGGAAGGAATGAGCTTTAAAAGAAGGCAGGACTTAAATGAGCTATGTTTGAAAATGATTAGGTAGATTATAAGTGATGTATAATGTTTGAAACTGGCAGTGTGACAGTATGATCTGTGATGTAAAATACTTGCAACTAGAATTGTGTCAGTGTGATTTGTTTTAATTTATATAAATGTAAGATTGCCTATGTCATAAGTGATGTTTTAATAAAGATGTTTCTTGTTTAATAAAAAAAAGAGCAAGAACTGAATAATTTATGTAATGCTGCTTAGGTTACATGATATATAGCAATATATGTGAAGTATATTTGTAAACATGAACTTGTTAATACAGTTTGATTACTTTTATAGAAATGTAAATTTGCCTATGCCACAAGTGATAATTCAATAAAGTTGTTAAAAAAACTTTTGTGGCTAGACATATATATCCATTCATCTATCCACCTACTCACTCACTCACACGCTCACTCAGATCCCTTTTCCCATTGTTTTGCACACAGGATTGGGATGTCACATCAACAGTGACAATAATCTAGAGCCAATATTCACACCACCAGATGGCTAACCTGGGACATATCATACAATACTAAATTTAATTCCATGCCAAGTTCAAATAACCATCTTTCCACCACCAATGAGTGCAAATGAACTAAATAAAGGAAACCTACAGAATGCTATGTACGTTTATGCAGAGTAAGTTAGAACTGTAAAGTAATACTTTTGTGCTAATGAATTAGTCTGTAAATTTGTTTTTCATTTTATAGTTACCCTGCTTTCTCCCAGTCACTGCCATCGTCAGAAACATAAATCTGAATAATCTTGGTGCTCAAATTACTGCTGTTGCTGGAAGTTGCCATGCTGTTTAAATCTGTTGTGTTGTTCACATTGCAGTGGACAACATGCCTGTGGCTTCCCTGTGGTAGAACTATCATGGGCCTTGCTGTTGCCCACAAGTGGAGGCTGGTGGAGCATGATGTTGACAAATGTGAAAGGACTTTATGGTTATATTCAAAATATGAAGAAATTACTTTTGTGCAAGCTTGTTGAGATTGCCACTGACAGCAGTGAAGTGGGGAGACCTGACACCAGTATGCATTGCCAGCAAAGTCTTTGGATGCTCTGTGCACATCACTGAAAACTGTGAATATTATGTAGCTTTAATAAATAAGTTTAAAAGTGCAAACCCCTTACAGGCATGTTTAGCTTTAGAAATAATTAAACTTAAGGCTAAAAAAAAAAAAAAACACTATCAGTCTTCTACTAAGAAGAAGGAATATAAATAAAAGTTTTATCCATGATAAAAGAAAAAATGCAAAGAATTTCAAACAGGAGAAAACCAGTAAAGGGGAGAGCAACAAGTCCAAGTGGCTCCCTTCCGTAGTTCAAATGGTGAAACACTCCAGAAGACAGTTACTTGGACTAAAAAGCTTGTCTTAAAAGGTGAAACTGTGACTTTGCTTATGTCAGTTAATGAATGAATCACATGTAAGTGTACTTTGGGTGCATGACTCAGTACAGTTTTCCCTCATCAGGTGCAGAAGAATTCTACATGGTGTTTCAAGCAACGCATTCAGGATATGCCATGATAACATAATTCTTTATTACACTGGCCAGTCAGATCTTTCTTAGTACAGGAACTGGTAACTGACTACTAGCAGATCACAGACAAATACTTCTGATTATTGTAGGATGACATCCAGATGAAGGTCCACGTAATATCAATATCAGTTTCCATACTTCAAACTAAGTCAAGTGCAAGCCACCTTGATTGTGAACTTTAACTCCTTGCTCTTTTGCTAGGAGAAGGGAAATGTCACCTCCTACTTCACCCTTGTCCAATTTTTTTACAAGGTACATTTTAAATCTCCATTTATATTTAGCACTGACACTGATGACTGATGACCAACAGTCACTGTCTTGTGCCAACCTGTGGATATTACCTTTTGCAAAACAATAAGAATTTTATAGGTTGAGGGTGGGTTTCAAGAGTTCCCCTCCCCATACTGAGATAATATAAGTTAATGACAGATGATTACATCTAAGCTTGGGCTATATAACTTTTAGTGGATTAATTTGTGTGTATAATCAACTCTATTTAAAGCCTTAGGTCTCACCTTCCCTCAATTTCCAAATTCTGTAAAAAGCTGAGATGCTTATTGGAACACCAGCAGGCAGAAGAATTTCAAAGATAATGCAGCAAAAGACTTTTACTGTGGTTTGCACTCTCACTGTAAGACAACAGCTTTTGTTGCTCTTCTTTTATGGAACTGAGTTTATAGGTTTGCAAAGTAGTCAACCACCTTTTTGTGGTCTGTATGCACTCTTCAACAGATATGCAGTACTGCCAGACCTAACACCAAAGACCCTCCTTGATAGGTCCAAGTTTAAGTAATTCATTCCTACTAATCAAAATTTGGAATTTAATTTTAGCAAACTACCATATTTAAAGCCATCCTTGCACCATGTCTGATGCATGCTTTATTGTAAAATCTTGGCCAAATAATTGTATTCATTATCAAAGCTTGCCAGTTATTTTTCTATCTCAGTCCTTGTTGTTTTTATGAATTCCTAAATATGCATCCTTAAACATCTAAGTAATCATTCTCATATCTCCCAAACTAGTCAAGAACCTGCATTGGCATTATTTGTACTGTCTTTGGGAAGAGCACAGTGTTGATAACTGCCACAAGCATCAGAGGTTCAACCCAGCTGCAAGACATTCAAGGGAAGTGAAGCTGTTGGCCACTTGAAAAAGACAACAGAGGTTGATAGTTTTTTTTTGTGATGGCCAATGGAAGATTTACCCTCCTAGCACCAAGCATATGTCAGACCTTCAGTACAGGGACAAGCAGTTGGAGACCAAACCCAAGCCTGAACCTCTTTAAGTGTTCAATTGATTCCCCCATACCATTAAGACAGACAGCCTGCCATCAACTAGTAAAAGTATATGAATGTGAACCAGTCCTTTCTTTTAACTGAGAAACTGGAAATTTAGGAGATATACACTTTTGGTTCCCATCTTGATGTCTGAATCCCAAGGTGCTTGTGTTACCCTTTGTTCAGATAAGATTGAACCAGTGGACAACTAATCTGATGCTTCAGACCAATCCCTTGTCTTTTCTGACCAGTGACCAGGGAGGTACATATGATGAACTACTCTTCTCCTAGTCCCATTACCCAGGTATGTTTGCCTGCTGAAATTCTGAGAGTCATAATTGTGATCTTCAGAATAGTGGAACTACATATATATGTAGAGAATCAACACTAATTTTATGATTGTGGCACCTCAGGGTATTCTACCATATCTGAAGTACATCAGTTACACAGCACCAGGGATTTAGAAGTAAATCTCCCTTCCAAAATTGCTTCAGTAGTGTAGCAGTGAGTTTCATATGTTGTTGTTGATTTACTTTAATCATTTTTTAAATTTTGGGACCCAAAATTTCAGTTTTTACACTTGTGATAGGAAGTCACTAGTCCAGATTGGCAAGCAGGTCACTACTAGTGAGGGGGCAGCTGGTCTTTCCATTCCAGGACTTTAATTTTAAGGCAGGGACATCAAACAGATATTTAGTGTCTAATGACAGCTTAACTTACAGGTACAAGCATGCACCATTAAGATATTTAATGAAGCCATTAAGGCCTACACCATATCTGGTGTAGGTCTTCTTGCAGCTTGCATTGACCCTAGCTAGCATGTGATCCAACACCAGTTTCTGATCTCTTAGCAACTTGCACTGGCCAATCACATCATTTTCTCTACATGAGCTAATACTTAGGAAAAAAGGAGGCTATAGTACTCTCTTCTTCTGGGTCCTGTGTAGATTCAGAGGCTTTCAAGGCCACTCTCAAAGAGGTAGACAAGGATAGAGAATCCACCACCCAACTGCATTACCAACAGATGACCTTTCTTTTGGGGATATCTTCAGGCTTATGAGGAGCAGATCTGGCTGGTTGGGAGCTCTTATCCCATCCATCCAGAAATGCCTACAGGAGTTTTTGTGGACAATGAATGAGGGGCTTTGGTTATCTTGGCTTTCGGAGCCAGTCAACATCAACTTTTTTTTTCAGTGGTTATATTCTATGTACTACACAATAATCAAGTGAATTACAACATTGTGAACAAACTTTATGGCACAAGTGTTGCATGTTTTATAGTAATATTTAAATACAAATGCAAATGCACTCTGGTTATAGATTAGAAAGGTTAACACCGTAAAAGCAGAAATGATATGTCTGAAAAATCAAGTAACACCAAATTGTAACATTCAAATGAACTAGTAAAATGAATTAACTAACAAACTAAATTCAAGTAATAGTTCTTAAAAACATATCCAGTGATAAAAATATAAATCATGGTCATTCAAAGTTCTTAAAGTTCAATAGAACAGTCATTTTAGAGTGGCTCTGAAATTAGCTGAAAAGAGACAAATGTCCAAAGTCAAAAAGATGGTGGTAGCTCAGTGTGGATAACTAAAGTGGGCAAAGCCAGGCCACACACAGTCATAAATGATTTGCTGCTTTGGTATACATAGCCTGCAGATTCCAGGCAAACACCCCTAGAAGAGCTTATCACATCTTCAAAATAGCTCCATAAATATGTTCTTCAACACTGTTAGTCCACCAAAATGATGATGCAATTCAGAATGTTAATCCACATGCAAAATACTACAAAACGCCACAGCATGCAAGGTTAATCAGGTTACAAGCAACCCTCAAAGCACAGCAGTTGAAAGAAATAGCAGTAGTAGTACTAGGATTTGACAAATTCAGACCACCAAACCACAAGACCATACACAGCCTAATACTAGGCTTTCCTAGGAAGTGTAACAATATAGCAAGAAACACTAAACAAACTAGTATAGCAGTAATATCACCACACATTCACAGACTCACATGGCATCTTAAGATTTGCCAACAGAAAAAAATGGCCACATAACAATTTAACCAGTAAAAACACAGTTGCACTCAGACTACAGATAGAAAATAAAATGGAATCAAGACCAAAGTTGCCCTTGGCAGCCATGCATCTATAAACAATCATTAGGGATGTCACTTTGCAGCCCCTTCAGCCCAGAAAAATACCAATTGCCTTTGAAAGCCACCACCTGAGTGGGCAGATCAGATGACCAACCATTCTAGTGCTGACTTTTGAACAATTTCTTTAGTTAAGTAGAGGTTCCAAAGATCATAGTGTTTTGCCATCTTTCTACTTGAGATTAGAACTTTGGGCAGGTGTGGCAAGAAAGTTTACTCTTCTGCTACACTGAGGCTTAGGGTCCTCGCCATTCTCACCTGCCCCAATTTCAAGGCTATGTAATGAAAGGAGGTACTGATTAGCTCAACAACCTCCCTCAGTCTGGACTCAAGGAAGATCTTTCTAAGACCTTGTCAACAGCTTCTACAATAGGATGTCTTGTGTCAATGCTACAATTTCAGATGCAGTGGTGGTTTAGCTAGGGCCTCAGGTTTAATCAACATTGAGAGTGGATATTTTTCTCCTTTAAAGAAGGATCTCAGGCACAAATTCCTGGATGCCACCATATTGCAGGAAAGTGCTCTTTATGAAGCTAATATGGGACCTGGTAAATAACTCCATCAGAAAGAATGTTGTCCTTAGTTCTGTGAACAGCCCTCAATGACCCCGCGTTCAGTGATTTCCACTCCTACTCCTTTCTCAGCTGTACCTACCTAAACTCAAAAGAATAAGTTTGTTAACCAGGCTAGTGAGCTGATCCAAGAGGACATGGCCCCATTGACTGACATCCTAGATGAAGGTACCAAGTTGGAACCAGGCTTGGACTCTACTGCTTATTCTAGGTTTGATGGCAGCCACAGCTATCTCAGTGCCACTTGCATGCCGAAAGATGCAAGTGTTGCAATGGTAGTGCCACCGGCATCAGGGCCACCAGATTCTTGAAGACCCATTGATACCATTTGGCATTTGTCACTGTGTCCTGAAGTAGCTTGCCACATCCCAATCTGGTGGACATGGGGGTCAGGCCGGGGATAAATTTACGATTTTCCATCCAGTTGTCAAGATTTTATTTGAATGGATGGGAAGCCTATTCCATAGTATGGATCTTTTGGGACACATATCTGTCTTTCCAGCACATTCTGTTTATGTCTCAAGTGAAGTTCAGATCCTTGGATTTAGTGTTTCTGGTGCTGTTTATTTTGCACATGTGCAAAAGACACATCAGAGCTGGGTCTGAGGAAGCCCTTTAAGCCACACAAAGATCCCCTATCAGTAGGCTGTAGGAGACTGACTACAGTGAGAGAGCTGTGACGATAGGAGGCACTGACAGCCATGCCAGGAGAAGTAGGGCAGTGGATGTGTAACATATGCCAGCATAGCTAGCTGAAATTTTGTAAATAATTATATGCCATTTGTATATCTAACTGATTTGGTACAGATGTTTGTGTTGAAGAATGTATTTGTAAAGCTATTTCTGTTAAAATGTATCAACAGTGTGCCCTGCTGGAAAGAAAAGAAACGTACATGCAATATTGTAACTGAATATGTTTTAAAAGAGGATACTAGCAGAGAAGAGGTTAATCCCAATCCACCTGCAACAAACTTTGAAAAATAGCTGAAATCAAATTAAGCCATAAAGATTGTATCTTACAGTTCTGGTTGCAGCCAAAGACAAAATGTCTGGGAAACCAAGTATTAGGAATCCTTCTTTATTGTATCTAGCAGGGAGCTAATTGCTACTCTGGGGCGGTAGAGATTTGAAAATGTTTTATGACTTCCAGGAGTAGCAGCAGATTGAGCAAAGCTCTATCTGTGTGCATGGCAACACACAGGTGCTAAATCCTGACACCTTCTAGCAATGGGGTTTGCATGGGAACCTGAAGTTAGATGACCAGATGTGTGTGCTGTCATTCTTTACAGAAATAGTGTTTTAATATTAGAGGAGACTAAAGTCTCAGGAGCAGTCTGTTCCTGGAACCTGACAAAGGAGGAAGACAACTCACCCACTTCATCTTGCCTTGCACTAGTAAGTGACCAGGCACTAGTACTCTTTAGATTCATCAGGAAAATATAATGAGAATAGTTATGTATTGTTTTTCTGTAACTGGGTGAATCTTTCCAGCTGTGTTATTTTTAATATTTCCTGTGGTTGAAACTGATGTTTATTGTAAATAGTTTAGTATTTTCATGTTCTTTTATTTATTATTAAATATATTTAAATATTTATTGTAGCTGGTCCTTCAAGAAATATATTTAAGTTTTAAGAGTATTTACACATATTTATTTTGTGATAACTCTGGACACTCCTGAAAGCCTGGCTGTTTAGTTGACATTACCATTTGTATTAATATTAATTTCACTCAGTATAACTGGAAACACTTTTAAGAGCATTATTATAGTAACTTACTGGTGGCAGTGAAACTACCTTATAGTCTGGGCAAAGTTGGTAGAGCTGGTAATCTGTGCCAGCATTTCCCAAGTGTATGTGTGTGTGTGTGTGTGTGTGTCAACTACTTGCAGCAGGGATACGAAGCACTGGTTTCACAGAGAGGGTGCTGGAGAACTTGGCTTGGACACTCGGCTGAGGACCTAACCCTACAGCTTTGCCAGTGGGGAGCCTTATCGGGGTCCTGAGGAGAAACAGAAAGAGAGAGAAACCCAGACCCTGGGCTGTGTGTGTTCCCTGTGTGCTCTTAAGGGAAATTGTGCTTGATGCAGACAGCTCTGCATCTGGAAATACTGAGTGTATCCATGTGTATCCCAAGTGAGCATCCCTCTCCAGTGTAAATGGTGAGGATTCAGGCTCCTTGATGACATCCTAGTTGGATTCAGGCTTGGACTCTACTGCTTATTCTAGATTTGATGGCAACCACAGCTATCTCAGTGCCACTTGCATGCCTAAAGATGCAAGTGTTGCAGTGGTAGTGCCACTGGCATCAGGGCCACCAGTTTCTCAAAGACCCACTGATACCATTTGGCATTTGTCACTGGGTCCTGGAATAGTTGGCCTCCCCCCAATCTGCTGGTTACTTTCCCTTTTTACAGCCAAATCCATCACAGATCTTGAAGATGGATGTTTGGCTTGAAGGCTGGGGAACCCATTTTAGTTCTCCCATAGGTTGTTACTAGGCTAACGACCACTAGCACCCTTACAACCCTAGCTGCACCCCCCAAAAACCATTTGGGTCCCAAGTGTCATAGGGAGAGCATGTTAGTAGCCAGGTAGCTAAGGACTTGTAAGGGGATTGTTAGCTAGGATAATACTTTTCCTGTTAATGGCCTCTGTCAATAAGGGACATGGGAGTCAAACCAGGGATAAATTTACTATTTCCCAGCCAATTGTCAAGCCTTTATTTGAATGGATGGGAAGCCTATTCCACAGTGCAGATCCTTTGGGAGTCATATCTGTCTCTCTAGCAAATTCTGTTTATGTCTCAAGCGAAGTTCAAATCCTTGGATCTAATGTTTCTGGTGTCATTTGTTCTCTACATGTCCAAAAGATCCATCAGAGCTGGGTCTGAGGGCGCCCTGTAAGCCAGGAAAATATCCCCTTATCAGCAGCCTGTAGGAGACTGAATACAGTGAGAAAGCCTTTAGGGGATCAGTGTAGGATAGCGTATTCGTATCCTGAATTGTCCTGGTGAAGAAACCTTTGTGGGCATTCCAACTGTTGCAAGTCTCTGGTTATATATATATGCCAAAAAGGTCATTGTATTCAATGACAGATCTGATAAGGGCCAAGGAGAGTGGTACTATAACTTCCTTGGACCTGGATGCTATACCCTTACCTATAAGTTGGGTGATATTGAATGATTTTCATATTATGTTAGCTATATGTTTCTCAAAGGCCAGATTGCTGTCTACATATGTTACCAGATCCCTTTCTTCTAGGTCAACTCTTAGGGTTGTTTTATCAATGGAGTAATTTACTTACATTGACAGTTTCCCAAAGGGCATTATAATGCATTTTTTGGAACTGGTTTTAGGCTATGGCTATGGCTTTGGCACCAGCCATTTGTCTGTGTTAAACCCACTTGCAAGACATTTGTGTCTTGGAAGGAATCTATAATAGCTCTATAATAGTTCCTAATTTACAGTCATCTGTGAACTTGGTGAGACAGAGGCCTTCAATGTTTGCCTTGACGTCTGAGAAGTAGATGCCAAGCAGGAGGAATGTGTGTCCCTAGAAAAGGGGGTCCCATATCAGCTGGTCAGATCTGAAAGCAATACTCTTGGGCCTGACTTTACATGAACAGCTGCTTCAAATGCCCCCCCCCCCCATCAAGTCAACCAGTACATCATGTGGGACTTAAGGAAGGTGGCATAAGACCATACCCCCCCATTCAAAGAAGTGATGCATGTCTGGCATTCCTCTGTCAGATGTTCATACTCTAGGAGCTGAATGAGTTGGCTGGTTATCTTAGTCACATTTGGACCTGTATTGGAGATCTAGACTCAGAGGCTGCAACCCATTAGGATTTTCCAGAAATTTGGTCCACTAGAAACCAACATGTTTGACATTCTGGAGAATATGATTCTCCTCTCCTTTTTTAGTGCAGCATGGCAAGGCTGAAGAACTGTGGGCAGGTTCTTTCTCCCTTCATATGGTCCACTCCTTTTCTGCTCTTCTTAGTGAAGCAGGGCATTGGTGAAGTATTGTGGATGTTCTTTTGACCTTGATATGGTCCTCCCCTCTTCTGCTTAGTCCAGCAGGGCAAAAGTAAAGTACTGTGGACATGTTTTTTTTTCTCCCTTGGCGTGGAAGGTTTCTGTATGCATTTGCACAAATTTCACATTTCATTGTAGAATTCAGGAAAGAAACACCAAAACTCATCATTGCCCCATGATGCCTGAGAAGGCTGTGGGTACAGTCTGTAGGTTTCCTAGCACTACACTGCTGGCAATCATTCAAGTTCTAGCTAGGGATACAAATGACGGCACTTTACTGCATCACAGGGGTTGGGTCCTGATATACACCCCTTATTCCACTATACTAAATATTAGGGGTCTTAAAGGTGATTACAGCTGCCAGAAAGCCTTGTACTCAGCAGACTTATGTTTCTGGGTGGAACTGTTTCTTCTCAGTTTGGCAGAATGGTATCTTGCAGTCCCTCAGCTGGTCAGTTTACAAGATATTTGCACCTGTGTGACTGAAATCTCAATTATTCCATTATCTGGCATTTTTCTGCAATATCGAGGAGACCACTCCTTCCATGAGACAAACTTTATGGAAGATAGGCTTACCCATTCACCATTTGAGTCTGCTTAATATTGAAAGTTCATTATTTGGAAAACACTGTTTTCAGTGGCTGTCATCTCCATGTACAGATCTTGATACTTCAATAAAATATGTACAAGGAACCATTTATGGACTTTCATATGGATAGAGAGTCACTCAGGATGAATCCTTGTTTCTTCCCAAATGTGATTTCAGACATTTTCCTGATCCAATACATCAACTCACCTATCAGTTTTCTTGGCAGCAGCAGACATCAGGGGAAAGTGTCCTTTTATGCCCGAAACATGCACTATCAGCTTTGCTGGAACCAACAGCCAGTGCTTGAGATTAGGAAGACAGTGGTTCTGTAGAGGAAGTAGACAGTCTCCAAATAGACTGCCAAGTGCACCTTTTGCTGTCGGTCATTTAGCCAGCTGTCAACAGCAGCAGCTGAATCTCACTCTAGAGGAGTGCTTCTCTCTAGTCCTTGCTTCAAGAACATCTCTATTGCCAGCATTTCTGCTGTGGCCACTTGGTCTTCCTGGGTGCTCATCTTCACCAAACAATTCTGGGACTGAGACCACCTTTGGGAAATCACTACTTCTGGTCTCAGTCTTTGGGGTTCTCATGTCCAGCTTGCTTATACTGCTTTGGATTCAGCTCTTACCTGAGCCCATGAGAATAGTCCTCAGTGTTGGATATAACTATATGTTCTTACTGCACCACTTCATCTGTGAGACAGTGCTCCTCGATTGGTCATAAATACCCTCCTGTTCTCTGCCCCCCCCCCCAGTTCATGAGTAGTTCCTTAGGCAAGTATATATTTTTATATCCCTCATCTAACGATATGAAGTCAAATCCATGTTATTTCGTGTTATTTTTTTCTTTAAAAAAGAAAAGATGACTACTGGCTTGAGCATAAACTAGCTTTTTGTTTTTTTTTTGTTTTTTTTTGAAATAATGATGACTGGTGGCTTGAGCAAGAACTAGCAGGTTTTGTGGATGGACATATTTATGCAGCTAGTGAGTTACATCATGGTTTGTATAGGACCAAACAGAGTAGAATTTTCCTGAAAAAATAACACTAATTGCAAATGGTAGAGAAGAAATATCCAACCATACATTCCAGAAGGATATTTCTCTAGTAGATCGTCTGATGGGGTAAAAATAAATGTCTTATATTTTAGCATAGCTGACAAAGCCCTATTTTTGCCCACATCAAGAATGCCTCAATTATTACCTTCTCATATTAAGTAATATTCATGTCACCCCTTACCACATTTTCTGAAAGCCTTACATTTCTACAAGTGTGGAAGGAGGGCATTGATCTGAAAGTACAAATAAAGGTATTTTATAAAGTAAAAAATACTTTTTCTGATCATATAATTATGAAAGATGGTATTAGTTCATGCTATTTCCCCATCATATATATAAAGTGTCAAGTATGTCTTTGTAAAACCAAGAACACAGGTGAGTAGTATAGTACTCAGCCATGAAGTTGGCAGCCTTTTTATTACTGGCAGTTAAGGTGAACTAGCTATAGGAAGTTCATTTTTAACCATTGTGAATTTATTGTACTAGATTATCTCAGCATAAGTTCACAACATTTAGATCTTTTGTCTCATCCTAACTTTTCATGTTTTACCTGGCCTACCTAACCAGTCTATTCAGACTTCCAAGAAAGGAATCTACTATTCACAAGCATCTTTGCTAGTTTACTCTATAACTTTTTAATTGTAAGTACTGTCAGATAGTGACCACTCACTATATATTTAGCCTGCAAAATGCTACAGACTTCATAGATTCTAAAACTCTAGTATAAAACACTATTATAGCCTATTGTAGTCTCCTAATATATCAGATTGCTTGGACCCTACTCATTTATAACCTAGATGATGTGGTCACCTGATTAAATTTGTATTAATTTTTGACAAAATCAAGTTATGTCCTCATATTTCAAACAAAAGTTCATACACCTGGAATCATAATGGCTGCTAAAGAAGTCTAAAATGTTAAAGTGTTTAGAACAAACTAACTTTTATACTGTTGGTATTCATTAGTGTCTAAATCTTAAACTAAGTTACATTAAATATTAAATGTTTAATATTTGTAAACAACAACATATCTTGGCAACCACCCAGGCTATATATACATACACTGTAGCATTTTATTCATCCGTTTGAAACCTTTCATATGAGGCTAAGTGGTTCAGTCTGTGCCACTTGGTTGTTGAGATATTTAGAGAAATATGTAAATTATAACACTATAACTAGTATATGAACAACAATTAATATCTCTTTAGCTGCAGTATAGAGGTAATGTATTAATGCAGTTCTATTGTTTATTACTCAAGCTCTAAGATAAAATCTTTCAATAATTTGTATCAGCATGATTCTGAAATTTGTAAGTATGGGTAGGCAATATTAGATGCCTAGAGGCATCAGTAAGATTTAACTTGAGAAGCCTCTGAAAGCATCACTAGGCTTTAATTAGGTAACTCTAAAATTGCTATCCACCTTTCAAGCAAGGAACACATACAAATCCTTTTTTCTAGGGCTCAAAATGTAAACATTTCAAATTCATTACACAATCATGAGCAACTTTTTAAATCATACTGGACCAACACCAACCATTTGCTTTGTACTGACCAACCACCTCAAAGTGCAGTGCCATTCATTTTCTTTTGTGATGTTATCCCATCCTTTGCCCAACAGTCAACTTTTTTGCCTGCTTCGACCCTCTCTACCCACAGACAACCATTTCTATTTCCTCATGCTCACTTACATTTACTACCTCTTTAAAAAGCAAAACTACTATAGCCAAGCCTTGCATCTTACCACTGACTGCTTAGCGCTTCCAGGTGCTACTGGATTTATTATTTTATTTATTTATTTTACATTTGTTTACCAGGAAAGTCCAACTGGGTGAAAGTTCCTTTTCAGTGGAGGCCCAGGGAGAAAAGCTCCACAAGATCCATTTAAGTAGACATCAGTTGTGTATACACATTAATACAGACAATGTAAAGTACATCAAAATACAGTAGAAATCATTGGTATTTTCAAAATAAATACATGCAAGACAATATAAAAGATTGAAATAAAAGGTTACGACTGAAAGTACAATGCAATAGCTATTTACCAAAAATGCAGATGTGTGAACCCTGATCTATAGTTAGAGTAGTTGAGAGTAATACCTCCTTAGTCTGGTATTTGCATCGGTTGGTATTTAATCATAGGGCAAATGAAGACTACAGTCCTTTAATCTGGAAAATGGTAATAATGTCTTTACATAAGGGTGGATATACACCCTACAAAAGTCATCTCCTGTTTGGTATTGATACTAAAACAATCAGTAAAGAATTTATATCCTACTTTCTGCAACTCAATGCACTTTTCACAGCATAGATTTTGTCTGAAGGTTTGGATAGACACTGTTTCACTAACTGCCTATAGTGCCTCTCTAAACAACCTCACAGTAATAAAAAAGTGGCTTCTTTCTTCCTTGATTTCCCAAAAGCTTTTGATACACTTTCTCACATCAGTGTTACCAGTAATCTCAGAAACAGGCATAGATATTAGTAACTGCTTTATAAACAGATTGCAGACTGTTAAATGGAATAACTGATACTCCCTTTTCCATTGAGTGCCACAGGGCATTCCACAAGTTTCAGTCTGGGATGCATTACTATTTTCTATTCTTGTTTATAGTCTGCACAAATTATTTTCCCCTTACCCTTTACTTTCTACATTCAGGCATTTTTCTACCCCTCAGTTCTGACTACAAACATCTGACATTATTTCTTAACTTGCCCCAATTTTAATTTTTTTTATATTTGTACTTATTTTTTTTTTACTGGTTTAGTCACATTAGGCAGTGGTATCTTTCCAGGGGAGACCTGAGGTGGTATTTATACTGCTAGGGGAAATTTGGATCAGACATTAGGGAACTTTTCCTACTTTTTTTTTTTATAGATTCCATGAGATCTTTTGCATCCATTTGAATTACCGCCAACCCAAGCACATGGGGCCACAGTTTAGCATCTTATCTGAAAGAAGGGCAAAATCAGGAGTGTAGCACCTTCTCATGCTACACTGCAGTGTCAGAAATTTGACAATAATACAGTCACCTGGCATGGAGAAAGAACCCACAGCCTTTTGATCTTCCAACACCAAAGGTGAATGTGCTACCTGTTGAGCCACTTGCAGCAACTAAATAACAAAATAAAATTATTTTATACCCTAATCAGTATCTAACACTGTATGCCCTTGATCACAATAGAACTGATTTTTTTCAAGGACCTAGATATAGTAACAGACTAAGGCTTTTAAACTGACTCATATATACAAAACTCCTTAATGAAAAGTTTATAGCTTGCTCTCTTTATAATATAAACTTCTTTCTACCTCATTCTGAAATTATCTTAGTTTCCAAACTTCGGTTACCAAAAACTTTCATATGGCCAACCATTATTCACTAAGCTGTTTCCTTCTGCTATTGCCCAAATAAGAAACATCACATGACTGGCAAGTTTGCCGTTAACCTTATTCCGCACTGATCATTTATAGTAAAACTCCAAGCAACCCATCTTACTCTAGTATACAAACTGCTCTGTTCCAATAACTGTCCTATTTAATGTATTATTTTTTCCCCTCAGAAAATGCTTTCAAGATTAAGGTCTTTCTTATCACCCTGAGTACTAAAATATAAAACCACTAAAGAGATGCTCTATGCACACTCACTGAACCATGACTTATCTTCAATTGTTTTCATTTTCCATCTTCAAAATATTTCTTTACTATCATGTCAACTCAATCATCTGCCACTGCAATTCTCCAAAATTGTTGCTCATATGATGCCACAATCCTACTGTCTACTAAACAGATTCCACAAGTCTACATCTTGTGGATGCCTCTGCATATTACTCTTCACTCATTTCCCTTTCTCCTACTTTCAGCTTCCTCTCATTATGACTCCCTCTTATTTTTCATTCTCCTAAATCCTCCCCACCTCCTCTCTTCCAACACCTCTTCTCATCTCCCACCCTTTACAGCAATGCACTTTCCTCTCCAGTTCTATACTCTTCACAGCTTTTACCAGTCCAACTTCAAATCAAGAAGTACTTTATGACGCCTACCTACGTGTATTCTCATTACAGATATCTATACCCTCTTCCTGTCCTGTGGTCTTACATTATTAATCACACCTACTCATTTTTATACATCTGATTCTATATTCTTACTTCACCTCTGAAATCTAGAGTAGCCAATTCTCATGTTTTCTATGTCTGTTCATTTTGTTGCTCTCATTATATTGATTCAATTTCACTCCAGTACTCAGTGTAGTTAAGTCTCATTTTTGAACAGAGCCTGCCTGTTTTACTGGTCATTGCACTGACAGTATCTGAAACCTTTGTGGCTGTATTTGTTATTCCATGTGCTCTGTTAATTTCTTAGACCTAATATCCACTAAAGTTACCCCAGAGGAGTAAGGCTATGAGCTGTTAATGAGCTACTTTGTGTGGTACGTGGTTTAATTTGCTCAACTTCCATTTGCTCACTGTGTGACTTTGAGCAAATCACATAACCAGACAGTGCTTTGGGACACCTGAGAAATTTTGGCTGTGCTCATTAATGGTCTGCTGAAGTGCATACCTAGTAACCGTTTATGAACCTATGAACACACTACACACTAAGTAGGCACTCATCGATTTGTGTATTTATTTTATGTTTGCACTCTGTCTTCTACTCTGCAGTTGTAATCTCTACATTCTAGTTGTTTACTTGGGCTCGCTTCATTAACCATTAAAATGTACATTTTTTTATCCGTATTTACCACCTTTTAATTGTTTGAGGCATGTATACCTGTTTTACTGTATTATCAGTATTACTGTTAGTCTGCATTACTTGGAAATATAGGACTACTGTGATCCTGTGCTCCTCCAGGAAAGGAGCATTTCATAATTTGGCATCCCAGTCAACAGAACAATAAAAGATGTACAAACCCTGTTCTATGTTCCAGATGAAATAGGGGCTGTTAAAGCTAATGCACTTTAAATGCTGTAAATGACTCCATAAGGTCTACAGCTATAAACATAAGATATGCCTAACTTAAAACAACTTTTTTTTTCAGGAGATATTACGATTGAATTTTGGATGATCCATTTAGTGACTAGCTCCTCTTTAGTCAGTCCATAAAAGATATTTTCAGCTTGAAAGAAAATAGATGTCTCTGGCTGTAGTCAGGTAGATATTTTCCATTTCTATCCCTCATTACACAGGGGTGCATCTAAAATACTATTTTAATGAAGGCCTACCTGACTTTATTGAAACCAAGCTTACTGAAGCCTAACCTTCCAGGCAACCCACCTGACCTCCATGGTATCCAGTAATCAAACTGTTAAACATTATATTAAAGTGTTTTCATGAGAGATGGGGTCTGCACCCTCTAATGTGGTGTCTGCTGCCACACCCCTGCTAAGTATACTATCTTCGAGGTCACACCACCTCAGAGAACAATTCCTTTGTGTTATCATCTCAGTAGTAGCATATTGAGAGAACAGAGTATTGTGGCAGAGCTTCTAGTGCACAGGACGGTGCAACCCCATCTGTGAAAAAGGATTACAACTAACATCCGTTATTTAAATGCATTGTCATTGTCTACTAGATTGATGAGATCAGATACAACAGACCTTGAGAGATGAATTTAACTTTTGTAAAATGAAGCCATGCCAAATAAATCATAATAAACTAAAATATTTATCAGTCAAAAAAAAAAAAGAGAGAGACAAAAGAGCACAGCCCAGGCACAAACTCAGTCAAGCAATGCAGAGAGTGAGATTTGGCCAGATCCCCTGCATTTTTTACAAAAAAAAGTCTGAGATTTTTTTTTCATAAGTCATTCACATATGTTATCAGGTAATTTCAAAAGGTAAGTCTATAGATTTTTCAAAACTCATAGCCAGGTCCAATTCCACAAAACATAGTACATGTACATACAGCTTTCATATTAGCCATATAGTTCTTGAATAAGACAGCATTGCAGTCAGCAGGCCATTTTATTTTTAAATTCCAGATGTTTTCTAGTGCTGAAGGATGATGGTTAGTGGAAATCAGTGTTACCACTGTCTTCAGCCATTGTGTCAGTGTAAAGAATTTTCTCATGTTAATTCTTCGATATCCGCTTTTCCCGATAAACCAGAATTCATGAGTAACAGTTTGGATATGGAAGAGTTTTAAAAAAAATTTAGATTAATGCTTATTAAATCAGTAAAAGGTATTACAAAAATTAATACTGTACTGAAACTTTACAACACAAGGCATTACAACACTAAACAAAGTGAAAACAGTCTAAATTCAACATTATGTAATTATCAAAGTAATTGTAATTGAGACCAGTGCAAAATGTTTCAATATTCATGTCTAAATCATGAGTATTCCTGCCTTTTTTGTTAGTTTACAACTAAATGTATGTATTTTATATATTTGGTCTTGATTGTAGCCACACTTCTATTCCACAAAAGTCAATTACTGATGTCTCAACCATATTAGGTGCTATCTCAAACAAAAATCTGATGTTCTTGTTGCCTGAATGATCATACCTAACAACCAATCTAATAGTTATATCCCAAATATTGCCAATATTTGGATACTACCAGACCGCATGAATGTCATTAGCATCATTATGCCCACATCACCAACAATCAGCCTCCTTCAGATAATTAAATATGTGATCTTTGTCAGAAGCCAGGGAATTTGGTGTATGTGTAAAGCAAAACAGTGTAGTTTTTTGTCCTACATAAGTGATAAGCATAAATGCAAATCTTTCACAGATATATCAACCTATGTAAATGATGTGTAAATGCAAATATTTCACAGATATATCAACCTGTATAAGTCTTCTTCTTCTTTCAGCTTTTCCCAGCTGGGGGTCCCCACCGCAGAACAATTAGCAGTGGAGTTTTACAGCGCTGTGTTGCCAGCCCAACCTTGCACAGAAGGCACACACATGCACATACTCACACCTAGGGCCAATTTTGTGTGTCTAATCCACCTGCAGCATGTCTTAAATGGAACACCTGGAGGAAATTCACATGACCACAGGGAGGACATGCAGACTCCACACAGAAGGTACATCAACCGAGAATTGAACCAGAGAACCTCTTGCTGTGAGGTGGCATTGCTAACCGCTGCACCACCGTGGCTGCCCATATCAATTTATGTAAGTGATAAGTGTAAATGCAAATATTTCATAGATATATCAATGTAAGTGATGAGCGTAAATGCAAAACTTTCACAGGTATATATCAAGCACTTCCACTCCAGCTTAACGAGGTTCATTTCCTCGGCAAGTCAAACACAGAATGGTGATGAATGAAGCTTGCATTCACAACAGAACAGTTTGGCTAATGCTCAGTTTCCTGAAGGGATGAATTCTGAGGGGGGGGTTCTTTCAGTATTAAGGCACACATTTCTCACCTAAGTGGCCTACATAGCAAAGCTCATAATTTCTCCATTCATTCACCACCTTCAGAGGGATGTAATATTAGAACCCAGGATCATCTGGTCTGCATGTAATAAGGAATCTTTGCATGCTGCTGCTATGTATAGGATGGCAGCACAGTGAAGCATACTTCTCTCAGCAGTCCAGACTTTATTTAGCAGATCATCCCTGATTTTGCTTCATATTTATGTCCTTTCCCTCCAAAATGTTTGACTTTCTGGTTAACCACAGTGGAATACAGCCAGTCAGTCATGCCAGAATTTATAGTCTCACGGTCTCATACCTCGCATTATTCAGAAAATGTGTGCTTATGAAAAACCTGTTGTTCTGTTAACCCTTGTATGCGAGTTAGAGTGATAATTATGCATCACACATGATTTTGTGCCTTTGTTCCTCCATTCTTTTTGTCTTTCTTTAGAATTCTTCAGCAAAAAAGTAGAGAAGCAGGGTGCCTATCATAACTATATACCTCTTTAACTACTTTGATAAAGAACTCTGGACAAAGGCAAAAGAAATGTTGGAATATAAATGAAAAAATCATAAGGATTATTACTGTGTATGTATTGCACATTTTAATACACACAATAAGGCATGATACTGAATATGTATTAGAAAATGTAATCTATGTATTTACGTTTTTCATTGTGTGTGTTACTCAGGAAGGAGCAGTGATCTTTGGGGACATATGACAGAAACCAGGAGAACTGTCTGCTTAAGTGGATTTGCTCAAAGTCAACAGGAAGAAAATGGAGGCTAAGGGACCAAATCATGGACTGCATAAATCATACTTGAGAACTTTGGACATTAGTCCTCTGTACTAACATTATTCTACAGACTGCATATATGCCAGCTCAGGAACATTTGCATGGTATGGTGAGTGACGTCCCCCACTCTGGGCCAGTATCAAGGAGCCTGACTCCTCACCACTGACACTGGAGAGGGATGTTCACTTGGAATACAAATGGATACAGTCAGTATTACCAGATGCAGACCTCTCTGCATCAAGCACAATTTCCTTTAAGAGCACACGGGGAACACACACAGCCTGGTGTCTGGGTTTCTCTCTCTGTCTCTCCCCAGGTCCCCAGTAAGGCTCCCTACTAGCACAGCTGTAGGGTTAAGCCCTCAGCTGAGTGTCTAAGCCAAGTCTTCCAGCACCCTCTCTGTGAAACCAGTGCTTTGTGTCCCTGCTCCAAGTAGCTGGCACACACACTCTTTGAGATTTAAGTTTCACACACACACACACACACACACACACACACACACACACACACACACACACACACACACCTGGGAAAGACTGGCGCAGAATACCTGCTCTTCCAACTTTGCCCAGATTATAAGGTAGATTCACTGTCACCAGTCAATTATAAGGCTATTAAAAGGGTATCCAGTTATACTGAATGAAATTAGTATTAATACAAATGGCAATGTTGACCCAAACTGCCAGGCTTTCAGGAGTGGCCACAACAGCCAGGCTTTCAGGAGTGGCCACGGTTATCACCAAATAAATATATGCAAATACTCTCAAAGCTTAAATATTTTCTAAAAGTACCAGCCACAATGAAAGTTTCACATATATTTAATAATAAATAAAAAAAGAACATGTAAATATGGAATATCTATTTACAGCAAACACCAGAGTTTCATCACAAGAAATATTAAAAATAACACAGCTGGAAAGACTCGCACAGTTTCAGAAAACAATACTTAAGTATTCTCACTATATTTTCCTAACTGATTTATAGAATTACTATCCTTGGTCACTTAATACAGCAAGGCAAGATAAAGTAGGTGTGGGATCCTTCTACGTCAGGTTCCAAGAAACAGACTGCCCAGTCTGACTGAGATACTTCTCAATATAATATCTAAATATTATTTCTGGGATAGCTTACAGAATGACATCACATCTGGTCATATGACTCTGTTTCCCACACTATCACCAACATTAGAAGCTGCCAGGATTTTAACACATATGTGTTACCATACACATAAACAGAGCTTTGATCAGATCTGCTGCAGCTCCTGGAAGTCATAAAACAATTTCAAAGCTCTACCCTTCCAGAGTAGCAATTAGCTGCCCTGCTAGACACAATAAAGGCTTTCTAATACTTGGTTTCCCAAACATTTTGTCTCTGGCTGCAACCAGAACTGTAAGATACAATCTTTATGGCCTAATTTAATTTCAACTACTTTTCAAAGTTAGTTGTACTGAGATTAACCCTCTTTTCTTCCAGTATCCTCTGTTAAAACATATACATTTAATTCAGTTACAATACAGTCAGAACCCGCTGTTGGTACATTTTTAATACAAGCAACTTTACAAATATATTTTCAACATACGCATTTACACAAATCAGTGTGATATGCAAATAACATATAATTATTTATAAAATTCCAGCTAGCTGTGCTGGCATATGTTACACATCCATTTCCCTACTTTCCCTGGCATAGCTGGCAATACCTCCTATTGTCACATGGTGGTTACTTACTCAACAAAGGAAATCATGGAGTGCCTGTGTAATGGCATCTTGCACTCCATCCATAGGTTCATAGGTAGGTACTAGGCTATTAGCCCTAGGGCCTATATAAGCCTAGCCAAAAAGGTACCCTGGCTTTCGCCACCCAAGAAAATTATTTTCCTGTGCCCCTGTCGAGCAGAGCCACAGAAGTGATCCCTTGGGTGAATTTCCTACTTCCCATCCAATCAGCAAGATTTTTCTTGAAGAGTGCTAATGAGGAGCTCTGTTTGACATAGATAGGTAGTCTGTTCCAGAGTATGGGAAGTCTCTGGGACAGGAATCTATCCCTCTAGCATGTTCTGTTTATTGTGGTGACAAGGTTTAGGCCCCTAGAGTGTGTAGCTCGGAGGGATTGGGATTTCTTTAAGTGGAGCATGTCCAACAGCTCTGGGTTTGACATAGCTTTGTATGTTAGGCAGAGATCGCCTCTGAGTAGGCGATATGCTACGGAGTAAAGCTGGAGTTTTTTGAGACGGTCTGTGTAGGGCATCTGTTTGAGGCCAGTAATCCTCTTTGTGAGGTATTTCTGTGTCCTTTCCAGTTGTTGTAGATGTCTTGTGAGGTACATATCAAAAGGGGCATTGCACTCTATAATGGGTCTAATGAGTGATGAGTAGAGGGGAACAATGACCTCTTTTTTCTGGATGAGAAACCTTTTGTGATGAGGTGAGCCATGTAGAAGGATTTCCTGACCACCGTGGCAATGTGAATATCAAAGGAGAGACCTACTGTCCACCTGTGTCCCAAGGTCTCATCACACTTTCGGCATTAAGTAGACTACCACTTATGTGGTAGTTCATGAGTACAGAGTTTTTACCAAAGAGGATGACAATACACTTTTTGGCATTGAGCTTCAGGCCATGGCTTTGACACCAGGCATCTGTCTCAGTGAGGCCCTTTTGTAGTATGTCCACATCGTTAGGAGTTTCGAATATGGCTCCTAGTTTGCAGTCATCTGCAAACTTTGTTAGCCAGAGACCTTCTGTGTTAGCCTGTACTTCAGAGAAGTAGATACCAAACAAGAGAGGACCCAGGACTGAACTCTGTGGTACTCCACTTGTCACTGGTCTGAAGTCGGATTTGGAGTCTGCTACTTTCACAGTGTGGGTTCTGTCCATGAGCCAGTTGGCAAACCATCTTGCGACATATGGATTTATACCTAGTTTAGTGAATTTATCTAAAATTCCAGAGTGGGGGATGGTGTTGAAAGCCTTGGCAAGATCTAGATAAGCTGTGTGAACCACCTTACCCTCATCTATGGCTATGGTGACTGCTTCAAAGAAGTCAATCAGGTTTAGGAGACATGATCTGCCTTTTACAAACCTGAACTGGGTAGGGTCCAGAGTTCGGAGATTACCAATGTCTTTGTTTATGAGTTCCATGATGATATGTTCCATGGCCTTGCAGACCAGGCTCATCAGGCTAATGGGGCAGTAGTTCCTGGGGTCCGTCATGGCTCCCCCTTTGTGGAGTGGGATAACCATCGTGGTGCGCCATTCAGTGGGCACAAAGCCTGAGGTGAGGCTATGATTGAACATGGTACTTAGGTAGGGTGCCAGTTCATTCTGTAGTTCGTATAGAACGCAGCCTGAGATATTGTCAGGTCCTATGGATGCTGTGTTCTTGGCTTTGGAGAGTGTGTTTTTTACCTGTGCAGCCATGATTACAGGAACTTTGCATTCTTCCGGTATAGAGATGGGCCCTCTAGGGGTTGAGAGGGGGGTAAAGTTAGCACTGAACCTATCTGCCAGGATGTTGGCAATACCACAGACATTGCCAACATCCTAGCTGACAGGTTCAGTGCAAACTTCTCCCCCCCTCCCCACCAAAAGGGCAAATATCTATCCCAGCAGAGTGCTGTCCCCCTGACATCTCCAATGCTCAGGTAAGAGCCGCCCTCTCCAAAGCAAAAAACACAGCATCAATGGGACCAGACGGTGTCCCGGGCTGCGTCCTACATGAACTCCAAGAAGAGCTAAACCCAAACATAAAACTACTGTTTAATCTCAGCCTTACCACAGGATATGTACCCAAAGAGTGGCATACAGCAACAGTGGTCCCTCTCCACAAAGGTGGTGCCTCAACGGATCCTGGAAACTATCGCCCCATAAGCCTGACTAGCTTGGTCTGCAAAGCTATGGAAAGGATCATCATGGACCTCATAAATAAAGATATTGGGGACCTACAGACACTGGATCCTACCCAGTTCGGCTTTGTTAAGGGCAGATCCTGCCTCTTAAACCTGGTCGATTTCTTTGAAACAGTCACCAAGGCCATTGACGAGGGAAAGGTGGTCCACACAGCCTACCTGGACCTCGCAAAAGCCTTCAATACAATACCCCACTCGGGCATTATAGATAAGCTCACCAGCTTAAATATAAACCCCTATGTCACTAGATGGGTTGCAAACTGGCTCAAGGACAGAACCCACATGGTTAGAATTGCTGGAGCCATGTCAGACTCCAAACCAGTTACAAGTGGCATCCCACAAGGCTCAGTCCTGGGACATCTCTTGTTCGGTATATATTTCTTGGAGGTACAGGACAACACGGAAGGACTGTGGCTGACCAAGTTCGCAGATGACTGCAAACTAGGCGCCATAATCGACTCTCCATCCGACACAAGCATCCTACAAAAGGGCCTCATAGAAACAGACAACTGGTGCCAGAGCCATGGCCTCAAGCTAAATGTCAAAAAGTGTATAGTCATTCCCTTTGGCAAAAACAAAGTGCCCACAAATTACCACATAGGTGGTAATCCATTAAGTACGGAAGAAGCAATTAGGGACCTGGGGACCCAAGTTGATAGCAATCTCTCATTTGAAAACCACGTGGCCAAAGTGGTTAAAAAAACATTTTATATAGCCCACCTAATCATGAAGGGATTCACATCTAGATCAGGGGAGGTCATCGTGCCTCTTTACTCATCCCTCATCAGGTCCATAGTTGAGTACAATGCCCCTTTTGGGATGTACCTTACCAGACACCTGCAGCAACTGGAAAGACTCCAAAAGTACCTCACCAAGAGGATCAAAGGGCTCAAACAGATGCCATATGCTGCCCGGTTAAAGAAACTCCAGCTCTATTCAGTGGCATACCACCTGCTCAGAGGCGATCTATGCCTGACGTATAAAGCCATGTCCAACCCGGAATTAATGGACATGCTGCACCTCAGAAAATCCAAATCCCATCGAGCTACGTGCTCGAGAGACTTGAACTTCAGCACTGAAATAAATAGGACATGCTGGAGGGGCAGATTCATAACCCAGAGGCTTCCTTCACTCTGGAATAAAATCCCAGTCCAGGTTAGGCAGAGTCCCTCATTGACTCTCTTCAAGAGGAATCTTGATGAGTGGATGGGAGATCATAGGTTTACCCTGGGTATCACTTCTGTGTCACTGTTAGACAGAGGCACAGTATACTAACCTCAAAAAAGGGCATAGCAAAATTCATTTAAAATGGGTGGCAAAAGCCAAACACACTCTGGCTAGGCTTATAAATGCCCTAGGGCAGATAGCCTAGTATGAACCTAATCAGTTGGTTCTGTATATTTAGTGCCATTGTGCTGTAACTCAGAGCAGATCTGAGTGTTGCCATTGAGATTCTTGACATAGCTGTAGAATGCTTTGTGGTTGTCTTTAGAGTCAGTGGCAATTTTGTTTTTGTAACTAGCTTTGGAGGATTTTATGAGGGATCTCAGCTTCTTACTGAGGCTGACCAGGGAGTTCCTCCAGTCATGGGATTTTACTCTTTTCTGCAACAGTTTCTTTCTTCTGTTGTAGAGTTTGTTTATGGCAGAGGACCACCAGATTGGCTTCCTTTCTTTGGAAGTTAGCATCTTGGTTCTATTAGGGATAGCATGATCCATGCACTTGTGTAAGTGCTTATAAAGTGCATTTGTGTAGGATTCAGCAGTCATACCTCTATTGTCTGTCTGCATGGGTGTCATGAAGTTTGCCACTTCTGTCTTAAGAAGTGTGAAGTTGGCTTTGGAGAAGTTTTTTATGGTGGTTTCCCTAATTGGGGGTGGAGGCAGGATGTGGATGTCTAGGGTGATTAGCTTGTGGTCGGATTTGACCAACGAGGAATTGACCTCTGGTGTGGAACACCAGTTGCCCATGTTGGCAATGACCAAGTCTAGGATATTGCTGCCCTTGGTGGGGGTGTGGATAAGTTGATCCAAGGTGTTGGAATTTATGAAATCCAGAAAACGTTGAGCAAAAGAGTTGGTACATGAGTAGTTTTCCCAGTTAATGGTGGAGTAGTTGAAATCGCCCATTATTAGAGTATTGGGTTGTACCCTAATACTTTCCAGTGTATCAAGAAATGAGGAGTGGGAATCATGGGGTATGGTGGGGGGTCTGTAGCAAGCTACAATTTGGATTGCGGTCTTGCCCAGAGTTAGTTGCACTTGGATAATTTCGGATGCATTATGCTGTGCAACTAGCCTGGGGGTGTGGATATACTTAATGAATATGGACACACCTCCACCTTTAGTGCCTCGTTCCGGGTTAGGTGGCCGAAAGGTGCGGTGTGAATTATAGCCTAGTAACACAGGGGTGCTCTCAAGGTTAAGAAGGGACGTGATGATTAGTGATCAGCAGTATGGTTTCATGCCGGGAAAGAGCACTACAGATGCGATCTTTGCTCTGAGAGTGTTGATGGAGAAGTACAGAGAATGTCAGAAGGAGTTGCATTGTGCTTTTGTAGACTTAGAGAAAGCATATGACAGGGTGCCTAGAGAGGAGTTGTGGTATTGTATGAGGAAGTAAGGAGTGTCAGAGAAGTATGTAAGAGTGGTACAGGATATGTACGAGGGTAGTGTGACACCGGTGAGGTCTGTGGTGGGAGTGACAGATGTGTTTAAGGTGGAGGTGGGGTTACATCAAGGATTAGCTCTGAGCCCTTTCTTATTTGCAATGGTGATGGACAGGTTGACAGACGAGATCAGACAGGAGTCCCCGTAGACTATGATGTTTGCAGATGACATTGTGATCTGTAGTGAGAGTAGGGAACAGGTGGAGGAGACCCTGGAGAGATGGAGATATGCTCTAGAGAGAAGAGGAATGAAGGTCAGTAGGACTAAGACAGAATATATGTGTGTGAATGAGAGGGAGGATAGAGGAATGGTGAGGATGCAAGGAGTAGAGGTGGCGAAGGTGGATGAGATTAAATACTTGGGGTCAATAGTTCAGAGTAACAGTGAGTGTGGAAGAGAGGTGAAGAAGAGAGTACAGGCAGGATGGAGTGGGTGGAGAAGAGTGTCAGGAGTGATTTGTGACAGACGAGTACCTGTAAGAGTGAAAGGGAAGGTCTACAAGAGGGTATTGAGACCAGCTATGTTATATGGGTTGGAGACAGTGGCATTGACAAAAAGGCAGGAGCTTGAGCTGGATGTGGCAGAATTAAAGATGTTGAGATTTGGACTGGATGTGACAAGGGTGGACAGGATTAGGAATAAGTATATTAGAGGGTCAGCCTAGGTTGGAAGGTTTGGAGACAAAGCCAGAGAGGCATGATTACGTTGGCTTGGACATGTGCTGCGGAGAGATGCTGAGTATATTGGCAAAAAGATGCTAAGGATGAAGCTACCAGGTAACAGGAAAAGAGGAAGGCCTAAGATGAGGTTTATGGATGTGGTGAGAGAGGATATACAGGTGGTTGGTGTGACAGAGCAAGATGCAGAGGACAGGAAGAAATGGAAACAGGTGATCTGCTGTGGCGACCCCTAACGGGAACAGCCGAAAGAAGATGATGATGAATGCAGGGGTTCTCTCAGGAGCTTTGAACCAGGTCTCTGTCACTGCACAGATGTCGATGTTCTCCATTTTAAGGAGTGCCTCGAGTGAGTGCATTTTGAGGTTTAGACCTCTAGCATTGAGTAGCATTACCCTCAGATTTTGCTTGCTTGTACCTGTTACGGTGGTGAATTTGTCATTTGAACCTTGCCTAAAAAAGGCACTGTAGGGGTGGCAAGAACCATAGCCAGTATCTAGAATCCCAAGGGCGATAGGTGCAGGCCATCTTTGGCAAAGCATCGTGGTCTGTCGATCATGTCGTCCCAGGCAGACAAATACTGGATCCCCTTAGAATGACACCAGAAGTTTAGCCAATTGTTGAAGTCAATCATTTTGTCCTTGTACTGTGGTATCATTCTGGGTGATGGCAGGATGCTACTCAGGGCTAGGGTCATATCTGCCTGGGCTACAAGATTGGAAAGCTCCTCCATGTCTCTTTTCATGTAGTCCAGGGAGATACGTCTCAGGTCATTCACACCAACATGGACAATGACAATGTCATATTTGTACTTGTTGTGGAGTGACCTGAGTGCATGTGTTATGTGGCGGATCCTGGCAGCTGACAGTAACTTTCTCCTTGTTTAGCCTGGTGAGTAGAACATCAGTGTGCATACAGAGTCACCTAATACTAGAGTGTTGGGTATGTTGTTATGCCTTATGGGCTGCGGTTGAGTGGCACACTGAGTTTGTGGGTGGGCTATGTGTCATTTGGGTTGTGTTGGGGGGTGGAGTTTGCTTGCGTTTCTGCTTTGGAGGTCCCTGATGTTTGGGCAGGTTTGTATTGACAGCCTCCGCAAACGTAGGTGTGTGTTTTGTGTTTCTATGTGTGTGTTTTGGTGGTGTAGGTTTTGAGGGACTACGTGATGAGTGTGGTGTGGTGCAAGTGTTTACCTTCTCCTCTTGACTGTCTAGTCCAGTCTTGGGTGAAGAGAGCTTTGCTTCCATTTTGGCTTTATAAGTGCATCTCTCACAGACTGTAGTGTTGGGTGGTAGGAGGAGAGGGTTGTCTGTGTACATGAGGCATTTACTGCATTGCCCCAAGATGCCCAGATTCATCAGGAAGACAGGAGAAATCACCAGGAGCTGACCCTTAGACATGCCTGGATATGTGCTTATTTATTAAGTACTAAAAACTGCTTTCCTCTAGACAAGTGAGGAAAGTTGAGTGCTGTAGTAATTTACAGCTTATTTAGTGCTTACAACGAGTTCTGAACAAGTGCTGAGTTCAAAGAAACAGATTTGAGTGCTGAAACTAGAAAACTGGCTAGTTCTAAAAAACAAAATTAAGCTAAAAGGCTTCCCTCCAACACAGAAAGGCTTGGGGGCTCAGAAGCCAACAAACAGTCTAGACCACTTACAGGAAAAGCAGGAAATAAATTAATTTTTTTTCTTTCTTAGATGCTCTCTTTATACACAGTAGGAGTGCCTGAAATCAGAATATGATCTCACTGCACTCAGCTGAGTGAGCAAATGAGATTGGCCCAGGAGTATCCAAATGCAAATTTGCAAGAAGGGTGGACAGTTTCAAAGCCACGAAGATTAACACCAAAACAAAACCAGGGAGGGTGGGTGGGGAACTAACTGAAAAAACAGAGTCAAAACTTCCAGTTCAGTTAATATTCAATGCAACACAAATAAATCAATTAAAATGCTGTATTATTTGAAAAAAGTGCAGATAAAAGGTACTTAAATTCTATTATACGTCCAGTTGAATACAGCTAGATCTTAGCTGTCCAAAGCTCAGGTTTTAAGCAGAAAATATTCCAAAACATACCACTTAAATAGGCAGTAACAGGATATCAATGAATGAGACTACCCCGACTGCAATTACTGTCTATGCAGGAATTCTAAGAGGCAATAAAATCTAGCAAACACTAACTGAAAAAACAGAGTCAAAACTTCCAGTTCAGTTAATATTCAATGCAACACAAATAAATCAATTAAAATGCTGCATTATTTGAAAAAAGTGCAGATAAAAGGTACTTAAATTCTTTTATACATCCAGTTGAATACAGCTAGATCTTAGCCGGCCAAAGCTCAGGTTTTAAGAACTCACTATATGACCTGTGGTCATATAGTGAGTTCTTAAGATGGCTAAGTGTCATGTAGGTTCATAGGTAACTAATTGGCTAGCTGCCCTTGCAGGCCTTTTTAAGCCTAGCCAGTTTCACTTTTTGTACTCAAATTAATCTATACCATTTGGTTAGAGACTGATCTTACCAATCCTGTGGTCAATAATTATATATTACCCCTAATGGGAATAACTGGGTCCGTGCCATACATACTTTGAAGGAACCCACGCATGGGATAAATCATTTAGGAGCTGCTGTTGCCCCTTGGTAGTACAGGGGACAGCCCTGGGATACATTTTCTGGTGTCTGTTACAGAGCAGTGGTATTCTCTGCTAGTTATACCTGTCCCTCCAAACCATTCTACTGATGTTGCAGAAGGGGCATAGATCCCTAGACTGTGTATTTCTGATGCCATTTGACTTACAGATGTGCAGTAAATCCATCAGTATTGGGTCAGAGTGCGTCTTGCATGGCAGACACAGGTCATCTTATAGCAGTCTGTAGGATACCGAGTATAGTGCAGGGCTTTGAGTTGGTCCTTTAGAATTTGTTGTTTAGGCCTTGTATCCTTTTAGTAAGGTCTCTCTCTGTGGGTGTTCTAGTTGTTGCATGTGTCTGGACAGGTACATACCAAATGGGGCATTATATTCAATGACTGTCCTAGTGAGCATGGAGTAGAGGAGGACAATGACATCCCTAGATCTAGACACAATTCCTTTATTTATAAGCTGTGCAATATGGAAGGCCTTTCTTATGACTGTGGACACATGTTGGGTGAAATTTAAGTCACTGTCCCTGTAAGTTCCCAAATCCCAAACAATGAAGTCAGCTCTTAGGAGGGTATTGTCAACATGGAAGTTCCCCAGGGTAGATGACATCACAAAGGATATAATGCATTTTGACAGCAGTTATTTATATGGGACAAACCTTCCTCAGGATTAAGTCATTTGGGGATTCAATGACTATTCCTACCTTGCAGTCATCTGCAAACTTAGTCAGCCAGAGCCCTTTGGTATTGACTTTTACTTCACAGAAGTAGATGCCAAACAGGAGAAGTCTCAGCAGAGGGACTCCACTAGTGACTGTTCTTTTTGTGAAGGTAGCTTCCACTATTTTCATCTCCTGCAGATTATCTGTGAGCCAGTTGGCAATCCAGTGGGTGACATAGCGGGTTATTCACAGTTTATTTAGCTTTTCCACTATGCCAAACTAGAGGATTTTGTCAAAAGCTTTGGCCAGGTCAAGGTATGCAGTATGTACCACTTTACTTTCATCCATTAGGCTGAGTAAGCATAACCTGCCCTTGACAAATCCAAACTGAGGGAACCTCCGAACACTAGGCTGATCTAAGTTCTTACTAATTTGTTCCATGATAAATCTTTGCATGGCTTTGCATATGAGGTTAGTCTGACACATGGGTCTTCAATTGTAATTTAGTTGTGTGAATTAAAAATAAATTAAAAAATAAAATAATTGTGGTGCTAGCATAATTTTTTGTTCTGCTGCAGTATTCTGAGCTAATCACTGTTAATGCTGCACACCTACATGTCAGCTTTGTAACCACAGCCAACAAAAGGCTATGAACAGGGAAGGCATTTGCTAAAGAACCTCAGTGCTGTAGAAAGACCAAAAGACAAAGCACAGAACTGATAATGTGCAGAAGAAACAGAGAACTGTAAATATGTCTTGAAGACAGGGTGAACAGAAATGTGGAGACATTCACCCTTCAGTTCCAAACGCACCAGGTAGACATAAGGAAGCAGCAGAGGAAACAGGAACTGGAGAGAGATGGCATTTGGAGGAATGGAACCCTCAGAAATGTGTTGAGCAAGGAGAGATCCAGAATGGGCTTCCATGAACCCTCTTCCAGAGGATCAAAAACATTCTGGAATAAAATGCCTTGCCCCTCTGGGACTTTGAAATGGGTTAAATAGTTCATTGAGCTAAAAGGTCCTGAAGAACAAGAGGAAAGTGAGGAAGCTGGAAAGTGCAGGCTGAGGTATCTCTGAAAAGGGAGGAAGGGATTTCCAGACCATGAAGTAACCTTTTCGAATGACTGAAAGAAACCAGGAGTCTGTGGTGATTTGCAGCCATATGAAAAATAGATAACCTGAGAGAAACAGGAATCTGGCTGAAGGGCAAAGGATGATTGTCAAACAGAAACAGACTTGTTAGGGAAAGAAGGCTTGTGACCCCTAGAACCCCAAGCAAACTTGCCAGGAAACACCGTCTTAGAAGAATTTTTAGCCTTCAAAGTGTTGCTTCTGCTGCCTACACACAAAGGGAGACTTAGAAGAACAGTTCTTGTAAAGCTTATGTGAAGGTGAAAGAAAACTCATTCACTCCAGTGCAACTATTTTGAGTATGTACCTTTAACTCCTAGTGGATGTGGCCTGAGCCTTTAAAAATTAAATTATCACCTTACAATTCTAACAAGTACTCATTGACAGAGGTCAAATATCAATACAATTGTGTTTGCCATCATGTATGCTTCAAGATAAAATATTTTTAAACCTTATATGTAGCATGGTTTTGGAATTATTAATGCAAATATGCATAAGTAATATTTGATGCCTAGAGGAGCAGTAGGAGTTAACTGCAGATGCACATGGAGGCGTCACTCGGAAGTACTACATAACCCTAACTTTATATTGCAGAGTTTTAAAGAGCTCTGCAGCAGCAGACCCAAACAGATTCTGGGTGTCCAAAGGGGAATACAGCAACTTGACCTTAATATTCTCAGGGAGAGATTGCAACCCAAGCCAGGATTATCCCCTTATAGCTGACCCTGACATAGCCAAACAAGAAGAAGCATCAGCAGCATCATAGCTACATTTGATGGATTGGTAAGCTACCAGAAAATCAGAACCCAATAAGGAAATAGCAGAAGTCATAGTTTCAGAGTAAGGCATGTCAGCTAAAACAACCCCAAGTCTAGAAAGAAGAGCCACAACATAACTGGTCATATGGATCTGGTAATTTATGGTTCTGAAAGGTAAAGTGGCAGAGATACACATTTTTTTACTATACCTCTCCATAGCCCTACTGTACTTGTCAGAGGATAAAAGTTTAGGGGAACAAATTAGCTTAGGCGGCCTCTGTCAGTAGAGAGAGAAATTATTGTGCAATCAGAAGGAGGATTCTTTTACAAGAATTTCTGAACCTCAGGAACCAAAACCTATTAGGTTTCTTACAAGCAGGGGTCTAAGACTCATAAATCTGAGAAACATTAGAAGTATCAAGGAAGACTTCCAATACATGAGGTACTGCAAAAGGCCTGGGGGTCCATCTGCAAGAGTTAAAATAGTATAACTTCTAGATCTCAGATATTTGGGAACTCTCACATTGAAAATATTCCATCATTTTTACAATGGTGTCCCCAAAGGAAAGCTCCTCAATAGGAGAATTAGGGGAGAGTCTGTTATCTGCCTTTGACCCCAAAGCAAGAGGGGAATGAATCTGAGAAGAATATGCAAAAAACTCTTCCCTAGAATGCAGATCTTTGTCCTTATCAGAGTCAGAATCTCCAAGTCTCTTACATGGTGTAGAAGAAAAAGGAACATGTGAAGGCACTGACAACCTGGGTGGGGGATGGTTAAGGCCATAAGGGCTTTAAAAAGATACTGAGTGAAATCCTGCCACTCTTTGTGTGGGGTCCTTAGCCACAGGGGCCACATGCCAAATCTTTTGTTTTTTTTTTCTTGAGAGGAAGCTCTGCCCTAACAAGCTTAGGAGGTTTTGAGCAATGTCCAACTTCAATAAGAGAACCAGATACTTCTTCCCTAACAAGTATCTGGGTAATCTCTCCCTAGGCCCTTCCAAGATAAACAGCCACAGCTCACCCTTCTCATCTGCAGCAGATGTAGGCTTAGCCTCAGCGGTTGTGCAGATAGCGTACCCCTTATTGGCCTCCAATGGGGTCATGACAGGGTGAGCTTGTGTTGGAAGTGGATGGTCACTGGGTTCTTTATCTGACCTTAGTAGTCAGTTGTACATCTGGGTGGGCAGATTCAGAAGCCATAGTTCCCTGAGATAACAACTTCTGACATTGTTTTTTCCAAATACACCAAAAGGGATAATAGACAGCTGCGTAGGATCTTGGTTATAAATGCTTGACACACCTTGTACTGTGTGTAATCATGGTCTGCACCTTCGGCAGAAAACGTACTTTGCATGTCTGTCTTTATGGGGAATCTGCCTCACACACACATTCTCCATTTCTGGATGACATGTAAAACAAGTAAAGAAACATTCACCACTCCATGATGTAGAAAAATATTCTTTACTGGTGTATCCGGTACCTCGGCTTACACCTTCAAGGAATAAATCTTACACCAAGCAGCCATTTCTTATATATTTTAACATCATTCCATTAATTGCCTCCATTCAATTATTCAATTAAACATACTAATATACAATTTCATTTTAAATACATTTTCTGTTACAAATAAGATTTCATGTGCATAATATATTCTGAGAAAATGTTAATAATTTATTTTTAAAAAAGAATCAAATAAATAAATATATATATATTATTTATATATAATTAAATATACATAAAACATTCTCAGTAAAATTCAACAATGGCCAGATCTCTTCTAATAAACAGCACCGATTTGTATCTTATTGTAATCTGCATGTTTCAACTCATGATATGCACAACAGAGCTATATGGTCATTAATATAAACATCCCAAGATTATTTCAAATCATACTACTACGAATGCTACTTCATTCCTTTAACCCCTGATATTCAAATCTAGGTCTATATTTAACCCCCTAAGAAGAAGAGTTTTAAAATTAATAATGCATTTAGTTTCCAACAGAGATAAATTGCTGGATAATTCAGCCCCATTTGATTGTTTGGGCTTAGCCAGCACACTAAAAAAGGAAGAACTATCCGAACCTTCATGAACATTAATAGTTTCATAGTTTCATAGTATAGTACTAGGCTATCTGCCCTGGGGCATTTGTAAGCCTAGCCATAGTGATGTGGCTTTTGCCACCCCCTGAAATGGTACAAAAATGCACAGATAAAATCTAGAATACTGTGCCTCTGTCTAGTAGTGACACAGATGTGTCTCCTGGGGTAAACTTACGATCACCCATCCACTCATCAAGATTTCTCTTGAAGAGATTCAGTGAGGGGCTCTGCCTAATATGAACTGGGATCCTGTTCCAAAGCATGGGAAGCCTCTGGATTATGAATCTATCCCTCCAGCATGTCCTATTCATACTTGTGCCGAGGTTTAAGTCTTTAGCTCTCGTGGTCCTGATGGATTTGGATTTTTTGAGGTGGAGCATGTCCATCAGATCCTGATTGGACATGGCCTTGTATGTCAGGCAGAGATCACCTCTGAGCAGGCGGTATGCTACTGAATAGAGCTGAAGTTTCTTTAGTCTGGCAGAATAAGACATATGTTGGAGACCCTTGATCCTTTTGGTGAGGTACTTTTGTGGTCTCTCCAGCTGTTGCAAGTGCCGGGTGAGGTACATACCAAATGGGGCATTGTACTCAATCATGGGTCTGATAAGGGAGGAATATAGGGGTACAATGACATCCTTGGATCTGGATGTGAAACCCTTCATGATGAGGTGTGCAAGGTAGAATGTTTTTCTAACCACTTTGGCAATGTGGGTGTCAAATGAGAGGTCGCTGTCTACTTGGGTCCCTAGGTCTCTGATTACTTTTTCCGTACTCAGTGGGTTGCTGTCTATGTGATAATTTGTGGGTACTTTGTTTTTTCCAAAAGAGATAACTATACATTTTTTGGCATTTAGTTTAAGGCCGTGACTACGGCACCAGTTGTCCGTTTCAGTGAGGCCTTTTTGTAGGATGTGTGTATCTGCTGGTGTATCGACTATGGCACCTAGTTTGCAGTCATCTGCAAACTTTGTCAGCCACAGCCCTCCCATGTTTGCTTTAACATCTGAGAAATAAATGCCGAACAAGAGGGGTCCCAGGACAGATCCCTGTGGGACACCACTTGTGACTGGCTTTGAGTCTGACATTGCTCCAGCGATTTTAACTTTATGGGTTCTGTCCTTTAGCCAGTTTGCAACCCATCTAGTGACATAAGGGTTTACTTTTAAGCTGTTTAGCTTATCTATGATGCCAGAGTGGGGTATTGTGTCGAAGGCCTTAGCCAAGTCCAGGTATGCTGTATGGACTGCTTTGCCCTCATCAATGGCTCTAGTGACTGTTTCGAAAAAGTCAACCAGGTTTAAAAGGCAGGATCTGCCCTTTACAAAGCCGAACTGGGTGGGGTCAAGCGTCTGTAGGTCCCCTATGTCTCTCTCTATGAGTTCCATAATGATTCTTTCCATAGCTTTGCAGACCAGGCTAGTCAAGCTTATGGGGCGGTAGTTTCCAGGGTCTGTAGAGGCACCCCCCTTGTGGAGTGGGACCACTGTTGCTGTACGCCAGTGTTCAGGTACATATCCCGAAGTAAGGCTAAGGTTAAATAGCATTTTTATGTGTGGGTTTAGCTCCCCTTGGAGTTCACGTAACACGCACCCCGGGATACCGTCAGGTCCCATTGATGCTGTAATTTTTGCTTTGTTTAGGGCGGTTCTCACTTGGACATCTGAGATGACAGGGAAATTACATTCAGCTGGGATAAGTATTTCTTCTTTTGGGGGTGAAGGAGGCGAGAAATTTGCACTGAACCTATCAGCCAGAATGTTAGCAATATCTGTGGGTTCAGTGTATTTTTTGTTGTTGTGAACCAACTCAGAGCATATCTGAGGGTTTCCGCCCAGGTTTCTAACATAGCTGAAGAAGGCTTTGTGGTTATCTTTAGTGTCCTTAGCGATTTTTCTCTCAAAGTTTGCCTTGGATGTTTTTATGAGAGAACGTAGTTTTCTGCTAATGTTGATCAGAGATGTCTTCCCTTCATGGGATTTCACTCTGACATGCAGTAGCTTCCTTCTTTTGTTATACAATTTGTTTATGGCTGAGGTCCACCAAACAGGACGCTTACATTTGGTGGAGAGGGATTTGGATTTGTTTGGGATTGCATGATCCATGCATTCTTGGAGATGTCCATAGAAAGCATTTGTGAAGGATTCTGCATTATGGGATGTGGTATCCACTGACACAGTAGGCTTAAAGGATACCATCTCAGTCTTAAGAAGAGTGAAGTCTGCTTTTGAGAAGTTTTTCACTGTGGTCTTTTGTGCTGGGGGTGGAGGTGGGATATGTATATCCAGGGTGATTAGTTTGTGGTCAGATCTCACTAGTGAGGGGTATACTTCTGGTGTGGAGCCTTTTGTCCCCATGTTTGTAATGATCAGGTCTAGTATATTATCTCCCCTAGTGGGAGAGGTGACTAGTTGTTCCAGTGCATTTGAATTTATGAATTCCAGGAACCTTTGGGCTAGGGTATTAGGGCTAGAATAATGTACCCAATCTATGTTTGGGTAGTTGAAGTCTCCCAGTATGATGGTGTTTTGTGATACATTCATATCTTCCAATGTCTTCAGGAAGGCTGAGTGGGGTTCTTGAGATTGGGAGGGTGGTCTGTAACATGCTACCAGTTGTATAACAGTTTTGCCTATGGTTAGTTGTACCTGTATGGTCTCTGATGCTTCATGTGTTGCTACTAACCTGGAGGTGTGGGTGTCCTTTATGAATAAGGACACTCCCCCTCCCTTTGTGGTTCGGTCCGGTTATTGGGCTGGAAAAGCCTGATACGAGGTATAGCCTGGTAGTGCTTGAGTGCTCTCAGGAGCCTTGAACCAGGTTTCAGTTACTGCACAGACGTCGATGTTCTCCATGCTGAGGAGTGCATCAAGTGCCTGCATCTTGAGATTTAGACTTCTGGCATTGAGCAGCATTACCCTTAGTTTTTCTCCATTTTTGTTTTCTAAGGAGGTGGGTTTGTCTTTTGAGCCTTGCCTAAAAAAGGCACTATGGGGGTGGCAAGAGCCTTAGCCAATATCCGGAAGCCCAGTGGTGACAGGTGTAAGCCATCCCTTGCAAAGCAGCGTGGCTTGTCCAACATATCATCCCAGGCAGACAGACATTGGATCCCCTTAGAATGACACCAGTACTTGAGCCAATTGTTAAAGCTGATCATCTTGTCTTTGTATTGTGGTATCATTCTTGGTGAGGGCAAGATGCTGGTCAGGGTCATACCAGCCTGGGCTACATAATTGGAGAGCTCCTCTATGTCTCTTTTCATGTAGTCCAGGGAGGTACGTCTCAGGTCATTCACACCAGCATTTACAATGATGGAGTCATATTTGTACTTGCTTTGGAGTGACCTGAGTGCGTGTGTTATGTGGCGGATCCTAGCTCCCGATAGACAGCTCACAGTCACCTTCTCCTTGTTCAGCCTGGTCAGTGGGACATCAGTGTGTCTGACTATGGAGTCACCTATTACTAGTGTATCAGGCAAGGTGTTTGGCCTTAAGGGCTGCGATTGGTTGACACACTGATTTATTGAAGTATGTGTTGCATGTGTTTTGTTTTGAGGTGGTGGATTTTTGGAGGTCTGCTTTGGAAGCCTCTGTTGTTTTGGTAAGTTTTTTATTAGAGCCTCCGAGTATGTCTTTGTGTATTTATGTGTTTGGTTTGCAGTTGTGGTAGATCTATGTGGGACTGGGATTGTTGTGTGTGTGATTGCCATCTCCTCCTGTCTGCTCATGCCAGCCCTGAGTTGAGAGAGTTCAGCCTCCAGTTTGGCTATATAGTTGCATCTCTCACATGTAATTGTGTTTGTTGGGAGGAGGAGAGGGTTGTCTGTGTACATGAGACAATTGTAGCATTGTCTCAAGATGCCCAAATTAACCAGCTGAATTGGAGACGACACCAGTAATCTACCACTCAACATGCTAAAACAGTATAAGGTAGTGGTATACCTTTAAGGGAAGTGGGTATTTACAGGGGTGGTAAGTAGATGTAGTGCTTTACTTAGTACGAGAGTGCTTACTTAGTAGAGAAGTATTGAGAACAAGTGCTAGGCTTATAATACAGTGAGTATTCTGGTTATACTAAGAGTAGAGCTTCCTTAAGGGAAAATTTGAAGAGCAGACTTGGCGGAGCCAGAAAAAGTTTAACCTTGTTTAACCGGGCGCAAAGCCGTGCAAACGCGGATTTTAAACAGTGAACTACAAAAGAGCTAGGAATGGTCCCAAACAACCAATTACTACAGCTTCTTGTGCTGAGGTCACTTCCCCCAAGGACAGGTAGGCTGCTCAAGGCTCCCCACTCCCACTGGTGAGCAAAGAAACTTCCTTCTATCCAAGTAAGGTAATAGACAACACAGGAACTACACCACAGCCCAGAATACAGCAATGCCTGTAAACTGGTCTAAGCTAGTCGAGGAAGGTGGGAAAACAAGGATTATTTTTTTGTTTTTTTGGTAGAAACACACAGAAAATGCAGAGACAGTGATAAATTAGTTACACAGGCTAGCACACTTTAGTGGGCAGCCTCCACAGTTAAATTAAACAAACAAACAAGCAAACATTCAATCAAATTTGACTAAATTTAACTAAGTGCATATTTTAAAATAAATGCAGCAATCAGTTAAAAAACAGTTCAGGCTAGTTCAAAGTAAGCTACAGAAGCTATTTCCAGTGGAAAAAAAGCAAAGATACTTAAATCCAGAAGGTAGTCGCTTTTTTGAGTTCCTTGCTGCTAGGACCACTCTGTAAACCCATGTGGAGCTTGTCTGAGCAGTATAGCCAGAAAAAAACTCCCAGAGGCGGATTTTAAACAGTGAACTACAAAAGAGCTAGGAATGGTATCAAACAACCAATTACTACAGCTTCTTGTGCTGAGGTCACTTCCCCCAAGGACAGGTAGGCTGCTCAAGGCTCCCCACTCCCACTGGTGAGCAAAGGAACTTCCTTCTATCCAAGTAAGGTAATGGACAACACAGGAACTACACCACAGCCCAGAATACAGCAATGCCTGTAAACTGGTCTAAGCTAGTCGAGGAAGGCGGGAAAACAAGGATTATTTTTTTGTTTTTTTGGTAGAAACACACAGAAAATGCAGAGACAGTGATAAATTAGTTACACAGGCTAGCACACTTTAGTGGGCAGCCTCCACAGTTAAATTAAACAAACAAACAAGCAAACTTTCAATCAAATTCGACTAAATGTAACTTTAAGTGCAGATTTTAAAATAAATGCAGCAATCAGTTAAAAACAGTTCAGGCTAGTTCAAAGTAAGCTACAGAATCTATTTCCAGTGAAAAAAGCAAAGATACTTAAATCCAGAAGGTAGTCGCTTTTTGAGTTCCCTGCTGCTAGGACCACTCTACAAACCCATGTGGAGCTTGTCTGAGCAGTATAGCAAGAAAAAAACACCCAGAGGCGGATTTTAAACAGTGAACTACAAAAAAGCTAGGAATGGTCCCAAACAACCAATTAATACAGCTTCTTGTGCTGAGGTCACTTCCCCCAAGGACAGGTAGGATGCTCAAGGCTCCCCACTCCCACTGCTGAGCAAAGAAACTTCCTTCTATCCAAGTAAGGTAATGGACAACACAGGAACTACACCACAGCCCTGAATACAGCAATGCCTGTAAACTGGACTAAGCTAGTCGAGGAAGGCGGGAAAACAATGATTATTTTTTTGTTTTTTTGGTAGAAACACACAGAAAATGCAGAGACAGTGATAAATTAGTTAGACAGGCTAGCACACTTTAGTGGGCAGCCTCCACAGTTAAATTAAACAAACAAACAAGCAAACGTTCGATCAAATTCGACTAATTGTAACTTTAAGTGCAGATTTTAAAATAAATGCAGCAATCAGTTAAAAAACAGTTCAGGCTAGTTCAAAGTAAGCTACAGAAGCCATTTCCAGTGAAAAAATAGCAAAGATACTTAAATCCAGAAGGTAGTCGCTTTTTCGAGTTCCTTGCTGCTAGGACCACTCTGTAAACCCACGTGGAGCTTGTCTGAGCAGTATAGCCAGAAAAAAAACACCCAGAGGCGGATTTTAAACAGTGAACTACAAAAGAGCTAGGAATGGTCCCAAATAACCAATTACTACAGCTTCTTGTGCTGAGGTCACTTCCCCCAAGGACAGGCAGGCTGCTCAAGGCTCCCCACTCCCACTGGTGAGCAAAGAAACTTCCTTCTATCCAAGTAAGGTAATGGACAACACAGGAACTACACCACAGCCCAGAATACAGCAATGCCTGTAAACTGGTCTAAGCTAGTCGAGGAAGGCGGGAAAACAAGGATTATTTTTTGTTTTTTTTGGTAGAAACACACAGAAAATGCAGAGACAGTGATAAATTAGTTATACAGGCTAGCACACTTTAGTGTGCAGCCTCCACAGTTAAATTAAACAAACAAACAAGCAAACTTTCGATCAAATTCGACTAAATGTAACTTTAAGTGCAGATTTTAAAATAAATGCAGCAATCCATTAAAAAACAGTTCAGGCTAGTTCAAAGTAAGCTACAGAAGCTATTTCCAGTGAAAAAAAAGCAAAGATACTTAAATCCAGAAGGTAGTCGCTTTTTCGAGTTCCTTGCTGCTAGGACCACTCTGTAAACCCACGTGGAGCTTGTCTGAGCAGTATAGCCAGAAAAAAAAACACCCAGAGGCGGATTTTAAACAGTGAACTACAAAAGAGCTAGGAATGGTCCCAAACAACCAATTACTACAGCTTCTTGTGCTGAGGTCACTTCCCCCAAGGACAGGTAGGCTGCTCAAGGCTCCCCACTCCCACTGGTGAGCAAAGAAACTTCCTTCTATCCAAGTAAGGTAATGGACAACACAGGAACTACACCACAGCCCAGAATACAGCAATGCTTGTAAAGTGGTCTAAAGTAGTCGAGGAAGGCAAAAAAAAATGATTATTTTTTGTTTTTTTTGTTTTTTTGGTAGAAACACACAGACAATGCAGAGACAGTGATAAATTAGTTATACAGGCTAGCACACTTTAGTGTGCAGCCTCCACAGTTAAATTAAACAAACAAACAAGCAAACTTTCGATCAAATTCGACTAAATGTAACTTTAAGTGCAGATTTTAAAATAAATGCAGCAATCCATTAAAAAACAGTTCAGGCTAGTTCAAAGTAAGCTACAGAAGCTATTTCCAGTGAAACAAAAGCAAAGATACTTAAATCCAGAAGGTAGTCGCTTTTTCGAGTTCCTTGCTGCTAGGACCACTCTGCTCCGCAACCAGACTTTCCATCGTACCTCTCCTGATGTCACCCAAATGTTCCATAATTCTTTTCTTCACTGCTCTTTTCGTTTAACATATATACCATTTCACCCTGTTGCAGCCGTACCCAATAATATAAATGACTCCCCTTGTTTCACAATTATAATAATCTCTGGCCTTATATATTTTTCCACTGATGTTGGTCCCATCTATATTTTTCATTTTCTTACATACATTTACCACATGGAAAACTTCCTATTCTGATATGTTCTTTACCTAATTTTCCCATTGTTAATAATTCTTTCCAATTCTTCGATCTACTATATGAAAATATAACCCTGTGGGGAAAATTACTTCTGAATCCTTCATCATTGAGAACTATGGACCACAATCTATTCACCAGACCTCTCAATGTCTCCGAAGATGGAGAATACTTGTTCACAAAAAATATGGGCTCCTGTCCCTCATTTTCTATCCCTGGATCACACCTATTACTATGCCTTGTGTTTCTATCCAGCATGTTGAAGTATGCGAGCCCTAGTCTGTTTTTACCTCTGTTCTCTGCCGACATCAAGACTGCCTCTTTATAACCCCTCTCCATAAGTTTGTCCCTGACCTTGCTGAATTCACATTCTAACTTATCCTTCTCCAAAGTATTATTGGCTATGCGTAAGTATTCTCCATATGGCAACGATGCCAACAGGTGTGGAGCATGCATATTATTGGCTGTAAGAAATTGTTAACAGCTGTGCTTTTAACATAGGGTTTGAATGCCACTGTGCATTTTTCATCCACAAAAAATTCCACATCCAAATACTGTACTGTATCTTTACTAGTATGATAACTAAATCCAAGACCAAAATGATTTCCCGGCAGTTTCTGCATGAAAGCATTAAATTCCCCTTCCTTGCCCCTACAAATAAAAATAAGATCATCAATGTATCTTTTAAACACCAGGACCTTATTTTTGTAGAATTCTGTATTGTACATATGATTCTTTTCAAAATAATCCATGAACAGAATTGCATACACGGGGCGTATGAAGCCCCATCGCTGTTCCTTCCTTCTGCAAAATATGTTTTTTGTCAAATACAAAACAGTTGTGAGTTAGAGAAAACTTTAACAAACGAGCAAGAAAGTCTGTGTGAAGACCTTCTCCTAACATGCTTTTCACTGCCTCCAGGGCCCACTTATGCTTGATGTTCATGTATAGTGAATTAACATCTACGCAGGCCCAATAGTAATCTTGGGACCATTTCATACCTCCTATTAAGTCTGCTAGTTCTTTGCCATATTTGATATGTGATGTACTTCTACTCAAATAACTTTTAAGAGTAAAATCTGAAAATATTCCTACATTCTGCAGGAAGGCCCCTCTTCCATACACTATGGGTCTGCCTGGCGGGTTGATACAGTTATGAATCTTGAGTATCACCTTGAAATTAGCGTCCTTGGGGTTACTTACATGTAGCTTGTTAACATCTGCTGAACTCAAAAAAACAAGCCTCTTACCCCTCTCTAAAATTTCCAAAAGTGAAGCATTGCGACTGGATTGTATGTCAGCTTTTGATACACTGTGTTGTCCTCCAACAAATTTAAAGCCACCCTGTTGTACTGTGTCTTATTCATAACCACCCAGTTGCCCCCCTTGTCTGCCTGTGTGAAAATCCAACTCTCGTTGGTAAGCCTTATTTGTTGTAAGGCAACCCACTGACTCTTAGTTAAGTTGAATATCCTAAATTGCTACTTTAAATTTTCATATTCCAATTCAACATGTTTACATAACACACTCTCAAACAAAACATCAGAATATATCATCTTATTTGTAACAGAAAATGTATTTAAAATGAAATTGTATATTATTATGTTTAATTGAATAATTGAATGGAGGCAATTAATGGAATTATGTTAAAATACATAAGAAATGGCTGTTTGGTGTAAAATTTATTCTTTGAAGGAGTAAGCTGAGGTACCAGATACACCAGTAAAGAATATTTTTCTACATTCTGGAGTGGTGTGTGTTCCTTTGTTTTGTGACAGTTCACAGTTTGTGTTGGTGACATGCAAAACAAGTAACCCAACAAAAAGTAAGAAGCTGAGATCCCTTATAAGATCCTCCAAAGCTAGCGATGAAAATAAAATTGCCACTAATTCCAAGGACAACCACAAAGCATTCTATAGCTATGTCAAGAATCTCAATGGCAACACCCAGATCTGCTCTGAGTTACAGCACAAAGGCATGAAAATTACAGAACCAACTGATATTGCCAACATCCTGGCAGATATGTTCAGTGCTAACTTTACCCCCCTCTCACCCCCTAAAGGGCCCATATCTATACAGGAAGAATGCAGAGTCCCTGTAATCACAACTACGCAGGTGAAAGCTGCACTCTCTAAAGCCAAAAACACAGCATCAATGGGACCAGACAACATCCCAGGCTGCGTTTTACATGAACTTCAGAATGAACCGGCTCCCCACTTAAGCACCATGTTCAATAATAGCCTCACATCAGGCTTTGTGCCCACTGAATGGCACACAGCAACAGTTATCTCACTCCACAAAGGGGGAGCCACCACTGATCCCGGGAACTATAGACCTATTAGCCTGACGAGCCTGGTCTGCAAAGCCATGGAACGTATCATCATGGAACTCATAAACAAAGACATCGGTAACCTCCAAACTCTGGATCTCACCCAATTCAGGATTGTGAAAGGCAGATCATGCCTCCTGAACCTGACTGACTTCTTTGAGGCAGTCACCAAAGCCGTGGATGAGGGTAAAGTGGGTCAAGCAAAGTTCTTCATTAGCACTCTTCAAGAAAAATCTTGATGAGTGGATGGGAAATAGGAAATACACCCCGGGGATCACTTCTGTGTGTCTGCTCGTCAGTGGCACAGGAAAATAACTTGCTTGGGTGGCATAAGCCAGGGAACCTTGTTGGCTAGGCTTGTGTAGGCCCTTGGGCCGATAGCCTAGTACCTACCTATGAACCTATGAAGAGTCTCCAGTGTGATACTTATATGCCTTAGGCTCAGTAGCTGAGACAATGTAATGAACTTACAGACCAAATTCAAAAATAGCATTCGGAATGGCAGCAAAGAAGCTCTGAGTATTAGGTACTCATATTTAACGTATGCACCTTATACCTTGGATGTAAAATACATGTCTCACATACAGTGCTTGGAAGGGCCAAAGGATTTGGTATGCTGGCCAGACGTGGCTATCTTTGGCAGGATATCCTTTTGTTAAGAAATACTGCAACAGTGATAAGGAAGGACATCTGTACATGTAGCAATTCTAGCCACATTTAAGAGATTAAAGGTAACTTATGGGTCTTAAGGCATAGTTTACAGCTTAAATGTAATTTAATTTCCTCTTGGTCTAACATAACTCCTTTCTTTCCAGGTATCAACATACATGACCTGTTTTGCCCTTTGTCTCACTATCCATTTCACAATCTTCCTCTCCTGATTTCTGTTACTTTCTCTTTCCTCTCATCTTCTGGTAACCCCTCTATTGGGTTCTTGTTTAATGTGCTGACAATCCAGCTTCCTGATCATTGCTATTGTTTTGCAGCTGTTTAGGACATGCTTTTTGGCCATCACTTTTTAAAGATTTTTTAAACAAGTGAAGAAGCATTAAAAGTACATGGCAACATGATACAGTCCTTGCATATTTAGAGATTCACCGATACATTTTTTCAGGAGTTGCATATCTTATTAGTGTTTTGTCAGCAGCCATGGAATGGTTATGTCATCTCAGTCATGTCCTTCCTACACATTATTTCTAAAGGTATAAATGGTAATACTTGGAGAGTACTAACCAAGCATTCTAAAATTTGGATATAAGTCTCTAATCCTGTTCAAAGAAATCAGTCACATTCTTGTCACTGTATCCTTTCACAGCATCCTATATAATGGTCAAATAAAGGGGGAATGAGACTTATAGATCAAGACGTGTGTGTGTGTGTGTGTGAGAGAGAGAGATAGCCCATATGTGTGCGCTCCTCAGACACACTGTAAACTTGTCAGGTTAAACACAACTGTTTTCTACCTGTCTGAGCAGTGAAACAGTGGTAAATAAATTGATATGTGAAGGAAGGGACAAAGAGTAATGTGACATTCCAAATATAACCCTCCCTGTAATGAACTAGAACACGTATGCATGTGTAGTTGGGGTGCTAAGACAAAGGAAAGCTTATTAAGATCTTATTTTATGTATAGTTGCATCTAAGTGCTACTTAAAGAAGGGCAGACCCTTGCACATTTAGTTTTTGTAACTGCAGAATATGAATAGTTAACCTGTATGCGCAATTCACCATATGTTACCTACTACCTATATTTTATTCCTGTGCTTACCTAGGGCAACCTCACTTCAGTTCTCTTAGGAATGGATGTCTGGGTTGAGTCAACTTATAGTTAGTGGCTTTGAAGGAGGCTAGACCTAGCCTTAATTATGATACTACCTTAAAAACACCTTCAAGGCTGGCAGTTGGCAATGAGGTTAAAAGGTACAGGGTTTGATTCTCTGAACTCTCATTTACCTCATGCCAGATATTGTTCCCAGGTCACCTCTGAAAAGGGACTGGGCGTCCAGTGGACCTACCCAGTTAATAAATATGATGATGATGACATTATTATATGAGGAATGCTTTTTTCATATTGTGATTTTCAGTGCATTACTACTGCCTCAATACCACAGTTAAGTGATATTATTATTATTATTATTACAACTGTTGTTGTTATATCCCAAAATGGCAAGTGGGACCTACATGATTTTGTGTCACAGCCAAGCTGCTGCATCCCTCAAAGTTGTATGTGCCCAAATTACATTTCAGAACCAAGTCATTGTTGTCTTATTTCTTAATTAACTTAGAAAACAAGTAATGCGACAGTCTCCTTTCACTCAACATTTGTGGAGACAGTCAGTAAACCTTTTGGCATAAACCCGGATGCATTTTATTAGAAGTAAGTCAACATACTTTTTCATTATTTTTAATTATGTACTTGAACAAACTTATTCCTGCTGTTAAACCTCTAGTTTAAGGTGAGGTTTCATATGTTTTATCTTTCAATGCTTATAGTGATCATCTTTTTGCAAGAGTTCTCACATGAAAATTTGCAAGTCTGCATAACAGTGATTATCTACTAAAAGAAAAAGCCACGGACATTCAGAAGTCATATAGCTGAAACACTTGATGACCTTAAGGGATCATTTGCATATATCCCATGGACCTCTATTACATGAGGTTTAAGGTATCACAAAATATGAAATTAGGCTTATACCAGTTCTTTTTTATCTTCCTGATTTTATACATTATTCAGTTATTTCAGTAGAGGAAACACAAAACTGTCAAGTTTATTAGTCGTGTTTCCAGATACTTTTTGTTTGTACTGGTTTTCATTTTAACTATGCTTTGTGGGCTTACATTTTGTAAAAAAGGGGCACACAACATGTTTTAGGGGGCTTATGCCTAGACAACTAGAAAGATGCAATGGCAGGAACAACTAAGTGATTTGCAAACTGTACCAGTGCTGTCTTGGTTAAGTATGATGGTCTACATAGCAAACACTATTTCAGATTTTGTAAGATGCGTGTTGCAAAATATCTGTTAGCTCACTATTTATTTTTATTTACTGTTTTACTTTAAGAAAGACACACATAAATGTATGTATTCAAGAATTTTCCTGCTTGTGAAAGGGGCAGGGCAACTAACAATATGACATCTCTCTAGTTAAGCTTTAGATTATAGTCTGAAATAAAGGACTTTGTAATGTGTTCCATGCATATGCACGAAAATGTAAAGATTTTACTTTTATCGATGTATGTATGATTAGATCTGTAATCTCACCATTTTAATAAATTAATTCTGCCAGTAGTTTACTGTAGAGAACACCAAGAATGAGATAATGTTTATACCTTGCTTTAGTGTCTTGTTGAAATTTAACGCGTCATTTTCCCCAAACATTTTTCAATAACCTGCAAGCCATTTTTATAATAAATGCATTTGATACATTTGTTAGAGGTGAAAAGAAAAGGTAGCAAATCCTTTCATAAATACCACAACTTGCCAGCATCAAAACCTGTTTTGCATTCAGGCAGTGGGTGAAAGTTGCCCCAACACTAATGAGGTGTCTGAGGTACATTGCATCGACCACTTGCCTATCCCTGAAATGGCCAAGTCGATCTTTTGAAATCACGTTGGTTACAAGGTTATCAATTACTTTAGCTAACATTCACTTTTTTTATATTCAAGAAGCAAAATGTCTATCTAAGTTGCCAATATAGTGTAGCCAGCATTAAAGTTAGCAGTGTGTCTCCTGTGATCCAAATTAAGACTGTTTTAAGAAAGTATTAAATATATAAACTGCTGTCTTCAGGAGCTGGAGTGCATAATTTCATTACCTGGAAATGCAGACTTTAGTGTATGCGTGCGTTTGCCACAGGAATGTCTTCTCATGCACAATATCACCTCATGGAACAGTGTGGTGCATTTCTACAGGTATTATCCCCATCATACTTATATATACGTATCTATACACTTTGGAAGCCATGTTACGGCACTTACTGATGAAGTCACTTACAGTGGCACCCAAGGGAGAAAACTCCATTAATGGAGTAAAAAGTAGCCTTCAAAACAGAGAATAACTAGTAGTATCATTATGTTTAAAATATGGATGAAAATGAATGAGAAACCTACTTGGAAACCAAATGTACCAAAGTAATGCAATAAGAGACAGCATAAATGAATGGGAGGAGCAGTCTTCTCACAGCCCAGATGCTAATTGTGAGCAGGAAAAAAAGCACTGCCTCAGCTGTCAATAAACAGCAACATCCACTGCTCATTAGACTCCTGCTAAAAAAGACCAGAAAAACTCCAGAGTTCATTTTCAAGACTGTCAATATCACAGTCACTTCCTAAACTGTTTTAACTTAATCCTTTCTTGTATACAATACCAGTGGATGCCATGGTAACTCTAATGCAGAGTGCTTACTGTGCCATCTGTTATAGGTGGTAGACTGGTTTCCTTCACTCTTTAATATGAACCATTCAGGAAATGTCACTATACTGAAGTTTTGAAAGAGCTGGGTCTTCCTACTGCTAGATGGCAAAACTATGACTTCCTAGCTCTGTCACTTACACTTCATCAGATTGTGAAACATAAACATATTACTAAAGCAACACATGCATAGATGCAATGCATATAACTTGAAAAATAAACAAAAAAGGTAAAAATTCACCTCTATTTACTTACTGTATTTGTCCGCCAGAAATGCCCGAGTCTTGCTTTCTTTGGTCTCTGGAAGAAAATCTCCAGACAAAAAGAACTTAAAATGAAAACATTATAGTTACAGTAGAATTATCGTACCTAAGGTATATACAATAAACAAAGGAGACACATACAATGGAGTTTAAAGGCATAAACTTCATCAAACTGGAATGAAAACATTTCAGTTACAGCACAACTAGCCCATCAAAGGTATATAAACTCAGCAAAACATATATGCAAATAATATTAAAAATAATAAAGGCAAAAAATTCCTTAAAGTTAAATAATGACAACACAAGCCTGACACATAAAACAACCTTACTACTATACCTGTCCCATAGCTGCCAAAGAACCAAGTAACAAAACTGCATCAGAGATGTATTTTCAAGATTAATAATCAAGCAGACACACATCCAAGTCACTGGTAAATGTAACAGCAGCATCATCTAAAGATGAAGCAGAAAGGGAAAAAAGACAATGTCACAATTAAAGGTATCCATTGTGGATGTTTTCAATGTCAAAAGGTCATTACTCGTATGTGATGACACAGCTACAGATCTTGTGCAGATGCTTCTCTGAGGAGTCTTGAAAGTTTCCTTCTTGGGAATGCACCACAGATTGTGGAGACATTTGTCCCAGGCTTTATTCACAGCCAGAATATAGCGTCACCTTATTTATGGATTCTGGAACTACAGTCTCCCAAAAGATAACATAACCTCACAGTGGGACTGCCTCCACATATTAATTTAAGACAACAATGTCTAATTACTTGAGTACAGAAGCTTATGAACAAAGCACAAATGTTTCGCAGATAACTAATGACTGCTTTCCAACCAGATCAGGCTTCTCAAGGAATGAGCAATGAGATCTGCCATGAGAAAGTATGGCAAATCTCCTTACCTGGTTAAATACTTTCTCAGGCTTCTGCTGGCTCAATGCTGAAAGGTGAGTGTACAGATTTTGCAGAGAAAATGATTTGTTTAACCAACCAGGAATCTGATTAGTCTTAGAAACAGCATTTCTCACATTTAAGTCAGAAGTATTTGTTGACTGTTGTGAATAAACAAAACCATGGAATTTTGTTGGGGTCATTTCATCAAAGGGCACTGAGTCAAATGCAATAATACTAAGAGTAATGTGGAGCAAGGCAGATACACTGAGAAGTGAGCATGGAGTTGTGACATAGTAATTCTTGGAGCAAAAAAAAAAAAAAACAAAGCACACAGCAGAGACTGAAAATCATTTAATAGCTTCATGTTAAGAGATTCCAGTGAAAATACTACTACGATGTCAAGAGCATTCTGGGCAAGCATTGTACTTTCTCAATGACTAAACATATTATTCACAAAGACTGTGATAAATAGTGGACCCTGAACAAATCACTGAGCAGCTTCCACACTCCCAAGTAGAAAAGAAGAGATCAGACTACTTCACTTCAAAGCTACAAAGGTCAAAAGTAACTTTATTGTCATTTAGAGCCACACAGATGTAGATTAAATTAGATTATGTACCATCAGCTCATCAAGGGACAGACAAAAAAAAAAAATCATATATAGAAAGACAATTTAAAACAACAAATAATACTACCAATGTCTTATAAATCAACTCTACATTTAAGTATATAGCTACATATATTCCTAGAAACATATATTCCTATCAACCAGCAAGGTTCAAGTAATAGTATTGCACATACACCAGGTACCACATTATAGGAGAACAAGCACATAGCAGTAGCAGCTGAAGAAAAAATATTGCAAGTGAGTTAGTAGTATAAATTATAATGGCTGGCTGGGCTTAATACATAATTGATAAAATAATATTGCACAGTGAATGTGAAGTCCCAGCTTCCTGACCTGTCAGTGATCAGACCTAATGGTGGAATTAAGAAGTCTGATCATCTTCATATAAAAACTGTATTTGATCTAGCTGTCTTGCATCGAATACTGCGGCATCTTTTACCTGATAACAGGCTCATAAACAGACTGTTTGCAGGCTGAGTTGCATCATTTAGTATTTTGGTGGCTCTCTATAGGCTCCTTGATGTATAAACATCCTGGATTGTGGCAGACTAATGCCAGTCATTCTGTCGGCAACTCTCACCACACTCTGCAGTGATTTCTCATCTGTGACTGAACAGCTTCCATACCATACCGAAAAACTGGATGTTAGGATGCTTTCAGTTGCTGCTTTGTAGAAGGTGGAAAGTGCTGAGAATGATAGTTTCACCTTTTTGAGTCTTCTCAAAAAGTGAAGACGTTGGTGTGCTTTTTTCACTGTGTGGCAGGTTTTCCTGGACCAAGAGAGATCATCAGAGATATGAACTCGTAGAAATTTGCTACTACATACCCTTTCCACCATCTCTCTATTGATCAGGAGTGGTGTATGGAGTGTTTGCCTCTTCCTATAGTTTACAATGATCTCTCTTGTTTTACTTACATTTAGGTCAGGGTTGTTTGTTGCACACCAGGCAATCAGTGTGTTAACCTCTTCTCTGAATGCACTCTCATCCTCTCTCCTGATGAGACCCACGACTGTGGTGTCATCAGCAAACTTGATATGATCTGTACTAAAGTTTACTGTGCAGTCATGGGTTAGGATAGTAAACAATAGGGGTTTGAGAACACAACCCCGAGGAACACCTGTGTTGAGTGTTATGCTCATAGAGGTAGTCTTGCCCACACAAACTTTCTGTGGCCTGTTAATCAGAAAGTCCAGGATCCAACTGCACAGGTGTCTGCTGATGTCCAGATGTACTAGCTTACTGATCAATTGCATAGAGACAGCTGGGTTAAATGCTGAACTAACATTGATGAATTGCATTCTCACATTGCTGTCATTGCCCTCCAGATGCTCAAGAACAAGATGCAATGTGACCGTTATTGCATCAGCCATGGATCTGTTTTCTATGTAGGCAAACTGCAGTGGATCAAAAGTTGATGGTAGTTCTGCAGACAGGTGTTTCTTGGCTAGCCTCTAAAAAACATTTCATAACTGTGGATGTTAGTGCAATATGCCTGAAGTTGTTCAAGCTGAAGGATGAGGCTTTTTTGGGTAGAAGAATGATATTTGTTACTTTGTAACGCGAAGGGACCTTTGCTAGGTCAAGGTGTTAAATATATCCAGGAGTACTGTACATAGTTGGTCTGCACAGCTCTTTAACACTTTACCCAAGATATTATCTAGACCGGCCGCCTGAGATTGACTTTTTGTAGCACCCATTTTACTTCCATCGGGCTAAGACTGAATACTGCATCATACTGCTGTGTGTGTAACCTTTATACAATTGTGGTGTTCCTTTTATCAAATCTTCCAAAAAAGGTATTCAGCCTGCCTAGGAGGTCAGTGTTATCATCACACTGTGCAGCTCTCGTTTTATAGTCCATAATTTGTTGTATACCCTGCCACAACCATCTGGTATCCCTCATGTCCTCGAAGTGGTTTAGTACCTTCCTCCCATATTTCCTCTTAGCCTCTTTTATGCCTTTCTTCAGGCTTGCCCTTGCCACACTTAAGGCTTCCCTGTCATTTGCACTGAATGCTAAATGTTGTGTGTTCACAAGATCATAGACCTTACTTGTAAGCCATGACTTTTGGTTAGCTCTTGTGATGATGCTTCTGATCTCTGTGACATCATCAACACATTTTATGATGCAAGTAATCACTGCTTCAGCATATTCATCTAGGTCGATGTGCTGGTCTGTTGTGGCTACCTCCTTGAAAATGCTCCAGTTATCACACTCGGAACAATCATGGAGAGCTGATAATGCTCCCTCAGGCCAAATCCTGATCTGTTTCACTGTGGGTTTCTCCCTGACCAGAGCAGGTTTATAAACAGGCACCAGCATGATAGAAAGATGATCCAAGCCGCTGAGGTGTGGATGCTGCACTACTTTGTAAGCTTGCTTTATATTGGTGTATACTTTATCCAAGGAATTCCTATCCCTTGTTGGAAAGTTTACATGCTGGTAGCAATGGAAGAGTACTGACTTCAGATAAGCCCGATTAAAGTCACCAGCTATCACATGAGCAAACTCAGGGTGTTTATTCTGCTTGTCACAGGAAGACTGGTACAATTTTGTGAGTGCCTCATTTGTGCTAGAAGTAGGTGGGATATACACCACTGTTATGCAGATTCCATTTAGCTCTCTAGGAATGTAAAAACGTCTACATTTTATAGACAGAAACTCCAGATTCTCATAGAAATGAGACATATAATGACCACACAGTTACTCCACTGTTATTAAATATTATAAATGCAGACTCCTCCTCCCCTAGCCTTCCCACACACTGCTTGGCTTTTATCTGCATGATACAGTGTGAAACACACTAAATTAATGGAATTGTCATTGATATTGCTGTGTAGCCATCCCTCAGTAATCATTATTAAACAAATGTCTCTCACCTTGTTCTTTGAAGAGAGTTTCATCCGTAAGTAGTCCATCTTGTCAAGAGAACACAACTTTGCAAGCAGTATTGAACAGTGCAGGCCTGTGGGGGTTTGCCTTTAGCTTAGCAGCAGTACCAGCTTTACAGCCTCTTTTTCTTGTTCTTTCACGTCTCTTCCTTGTCTTACTTATCCAGCCTGTTCCAGCACCTCCCATCTCATGTTTCAGGCATTTAGCAGCATGCAGGGTTAAGCTCCTTAACTTGTAGAGATCTGAGATTGTAGTAGGCCCCACAGACTCTGCAGACAACACATCAATCCAGCAGGATGGTAATGAAGCCTGCTTGATTTCCAGCGATTTCTGTCTACTGTAAACTCCTGTACTTTCATTTAAGAGCTCAGAACCAGGTTTTCTTGTATTTTTTGAGTGAAAAAGAAATAAAATTAAGCACTTTTCCCAGACAAGCTGATGCAGCCACTGCCACACTGGGCACTGCCATTTTTTTTTCTCAGCTTGCCCTTTTAGCCACAGAAGAAACCACTTGGCAGCTCTAAGTATGAAGCCAAGGCTAACTAATATCACAATAAACCTGGGATGATACACAGTGACCAAAAGTTTTGAAAATATCAGAGAGCACTGTTCAAGGTGACCATTTTATTACAGGACCTAAACTGGGACACTTGAGGGCCACCCCAGTAAGCCAGGACTGCAATCCCATTCTCCCAACCCCCATGGGAGTGGAGATAGGGCTGCCATGTCATCTCGCACCGGGACCAGCAGGTTAGTCTCCCATCCTTCATCCGGCACTATGGGGATGCCACTCTGTGAACCGCGCTACCCAGGAGTCAAGACACCACATGCTAGGAGGCTCGAAGTGATGCACATTCATCAGTGCCTGGCACCATGGTGGAGAGAGACTAAGGTGTGCCTCAAAAAGCACAGAGATGAGGGGATCAGGGCCATCTCCCCTGCGAGTTTGAAAGCCCTAGATGCAAGGCAAAGGGGAGAACCAGTGTCACAGAAGTCTGGAAGAGGGATTGTCTGAGGCTTCGTCGCCCAGCAGAGTTCCATGAGGCTGGGAAGATCCCCTGAGAGGCTCCAAGAACATGCGCGACACTGCATGATTTGGCAGCAGTCAGGAGATATGTAACCCCTAGAAAAGAGCTCTCTCTTCTGGGTAGAATTGGAAGCCCAGAGGGGATCCAACCCAACTGAAGTCTGGAAGGGAGAGAGAGAGGTAGAAAGTAACTGGGATGGGACAGCCTCAGCCTGGGTGAGGAGGTACAGATGATGTCCCCTCTGGGACGGAAGTCTGGAAGCAGGAGAGGAGCAGATAGTGGCAGGGCTGGGTGAGGGGGGTCAGGCAGCGCTCCCCACAACAGAAGTCCTTAAGGGACTGCTGGGATGGACAGCAGCGGCACCTGGAACCCTCCTGCTAGGGCGAAGGCATTTGATCTTACCCATACTCAATGGCATCCTTGAAAAATCACAAGGCATCCAACTTCACTGCATAACCGATGGCATCCTTGAAAAACTGCAAAGCCCCCAGAGCTGCTCAGGATGGGAAAGTAGGGGGACTGGCTGCCCTGGGAAGCCAGGTCACCATTCAGACTGAATCGTCTAAACTGGGACATTTCTGTGTCCTAAAGACAATGTTTGGGATTCCAGGACAGAGACTTCCAAACTGGGACAGTTGGTCACCTTGGCATTGTTCCAACAAATGTATCATTGTTAGTAAACTCTACATCATCAAGAAGGGCAGAGTTAGTATCAAGGTAGGGTTTGAATCCATAATGAGAATAAAGAGATATGTTGTAAGAGATGGCAATATAGATGCTTTCCAAAAATCTAAAGTAGCTGAAGAATGGCAAATTCTGGATAACTGTGCTGAAGGACAGCCTGTAAGTAATTTAACTATTATTAGGTGCTTCCACATTGTATGGATTTGCCTTTCCTTGATGGACCTATTAATCAGCAAAGGACAGGAACTATTTTTTGGCTGAGATCCTAAGAAACAAGAATATTTTCACAGCTTCAGATCCAAGTTTAAGCTTTTTCTTTCTTTCATTTTTTAAAAAGCAGTTAAGTACTTAACATAACGATAGAAGTGGATGTGCAGGTACACCCTATCAGCAACAGAACTAAAGCTGCAGGAATTGTCTGCTCAGCATTATAAAAAAAGTTTCCCAGGCTACTAGACTTCTCTCTTTTAACCATAATGCTTTAGTAAATGAACTTTCACTCCAGATTTTTGTCAAGTCATGCAAGGTCAGATCAGTAAAGTATAACAATAAGGAACGTATTAAGCCAGCAAGAAGGCAGAGGGAAGGAGGGCATATTCATCTCATTCTATTGTTATGGTAACTATATAGTTTTGGAACCTGTGAGGAAGAGGTTCGCCCTCATCATCAGAAAGACAGAATCCCAAGCTAATCCTCCTGTCACAGTCACCTTCATGAGAACACACATCTGATAACCATGGTCTTCATTGAGGACCTGCATCAAAAAGCCCAAATAGCTGCTGCAAAAATATCTAATGATGCATTACTGAAAAATTCCTGGGGTAGCATAACAGAATTTAAAGCAATTGGAGAACCACTTATATAAGGTAATCTTTTAAATTTTACAGTCCAATTTCTTGTTTTAAAAGAATATTAGCTAGAAGTCTTTCCTCAAGACCTTGACTCTATCCAAATATAATTGGAGCTCTATGTGGACATCTAAACAATACAAAAATATTCACCTCTGTTTGAGTAATCAGGAAACCCTACTAGAAGGTAGACTGAGGTTTGTTTCTGTGGCTTGTTTGATAAAAAAAAAAAACGGAAAGTCAGATTAAAAAGACAATACATATCCTTGTTAAAAATAAAAAAAGGTACTGTGGATTTGTGCACAAAGCATGCAGTTCAGAAACTCTTTAAGCTGAATTGATGGATATTAGGAGGATTATTTTCCAAGATACAGTTTTCAGCTCAGCAACTGGTTCAAAAAGAGAAAGAATTAGTTTCTCAAGAATGAAATATAAATCCCAAGAAGAGTACAGGATTATTGACAGGAGGTCAAATAATGCATGTGATTTTCAAAAAAAAACTTACATACTTGAAATAATGCTAAAGCACCCTGGTGAAAGTCTGAAACAGCTTCCAGGTGCACTTTAATAAAGGAATAAGTTAACCCCAAGTTGAAAACTCAGACATCTAATATAGCACTAAATACATAGGAGTGGTGAACAAGAATTCTAGCTCTCCCAGTGTGGAAACAGAAACTTAGCAGAGAAAGCCAGTGGAACTCGATTTCTGGGTAAATTTCAGTAACTGGCTAGTAAGTACACTGCCTGGATGCCAGGAAATAAGAAATACAGAGGACCTGAAGGAAAATCAGCAACAAAAGGTGACAAAACATTAACTGGGAAAGGTACTGTAGCTGTTCAGCAAAAGGCAGTTCGAGCTCTAGACAAGACTTCCAGTAACCTAGAGAAAAGTATAAGGCAACTGCACACACACATACCTGGCTAGAATAAATGAAATACTGATAACTTATATCAACTCAACCAATAAATGGCTGGAAAAAATGAAAGACATTTTAAACAGATATTCAGATGAAGTGATAAAAATGCAAAACTTGGAGGTCAAAATGAGGAAAAGGCTGGCTGAAAAGAAGAGATGTTTCAAAAAAATAACAGAATTAGAGGACAGAGCATGTAGAGGAAAAAATAAGTTATATACTTACCATAACGTTCCATCTGTGTTGTCCATTTTTATGCTTCCTCAAACATTGGGTTTGGATCTGAACCTCAGATCCGACTCGGCTGTTGCTATATCTCGTGGCCAACTGAAACTTTCGAGCTCCTTCCTACCCCATAATGCACCAAGCCTTAACACACCTCAGATCTTGTTTGCAAGATGACATAAGTAAGAAATATTAAAATAATGTTCCTGACAAAGGAAAACAATATCTGGAGCTCAGTACAAGACACTGTGGTGTCTTTATAACCTCTCATTCTTCCAGAAGTCTGTTATGACAAGGGTTGGGGGTTGATGAGTAGGGAGCTGAGGAAGAATGAAAATGGACAACACAGATGGAATGCTATGATAAGTATATAACTTCATCTGTTTTCAATTTTCATTCATTCATTCCTCAACGACTGGACAGTCCCCAACTACCTGATATCCTGGGTAGACTCTAATGAAGGATGTTTCTGAGCACAGTTGAACCAAAGGCTGCTCCTCCCATCGACACCAGATCCAATTTGTAATGAGTAATAAAAGTATGAGGATTAGCCCAAGTAGCAGCTATGCATATGTCATCCATGAAATGATTGGATAAAAATACTGATGAAATTGCCATAGATTTAGCATAGTGGGTTCTTAAAGGTTTTGACAATGAAATGCACAGTTTATTATAGACCAAGGAAATGCAATCAGTAATCCATCTTGCCAATGTTACCTTTGCAACAGATTTGCCTAGTTTTTTGTCTGCAAAGGATATAAATGACTGATCAGACTTTATAATCTCTTTTGTTCTGTGTAAATAGAAACACAATTGTCTATGAACATCCAGCACTTGTAACATGTATTCACCTTTGTTTTCAAATTTTGGAAAGAAAATGGGCAAGTTAATAGACTGACCGATGCTGAATTCTGACCCCACCTTAGGAAGGAAGGAATGGTTCATAATGTCACCCTATCCTTATGGAAATTCAAGTAAGGAGGTTTACAGGATAATGCTTGAAGCTCTGAAATTTTTCTGTCAGAGATTAATAACCACTAGAAATATTGTTTTCCAGAACAAAAATTTAAGACCACATTTTCTGCTGGTTCAAAGGGGGAATGAATTAAGGTCTGCAGTAGAAGATTCAAATCCCATGGAGGGATAGGATCGTTATAAGGTGGTCTAAGTAAAAAGGCACCTCTTAGGAAGGCTTTACATATCTTAGTAAAGGCTAAGGAAGAACTGTCAACTCCTGTATGAAAGTTAGAGATTGCTACCAATTGAACTTTAAATGTAGAGGAGCTAGGTCCTTCATTGAAACTTTCTGCCAAAAACTATAGAACACACTGTGTAGTGGCTGAAAAGGGATTGATATGTTTTTGATGCACCTAACAAGTTTCTTCCATTTACTTTTGTAAATTTTCCTAGTAGAAGCTTTATGGGAAGACAAACGTATATGACATGCAAAAGACAACAGCATAGATTGTCTCGCTATTAATGGAAGTGGAGAAACCATGCTGTTAGCCTGATGTTTGAGATATCTGGATAAATCATGCTTGTCGGGACAGGAGGTCTGGAATCAGATCCAGAATCAAGGGTGGGTAAAGAAAATGAGGCCAAAAGATGGGAAGCCAAACTTGTCGAGGCCAGTAAGTGAAATGAGGATGACTTTGCTCTTCAACCTTGCAGCTTTCTGTAGAAACTTCAGAATCAAGGGAGTTGGTGGATAAGCATAGAGAAGACTGGAGAGAGACCACTCATAAGGTAGTAGACTGGACCTGCTCAATTTGTCTGCTATTATGTTGGACTTCCCCAGAATGTGTGCGGCTATCAGAAAGCGGTTGGATTAAATCACCCACTGCCACACTCTGAGTGCTTCTTGACACAAGGGGTAAGATCTGGTTCCTCCTTGTTTGCTGATGTACCAAACTGCTGACAAATTATCTGTTTGAATTGCAACTGTCCCCAGAGGTAGGGCATCCCAAAAAGCTTGCAACACTAAAAGCACTGATATCTTCTCCAGGACATGTATATGCAAATTTGCCTCTTCAGGTTACCAAGTGCCTTGGACTGTTTTCCCCAGGAAGTGCCCCCTCCCACCTAATCTGGGATGGCTCTGTGGTCACTATAGCCTTGGGTTAAGGCAGAAAGAACAGACAGCCTTGTAGAACTTGATCTGACCTTATGCAACACCAAAGGTATTTTTGCATGCTTGTATGATCCTCATTTGAAATGACATCTGCTAATAAATAATTGGCCATTGAGATACTAGCATCCACTGAAAAAGTCTCATATGAAGTCTTGCCAGGGGGACTAGAATTATGGCTGCTGACACTGAACTCAAGGCTTGAAGAATCAATCAGGCTGAAACTTGGTGCTGTGAACTATTTCCGTGACCTAGGATCTCAATGTCTGTACTCTGGCTAGAGAAGTGAAGCTGTTGCAGATACTGTATTGAAAATTGCCCCTATGAACTCGTGTTTCAGATGGTTGCGATAGAGATTTGTTGTAATTTCTTGTAATCCCTGGAAGGGAGTAAGTTTGGAGTACCTGGACTCTCGCTACTATGAGTAGATGCCTGTATGGGACGGTGATGAGACAGTCGTCTAAATACAGAAATACCCAAAATCCCTATAGTCTCAAGAGAGCTGCCATCACTGCCATGCATTTGGTGAACACCCTCGGGCCAGTGGTGAGACCAAAGGGCAGGGTTCTGAACTGGTAATGACTGCCTCCCAGCCAGAAGTATGAGAACCTTCTGAACTGCCTGTACATTTTTTGTGATAGTACACATCTTGAAAGTCTATTGAGCACATCCAATTGTCCTTGCCTAGAAATGGCATGATGGACTGAACTGTGACCATCCAAAACTTTGAGTATCAAACTGATTGTTTAAATTTGCTGAGATCCAGAACTGGTCTCCAAGTCCTCCATTTTCTTTGACACTAAAAAGAATCTCGAGTAAGTTCCAGTTTATCTCTGGTCTGGTTGAACATTTAGGATGACTCTTTTCTAGCAGCTTTTGTATTTGTATTGCTGCTGTTTTCCTCCAACTAGGTGGAACATCGGGAAACTTTTGTGAAGATGGGGGTGGAAGGGAAAAGGGAATTACATAACCTCTGGAAATAATCCAGCACACCCAGGTTTCTTTTGTGATACCTAGCCAGGCTCTCTGGTGCAGGGATAAATGGCCCCTGATTGCCTCCACAGGGGGACAATCAGGCCACCTTTCAGGAGTGCTGGTAGCCCTGTCAGAAAATGTGTCCCTAGACCCTTGGTCTGCAGATCACATCTGCCATGTGGGTGGCATCTTCCATTAGCATTCCCCCCTCTGTCTCTGGAGGAACCATCTCCATGCAGATCTTGGAAAGACTGTGAGATTTTTTGATCCACAATTTCCATCCCTCTTGTTGGTTCCTAGTGAAGGTCCTTTGAGGGGTTGAAAAATACACTCCCACAGCAGACAGTCTTTCCATCTTTTTCACACCTGGAGAGTGTGTCTTTCACTTTGGGGTCAAATAATGAAGATCTGTCAAAGGGAGCATTGACGAAAGAACACTTGAAGGGCTATGAAAAATCACACAAGAACATCCAGGCATGCCTCCTCATTGACATGCCTGAAACCGCCTCCCTTGATGTACACTCAGCTTCATGAGAAACAAGCCTCACAGATGAATTTGAAATGGACTGAAGGGTTGCCAACTGTGAAGCTACCGAAGCTTGATTCTTGGCAATAGTGGTCTCTGTAAGAGTATTTGACAGTTTTTTTGATCAAATCTCTTTGCAACCTAGTGAAATGTGCCAAATAGTTCAGCGACATAAAAGCAAAAGTTTTTGAAGCATAAAGATGCTTCCCAAATCTGTCTGAAGCCCTAGGGTGTCTAAGTGGGATGGACAGTGAAACTTTGTTCCGCAAGTTCCTTCTTCATGGCGGCTACCACGACCATGGCATTTACTGGTACTCCTTTGTTCCAGAATACCCTTCCTGTCACTGGTGCCAGAAATCAGTCTGGTCTCTTGGGGATAGTTTCAACTACATCAGATTCCTTCCATGCCCACAGAGAGATCAAATCAATGAGCTCATCAGGGGGCAGATTTATCTAGTTGGTTGATGGGCCAGATCCAAACACCTCCAGGAACACTGATTCCTCCAGAGAAGGATATGGGGGAGGACCAACCACCCCGTTGTTTGAGAATCTTTGGGTGGTGATCTAGTGGATCCTTCTCCTTCATCAAAATCAGTGTCTTCTGTGATAGATTCCTGTGTGGAATCTAAGTGCCTCATTTAGCACTTTTTCTTCTGGACTATTTCCTTGGGGGAGATGTTCCCAGGAAGTGTTAGAAGAAATAGTGATACCCCACTGGGAAGCGTGGAGAGGGTGGCCTGGCTGTCCCTGTGAAGTCGAATATTGAGGTTCAGGGCACAGACACACAAGAGATTTTGTAGGAATATCTGAGGGGGGAGAGAGAGTATGTCCTGATAAAGTAGAGAACACTCTCTCCACTACTTCAAAGATAGACCATCCTGAGAGAAGGAAGCCAATAGTGCTGAAAAGCCATGCTTCCATTCCATCGGTTCCACCTGCCCTGAAAGCAATCCATTCAAGACAGAAGTCAGAGCTGAGCTGTACAAAACCGAGGCTCCAAGGGGCAGAGACAGCTCCAAAAACTTTGGAATCAACTCCAACGCCTTGGATCTGACCGGGATACTATGGGTCCAACAGCCACTCAGCGCAGAAGTTGTCAGAGCTGGGGCACTCAGAGAAACCCTAGGATCCGAGGACACAACTATCCTTGGATCCAATCCAGACCGTCTTGGCAAACTTGGATCCAAGGACTCCGAAATGAAATGTCAAATCAGAGAAGAAGCCAATACTGGAGAGGTATTACTGGCCAAGACTTCCTGACCTGAATGGGTAGCAGCTGGGAGAACTGCCATCTGTATCTGCACTGAGAAAAACTTCTCATCATTCTATCCACATTCACTTCAGTGCGATTCCTGGAAGAATGAGGTGAATCAATTGATAGTGATTTGGAATGCTGTCTCTATAAAAAGGGAGATGCGACCCTAGACAGCACTGGGTCTATGGATGGAGAGTATCAGGTCCAAGGGAGTGATTTAGGATCTCACATTTTAGGGGATCCTTCCGAATTCTTCAAGCTGGAAAGCTTCAGATCTGACCTGAATTTCTTTTGTGGCAGCTCCATTGCAGATGGAGTCAGAGATCCCGACTTCTCTGGAGACTTTTTATAACTTCCTTGGAACTGATCTTAGAGGATGAACCCCAGAAATGGCTTTGAAAAGAGTAGGAAGAAGTCCCTTTAGAATCAGCTTATTTTTATAGTCTGCTATTTCTTGTGGATTAAAGTTTAAGCAAGTACTACATTCTATGTTAAGATGATCTGGGCCTAAACAACAGATGCATAGATCATGAGCGTCCAAACAAGGTAGCTTATGGCCACACTTTCTACACTTTTTAAAGCTTTTTTCTGACATTTTGTAAAAACAAAGCCACCAAAAATTAGAATTTTGTTTTTAATATAGAAATGGTAAGGAGGACATGAGAAAGTACCAACAATGGTAGGAAAGAATACACCAAAGGTGTAACAGAAAAAAGTTGCAGAAAAGAGAAGCATTAAATTTTAATAAATGAAGATATTAAAAGGAAGAAAAATACCAGTAATGATATTTGAATAATACACTAAGTATACAAAGGGAGAAACATAAAAAGAAAACAAATTGTTCAAATAAAACTTTTCTTTAAATTCACTCAACAGCAGAGCTGACCATGTCTATTTACAAAAAGTGGCAAATGAGATCTGAGGTATGTTAGGGATTAGTGCATTATGAGTATGGAGGAGCTTGAGAGTTTCAACTGGCCACGAGCTATAGTAAGACCAGAGTTGGATCCAAGGTTTGGATCCAAACCCAGTGGTTAAGGAATGAATGAAAATGACATCATCAGATCCTGAGACTTTCTGCTGTACAATTGCAAAAGTTGAATTCACTTTATATTCATCTCTGGTATCTCAGCGTTTTGCCTTCAAGGATAAGTTACAATCACACTCCAACTTCTTATATACAACAATGCCCCCTAATGATTGGTTACAGACATTTCAAAAGCATATTTCTTTCCCAATATACATATTACAGAGCCACCATCCCCACTTTATAACATTTACATATTAAATCATCATTGGCACAGTTGATTTTGACAAAACTGTAGTACAAGGACAAAATACAAAAATGGGGAGACAGAAGAATGTTTGTGGAGAAGGACTACTCATCGTACACCAGGCAGAAGAGGAATACATTTATTCCATTATTCAGGGAATGTTGAGAAGTAGGTATGAGATTCAAACTGCTGTACCCAGCTATCTTCAAAATATTTTCCCTGGAAGAACAAAATCATTTTTGATGATGTACATAAGGAAGAAATACAAAAGTTGGTCCAACAAAACGTGAGCTGTGTAACAGGAAGAGATTTTGCTTCTTGTTCTTCTGGTAATAAAGACCAAGAGAGACTCTGCCAGTGAAACCGTTTCCAGCGTTTCAACAGAAAATGCTTGAGAGAGGGGAAAAAGCACAAGCTTTGCTTAGAAAGATCAAGAATATGTTAAAAGTGAAGCAGAGACAGGGTTTGGGAGAAGGAGATGAACAGGGACAGAAGAAGAAAATCTGGAAATATTATACTTTCTTGGACTCTGTTACATTTGTAGGGGAGTCTAAAGTATATGCCCTACTTCATGTCATTAATGTTTGGAGAATAAAATCAGTAACTTGGAAACTGACAAATGTGGGATTACAAGGCAATAATTATATTTATGAAACATGACAGAACAATAAAAACTGGAAATATTGGACTTTGTTAAACTTGTGGGAGACTGTAAAGCATATGCCCCGCTTCATGTCATTAATGTTCAGAAAAATACTTAGGAGACGGGAGGTAGAGGGAGAAAGTTAACTGCAAGTAAAATAGTTTTTTCTTAATAGTACTATTTAAATGGTGCATGCCTTTCTTTGCATGTTATAATGTTTTTTTCAGTCATTTTTACGATTAATGGGGATACTAATGTAAATGGGTGCTCTAGTTTTTTTTCTTTTTGTTTCTTTCGCCCTTCTCTTTCTCCTTGCTCATTTTTAAGAAATGTACGCACTGCAATGTAGGAAAAAAATCTGGTTAAAAGAGCATGACGAAAGAAAAAAGTGTAGTTTTTCTCATTCTTGCATAGGCGAATGACTGGATTAAAGTCATTAGCTTAATCTAGAAGCAAGTTTCAAGAGAAAGCAAGCAAATGAAAAATATTAAATATTATAAAGCTTTTTTTTTTTTTACTAGTAAACAGTTTTGTGTCTGGTTCACGTCTCTAGCGGATAATCTGATAAAGAGAAATGGCTTGGAGAAAATGCTTTCTAAAAGCATTCAAGTGTTTTCCCAGCTGAAACAGCTATAAAGATGACAGAACCAGACAGCACTTAATAGAACTACTGGCTATACCATGTGTCTTAGCATGGATGACCTTTGTTTTAGGTTAACTCGAGTCTGTGTGTATGAGTGGTTGCCAGTTTGGAACATTTATTCCTATTAGGAGGGTAAAACTTCAATATTTGAGGATGTACATTGTTTTATATGTTATTAAGTTAATAGGTTTTGGGGGGTATTGATGTGTGTGTGCATGTATTTTTGTTTGAGGGTTTTAATAAAACAAAAAGTTCTGCAAGATGTGACATAGGCTCAAATGGAGATGACAAGAATCAATTGTATAAAAGATTAACCTGCCAAACAGTGCATGCATGTAACACAAAATCTGAAACTAGACATTTAACAAAAAAGCTTTTACACATAAAAGGTGGGAATAATCATGTTTCAAGAATATGATGTTTTCTATAATGTCTTTAAACGTTAATGGTCTCACAGATAAATACAAAAAAGAAAGACTAGTGAACTATATTAAAAACTGTAGTGTGCAAACAGGTATGCTACAAGAGACACACTTGGAAAAAAATGAACTTGTGAATTTGATAAAGATTTTCAGGATGGTTATTCAGCAGAATACCTGGGGCAAATGAAGAGAAGAGTACTTATATTAATTGTAAGAGGAGCTCCAATAGTAATAGAAGAGGATAAATAAGACAATAATGGTAAATTTGTAGTACTAAAGAACTACTGGCAAGGGAGAAGGATTACATTGGCATGCATTTATATTTCACCAAAAACTGCTATAATGGAGCTTAAGAAAATTCTGGGAAAAATAATCAGCTTTCAGCAAGAAATATTACTTATAGGTAGGGAATGGAATTTGATTTGCAATAGTAAAGATGTCAAAAAAAACCCACCAATGGTGTAAAATGTGTTAAAACTTAAAAAAAAAAAAATTACCACACCAGTGGTACAAACAAGCCTCTGTTTATTCACCTGAAAAAATATGTGGCTGAGCACTTTCGCCCCTCCAAACACTGGGCATCATCAGAGTCTCCGCTAAAATACAACCACTTCCTTTTATATAAAATTCAATCAAATGATTAGTTACATAATCCAAATCTGACTTCAAGCACAATAATTTAAAGCACCATTACATAAAACTTAAATGTCTAAAACATAACATTCATATGTAACAAAAGTTTTTTAGCTAAAATATATTAAATTACAATTATTTACTTTATTAAAATCTATTAAATTGCAATTGTAAACTTTATTTCATACTTTCGTAACTCTCTGTTTTAACAGTGCAGCAATGGAAATTCATTACCTGGCCCATGCTTAGCATTTAATATGAGCTGCCACTTTGTTTTTCTCACCTTCACTTCCAATTTAATATTTCCACCCCTTTCGTTTTGGGCTACCCTATCAATAATAAAAAATAAACATTTTTGTAATTAATACAAACATTGATGTGTATATAAAGCACTATATATATTTTTGTTCTTGATGTCCCTCATATGCTCTCCTATCCTAAGACACCATGTGGTTTTCCCAAAATAAAATGCTAGGCACGCTGTGCAAGTAGCAATGTACACCACATTTTTTGTGTTGCAATTACAGCACCCTGGACATTGTAAGGTCCTTTTGTAACCTTCCACAGAGACATACGGTCCATCATTAATGAATTTACAATAAGTGCAAGCCCCACATTTATACATTTTGGACTTATAATTATCCTGCTTCACTTTTTCTCCAATTTCTAGCATATTTTTCAGATTTTTTTCACATACTATATCCTACAATGGGCTTCTCACCTAGTTTTTTCTTTAATTCTCCATCAAAACTAGCATCCCAAATCCTATCCAGTATGGAAACTAAATGTGGACCATCATTGTTATACTGCAGGACCATAACATCAGTACCAAATGTGTCTTTAGATTTCTGCAAATTTAAACTGCCTTCATTCCTTAATATAGGGCCAAATACTGTTTTCCACTTTTTAAAAATTTCTCTCCTAACTTTAAGCTACATACTCAATGAGTAGCCCCTATTTTTAAACATGCCAATTAAGGAGTACATCTCTCTCTTGAAATCTTCATCCTCGCTGGTTACTCTCGATAGCCTCACCATCTGTCTTTTAACAACACTCCTTTTCTGATGTATGGTGTGATGTTTTCTACAAATGGTAGATGTTAATCTACCATTGTCCTTTTTCAATAAAATGTCCAAATAATCTATTTCTTCTGTGTGGTACCTATAAGTAAATGAAAAGAATGAAGTGCTGTTGTTTAAAAAAAAAATCAATGAAATCCACAATTTCATCCTCTTCACCTGTCCACAAAATAAGTATGTCATTTAAAACCCTTAAGTATACTCTAATTTTAGACATGTATACAGATGAAAACATATTCTTTCTCTTCTAGCAGGACTAAGTTGGCAAAAACTGGGGCACACTTGGCTCCCATCTCCATGCCAGCAACTTGACGGAAGTACTCTCCTTCAAAGAACAAAAAATTGTTCCTCAAAACTAACTTCATCAGGTCCACTAAAAAATTAACTTTGCTGTTTGTCAAAATCTGCACTACTTAAGCTTTTATAAAAAAAAGTCTAAACCTGTCTCATGGGGTATAACCAAAAATAAATTTACTACATCTACCATAACAAGTGTAAATTTTTCTAAAGTGTTAACATTTCTTAGCATCTCTAAACAATGCTAGGAGTCTCTAAGTATATGAGATGCTTTGCTTGCTAATGGTTTTGAATACTTGTCAATGTATGGGGCTAGGGGTTCAGTTTTGGAGCCTCTAGCTGCCAATATTGGTCTAAATGGTGGATCAATTTGGTTCTCATGGACTTTAGGTATTCCAAAAATCACCGGTACAATAGGCGTCTCAACTGTTAAGTAATCTAACTCAACTGCCTCTATTGTCCCTTGTAAAAATGCATCAAACAGTTCAACATCAATTTTGGAATAAACCCTATTGATTTCATTTAGAGATTCTTTCATAGGTGGAGGTGTCATTAAGAATTTCATACATCTTACAAACATAGTCCATTCTAGGCATAATAATGACACCCCTACCTTTGTCTGGTTTCATAAACCTATTGTTCATGTCTTTGGCCAATCCATGAAACACCTCTCTTTCATCCTTGGTTAAGCTGTCTTTATACTGTGTGTTACCTCCTACTAACCCCCTGAATTCCATCTCACACATACTTTCAAATGTAGACACATCGCTATTGTAAGGGAACTTTTACACTTCAAAATGCTGTTTGGCAAAACTTCTGGATGGGGAAAAAAACAGCCTAAAATGTAACTGTCTAGTGTACAACTTAAGATTCACCAGCAAAGTTCCAATATCAGTTTTAAAACAAGGGACAAAAAAAAAACCTTTTCAATATTTCCTAATGGGTCTCTGTCAAATTCACATTATAAAATTATAAATTGTAAAATCACCACATTTCACTATTTCCATGTCACTGTCACAAACAGGAATGTCATCATTCAACTTTTCGCATTCCACATTAAACCATGTCAATAATTCTTTTTCACTTTCCAACCCTTCCCCCATTAGATGTCCAATTGTTTTTCACTGTCCTCTCTGGTTCCTGAGACTTTCGGAATGCCTCAACTCTGGGGGATCGTCCAAAAAAAAAAACCTCACTTCTATTCACATCCTTCACCATATTGTATACAGTTGCATCATTCCTGTCGTTAAAGTCAGTATTAAAATCATTAATATTTGAACCATTCCTTGTAGCTTGACCCCTATGCTCAATTTGTTTCCCCCACCTCTTGGAGGGGAACACATTATCAGTTGCGTAATCATTCATGTCTCATTTTAACTTGTTTTGTTTTTTTCTCAATGTTATCTTTAACATATTTCTCTAAATCAGTTAACATTTTATTGCATCTGTCTTTATACTGCAAAAATAAAAGGTCTTTGGTAATGCTTAAATTAAGATCAACAATCTCATTTTTTAATTGTAATTTCAGTTAGTTATCTTTAAGAATATTATTACCTCAAGTCCCATATTGTTAAACAGTCCCACAAGTTCATGGTATGCTGCCGAATCCTTCTGTATGCCATTTGGTAACCTCCAAACCCGTAAACCCTCTGGTACTTGTTTCAAAGAAACTGACTTGGTGAGGAATGCATCGTCTAATTGTAAAGCCCTGTACCTCCTACAAGCATGCTGAAATGAGCCCAACTGCATACTCAAAGAACCAAGGCCATTCACTTCCTGTTTCCTTATGTCAAGTTTTAATGCAGGTGCTGAAAACCAATCGGTCAAACCGTGTGATCCTGAAGGTTCTTGCCTATTTTCTAGACATCCCTCATGGTTAGCAGCCATAAGTGGGGTGTATACTGTTAAAAACTCCAAATCAGAAGCTGCTGAGGAAGTGTTTAAAGTTTTTTGCTCCTTTCATCCAGTAAATTAGCAGAAAGCTGTTGTACTGCATCCGTTAGCTCATGGATCAAACCTTCCATATTTCATTTGTTACATATGAATGTTATGTTTTAGACATTTAAGTTTTATGTAATGGTGCTTTAAATTAATGTGTTTGAAGGCAGGTTTGATTATGTAACTGCTTGATTGAATTTTATATACAAGGAAGTGGCTGTATTTTAACAGTGACTCTGATGATGCCCAGTGTTTGGAGGGGCGAAAGCCCTCAGTCACTTATTATTTTTCCAAGTGAATAAACAGAGGCTCGTTTGTACCAATAGTGAAGATGTGTCTGGGGGACCAGAAGGGAAAATATAATAAAGGAGGGTAGATTTTAGAAGAAATGTATGAAAATATTTGGCATGGAAGATGTGAATTCAGTACTAGGAGTTGAATTTACATATTATTCCCCAAGACACAAAAACTGGGCTAGGCTAGACAGAATTTACATTTCACAGGAACATGTACATTTAATTGAAGGTCTTCATATGCACTGGCTAACTATTTCAGATCATGCACCAGTCGTCATCATCATCATCTTCTTTCGGCTGTTCCCGGTAGGGGTTGCCACAGCAGATCATCTGTTTCCATTTCTTCCTGTACTCTGCATCTTGCTCTGTCACACCAACCACCTGCATGTCCTCTCTCACCACATCCATAAACCTTATCTTAGGCCTTCCTCTTTTCCTGTTAGCTGGTAGCTTCATCCTTAGCATCTTTTTCCCAATATACTCAGTATCCCTCCTCAGCACGTCCAAACCAATGTAATCTTGACTCTCTGACTTTGTCTCCGAACCTTCCAACCTGGGCTGACCCTCTAATATACTTATTCCTAATCCTGTCCACCCTTGTCACACCCAGTGCAAATCTTAACATATTTAACTCTGCCACATTCAGCTCTAACTCCTGCCTTTTTGTCAATGCCACTGTCTCCAACCCATATAACATAGCTGGTCCCACTACCCTCTTGTAGACCTTCCCTTTCACTCTTACTGGTACTCGTCTGTCATAAATCACTCCTGACAATCTTCTCCACCCAATCCATCCTACCTGTACTCTCTTCTTCACCTCTCTTCTGCACTCACCATTACTCTGAACTATTGATTACAAGTATTTAAACTCATCCACCTTCGCTACCTCTACTCCTTGCATCCTCACAATTCCTCTATCCTCCCTCTCATTCACACACATATATTCTGTCTTAGTCCTGCTGACCTTCATTCCTCTTCTCTCTAGAGCATATCTTCAGCTCTCCAGGGTCTCCTCCACCTGTTCCCTACTCTCACTACAGATCACAATGTCATCTGCAAACATCATAGTCCATGGGGACTCCTGGCTGATCTCGTCTGTCAACCTGTCCATCACTACTGCAAATAAGAAAGGACTCAGAGCTTATCCTTGATGTAATCCCACCTCCACCTTAAACGCATCAGTCACTCCCACCGCAGACCTCACCGCTGTCACACTACCCTCATACATATCCTGTACCACTCTTACATAATTCTCTGACACTCCCAACTTCTTCATACAATACCGCAACTCCTCTCTAGGCACTCTGTCATATGCTTTCTCTAAGTCTACAAAAACACAATGCAACTCCTTCTGACCCTCTCTGCACTTCTCCATGAACACACTGAGAAAACATGCATCTGTAGTGCTCTTTCCCGGCATGAAACCATACTGCTGATCACTAATCATCACATCCCTTCTTAACCTAGCTTCCACTACTCTTTCCCATAACTTCATGCTGTGACTGATCAATTTAATCCCTCTGTAGTTACTACAGCTCTGCACATCACCCTTATTCTTAAAAATAGGTACCAAAACACTTTTTCTCCATTCCTCAGGCATCCTCTCACTTTCCAAGATTTCATTAAACCATCTGGTTAGAAACTCCACTGCCATTTCACCTAAACACCTCCATGCTTCCACAGGTATGTCATCTGGACCAACAGCCTTTCCATTCTTCATCCTCTTCATAGCAATCCTTACTTCCTCCTTGCTAATCCATTGCACTTCATGATTCACTATCCCCACATCATCCAACCTTCGCTCCCTCTCATTCTCTTCATTCTTCAACCCCTCAAAGTACTCCTTCCATCTGCTCAACACACTCTCCTCGCTTGTGAGTATGTTTCCCTCATTATCCTTTATCACCTTTACCTGCTGCACATCTTTCCTAGCTTGGTCCCTCTGTCTAGCCAATCGGTACAGGTCCTTTTCTCCCTCCTTAGTGTCCAACCTTTCATACAACTCTTCATATGCCTTATCCTTAGCCTTCGCCACCTCTCTCTTTGCCATGCACCTCATCTCCTTGTACTCCTGTCTACTTTCTTCATCTCTCTGACAATCCCACTTCTTCTTTGCCAACCTCTTTCTCTGTATACTCTCCTGGACTTCCTCATTCCACCACCATGTCTCCTTGTTGTCCTTCCTCTGTCCAGATGTCATCCCAAGCACCTTTTTAGCAGTCTCCCTTGCTAGCTCTGCTGTAGTTATCCAGCTATTTGGTAACTCTTCACTGACACCCAGTGCCTGTCTTAACTTTTCCCTGAACTCCACCTCACAACTACCCCTTTTCAATTTCCACCATTTGATCCTTGGTGGTGCCCTTACACTCCTCCTCCTCTTCTTGCTCACCGTCATCCTACAAACCACCATCCTATGCTGCCTAACTACACTTTCCCCAGTCACCACGTTACAGTCTCCAATCTCCTTCAAACTGGCCCTCCTACATAAGATATAATCCACCTGTGTACATCTTCCTCCACACTTCTATGTCACCCTATGCTCCTCCCTCTTGTTAATATACGTATTCACCACAGCCATGTCCATCCTTTTCACAAAATCCACTACCATCTGACCTTCTGCATTCCTTTGCTTAACACAATACCTACCCATCACTTCCTCATCCTCTCTGTTCCCTTCACCAACATGCCCATTGAAATCTGCTCCAATCACCACTCTCTCACCCTTGGGTACAGTCGTCACCACTTCATCCAACTCACTCCACATTTTTTCTTTATCATCCATCGCACACCCAACTTGTGGAGCATATGCACTAACAACATTCATCATTACACCATCAATTTCCAGCTTCCTAAACATCACTCTATCTGACACTCTTTTCACCTCCAAAACACTCTTAATATCTAAAAATAAAAACACAGGATAATGAAATAAAAATTAAACACTGGCACGTTCCCACCTATCTGCTGAAAAGAGAGGAATTTAAGGAATGAGTAATGGAAATTATTCAAAAGCTATTAGAGAAGATACAAATTTCTTCTGAAAATATAGCTAGGGAGTGGGATAAAATTAAAGTGGAGTTTAAAAGAGGGTGGAAATAAAAGAAATGGAGATATGTTTAAGAAATAAGAATTATTTAGGAGGACTGACAAAGTATTGCAAAACAGGGGGAATCTCACATAAGTGGAGGAGCAACTGTAGAATCCTAAACAGAAAATAAGGGATTATCTCGATAATATGCATGAGTTTAGAAATATTGCTGTTAAGTAACTCTTTTTTTATAAATATAGAGCACAAAAACTTTTAGCACAATGACTTAGGCAACACAAAGTAGAATGGGCAGTCACCAAGCTTAAGGAGCCCATAACAAAGAAGATAACAAGGGATCCTGTAGAAGTATTAGAAATATTTCAGAAATTCTATGATAGTCTATAAAAAGCAGAGAAATATGGAAACAAGAAAAGGTACAAATGGAAATGTTTATGGAAGTATTAAATATGCCAAGGTTAGAGGTTGAGGAGGCTCAATTACTAATAGGAGGAGATGAGATAAAAATTGTGATGTTTAACCAATCTACAGTGAAGTCTCCAGGAATATATGATATTCCTGTGGAAGTTTAGAAGCTAGGAGGGAAAAAACTGATAAAGATCTAGAAAGTTTTGTTTAACAGTACTTTAAGAGAAGAAGTACCAACATCCTAGAAGAAAGTGGTGGTAGCTGTTATACTCAAAGACGGTAAAGATCCAGCTTCACACAGGCCCATTTCAATACTAGACCATCATTATAAAGTAGGTCTATAATGGTTAAAAGAATGGCAAAAATGATACCAAAATTGATAGATATGGATCATTGTGGTTTTGTGGAGGGGAGGCAAAGATTTGACAACATTAACAGAACACTGATGATCCAGTGTGAAGCAGAATGTAAGAAAACAGCAATGTTGTTGGTGGGTCCTGATGTAGAGAAAGCATTTGACATAGCAAGCTGGGATGCTATGAACAGAGCAATGGAGGCATTTGCAGGTTGATTAAGATATATGAGGGATCAGGGGCAAACATTTAAGTGGGTGGGGTCCTCTCTGATAATCTCTGCTTGAACAGAGGAACCAGGCAGGGGTGTCTTCTCTAACCTTTGTTAGTTGCATTATATTTAGAACCATTGGCAAAGAAAATAAGTGACTCAGAAATTCAAGTACATAATTGGTATGGTAGTCAAAAAAAAGCTGACTATTTGGAGATGACATTATTTTATACCTGACAAAACCAGAAAGGAATATTTCAGTACTCTAGGAGACAGTTTCAAATCTTTTCGGGACACAAAATTAATGAAGACAAAACAAAGGTAATAGCAGTAAATTATGTACCCACATATGAATTGGTTAAGTAATATCCATACTTATGGGGACATGATAAAATTAAGTACTTAGGAATATGGATTAAAAATTATTCCAGTGTAGCAGCTAAGGATATGTGGGAAGAGACTAAAGAAAAGATAATACAAAAACTGAAAAAATGAAAGCTCTGTTATATGGATATCGATAATAACATACAAGCAGTTAAAATGTTTTAGTCCCTTTAGTCTTGTACACAGGTCAGACATATTTTTATCAACCAGAGGAGAAGTTGTGGATAGCAATTACTCAAGAGCTGAAGGATTTTATCTGGAAGGGGAAGACTGCAAAAGTCCAGTGGGATAAACTTATTCTTCCAATAGAATAGGGCAGATTGAGATCATCAGATTTGAAGGGGTATTTCAGAGCAACACAGTTAAGGCTCCTATACATAGCACAAACATTAAACTAGAATTCAAAGTGGAAAGAGATGATGATGAAAAAGGGGAATGCTCAAGACTGGGATTTTGGATGCAGACCTTTAAGGCGAATAACAATAATCATACAGAATATTATATTCATAAAGTAGCAAAAAGTATTCTAAGAACTAAGCCAACATGGGAATGGAGAAAGAAGATTCTGCCGATAGGGATGACTGCAATTAGGGATACAGACAATAGGAAAGAGGGGGCTGGAATTTATTGGAGAAAACTGGCAAAGGATCCAAGGTATTGGGAGCAAATAACTACAGAGGGAAAGGGAATAGAATGGGAAGATGCCAAGAAAGAACTTATTTGGACTATTGCCTTCCCTATCAAGAATTGATATCAGAGTACATGCAAACAGAAAGAAACAATGGTCCTAAATGAAAAACCAGCACTGCTAGGGTTTTTGGTGGAATCTAGAGCAGAAGTTGCTGTTAAGAAAGGAATAATTAGTAGAGAATATAAAAATTGCATGATAAAATGGAGATTGGATAAGCAATATATAAAGAAACAATTTTTCCTCAGGTAGACAGAAAATGTTGGAGGTGTGATCAGGAAGAAAGAGGAAACTGGGAACATAATTTCTGGGAGTGTAATGAGTTGGCAGACTTCAAAAATTCCCTGCAGACTGTTCTGTTGGAGATGCTGGGTGAGCAAATTGCTGTAACCAAGGCAATGATTTTTTGAGCTACAATACAAAACCAGAATTGCCTAGACATAGTAAGGCCTTGCAGAGTCTAATTATGATGGCTGCAAAAAAAGGCAATTACTAGTAAATGGAAATAAGTCTGAACCAACTTTACTAGTAGTAGTGAAGATAGTAAGAGAGATAAAACAACTGGAATTGGGATCTTTAGAAAACGGTAAGAGCAAATTACTTAGGATAAAATGGGAAGTGTGGGATCAATACATGCAGAGGAGGAACAAGGTTTAAAAGAAGGCAGGAATTGAATGATCTATGCAATGGTTGACTGAGAAGGACTGTATAAATTCTAAGTGGGTCAATATTAAAATCAGTGAATGCTTAAAATAGGAAACTCTGATTTATCAACCCTTTAAGAGCAAAAGCTGACAATCCTGAAGAGACAGAACAGTGATTTTTTTCCCAGGGGGGAAAAAAAATCGCTGGGCTGTTTTCGGGACTTTGTCATTTCTTCCACTGTGGTGCAATCTCGGAGTTGGTATATTTAAATAGAGGGGATGTGGGTGGCGAAGGCCCCACTTTATTTTGTTTTAAACTTTTTTTTTTTTGTGGAACAGCATTCTGTGTTTTCGAGGTTGTCAGCTTTCTCTCTTAAAGGGTCATTAAATCAGCGTTCACTATTTTAAGCATTCGCTGATTTAACATAGACCCTTATAAGTGATGTATAATATTTGCAGTACAGTTGTGTCGGCATGGTTTGTAATGTATGTTTGTTTGCAGCTGAAACTGTGTCTATATGGTTTATTTTCATTTATATAAATGTAAGATTGCCTTATGTCACAACTTAATAAAGATGTTTCTTGTTAAAAAAAAAAAAAAAGCAAAGCTCTATCCATTTTTTTTGTCCTGTTAACACACCTGTCACACAGATGTCATGTTCTACATTACATTAGTAAGGTATGAGGTCTTGGCTGCTTCTTACACTGGAGTAGGAATGTTGCTCTGCATAGTGGATGAAGGCCCATGTGAGGCTTGCTAAATTGGGGGAGGAGGGGTCAGGAGAGTCTCAAAGAACCTCTGAAGCTGAGGCCTGAGCACAGAAATACACATTTATTGAGACCACAACAGGATAATTAGAATGACTTTGATCTTCTTCCACCTAGCTTTCTGTAAGACTTTCAGAATGAGAGGAAACATGGAAAAACAGAGTTCAGGGCCATTTCTGCAAAACCACATCCCTGAAAATGTTCAATGAAAAAGGGATGATGGAAAAAAGTTGCTGCACTTGGGTGTTAATCTGGGATGCACCCTGTCACAGCAAGACTTCCTCCAGCAATGAAAATGTTTCCAGGATACTAATGGGCTGAGGGACCACTCATAAGGCCCTAATATGCAACAACTGAACCTGTTCTCTACAGAGAAATGTCTTTTCAAGTTATGTGGTTTGTAATTAGAAAGTGGTACGAAGACATAGCTCATTCCCATAATCACAGTGCTTCTCAACATGGAGGTAGAAGTCAGCTCCTCCCTGCATGTTCATAACACAACACTGCCATGCTGTTGGGTTGGATGGCAATCAACCTTTTTAGTAGAAGTCCTGGAAAGCTTGCAGTGTGAGCAGGACCTCTCTCATCTTAACACCACTGATGTGCAAACTTGCACCTGTGTTCATTCTTCCTGCATAGTCTGCCCTTAATAATTCCCATCCCACCCTAGGGAAGAGGCATCCATGATGACAGGGATTTGAGGGGGAACAGTGAGACATTATTACCAAGAATAATGTTTGGACCACTGTAACGGATTTTCTCAAAACCTTCAACTACTTTGTATTTTGTAATATGAGTCAAATGAAATTTTAAAGGTGTATTATAACACCCTCACTAGTAATCTGGAAAAAAAACAGTCACAGAAAATGTTGCCAACATACGATCTAATGCCCTTAGAAAAAGAAGAGAAGAGACCATTACTGAATGATACAAGACACCAAGGAACCAAAGTTAGCAATGGAAGGATTCTGCTTGAGGGAAGCGATGGGAAGATATGTTCTGTAAGACAGCATGACCAGAGTGCAATCGATGAATGCTAGAATTTGAGAGGGCTCCAACTGGTCCTTTGAAGTGTGCAATACATTTCCCAAAGATTGAAAAAGACCAAGAAGAAACGGAACTTGAGCTGAGAACTAACTTGAGCTAACAATGGCTGTCACTTAATTGAAAGTGCAGAAACCCCTTGGTCATGATACTGACTTTTGTCTAGGCATGCACCTTGAAAGTCCAAAAAGCACACTCCACCACCTTCTGACAGACAAGAATCTGCTCCATGAACATTAAAAAATATTTCTCCTGATTTCTTCTGAGATGAATAAGTTTAGGCCACTTAAATTTAGTATTGAACTGAGGTCATTTATCATCTTCAAAATCAAAAAGGAAATTGTAGGAATAATTAGGAGTTATGTGCTTACCATAACCTGGCATCTATGTTGTCCATTTTCATTCTTCCTCAGTGATGGGTCTCTGATTCAACTTGGCCACATTTACAAGACTTTGGAGCCTAGTCTCAAGCTTCTCCCTCTTCTCAAAATGTAGTACACCATCCCCATCTCTTCAGATTGTTTGCTGCCTACTGCCTTATTAAATCATAACAGATGAGGAAAAGATTAAGGCTCAAATAAGGAACATGAAAGTTCCTATATCATCCAATGTCCTTCTAGGAATGACTAGGCCAGGAATGGATGGGAGGGAAAGTGATGAAGAATGAAAATGGACAACACAGATGCCAAGTTATGGTACTTGTGCATAAGTCCTAAATCTGATGTCCTTTTCATTCTTTCTCACTGATGGGTCAGGGTCTCCATCAATTTAACTCCTCCGAGGCCCTCAAAGGAGGATATACTGGAGCAATGTCGAACCAAAGGAAGCTCTGCTTCTGGAGACAATGCCCAACTTGTAATGTGCCACAAAGGTACAAGTCTTAGACTAAGTGGCTACAACACAGATACCAATAAAACTTTTGAAAGAAAAAGTAGATGCGACAGCCATAGACCTGGTAAAATGGGCTCTAGGATGACTAGGTAACTCCAAACCATTTTGGGAATAAATAAGCAAAATACAATAAGTAATCTATATCGCCAGGGTAATTTTGGAGACTGCTTGACCTAAGCAACTAGAAGAGACCACACAGCTGGTCAGACTTTCAGTACTGAATGGTCCTGTGAAGTAGAAATGCAATTGTATATGAACATCAAGAATGTGTAAGCATATATCTGCCATAATCAAAAAAATTAGAAATGATAATTGGCAAGTGTATGGACTGATTAATGTTAGCCTCTGTGGTTACTTTGGTCATAAAAGAGGGATTGGTCTGGAGGGACACTATCTTTAAGGAAAATAATGTAAGGAGGCTTGGCAAAGTCTGAAGCTCTGAAATTCCTTTTGTTAATGTAAGTACTACCCAAGAGAAAGTTTTCCATGAAAAAAATTTCATAACACAAATGCTCGCTGGTTCCAGTTTTTTTTTTTTGTGTCAGCACCTGAATCATAACTATAAGATCTGAAGGAGAAGATGAGTCTTTCATGCAAAGTCAAGCAAAAAGATTACTTTCAGGAAACTTTACACAATCTAGGAGTCCTCAAAGGAAGGAATTAATTTCCAGAGTGAGAAATCAATATAATTGCTAACTGAAGTGTAATAGTAGAAAGAAACTAGCCTTTTCCTTAAAAGGGTTTGTCAAGGAAAGGAAAGATGGTAGAAGCAGGAGCTAAGAAGGGACCAAAGTTCTTACTGGAAGCCCATATGGCTAATCTTTTCTGTTTGATTCTCTATACCTCTATCCTTCTTGATTCTCTATACCTCTATCCTTCTTAATAGGATTCTTCTTGGAAGCAGCAAAAAAAAAAAAAAAAAAAAAAAAATGTCATGAACAGGGGGGGAATCAAGGTTGGACCATCGTACTATCACTAGAATTGCAGAAACTATGTAGTTAGCTACAGGGTATGGAAATTGAGAAGTAAAAATACAACAAAGACCACTGATGTATACTGCAAACTATTTATAAAAAACTTAGCACCTCGGTTTGCACAGCCTTCAAAGAGTAAAGAAATCACAAAACACAGTTTACTTATATACAATACACACAATCAATAAAAATGAAACAATCAATTAGCCAATAAATTCAAATCACATAGTTCCAATTACATTCATTGTGGAGTCCAAAAGGCTCCAATGTACCATACTTTAAAATAAGAAGGGTTTCCTTCTTAAGAAGTTTATTTTTTTAAAGTAATGCATTCCCCTATGTCAACTTGCAGTTGTTCCAAGACACAGACCATAAGAGACTCAAGGTTAGAGTCATGCACCACCATAAAATGATTACCAAGGGGGCTTTCTAATTTTTTTATTTCTTATATTCCTAACATGTTCCTGTAGACGGACCCAGAAACTTCTACACATTTCCCCTATATAGAACATATTACAACCACACCTCAACACATACAAACCCCCCTCAGTATTACAATTATACCTATACCTGGCTCTAAATGTGTCTTGGGTCCAGAAGGTTTCTGTTTAATTGGTCTGCCAGAGAGTTGAGAGAGCCTGGTAGGTATTGTGCTAACAGGTGTAGTTGCATGGAAGAGGCTGTGAGGGTCATGGCCAGCCTGCATAGAGGGTAGTCCCTCCCTGCTTGCTGATGTACCACATCACAGTGGTGTTGCCTGTTTTGATCAGGAGAACCCCTGGAAGCAGAAGGGGTTTGAAAGCTATCAAGGCATGCTGCAAAACCATCATCTCTTTTTGATTGATGTGCAGTGGGATTTGCTGTGGGCTCTATTAGCCCTGTATGCACCTGCCATCCAGGTGTGCACCCCAGGCATAGCCTGATGCATCTGTGGTGAGGGTCTGGGCGGCAGGGTATGGGGAGAAGGGCAGTCCCTTGTTGTGGGAGCATGCTCTTGCCCACCAAAGAAATTCATTTCTGAGGCAAGGAAGTATAGGTAGAAGAGTTTCCAGGTCTTTACAGTGTTGACACCAATGGCTCTTTAGGTACCATTGAAGTTTCCTCATATGCAGTCTGGCATATAGAATGAGGAGTATGCAAGATGCCATGAACCCCAAAGCTTGCAGGATTTTCCTTGCAGAAAGCTGTGGCCTGGTGGCCAGTTGAGAGAAGTAGGCTAACAGGAAATTGTTTTCCTCTGCTGTAAGGTATGCCATCTGGCATGCTGTGTCCAGACTTGCTCCCAGGAAGATTATCCTTTGGGTGGGCACCTGTTTTGATTTCTTTTCACTGACTGTGTACCCTATGGAGGTTAGTATACTCTTTACAAAGGCCAGGTGCTGGAGTAGCTTTTCCTGGCTGTCTGGCTGAATAAGGCAGTCATCTAAGTAGGGGTAAATCTGAATATTTCTTTGTCTGCAAAAGGCAATGGCCTGAGCCAGGCATTTTGTGAAAACTCTGGGAGCAGTAGATAAGCCAAAGGGAAGCACAGAGAACTGAAAGTGTTGAGATCCTGCCCTGAAGTGGAGATATTTTCTGCATGATTCCCGGATAGGAATGTGGAGGTAGGCCTCTTTTAGATCCAGGGTGGCTAGCCAAGCATCCTTGGAGAGCATGGGTAGCAACTGCTGGAGGGTGAGCATTTTGAATTTTGGGATCACCAGGAAGGTGCTTAGAATGGATAGATCGAGGATGGCCAGGTGCCCTCTTTTCTGGGCACCAGAAAAAGTCTGGAGTAGAAGGCTTGGCCTATCTGTTCTGCAGGAAAGTACAGTTGTGTACCTACCATAAATGTAGATGTTCGAGTGTATTCACTGTTGCAGTCATTACACTTGGTTTATCCTGCTGGCAGGCTACCTGCAGTAGGTCTGAATTCCAAAGTCCTGGTCTGGCGTCGGTTGCTGTCGCCTCTTCCCTGACGTCAGTGTGCCAGGGGTATAAAAGATGTAGCCGACGCCGTTTTCTTCAGTTTTTCTTGCACCAGATGTCAGATGCCCCCCAAAAGAGTAGGCTAAAAATTCTGCTCATAAAAAAGCATGCATTAACATAAACATTACCTTCATCTACAAGCAAATACACCACATAGGTTATATAGAATAGAGAAGTACAGATAAGTCCCAGCAAAGAAAGGGGGATGGAAGGAGGGTAGCCTGGACTGCAACAGTGAATACACTCGAACATCTACATTTATGGTAGGTACACAACTGTACTATGTTCATCGTGTTTCACTGTTGCAGTCATTACACTTGGGTTGAATCCCAAAGCTGAGGTTGGGTGGCTGGGCCTAGATAGAATTAGGAATGGCTATGAGGCCCTGCAGAACTGCAGTGGCGAAGCCTGCTCTGGATTTAGAGTAAAGAGGTAAGTGGTAGTGCTTTGTAAAAGTGTGCACTGAAGTCCAAGTTGCAGCCTCCAATATGTCCTTGGTTGGTACTCCTCTGAAGAAGGCTGCTGAAGTGGCTGCTGCTCTGGTTGAGTGTGGCCTAATGCCCTTAGGCACTGATTTGCCATGTTGTGAATAGCAGAAACGAATGCAATGGCCTATCCATTTTGAAATAGTCTGCTTTGAAATAGCTTTTCCTTGCGATCCTGCAGCATATGCCACTAAGAGTTGCTCAGTCTTCCTGAAGGCTTTAGTTTTGTCCAAGTAGAAGCGTAGCTGTCTGTGTATGTCCAAAGAATGCAGAAGTCTCTCCCCCTTATTCTATGGGTTTGGATAAAAGGTACGCAAATGAATGGTTTGGTTAAGAGCCAGAATGGACACTACCTTAGGCATAAATGTTGGGTTTGTCCTTAGAGAAACCCTGTTCGGATGTAAAATAATAAAAGGTTCCACAGCCATTAGTGCCTGTAACTCTGAGACTCTTCTTGCTGAGGTTATTGCTAGGAGCAGAGCTGTTTTCCATGATAAGTATTTTATCTCAGCTGTACTGGCTGGCTCAAAAGGAGGCAGTGTGAGCTTTTCCAAGACAAAATTGAGGTCCCAAGCAGGTGTTGGAGCTCTCCTTGGAGGTCTTATGTTTTTGGCCCCACTGAGGTACTGCCTTAGCAGTGGATGTGAAAAAATATTTGGATCCGTACTGTAATGAGCTGAAATGGCAAAGGCATGGATCTTAATTGATGAGAAGGATAGGCCTTTGTCCAGCATCTCAGATGGGTATTGTAGAATCTGAGAAATATTTGGTACAAGCACGTCCATTCCTTGTGCCTGATTCTAAGCACAGAATCTCTTCCATTTTTCTGTATAAGATTTTCTGGTACTGGGCCTCCTGGCCTCCAAAATAACATCAATAACTGCTTTAGAGAGAGGTGTGTTCTGAATGGTTCAATTATCAGCCATGCAGCCAGATTTAGGGCTCTGAGTTGGCTGTGCAGGATCTGATTGTTTTGTTGGGTCAGCAAATGAGGAATTTGAGGTAATGTCCAGGCTGGGCCTTGAGACAAGCTCTTTAGGATTGGGTACCAGTGCTGGTGTGGCCAGTCTGGGGCAATCAATATCATTTTTGGCTTCTCTTGTCTGACCTTTAGGAGTACCTTGGGGAGGAGAGGCAGTGGAGGAAAGGCACATACTGTAAGGGTTTTCCAGCTGAATGATAGGGCATCCACTTTCCATGCTTGTTTGTGATAAGTCCTTGTGCAGAATCTTTGTAATTGGCAGTTGTGCGGGGAGACAAATAGATCTATGTCTGGGCATCCCCATTTCCTTATCATACTGAAGATTTGTGGATTTAGTTTCCACGCGTGAGGATCCTTGATATTTCTGCTTAGTTCATCTGCCAGAGTGTTTGTCTTTCCTGGCAGGAATTGTGCTTGCAGGTGTACTTGATAAATCAATGCTGTGTTCCACAAAGTCATGGCTTGTCTGCAGAGGGGGTAGGAATGTGTGCCCCCCTGCTTGTTTATGTACCACATGACTGTAGTATTGTCCGTCTTTACCAGCCATTGTCCTGGAAGAAGTAGATCCTTGAAGGCTGTCAGGGCATTCTGAACAGCTAGCATCTCTTTTTGATTTATATGAAGATGCATTTGGTTTGCTGGCCATGCTCCCTGAATACATTTTCCTGCCATGTGGGCCCCCCAGGCATAATCTGATGCATCTGTTGTTAGTGTTTGCCTGGCCATGGGTAGAGTGAATGGCTGTCCCTTGTGGTGACAGGCCTGTGCCCACCATCGAAACTCCTGGGAATGATGGTAATTAATGTTTCCAGGCTGTGGCAATGTTGAGTCCAAACAGTTTTTAGATACAGTTGTAGTTTCCTCATATGCAGTCTTGCATATGGAATTAGTAGAATGCAGGAAGCCATGAAGCCCAAAGCCTGCAGAATTTTTCTTGCAGATAACTGGGTCTTTGTTGCCAACATTTTGAAGTAAGAAGTCAGTTGCCTTTGTTTGTCTGGCATGAGATAAGCCATCTGGGCAGTTGTATTTAAGCTTGCACCCAGGAATATTATCTCTTGTGAGGATACTTGTTTTGATTTCTTTTTGTTTACTGTGTACCCTAGGCACATTAGTAGTCTTTTTACAAATGCCAGATGCTTTAGTAGAATGTCTTTGGTCTCTGCTTAAATAAGACAGTCGTCCAAGTAGGGATATATTTGTATTCCTCTGTGTCTGCAAAATGCAATTACTGGTGCCAGGCATTTTGTGAAGACCCTTGGTGCAGTAGATAAGCCAAAGGGCAGTGCAGAGAATTGGTAGTGCATTGAGCCAGCTATGAATCTGCGGTATCTTCTGCAAGATTGTCTGATTGGGACATGCAGGTATGCCTCTTTGAGGTCCAAAGTTACAAGCCACGCCTTATTTCCCAGCAAGGGCAGAAGCTGTTGCAGAGTCAACACTTTGAATTTTGCTATGTCCAAATAAGTATTTAGAATAGACAGGTCCAGGATTGGTCTCCATGCTTTGTCCTTTCTTGGTACTAAGAAAAGTCTTGAGTAATGCCTTCATGTCCATGAGAGATGCAACTTGTTTTTGTGCCTCTGCCCATTGATTGTGTGGCAGGTCTGGCATACCTTTTGCCTTTGGAAGGGTGTGAAAGTGGAACCTGTAACCCTGAGAGACCATGTTTAGGACCCATTTGTCCTGTGTGATCGTGTGCCAATTTTGTGAAAAAAGTGCTAGCTTTCTCCCTAAGGGTGCTGCCAAGACACAAATGCTTGGCATTAGCAGAGGGAAGTCATTGGGACTGTTTCCTATATGGCTGTGATTTGTCTTCTCCACTTTTGGAGGTAGAAGCACCCCATTGTTTGGGCCTGTATGAGCCCTGGGGCTGTTGCCTGCCTCTAGGGCATTTGTATCTGCCTCTTTGTGGCCTGTCTGACATGGGAACGGACCAATTCTTAGAAGGCCAGTTCCTGCTAAATTTGGGTGGCTGTACCTGGAAGAAATCCTTCACTGTCTGCATAGATTTAGCTTTATCCTCCATTTTCTTCAACACCTCTTCTGCCTTAACACCAAAGTATCATGCTGTAATGGAGCATCCAATAATTTTGCTTTAACATGATCAGGCAGAGTCCGTTCCTTTAACCAAGCATGCCTTCTAATAACAGAACCTGTTACAGCAGCCCTGTAAGAGGCCTCCAGTGAATCATAACCACATTGCAAAGTATGCTTTCCCACTTGTTCAGCTGCATGCAATAAATCCTGCAAATCTTTGTTCTCAGAATATTCAGAATTTGTCAACATTTTCTGTTTTAATAAAGACATTAAGTATTGCTGATATTTGAGCATATGGAACTGACAATTTAAAGGCCTTACAGACAAGGTAGCAGAAGTGTAGACTTTTTTTCCCCCATCTGTCCAGTGCCCTAGAATCTCTATCTGAGGGGACAGGGTTCTTAGCAGTAGCAGCCTTGACCCCTTTGGGACCCTGAGAGATAGTTTCTGGGTCAGCAGCAGGATTTTTATATAGAAATTTATGAGAATCTGGAACCCTGTAGTATCTGTCCAGCTTAACAGGTGCAGGAGGTAAAGAGTCAGGAGACAGGCCGGACTCTGAAAATACATCTACAATGTCTAGAACAGGTGGAATTGCAAGAGGTCTGAGTCTGAGGTAGTAGAAGAAAGTCTCTAAGCCTTTTCTTAGAATCTGAATAATCTTGGCTCTCCCAGTGGAAATGCTCCCTCATGGTATGCAGGGTTTCCCCAAACGAGTAATCCTCAGGAGGAGAAGCTGAAGGAATAGATTCTTCAGCATCAGAATCCTCATGAGGAGGAATAGAATACCCCTGTTCTGAAGAGGTATCAGAAGAAATGGAAACCTGATCAGAGGAATCATATTCAGTATCTTGCCTAGGCCTCATCAGGAGGGGGATGGGAACCCCTGATCAAAGTAATTAGGTCTTCGGCCATTTTAAGCATCTGTTTCTTAGGCATAGAAGTCTGTCCTGGAGAATGCTGTACTTGTTTCCTTGTCTTTAAAACTGTTTTAGACTTTGTCTTGGATGCTGAAGTAGGCTTGATATAAAGTTGTGTAGGTCAGAAAACACCCTCAGAAGCCGATGCCTGCTCAGTGGCTCCGGACCCATCTCAGGGATTAGTTTCCAAAGAGCCAATACCTTGAGTATCCAGAGGCCTAGTTGTCTCCACGTGGGAGTCAGAGGTGGCCTGTGGCTCTGAGGTAGCGGGAGTCAGGGGCTGCAAAAACGCCTCACTGAGCACCGGCGAACTGGCGACTGGCCTAGAAGAGGCTTCGTTGTCGGTTTTGGACCTTGGATACCTGTCTTTTTCTTTCTCCTTGCGCTTTTTATGAATTCCAGTCGTCGGTTGTTCAGACGGCATTATATAGTTAAACCTTCGGCCAAAGTAATGAAATGAAAAATCGTACCGATGCTTAATAGTGCGTTGGTTAAATCCAGCACAAAACCTACAACTAGCAACGTCGAGTGAAAATCCTTATGAGGTATTTGCTTCCCACAAGAAATACAATTATTAACTTTTTCTGACATCGGTCTGGAGCAAGAAAAAAAAGTTTCCCCAATGGGGTACTTAGCTTTATAGAAGACTTCGGATCTTTTAGTTATGTACTTACCATAACGATAGATGTATGTGATCCATCTCGCCTACATTCATTACTGACAGGTTCGGAGCTGAGAATCGGCTCCGACTTGGCCACTATAACTAGCACGAAGTCTCTCATTGGCTGGGCTAACCCTGTATCCCAGGATGCATCACGCCCAAACCCCCAGATCTTGTTTGCCCCAACATGATTCTCCCATATACACCATACCACAAGGACAAAGAGGAGAGAAAAAAATAATATCCTCAGAGAATCAGGATACAGGTTTCCTCCAAGTCCAACAGGTAGGGGGAAGGAGGGCGGGTACGTAAGAATGTAGGCAAGATGGATCACATACATCTATCGTTATGGTAAGTACATAACTAAAAGATGTAATGTGATCCTATCTCGCCTACATTCATTACTGACGGGACAGCGTCCCTAGCACCTACATCCCGGGAGGCTCACTGAAAAACACTCCTGAGCACTGTGGAACCAAAGGAAGCCCGACCTCTAGAGGCCACGTCCAGTTTGTAATGAGAAATAAAGGTATGTGGAGAAGTAGCTGCTGCACATATCTCATCTATGGATAAACTAGCATGAAAAGCCACTGAAGTTGACATAGCCCTGGTAGAATGCGCCTTAACTGGAAAAGGAAGATCCTTATCCGCTGAAGCATGAATAAATGAGATGCAGTCTCTAATCCACTTAGCTATAGTGCCCTTAGATACAGATCTGCCCATTCTATTGTCTGAAAAAGACACAAACAACTGATCTGATTTTATCTCTTGTTGTGTCCTATTTAAATAAAACCTCAGTTGTCTATGCACATCCAACTGGTGCAATTTGTATTCCGCTTTGTTGGAGAACCTTGGGAAAAAGACCGGAAGCTCAATAGACTGGTGGAGACAAAGGGCAGAAGAGACCTTAGGGAGAAAGGAAGGATTAAGTCACAGTGATACTCTGTCCTTGTGAAAAATTAAATAAGGAGGTTTAGCAGAAAGAGCTTGGAGCTCCGATACTCTTCTGGCTGAAGTTATAGCTACCAAGAAGGCAGTCTTCCATGACAGAAATTTCAATTCGCAGGAGGCTGCAGGCTCAAAGGGAGAGGACGTCAAAGCTCTGAGCACCACATCTAAATCCCATGGCAAGACGGGCTGTAAAACTGGAGGGCGCAGTAGCCAGGCTCCTTTCAGAAAGGCTTTACACAGCTTATGGCCCCATAAGGGAAGGCTCATGTGCAACATGATAATTGGATATTGTTGCAAACTGAACCTTTATGGTGGAAGCAGCCGAACCTTGTCTAAAGAGTGTAGCTAAGAAATCTAACACCGCGGACACCAGTGCTGTAAGAGGGTCCAGATCACGTTGCTGAGCCCAAATTGCAAATCTCTTCCATTTACTAGAGTATATTTTCCTAGTAGAAGACTTGTGGGAGGAAGACAGAATATGAACTACTTCCAGGGTAAAAATATGCTGTCTGACTAAGGTCAAAAGTGGAGGAGCCAAGCAGCGAGCTTAAGAGTTCGTATGGATGGAGGGCGCTGTCTTGACTGATGAGTCAATAGATCTGGAGCTGGGTCCAGAATCCAAGAGCCATCCACCGCATACTTCCGAAGGAAGGGGAACCAAACTTGACAGGGCCAGTGTGGTGCGATCAAAATCATTTTGCTTCCCAAGCAGGAGGCCTTCTGAATCACTCTGGGTAGTAGAGGGACTGGGGGGAAGGCATAGAGCAGACCGGAGGGCCAATTGTGGACTAGAGCATCCCTGGGGAGACTCCCCCCTGTGGGGGGATCAGAGTGAAAAAATTGCTGCACTTTGCATTCAGGGGACTGGCAAAGAGGTCGCAGCAGGGAAGACCCCTTGTGAGGCATCAGAATAGCTCTGCTCAGCCTGTCTGCTATCACATTGGACTTCCCCGGAATGTGCGTTGCCACTAGAAAGCGCTGGGAAGCGATCGCCCAATTCCACACTCTCATGGCCTCTCTGCAAAGGGGGTAGGACTTGGTTCCTCCCTGCTTGTTCAGATACCAGACAACGGACATATTGTCGGAGAGAATCGCAATAGTTCCCTTGGGAAGAGAGCTGTGAAGTGCCTGCAACGCTAGAAGCACCACTCTCATCTCTAGAACATTGATATGCAAGTGAACCTCATGGTCTTGCCACGTACCTTGGACCGTCTCGCCCAGATAATGCCCCCCCCACCCTATCTGGGAGGCGTCCATGGTTACTGTGGCAATAGGGGACGGGGAGCTGAAGGGTCTCCCTTGGTCCAGATTGGAAGAAAGAAGCCACCAACGCAGATCTTGCCTGCATCTCTCCGTGATGAGGATCGGGTGGGACAAGAGGCGTTCCTCATATGACCACTGGGCCGAAAGGAGCCACTGAAGTATTCGCATGTGTAACCTGGCCAGCGGAACTAGGAGAATGGTAGCTGCCATTGACCCCAACAACTGAAGAACCCTCCTGGCTTGGGCTTTCCTGCAGGGTAGTAAAGCCAGGACCTGGGCCTGTAACACTTTTATTCTCTCTGTCAGTAGAAACGCTCTCATCTCTACAGAGTATAGCTCTGAGCCGATAAAGGCAACACGCTGTGATGGCAGCAATGCAGACTTTGCCCAATTGAATGAAATCCCTAGAAGATGGCCCAATTTGACAGTAGCCCTCGTGGCTTGAACAAGTAGATGCCTGGTGGGGGCGGTGAGGAGCCAGTCGTCTAGATAAGGAAACACCTGGAATCCTAGACATCTCAGGTGAGCTGTCACCACTGCCAGACACTTGGTGAACACCCTGGGGGCTGTGGTGAGACCAAAGGGCAGGGCCTGGAATTGAAAATGACTGGCTCTCAGCCGGAAGCGTAAAAGATTCCTGGAAGCCTCGTTTATCTTGATGTGATAATAGGCATCCTTGAGGTCAAGGGAGCACATCCACACTCCTTTGTCCAGCAATGGGAAAATGGATAGCAAAGTGACCATTCGGAACTTGAACTTCTTTACAAAGCGGTTTAAACGGCTGAGATCCAGAATGGGTCTCAAGTCCCCTGTTCTTTTTGGCACCAAAAATAACCTTGAGTAAGTTCCTAATCCGATCTGGTCTGCGGGGACTGGTTGGATGACTCCCTTTTCTAGCAGCTTTGAAACCTCTATTGCCACCTGATCCCGTTGACTGGGTGGAACATCCGGGATTTTCCTTGACGGTGGGGGGGGATGAAAAAGGGGAATGGTGTAACCTCTGGTGATCATACGAAGCAGCCATCGATCCTGAGTGATGGACTCCCAGGCCTGAAGATGCTCCAGAAAACGACCCCGACTGGCTCCGGAGACGCACAGTCGGGTAATCCCTCAGGGATGCTGGTAGGAGGAACCACAAAAGGACTCGCGGTCTCCTCTATTGCGGGGGCCTCCACCGCCTCTAGGGCGACGTCTTCCATTAAAATTCCCCCCTCCTCTGCCCCAGGAGGGGGGGTCACTTTGATGGGCAAGGGAAGACTTTTGAGATTTTCTGAACCACATTTTCCCTCCCCATTGAGCCTTGGGATAAGGCCTAGTGGGAAGTGAAAAACGGGCCCCAACGGCAGACAAAGTCTTGCCCTCCTGCTCACATTTAGTGAGGGTGTCTTTCACTTTGGGTCCAAAAAGAGAGGACCCATCGAATGGGGCGTCCGTGAAAGAAGACTTGAAAGCCTCCGCAAAATGACACAAGCGCATCCAAGCTTGCCTCCTAAGGGCTACACCTGAACTCGCTGCTCTACCCGCCCCTTCGGCTGTATAAGATAGGAGCCTCATGGACGAGTTGATGATGGAAGAAAGGGTAGACAGTTGGGCGTTAACAGGCTGAGCCAACGCCTCAGGCAGGTTACCCGACAGGGTATCTCCCAACTCCTTTATGAGATCCCTTTGGAGCCGCGTAAAATGACACAAGTAATTCAGCACCCGCAAGGTAAAGGTCGCTGAAGACAGGGTACGCTTCCCATACCTATCCATACTCCTAGACTCCTTATTAGGAGGATGGATGGATGTAGAAGCCTCCGCCACATCCTGCTGGGTGGCGGACGCCACCACCATGGCATGCACAGGTACTCCCTTGGTCAGAAATTTATTTCCAGATGGCGCAGATAAAAACTTATTGGGGCGGCTAGGAACTGGCTCCACAGAGTCAGGGTGTTCCCACACCCTTCGACAAATAAGATCCAATAATTCATCGAAGGGTGGAGACACCAAGGAGGCGGAAGGCTGGGCTCCGAAGACCGACTTCTCCTCAGAAGGGTTTTTGGAAGGCCAGTCACCCCGCTGTCTCAAGATCTCCAGGATATCAGAGAAAGAGACATCATCCGAGGACGACTTCGGGGACTCTTCTGCATCATCGAGGTCAGTGTCCGAGGTGACAGACTCATCTGGGGAGTCTACGTGCTTCCTCTTACACAACTTCTTCCTGGGAGGCTCTTCAGGGACAGACTCTGAAGGGCCCTCAGAAAGTAGTGGACCACACATGGAGGTATCCTCAGGCCCGGGAGCCCCACTGTCCAGAGATGGGGGGGGGCACCAGAAGCTCTAGTCGCAGCATCTAGGGAAGGAGTTGCTGATTCAGGTGAAGTCACGATGGACTTGGCCAGCGTGCTCCTCAAAGCCTCGAAGGCAGGTCCACCCGAATCGGACGAAAAACCCGCCTCCGAGACCATGACCGGAGTTGGGGTACCCCTAGCCGAAGCACCAAGTGGGATACTCAGAGTCGCAGTCAGAAGCCCCGATGTATCCCCCTCGGGTCCGACTGAGGACACCAGAGTACCGAAACCTGTAGACGGAATGGAAAAGGTTGGAGCCGATGTCGGATCCGAAAGACTCGCGGGAGGTTTCAGAGCCGACCCAGGGACTTCACTCGATTCGGCAGACTCCGGCTCCGACGACACCGAGGTTGTCGGAGGAGGAAGAAACGGAACCAATATAGTAGCTGGCTCCGGAGCCGATTGGGCTGGAGCTGAAAATAATTTAGTTAACACTGGCGACTGGAGGAGCCTCTGGATCACCCTATCGACATCCGAATCCGAGAGCCTGAAGGACTTGGAAGAGACCGACGGGGGCCGAGAGACCTTCTCAGTTGGAGCCGAGATAAAGGTAGGGGAACGGCTCCGAATCGGCTCCAAAAGGATCGGAGCCGAAGTAGGTTCGAGAACTACCGCAACCTCCTTCGGCGCCAATGACCGTGGAGTCGAAGAAGCCGACCCCGCAATAGACAATACTTCCTGCGGCTCCGAGACCAGTGGAGCCGAGGAAGGAGACATATCCTTGGATGGTGCTTCCTGTGGCTCCGAGACCAGTGGAGCCGAGGAAGGAGAAGTAGTCTTAGATCTTTTCTCCAGAGGCTCCGAAGAACTAGATGGAGCCGGAGACTTCATTTTTGACTTTGATCTAGGTTTCTCAGAGGGAGGAGAGGAAGCCAAAGTTTCCTCAAAGGAAGGTTTAATTAAACCCTTGAGGATAAGTTTATTTTTTCTCTCCTCTAACACCCTGGCAGAGAAAGCATGACACACACTGCAGGATTCCTGCAAGTGTATGGCACCGAGACAATATATGCAGTTAGCGTGTCCGTCAGTTAGCGACATTTTGTAAGCACATTTAGCGCATTTCTTAAAGCCAGATGGCTTATGCTCTTTAGGTTCCTTGCCCGACATAAGGAACAATCAATAAGCAGCAACATTATCCAAAAAAAAGACAATCACTAGCACACTCGCAACACAAGGTAGGGAGGGGGGAAGGCTCTAACTTAAATGCTTGTACAATAAACACTCAAGATAGGGCAAAGGCCCTCTAACTCAAACGGTCCTAGCCCGCCAAACAAAAGGATTACCAACCACAACACAATCTGACACAACCAGGGATATAATTGACAACGTAGCTATTAAAATAGCTTTTGATATAATACTAATACTCGAATTTCTCTAATTGAAAGACAAGAAAAGGGTACTTAGCCACAGCCAAGTCGAGACCACGTCGTTACTCTAGGAGCGGCAAACGAGATCTGGGGGTTTGGGCATGATGCATCCTGGGATACAGGGTTAGCCCAGCCAATGAGAGACTTCGTGCTAGTTATAGTGGCCGAGTCGAAACAGATTCTCGGCTCCGAACCCGTCAGTAATGAATGTAGGCGAGATAGGATCACATTACATCTGATATTCAATTTCGATAATCTCAGGAGTCGGCTGACTGGCACTTGCGAACTGCTTCTGCTTCGGGCACCACGCGGCAAGAAAGACTGAAGAAAATGACGTTGGCTGCATCTTTTATACCCCTGGCGCACTGACGTCAGGGAAGAGGCGACAGCAACCAATGCCAGACCAGGACTTTGGAATTCAGGCCGACTGCGGGTAGCCTGCTAGCAGGATAACCCAAGTGTAATGACTGCAACAGTGAAACACGATGAACATCATGCTCTACTGCCCTGAAAGAGAGCAGGGACTGGATTTGCTTTTGAGCCTCTGCCCACTGATTTGGTGGTAGATCTGGGAACCCTTTTTGGGGTTTGAAGGGTGTGGAAAGAGAATTTGTATCCCTGAGACACAATATTCAGAACCCATTGGTCCTTGGTAATGGTGGCCCAGGTGCTTGAGTGAAAGGAGAGTTTTCCTCCAAGGGGTAAGTGAAGGTGGGCAGAGGGGAGGTCGGGAGGAGTTGAGTCATTGTGAGTTGTTACCACATAGTCAGATACATTAGATTAATTTGACTTGTTCAGACAAAACTACTGGAGACAAATCTCTTTTCCTTTTTGAGGGGGTAGCTTGGCTTCCAGTGATCAGCATGATAAGGTCTTCTGCCATTTTAAGCATTTGAGACTGAGGCAAGGTAGCAGGCGGCTGAAAGTGGGTAGTTGGTTTCTTGGGTGTGGTTCGAACCCTAGGCCTAAGGAACCCTGTTTTCGAAAGAATGGTAGCCGTGAAAGAAGACGTCAGTTTGTGTCAAGATTCGGTGGTGCAAATGACTTCCTCAGAAGCCGGTGCCTGCTCAGCAGCTCTGGACTCATCCAAGGTAGAGACGACCACTGGATCCTTAGACGAAGAAGAGTTTTGCGGCATACCAGACTCTGAAAGGGTCTCAGTAGTGGTCTGCGAATCAACTGTAGCGGAAATCGGGGCTGCGAAAGTGCCTCACTAGGTACCAGAGGACTGATGACTAGCTTAACGATAGTGTTGTTGGTAGGTTTGGACCTGTGCGGTCTTGTCTCTGTCTTTACCTTTATGTTTTTTTTGGAAGATCTGCTGTCAGATTGCTTACAGAAGCCATATCAGAATTCAAGGACTGTAAACGAAAATATCTGGCTACAATAAGGGCCCGACAATGGATAGTTCTGGCGTTAAAGCACAGAAGTGACAACGGGGGACATCGTGGTCTGGGCCTAGACAAGTGACGCAGTAAGAGTGGAAGTTTCGGTGTGGTATTTACTTTCCACAGGTGAGACAATTAACTTTTTCTGACATCGGTTAGTGCAAGAAAAAAGGATCCCCAATGGGGTACTTGGCTTTAGAAAATTTCAACTTCCAATTCGGAAATGAAAACTCAGGTAGTGACTGACTGGCACTCGTGTGAACTGCTTCTGCTTCGGGCATCATGGCAAGAAAGACTGATGTAATGGCGTCGGCTGCCTTACTTTATACCACTGATGACCTGATGTCAGTCCTCAAGCAACAGCAACTGACACAGAAATACTAAGTCTCTGGTATTCGGACCGGCTGAGGGCTACCCTGACAGGGATAACCCAAATGTGATGACTGCAACTGTGAAAGATGAAGAACATCTGATGTTGACTCAGTGGTTAACAACTGCAGTTTTGCTGAATACAACGTATGAAAAACAGTAAATCCTAAGTTCTGTTGTACAAAGTAAGTAAACCTTGGCTTGTAGAAGACCCTGACAGGGATAACCCAAATGTGATGACTGCAACTGTGAAAGATGAAGAACATCTGATGTTGACTCAGTGGTTAACAACTGCAGTTTTGCTGAATACAACGTATGAAAAACAGTAAATCCTAAGTTCTGTTGTACAAAGTAAGTAAACCTTGGCTTGTAGAAGATGCCTGGTTAGGGCAGTGAGTAGCCAGCCATTCATATATGAAAAACAGCTAGTCTCATGTGAGCTGCCAAGACAGCCCAGAATTAGGTAAACACCCTGGGGGCTGTAGTGAGAGTAAAGGGTGGTGATCTGAATGGGTACAGACCAGTTAGCAGTTGAAAATGCAGATGACTCCTGGATTGCCTCTCTGTTTTGATGTGGTAATGTGCATCCTGGAGACAAGAAAAATGGAGTACAATCAATTGACCTTATGCATACAAAGCAGGATGGCCTGAATTGTAAATCATCCTGAACTTTGACTTCTGCTATAGTGACTGGGATTAGTTAGATTTAGGATTGGTGCCAGGATCCCTGTAGTCTTTTTTTGTAGCAGTTTAAGAGTCTACTGAACTACATAGTCTTCTTGAGGGGATAAACCTTTGGGAGGATGGAAATTAGAAACCTGTAACATTAGCACCCCAAACACAATTTGTAATATAGTCCAAGAGTTCAGATAGAAGGAAACATGGCCCCAAAATGTGTCGATAGGTGGACAGTTGGGCGATACTTCAGGATGCTGATAGGGCCTATTAAAGATGGAACATTTAGAGCCCTGGTTCTGTGGACTCCCTCTGCCTCTGTGGGGGCACTGTAGTTAAGAGGTCCTCCCTTGCCCTTGGAGGAACTGTTCAGCCACATTTTTTTTTTAAAAGAAAATCAAGGGGAAACAAAGGTTTGATTCCGGTGGTACCTTGGATTTTGTCGTCCTGTTTGTAAGCTGCAGGAAAGTGCATCCTTCCCTGATGCCCTGAACAAAGAGAAACCATCAAAGGGGCATGAAACAATGACATACTGAGGAGGTACATGACATAATATAGTATCATGCAGAGACATCTGATAATAGTTTAGTCAGGGCCGGTTGGTTGTAAAGCATCCTCCATTGAAATTTTTGAGATCTTCTGCAGACACAGAGTTTGTGAGAGTACTGAAGTTCTATCTCACAGCCCTATAAGGTCTAGAGGAATGTGCAGGTAATAGACAACCTCAGGGTGGAAGTATCTGATGTGAACTTGTAAAAATTATCCATAGTGCCAGGCTACTGTAGGGAGGATGGACTGAGGGACTTTGAACACCAGTTCCAGCTTAGTGACATAGTCACTGCCACCTCACTCAGTTGAACTTCACTCTCTAAAGGGGACTGAGGGAAGGGGATGCTGAAGCGGAAAACCAGGGAATCCTGCTCTCATCCAGAAGACAACTCATGGAGGAGCCGGAATGCCAGCTTTCATCAACTGCACCCCTAGGGGAAGATTCCTCTCAGAAAATAGCCACCTTGGAGGAAGAGAGGCAGGATCAGAACAACGGAGACAAAGACCACACCAGCACAAGACAAATTGCTGCCACCAAAATCAAAGAGGGAACCGGAATGAACCTGCACAGGGAACAGAGATCCGGCCTTTGAAGCAAGGTTCCAAACAACTGGACATTGTGGCAGACAAGGTAGACTCAGCAGACACCTCCACGCATCTACCATAAAGCAGAACCGATAAGACCCCCCTTGCAGGACAAGAAGCACATCTCTCCACCGCTCAAGGCAAACTCCTCTGGAGAAAGCCTGACAGAATGGGGGAGGGGAGGGGGGGCAAAGGTCCAAAAACATGGAAACATCTCCAAAAGATGGTTCCATAAACTTAAAAGGCTACTTGGATAACAGGATTGTTCTAGTCTGTGTTCCTGCAAAGGATATGAAGTTTGGAAGTCAAATGCATATCATAGTTAAACATACCTCTTAGAGGAAGAAATCTGGACAAAGCTACAAGTATTGGGTGGACAAAGGCAGAGAATAGGGATACACTTTAGATATGCTCTTACAAACTTGGAAAGTTGAGAGATATGTAACTAAACATCTGTGCCAATCTGTAGAACTTAAGGTCATCACTGTTTTAAGTGAGCCACCATGTGTACAGAGAGGAAGAAGGAAGCCATATCTTTCAACCCTAGGTCAAAAGATCTGGACAAAAGCCTTGGAGAATTGGCAAATAAAGGTTCCAAGAAAAAAGGGGCAGGTTTCAATAACTGTTCCAAAAAATCTAGAAAGGAACTAGCAAAAAATCCATTTGTCAAAACATGTCTAAAGGAGATGAAGTATAAACTCAAAAGTATGCCATTATTTAGTGCCTCAGTGGTTTGCCAGAAAAACAAAATTACTGTGAAGAACAATCTAAAGAGACTGAAATTCTGGACATTCTGCGAGAAAAAGGCTATACATAAAATGAACAGGCAGCTGAATCTTCGGATCCAAAGGATACTTTGCATCTGAAAGAACTACACTGTCCAACAGTTCTGGATCTGACTGCACCGGATCCAAGAATAACCCAGCTCTCTCTCCAGAACAGCAGCTGAGTGTCAGATCCTAGGCTTAGGATCAGTGGGCAGTACTGTCCAGATAGACCAGATTTTTTTTATTTGAAACTTGTGATAGGAGTAGGCAGCCGCAAGGCTCTATGCCTCACAAGGGAAGTCCAATCAATTGGATACGTAGCTTAGGATTTGATGAAGTTGGCAGGTAAATTAAGGGATCCAATGCAACTGGCAGCTAAATTTTTAAAAACTTTGTCAAGGTCCGTACTATTCAGATCCGAGGAGTATTTGGGATCTAAATGAGGTCCTGGAAGCTTCGGAGCCCTCTGTTGCAATTCCATTTAGTTCTTTTTTTTTTTTGTAAAGGGGGTTTGAGCCCCTAACAGAATCATTTATCTGTCTGGTAGAGCACAATGTAAGCACATAAAACACCTCTGCCAGTCTGAAAAATATAAAAGTTGACATTCAAGTGAAACCGAAGGATTGCCAAGATTCTCAAACCTCCAGTCTATTTTGTAGAAAGATTAAAACTCCTGTAGGGATTTTATGAACTTTTACTAGGTAGCCTCAAACCACTTATATTGCCTTCTACAGGTAGCATCCAGTACCACTATGCTACAGAGGGAACTAGCATGCACATAAGACTGGGCATACACCCGGACAGAATCGCATGAAGAGCCTGAAGCTGTGAGGCAGCAAAGTTATCACAGTTACAGTGATAGCTGCCTTAAAGAAGAGACCAGAGACTGGACCAAGGCATGAGACAAAAAAAAACAGACACGCCAACCATCTAGACTGTGGAAGCATGGCCCTTGCACTTTTAGCCAGGAGAGACATAACCATACCAAGACATTTACTGTTAAAAGCAAACATAAACACCTACGATGTAACCGGTGGCAAAATACATGTAGAAACATCACAAACCAAAAATTTACTGTTAAAAAGTAAGCTCTAACACTGTAGGCTGCTAGAAGGTAAAGTTAGCAAGCAGAGAAACACCAATGACATAACCATTGACAAAAACAAGCATGACCAATGGAAACCTAGTCAGACAGGGTCTCTATAAGCTTAAAAAAACAATAATAAATAGCCACGGTGGCTACCTAGTGAGGTACTATCAAAAAAGACAATACTGGAAAAGGTACATGGACAAAAATAGGCAAATAAACTTTCTTACAACTCGAGATTTCAGACTTCTCCTCCTTACTAAATTGGTGGCAAATGAGATCTGAGGAATTAGGGATGGTGTAATGCACTATGAAAAGAGGGAGGAGCGCGAGACTAGGATACAAAGTCTTGGAAATGTGGCCGAGTTGTATTTGAGGACTGGATCAGGGACCCATCAGTTAGGAAGAATGAAAAGGACATCACCAGATCCGAATGTTATCTGCTGTGGTGAGAATTCTTGGATAATTATTTTTCTGATGGGGCTTAAGATCTCCCTTCTTGCTGCACTATTTTGATAGGGTGAGAGGTATGCCCAGGGAACAGAGTGGGGCTGAGATTGTGGTAAAAATGAATCTTGTAACCAGTGTACATTATGGTTTTGATTCACTTGGCTTTTGTGCTGGCCATCCACACCAAGAAGAAAAACAGATGACCCCTGACTGCTTACAGAGTGAGATGATCAGACAAGGCCTTGGGAATTAGAATGCAGCCCTCCCAAAGGTCTATGGCACCCCTGCTGCTGATGACTGTCCCAACCTCTGAACTGCCAACTGCTCTGAGAGATACCATGCCACTGCTGGTTCATTTTAGACTTTCAATATCCTGTTGCATTAAGTCACAATGGAACCAGGGCTGCCATGGGCTCTTCTGTCTTCAAAAAGGTGCGATGTGGAGTTTGGAATTTAATACAGTCATCAGTGTCACTTTCTGACTCCATATCCTACATGTAACCCTTAACTGAGCAGGGCATTAAAAAGGTCAGCTTGTCAAAGAACTAAACTGCCATGCACTGCAGCACAATCCAGTGAAATATGAAGGTCTGTAGCTGACGAAGTTTGCTGATGACTGCAAACGTGGAGCGGTCATAGACTCTCCAAATTATGTCAACATCCTACAAGAGGGTCTTACACAAACAAATGATTGGTGCCAATGTTATGGCCTTACTGCAAGAAAATGTATTATCACTCCTTTTGGTAAAAGTGATGTTTCTGCTAACTACCACATCAATAGCAACACCTTAAGTACGCACTCAGTGGTGAGGGGTCTGGGCACACAGGTTGATGGTGGCCTTACCTTTAACCAACATGTCTCCAGAGTGGTTAGAAGGGCATTCTATATTGCTTGTCTCATAACTAAGGGCATTGCCTCCAGGAAAAAAAAGAAGTTATAACCTCCCTTTACTCTTCCCTTATCAGGCCAATAATTGAGTACAATGCCCCTTTTGGTATGTACCTTTCCAAGCACCTGCAGCAACTGCAGAAACCACAAAGGTTCCTCACAAGGAAAGTTCAAGGTCTTCAGCATATGTCCTATGGGGATCATCTGAAATCACTGTCACTTTATAATGTTTCATACAGATTATCAGAGGTGATGTTTGGCTTGCATACAAGGCAATCTCTGACCCTGCTTTATTGGAAATGCTGCATATCTGTAAATCAAATGATACACAGGTTACTCATTCTAAAGTTCTTAACCTGGTATATGACATTAATAAAATCTGCTGGAGGGACAAATTTGTCTCCCAGAGCTAATTTTCACTGAAACCTCAATATGTTTGAAAAACAGTCTAACTCCATCAAAAACAAGGAAGATGCAGAAACGTGCTTTCCAATCCTGTCCACAGTAAGTGAGTCCTTATTTGGAATACAGACAGAGGACTCCGTGGTATGGAAGTATTTTAAGGGCAGCTGCAGCAAAAGTAAGTTCTGCACTCACCAGAACTTTTGATTTATCTGGTCTCTGCCTGGACAATGGAAACTAAAGAATTGGTCATCTCCAGCATCTATTCTGTCCTGCATTGAACTCCTCACAAGCTTGAACTCCTCCCCTAACCCACAAACTGTATGCAGTACAGGAATTCCCCATACAATAATACACTAAAACACCACTATATCATAAGACAAGGTCCAATGTGAATTTGTAACCTAGTAGGAAATGAAAAACAGCACATCTACAGGTTGCTTAGGAAATGATGATTTTGGTGGGGAAAGGCAGGTGGGTCATTCCAGTATCCAGACAGACACCAGATAGATCCAGCATTCTGGTAAGTACTTAAGTATTTCTCTGGTTCTGTCTAGACACTGGAAAATAATGGATGGAGTACCCTGCTGACTTTTATAATGTTTGGAAAAAGTATATCAGAAGACCAAGTAGCAGACACTGGTTTATTTCTAACAGCAGATTATGAAAGAAGGTATTGTATATGGCCTTAACTCCAAAGTCACTTTCAGCTGTGTGGCCAAGTGTTTACCTGCAGAAGTGCAACAATACAGAATACAATCTGATTATCACTTGGGCAAACTGACCTTGGACATCTTTTGTCTCTTCCTGGCTGGAGAATAGGATACCAGTTGCTCATCCTCTCTGAAGTCCTTTGTACAGTTAAGATAAAAATATGATAGTCTATGAACAGCTAAACTGATATCCCCCTTTGTTGGAATATTCGGGAAAGAAAAAATGGCTAGTGTACAGTCCAGTTCAAACTGGTTTGCATTGCCACCTCTGGCATAAAAGATGGATTAGTTCAGAGTGACTATATCCAAATACAATATATGGGTACTGTGAAGACAAGAGGTGAAGTTAAGAAATCCTTCTTGCTAAACTTATACTTCAGTAGGCCATTTTCCATAACAAAGTCTTAAGAGGAATAGAATTTGCTGATTCAAGAGGTGATTTTGTTAACATTTCTATAACAAAATTTAGATCCCATGAGATGACTAGTTTTACCAGGGGCAGTCTGGAGTAAAAAAATGCCTTTGATGAAGGCTTTGCAGGTCTTATGTGAAGCCACTAAAGTTGACTGATAACCATCATGGCTGCCAACTGAACCTGGGGTAGTAAATGTCCTATGACAGAAAAGGTAATGATGGTGGCCAGAGCAATGCCATAGGTTCTACATTATTCCTATGTATCCAGGTTGAGCACATTTTTCATTTTCCTCTGCAAGTCTTTTTTATGAGTTTTTTGAGATCTAATTAAATTAATAACTGACAAAGGGAACACATGGTTCCTGACCATTACTGCAAGTGGTGAAACCACAGAGTTAGATAAAGAGAGTCCATGTGCAGTTGAGGTCAAATTGATGGTGGTGTCATCACAGAGGGGTACTATAGAAGGAATTTCTTCTCAAGGTTAGGCCACTATATCTGGCATGGTCAGAATGGGGTTACCAGGATGACCTGGGGGCCAGTTGTAGGAGAAAGTGTCTCTTGGTGGCTGCCCAAGTTGAGGAATGTTAGTGAAGAATTGTTGGCATTTGGTAGTGGAAGATGAAGCTGTTCTCAACAGGGTCTTCCCATTTTCAAAATATGTGGTGAACTATTTCCCTGTTGAGAGACCATTTGTGTGAGAAGTATTAGTCTGCTCAACCTGTCCACTATCAGGTTTGATCACTCATGTGTGCACTGCTATTGGAAAGTGGTGCCACAAAACAAGCCCATTGCCAGACCCCCATAGCCTCTCTGCATAAACTGCATGAATGCATTGCTTCTTGCTTATGTACCATACCACTGCAATGTTGTCCAAGAGTATGTGCAGTGCAATGAAAAAGTATTTGCCCCCTTCCTGACTTATTTCTTTGCATATTTGTCACATTTAAATGTTTCAGACCATCAAACAAATTTAAACATTAGGTAACGATAACTCAAGTAAACACAAAATGCAGTTTTTAAGTGATGATTTTATTAAGGAAAAAAAATTATCCAAACCTACATGGTCTTATGTGAAAAAGTAATTGCCCCCCCCCCCCCCATTGTTAAATCATGAAGTAACTGTGGTTAATCAAATTTTTGGGAAAGCTGAGTTCAATTTCACTAGCCACACCCAGGCCTGATTACTACCAGGCCAGTTGAATCAAGAGATCACTTAAATAGAACCTGTCAGACAAAGTAAAGTAGGCCAAAAGATCCCAAAAAGGAAGACATCATGCCGCAATCTAAAGAAATTCCAGAACAGATGAGAAACAAAGTAATTGACATCTATCAGTCTGGAAAAGGCTAAAAAGCCATTTCTAAAGCTTTGGGACTCCAGCAAACCATGATGAGAGCCATTATCCACAAATGGAGAAAACATGGAACAGTGGTGAACCTTCCCAGGAGTGGCCAGCCTACAAAAATTACCCCAATAGCACAATGATGACTCATCCAAGATGATTCATCCATATTACAAAAGAACCCAGAGCAACATCTAGAAAACTGCAGGCTTCACTTGCCTCAGTTAAGATCAGTGTTCATGACTCAAGCATAAAAAAGAGACTGGGCAAAAATGCCATGCATGGCAGAGTTCCAAGCTGAAAACCACTGCTAACCAAAAAGAACAAAGGCTCATCTCACTTTTGCCAAAAAACATCTTTTATTTTATTTATTTATTTTACATTTGTTGACTGGGCTAGTCTAACTGGATATATGTCCATTTTCAGTAGAGGCCCGGGGAGAAAAGTTGCAATATAGGCAATAGTATCTTAGCATACAATATATGCAATAGAAGGAAGTTACATTATATTATTTTAGATTAGACAAAAAACTGTGTAGAGTCACCTAGAAAAAAAACATTACTTCTGAAACACAACCACACCACCATGATAGAACAGAACAGTTCCTCTACACGACAGCACTAAAAACAGCTCGACTGCTGAGACTTGTAAAACCAATAATAGATTTAATATACATGAAACGTTAAGCGCTTTCACTCACAAACATTGTGAGCTTCTTCAGAACAACCAATCATTCGTACATACTGTTTAAATACATAAAAAGGCACCACACTATTTGATAACAGTCCACTATTCTTAAAGAAGCATGATACCATATGAGGTAGATGTAAAAAGTGACATAAAATTCACACATATATAGACTTCACACATATGTAGACATAGTATTCCTGATATACTTAATAAACTTAATAAAAAAATAATACAAACATATAAAATACAAAAATAATTATACATATTTAATTAATTAATGAATTATTTATCTTCTTCTATCCAACAGTGGTTTAATAGATATGAAATCATTTAATCCAGGGGGGATGTTAGCATCAGTAAGTAATTGCCACCATATTTCCTTACAAGCCAAAACATTTTTAATATCACCCCCCCAAGGGTCAGGGATAATGTTATCCAAAATACCAAAAGTGAATTTGTGTTAATTTCCATATTTTTCCACATGCTTAAATAATGCATTTTTGTTGTCCTTAGTCCTGATACTACATTGGTGGGCATATATCCTCTTCTTGAAACACCGCTCTGTCTTACCTATATAGTATCCTGGACATACCGTGCATTTAGCCAAATATATAACATATCTGGTTGCACAATTTCCTTTAACAAATCTAATCTTAGTTCTATTAATGTTATCCAAAATTAAACCTTCACTTTCATTGATAGTGTGACATTGGTTGCATTGTCCACATTTTGTGGTATGCTTATTCCTATTCACTGGTCCCCTATTCCTATCACCTTGCTCTAGATATCCTTTGATGTTTTTCCCCATTTTATATACAAAAGATGGTTTCAAACCTAATACCGCCTTGATTTCATCATCCACCAAAAAAATATTCCACATACTGGTAATAATTTCTTTAACATTGTTGGTGTATGGTCCATACTCTATTACACATGCTCTATTAAAACCATTTGAAATGGATTCTTTCTTAATGTTGGAATTCACCCCTTTTGCCCTAGCTCCCAACAACGGTATGTATTTTACACCCCTTGCCCCTAAGACATATTTCCTCACATCATCTCTACCTGATAATTTATATCTAAAAATAAACTAGTAATAAAATTTAGTTCATCAATAACATCCTCATAATCCGATGTCATGCGAATAGCTCTCACACATTATTATTAATATTGTATTTCATTTTTCTCGGATGATTACTAGAATATTCTAAATAAGAATTAGTATAAGTATTTTTCCTGTAAATTTTCGATTTGAACTCATTAGACCCTTCAAATATGTAGGTATCCAAATATGGAACTCCAGTAGTAGAACTTGTAACTGTGAACTTCAGATACTCACTAATGGTGTTAAGGTAATCCAAAAACTGGTTAAGGCGTTCTCCATCCCCTTCACACAGAATGTAAATATCCAGAAATCTGGAATAATAACTCATGTCTTTGTAAAATTCACTGTTGAAAATAGTCGAGTTCTCCCAATCAAGCATAACCAAGTTGGCATATATGGGGGCACAAGCGACCCCCATAGCTACCCCCTTGGTTTGCCTGAAGAGTTCCCCTTCAAAATAGATGTAATTATGTTCTAACACAATAGACATAAGCTTTAACAATAAACAAGTACTATCCCAGTCTAAATTACCATACTTATAAATGCTGTTTTGGAAGGCTTCCATCCCTTCTTGTTTGGGAATACTAGAGAATAAATCGACCACATCAGTCGATATATATGTCAAATTAGATTTCCAACTATTAACTGGAAAATTTTCAAAAAATTGCCAGGAATCCTTAACCATATGTTCCACTTTGTCGTAAATGTGTTTCAATTTATTGTCTATGACGACACCCAAAGGAAAGGTTTTGGCTTTTAAGGAAATATGGTGGCAATTACTTACTGATGCTAACATCCCCCCTGGATTAAATGATTTCATATCTATTAAACCACTGTTGGATAGAAGAAGATAAATAATTCATTCATTAATTAAATATGTATAATTATTTTTGTATTTTATATGTTTGTATTATTTTTTATTAAGTTTATTAAGTATATCAGGAATACTAAGTCTATATATGTGTAAAGTCTATATATGTGTGAATTTTATGTCACTTTTTACATCTACCTCATATGGTATCATGCTTCTTTAAGAATAATGGACTGTTATCAAATATTTTGGCGCCTTTTTATGTATTTAAACAGTATGTACGAATGATTGGTTGTTCTGAAGAAGCTCACAATGTTTGTGAGTGAAAGCGCTTAACATTTCATGTATATTAAATCTATTATTGGTTTTACAAGTCTCAGCAGTCGAGCTGTTTTTAGTGCTGTCGTGTAGAGGAACTGTTCTGTTGTTCTATCGTGGTGGTGTGGTTGTGTTTCAGAAGGAGTGTTACGGAGCTTTTGTTGAACTGAAACACGGTATTTTTGTTTCTAGAAAAAAAACATTAGATAACATACAATACAAAAAAGAAAAAAATACAAAGAATTGTTATTTTAAATCAGAGGCCTGGTTACAGGCATACAAACTTACTTATGCTTACTTACAATACAGTAGAGGGTGAGTTCATTTAGAGAAGTATTGAAACAGTGCTGAGAGGAAGTCTCTTTTAATACTAGCAGGTGGTTAGCATTCTAGCTACAATAAATAGGAATAATAAGACAACAGAGCAGATAAGTAAAGGGAGTGTGAGATAGGGAAATAGATTTTAGAGCAGGGACACAGCCAGTGTGTTTTGAGATATTCTTTAAGATATTTTTTTGAAGAGTAATGTGGAAGAAAGTGATGAGAGTTCCTTAGGAAGTTGGTTACAGGTTTTTCCCACTGTGTTGGAGAATAGTGAGTCCCCATCCTTGTTACATTTAATAGTGGAGACTAGAAGCTTATTAGCAGACCGTAGTGTTGCCAGATTTTTAGATGGGGTAATCAGACTAGTGAGGATTGGAGTATTCTTAAGGGTGGTAGAGAATCTTTTGGGCAATAGTCAGTTGAGAATGTAGTTTGTTCTGCAGTTCTAGCCATACTAGCTGTTTAAGGCTGTAACAGTGATGGGTTCTAAAAGGGGAGCCAGTGGCAAATCTGGCAATGTTGTTATAGCTGGTTGCAAGTTTGCTAAGGTTATTAGATAGGTTGGTATAAATGGCAGAGGCATAAAACAGGGTAGAGATAAGGTGTGTTTGGGCAATGGTAGTTCTAGCTAATGGTGTGAGGAAGGGTTTGATTCTATAAAGGGAGCCTAGTTTTCTGTTGACTAATTTTATAGTAGTATTAATATGATCATCACAGCTAAGGCTGTGGTCTATTGTAATTCATAAGACTCGGGTTGTGTCAGGGGATATGGTAGTTCCATTGTTAGAAGTTACTGTGAAATGACATTGTGGAGTCCTTTGGTTAGGAGCAAAAAGCAATAATTTATTTATTTTTTTGGGGGGTTCATGAGGAGGCAATGTTGCTTAAACCAATTTTCAACAATATGAAATACAGTTGGGGTGAGGGTCTGGAGTGAGGAAACAGAATTGGCAGAGCATATTAAAGTTGAACCATCTGCATATTGTATGCAGGTGGCTTGTGGAATTTTAGAGTTAAGATCATTAATAAAGATTGAAAAGAGAAGAGGGTCTAATATGGAGCCTTGGGGTACTCCAATGTCGACAGGGAGCGGTATGGATAAATGATTATCCCAGAGAACAGCTTGATGTCTTATCTAAGTATGATTTAAACCAAAGTATTGCCTGTGGGTCAAGAGATAGGGATTTTAGTATATCAATAAGTAGGTGATGGTTAACCATGTCAAAGGCTTTCGACAGGTCAATAAATAGTGCAAAGGAAAGAGAGTTATTATTACGATGTTTGTTAATACAGTCAGAAAAAGATAGCAAGGCAGTGGTTGTACTATGGTGAGGCCTAAAGCCATGCTGACAGCAAGCAAATTATTAGAGAGAAGGTGGATGAGTAGCTGTCAGTGGATACATTTTTCCATAACGTTTGCTATTGGAGAGAGTAAGGTTATTGGTCAAAAGTCAGAAATCTCTGTAGAGGAACCACTCTTATGCAGAGGGATGATGTGTGAGACTTTGTGAGTCTTGGGGATCTTGATGATCCCAAAGACTTTTGGGAAAATATTGTGTGGACTGACGAAACAAAAGTTGAACTTTTTGAGAGGTGTGCGTCCCGTTACATCTGACATAAAGGTAACACAGCATTTCAGAAAAAGAACATCATGCCAACAGTGAAACATGGTGGTAGTAGTGTGATGGTCTGGGGCTGCTTTGCTGCTTCTGGATCTGGATGACTTGCTGTAATTGATGGAACCATGAATTCTGCTCTCTACCCAAAAATCCTGAAGGAGAATGTCCGGCCATCAGTTCATGACCTCAAGCTGAAGTGCACTTGGGTTCTGCAGCAGGGCAATGATCCAAAACACACCAGCAAGTCCACCTCTGAATGACACAAAAAAAAAAAAAAAAAAAAAAAAAAAAAACACAAAATGAAGGTTTTGGAGTGGCCTAGTCAAAGTCTGGACTTGAATCCAATTGAGATGCTGTGGCATGACCTTAAAAAGGCGGTTTATGCTCGGAAACCCTCCAATATGACTGAATTAAAACAATTCTGCATAGAAGAGTGGGCCAAAATTCCTCAACAGTGATGTGAAAGACTCATTGCCAGTTATCACAAACGCTTTTGTTGCAGCTAAGGGTGGCACAATCAGTTATTAGGCTTAGGGGGCAATTACTTTTTCACATAGGGCCATGTAGGTTTGGATATTTTTTTTCCTTAATAAATAAAATCATCACTTAAAAAGTACAGTTTTGTACCTACCATAAATGTAGATGTTCGAAGATCCACATTGCTGCAGTCCTTACACTTGGGTAGTCCGCTGTCCACGGTCGGCCCGAATATCAAAGTATAAGGCTGACGTCGGTCAGGGCGCATTTAACTGACGTCAGGACGTCAGGGTACAAATGCGCATGACCGGTGTCATATCCTCAGTCTTTTCTTGCCCCAGATGTCAGAAGACCTTAAAAATAAAGGTCAAAACCAAAAGACAGCAAACAAATAACCAACCACCCTTGCACTAACTATATGTACAATATATACAATATACACAATATGTACAACCCAACCCACACAACCACCTCCAACTACAGAGGGGAAGGAGGGAGGGTAAATTGGACTGCAGCAATGTGGATCTTCAAACATCTACATTTATGGTAGGTACAAAACTGTACTATGTTCTTCATCTCACATTGCTGCAGTCCTTACACTTGGGTAGAATCCCAAAGCAGAGGTAAGGGAGGATGGCTAACTATAAGGAAGCAGGAGCTGCCAAAATGCCCTGCAAAACCGCAGTGGCAAAACCAGCCCTGGACTTAGAGTAAAGTGGCAGGTGATAATGCCTAGAGAAAGTATGCACAGAACTCCAAGTAGCTGCCTCCAAAATATCCTTGGTTGCCACTCCCCTCAAAAAAGCTGTTGAAGTGGCAGTAGCCCTAGTGGAATGAGGCCTAATCCCAGCTGGAACCTCCTTGCCATGATGGGAATAACAGAAAGCAATGCAAAACCCAATCCACTTAGAAATAGTTTGTTTTGACACAGGCTTGCCCTGAGAACTCAAAGCAAAAGAAACAAACAACTGCTGAGACTGCCTGAACCCTTTAGTTCTGTCCAAAGAATAACGCAACTGCCTGTGCACATCCAAAGTGTGCAAAATCTTTTCCCCCTTATTTTGGGGATTTGCATAAAAAGTAGGCAAATGAATAGTCTGGTTTAAAGCCACACTAGAAACCACCTTAGGCATAAAGGAAGGATTAGTACGTAATGATACCCTATCCTTATGGAAAATCAAGAAAGGCTCAACTGCCATAAGGGCCTGTAATTCAGAAACCCTTCTTGCAGAGGTAATGGCCAACAAAAAAGCAGTCTTCCATGATAAATATTTCAACTCAGCAGTAGCTGCAGGCTCAAAAGGTTGTAGAGTGAGTTTCTCCAACACAAAATTGAGATCCCAAGCAGGAGTAGGAGGTCTTCGTGGGGGTCTTATATTCTTTGCCCCCTAAGAAATTGCTTGAACAAAGGATGAGAAAACAATGGCGGGTCGCAATCATAGTGAGCTGAAATTGCTGCAGCATGAACTTTAATAGAAGAGAAAGACAAACCTTTGTCTAGTAACTCAGTAAGATATTGAAGAGCCACACACAAATTAGGCTCAGAAACATCAAAATCTTTTGCTGCACTCCAAAATAAAAATCTCTTCCATTTATCAGCGTACACTTTCCTTGTACTAGGCCTTCTAGCTTCCAAAATAACATTCAAAACTTGCTGAGGAAGTGGAGGCCCCTTATGGTTCAAAACAGAATATGCCAGGCTGTTAGGTGCAGAGAGTGAAGCTTGACATTGAGCAAATGGCTGTCCTCCTGTGACAACAGGTGTGGTATCGAAGGCAAAGGCCATGGAGGCTTCCGTACTAGACTTCTTAGTAATGGGTACCAGTGCTGTCAAGGCCAATCTGGAGCTATTAAAATCATCCTTGGCTTGTCCTGTCTGACCTTCAGAAGTACCTTTGGGAGGAGAGGCAGAGGTGGAAAGGCATACACATGAAGATTGCTCCAATTGAAAGAAAGAGCATCCACTCTCCAAGCTGTGGGATGAAACCTTTTCGTGCAAAACTTTGGCAGCTGATGGTTTAGTGGAGAAGCGAACAGATCTATGTCTGGAGTTCCCCATGACACTGTCAATATCTGAAATACATGAGGATCCAATTTCCACTCGTGGGGATCCATAATTGGCCTGCTCAACACATCTGCTAAGGAGTTCTGTGCTCCTGGCAGAAACCTTGCCTGAAGACTGAGCTGTAAACTGAGAGCAGTCTCCCACAAAATCATTGCTTGCCTGCATAGAGGATAAGAATGTTCCCCTTGCTTGTTGATGTACCACATGACAGTTGTGTTGTCTGTTAGAATCAACACCTGTCCTGGAAGAAGGAATTCCTTGAAAGCTATTAATGCAAACTGGACTGCTAACATCTCCTTCATGTTGATATGTAGATGTTGTAGTCTGACAGGCCACTTGTTTTGTATCCACTTTCCATTTAGATGAGCTCCCCAAGCTTTGTCTGAGGCATCTGTCGTTAAAATATGACTTGCCTCTGGCCGGGTCACAGAGAGTCCCTTGTTTAGGTGACATTCCTGAGCCCACCACAAAAATTCCTTCTGAATGCAAGGTATTATTTGAATGACAGTGTCCAGATCCTGGCAGTGCTGTGTCCATACATTTTTGAAATACCATTGTAGCTTCCTCATATGCAGTTTGGCATTGGGAAGCACCAGAATACAAGATGCCATGAACCCTAAGGCTTGAAGGACTGTCCTTGCAGTCAGCCCGGACTGATGAGATAGTTGATGGAAGTAAAGGGATAGACTCTTTTGTTTGTCCGGGGTTAAAAAGGCCATCTGGGCTGCTGTATTCAGTCTCACACCCAGAAAGCACATGTCTTGAGAGGGTACTAGACTGGACTTTATTTCGTTCACAGAATACCCTAGGCATCTTAGCACTGCTATCACATATTCCAAATGACGAAGAAGCTCTTCCCTTCCTTGAGCCAGAATTAGGCAGTCGTCCAAATAAGGATAGATCTGTATTCCTTTTAGTCTGAAGAAAGCTATCACTGGAGCCAGAACTTTCGTGAACACTCTGGGCGCAGTAGATAAGCCAAAGGGCAATGCAGAGAACTGATAGTGAGAAGTCCCAGCTCGAAAACGCAGATACTTTCTGCAACCGAGTCTGATAGGAACATGAAGGTAAGCCTCCTTGAGATCCAAAGTTACCATCCAATGATCTTTGCCCAGCAGAGGTAAAAGCTGCTGCAACGTCAACATTTTGAACTTGGGAATGTCCAGATAAGTGTTGAGGATAGATAAATCCAAAATTGGTCTCCACGTGTTCCCCTTCTTTGGTACTAGGAACAGGCGAGAATAAAATCCTAGGCCCGCTTCTGGCAGAGGGACCGGCTGTATGGCCCCTAGTTGGAGCAACAGAGAAACCTGTTTGTGAGCCTCTATTCTTTGTTGAGGAGGAACGTCTGGCATGCCTTTGAAAGGAGGCAAGGTATGGAAATAAAACCTGTAGCCGTGGTGTATGATATCCAATACCCATCTGTCCTGGGTAATTAAACTCCAATTTTCTTTGAAAAGTGCCAACCTTCCTCCCAAAGGTGCTGCCAGACGAGCAGGCTCTGGCAGCTGAAAAGGTAGGTCATCGGTTCTGCTTACGAAAGGACTGACCCCTGCCCTCACCCGAAGCCTGTGCAGGAGAACTCCCTGTTCTAGGCCTGAAAGAGCCCTGAGCTCTGCCCTTACCACGTCTAGATCTACCCCTAGACTGGGAATCATAAGAAGGATACGTCCACCCCTTAGTAGGCCAATTTCTACTAAACTTTGGAGGCTGGACCTGCAAAAAATCTTTAACAGTCTGCATAGACTTAGCCTTGTCTTCCATTTTCTTTAAGACTGTCTCAACAGGAGGACCAAACAACACGTCAGATTGTAAAGGAGCATCCAAAATCCTTGTTTTAACATGTTCAGACAAATTCTGATCCCTCAGCCAGGCGTGCCTGCGAAGAACAGTCCCAGTGGCAGCCACCCTAGACGAGGCCTGTACAGCATCAAAACCACATTGCAAAGAATGCTTACCCACCTGTTCAGAAACATGTACTAAATCTTGCAACTCTTTACAATCAATACCTACTGCCAGAGCATCAACCTTAGACTTCAATTGTGAAAGGAGATAGTTTTGGTATTTCAACATGTGAAACTGGCAATTCAGAGCCCTCATAGCAAGAGTGGAAGAAGTATAAACTTTCTTTCCCCATCTATCCAAGGCCCTAGCCTCCTTGTCTGTAGGAACCGGATTCTTAACAACAGAAGCCTTAACACCCTTAGGCCCCTGGCTAACAGTTTCTGGGTCTGCCCTAGGACACTTAAAAGATACTTGTGAACTTCAGGCACCCTGTAATACCTATCCGCTTAACAGGAGCAGGAGGCAAAGAATCAGGATTAAGAGAAGCCTCTGTAAAACATCTTCCACTACATCCAAAACAGGAGGTATAGCCAAAGGCCTATGCTGGGGAAAAACAGAAATTCCCTAAGCCGTTTCCTGGAATCAGAGAAGTCCTGACCCTCCCACTTAAAATGCTCCCTCATGGAATGAAGAGTTTCTGAAAAGAAAAATCCTCAGGAGGAGTAGCAGAAGGAGTAGAATCATCCACATCAGAATCAGAATAAGGAGAGTACTCCTGCAAGTCTTCAGCCGAAGACTCTGAAACATCTGAAGCTTGCTCAAAATCCCCCAGCTCAGGCTCCACCCTAGGTCTCTTAGCAGGAGGGGGCATAGAACCCCTAATCAAAGTAATCAAATCTTCTGCCATTTTAAGCATATGCCTCTTGGGCATAGTACCTGAAGAGCTAGGGGTAACACCAACTGAAGCTAAACCTGGCCTGCCCCTGGGAGAAGCCTTAGAAACAGAAGGAGAGGGCCTAGCCACCTTAGGAAGGGAGGGGAGTATAGTAACCTGAGAAGCCCCCTCAGCCTGACTTGCCTCCTGAGAGGCCACATCTTGCAATAATAAGGTCTCACTCTGGGAACACAAAGAAATCTCCGGTGGAGCCACCGGCTCCACCGACACCTCTAAAGAACCGGCGTCCGGTACAGACGGTTCTTCAAGCCTAGGCTTAACTGCCTTGTCCTTGCGTCTCTTCGAGGAAGCGGGCGTCGGAGCATCCGACAGCATTTTATAATTGCACCGCTTCCCAAAGACTAACCTTGCACAATCCAACCTTCTCTTTATAGTGCATTTATTAAATCTAGCACAAGAGCGACAGCCAACAACGTCGTGCTCAGGCCCTAAGCAAGGAATACACAAAGTATGATAATCTCTATGCGGTATCTGTTTCCCACAAGAAACGCAATTATTAACTTTTTCTGACATCCGATAAATGACTGAGGCAAGAAAAAACTAAAATATTCCCCAACGGGGTACTTAGCCAACTTTGAACTCGGTCTGAAACTTCTAAATCGAAAAATCTCAGAACGCCAACCGGCACTTGGAAAGCTGCTTCTGCATCGGACCATGCGGCAAAAAAGACTGAGGATATGACACCGGTCACGCGCATTTGTACCCTGACGTCCTGACGTCAGTTAAATGTGCCCTGACCGACGTCAGCCTTATACTTTGATATTCGGGCCGACCGTGGACAGCGGACTACCCAAGTGTAAGGACTGCAGCAATGTGAGATGAAGAACATCTGCATTTTGTGTTTACTTGGGTTATCTTTGTCTAAAATGTATATTTGTTTGATGATCTGAAACATTTAAGTGTGACAAACATGCAAAAAAATAATCAGGAAGGGGGCAAATACTTTTCCATTGCACTGTATAATGAACCCCAGAGGCACAGAGTCCTGAAATGCCTGCAATACTGGGGAGAACCGCTCTCATCTGCAGAACACTGATGTGGAGTTGAACCTCTTCTGGCACCCTCATTCCCTGGACCATCCTGTTTAAGTAATGCTCCCACCCTAGGATGGATATGTCTATGATAACTGTGGCATTTGGTTGTGCAGTGATAAATGGTGTCTCCTGTAGAGAGACTGCATAGTCTCATCCACCAAAGTAAGCTCTTGATTCATTGTCTTTGACATTTTCACTCTGAGTCATGGGCTGCAATGCTCGATTCCCCATTGACTTCAAAGAGTACACAGCAAAATCCTCATGTTTGTGCATTTGGAACCAGATAAACTGCAGGTGCTACAAAAGTCCTACCAATCTGAGAATGGAAGTGGCAAAAGGCTGAGTGTCTTGTGTTACAAGTTTAACACTTCTCTAAACTCCTTGCTAAGGCAAAATTATTGTTTCTTTCAGAATATCCAACTGCCACACTACAAAAACTACATTTTAAGAGGGATCCAGTTGGGATTTGGCCCGTCTCCATGATCCACAAGTACATGCAGAGCTGAGCAGGTACCATCATGCAGGCTGATAGGAGACAACTTGTCTATACAATATAGAGATAAATCTGTACTCCAATAAGTCGGATGTGTATTATGACTATAACCATTTTTTGTAAACACCCAATGGGAACTGTGTGGGGAGTCTGAAAGGCAGGTTCTGAAACTGATGATTAGCTTCTACCTGGAAACTGAGGAATCTTCTCGATGCTTTCACTATTTCTATACATAGAAAGGCATCTTGAAGATCCAGACAGCACATCCAATCTCCTGTGTGAAGACACAGCAGCCTCCTTATTCACAAACTAGCTCAGTCAATTTATATCAAGAATAGGTCTGAAGTCCTTTGTCTTTCGTGTCTCCAGGAAGAACCTGGAGTAAAATTCATATAATTTCTAGTCTGGAAAGAATCCTCCTGAACTGCTCTTTTAAGGAGGTTGTTCTCGACCTCCCTCAAGGCTACTTTCCATTGGTGGGGTATAACTGTAAAAGGATTGAATGGTAGGACTGTCAGTATTTCCAAAAAGGGAATATAACAGCCTGTGGATATAATTTCCCTTATCCACTTGTCTGATGCGATAGACATCACACCAAAAGGTGTAGGGAAAGACAACCCCCAACCGTGTACAGAGTGGGACAGTCAGCAGCCCATCAGGATTCATACGGACCAAATCCCTCAAAGGATCCTCTAAAGCAAAGCAGGATAGTCGGCAGTCCTTCAGGATTCATAGGAGCAAAATCACTGAAAGGCTCCTCTAAAGCAGTGGTGGTTGGGACAACCACTGGCTTTTGGGTGGCAGCTTAATTGGACATCCGGTCTAACCTGGAAAATCCTATCCTGCTATTATCTGTTCTGGAGGTCCTGGGAATTACAAAATCAGATGTTACGTCTTTCTTAGAAGCTCCTTTTTAATACCACTAAGGAGTCCATTGTACCGGCCAACTCCTGATAGGAAGGGGAAGATGACCTAATTGGTGAGGCTATAGTGGAAGGAGCTAGCCTGGGTGAAGGGGAAACATGGGTACTTTTGGAGGGGTTGGCTTCTCTAATACTAGGAGATATGATTCTTCTGAGTGCTTTTCATTTTTTTCAGGTCTGGATACATTGTGAGAACTTAACAGAGTCCTACTGAGAAGTTGTCTTCATAACTGCTACTACCGAATGAAGAAGGCCTCTAAGGAACAGCTTACTTTTCCTTTCAGAAAGGGCATAAGAACTGAAGTTTTTTTTCAGATAGTGCAGACAGCGCCTAAATGGGAAATGCCAAAGCAGACAATGTACAAATCATGCAAGTCCTGTGAAGGAATTTTATGCCTGCGCATTTTACACTTTTTGAATCTTTGCTTAAGTCTCTTGTCCATTACCGTAGAAGGAACTAAGGACATCAACAGACTTAACCACTAATCAAAAGAATAAACTCAGACCAACAACACTAGGGAGATAGCTGTGGGTAACTACTCTAGAACAATAAGACAGACTAACCAACGTGCTCTACTATTTCAATGAATACAATCCCTGTCTACTAATTACTATTTTTTAAAATCTGCAAGAAAAACCCAGCCAAGCTAGAGTTTTTAATGCGTGATACCTTAAACCTCAAGTAATGGAGACCCATGGGATATAGGCAAATGACCTCTTAAGGGCATCAAGGGTTTCAGCTACATGGCTTCTGACTGTCAGTGACTTTTTTTTTATTTTCAAGTCTTTTTGATTACATTCAGGCCACTAAAGTAAAATCCTACTTGCTGTGCACATGCATGTTTCAGCCTTTTTATTGACTTCATAAGCACAACATATGTGGCTATTTTGTCTATACTTCAGAAACACAGGGTCTTTAAACCCAGCTGATGCCCATAATCATTTGTCTGAAAGGGGCAAAAAAGACAGTTGCTATGCTGAAGAACAGAAAAGAACAGCAGGTGTCTGATGAGGATCTCAACAGGAATGAAGGAAAGACAGACAGGAAGAAAAATGGGAAAAATAGTAAGAGAAGCACGCAGTAAAATGTACTACCTGATGCTAAAAAAGGACCTAAGAAAGAACACATCCACCCCAAAAAAGGAAGATTATTTTCCCTCGAATGGATGAAGATGATACTGCGACAATGACATCGAGATATAGAGAGTTCCGGTACTCCACAGGATTTATAGGCTAGGGGAGGAGTTAAAGCTTGTGAGAAGTTCATTTCTGGGCACAAATAGTGCCAGAGGTGACCAGTCCATTAGTTTTCAGTGTCCAGACAAGACCAGAGAAATCAAATGAATTAGGCTTAGGAGTCAACCCATCAGTTGCAATTATTAGGAGGGCAGAGGATCGTCTAGTTTCCTTAGGAGAGATGCTATAACATCAGCACTCTATCACACAGTCTTGGCCATAGGCTGAAACATTTTATCTGCAGGAGAATCCACCTCAGAGAAATCCTGAAGGTACAAAAAGCCTCCCATATGATACCTTGTGGTGCATTCTGTGTGGCCTGTGAGCCATCCCCCTATCTTTTCTGCCACATCATCTCAAGGACCTCCTTAAATTTGGGGTCATCAGTGGGAACTGGGGAAGTATACATAACTTTTTGCCTTTGACTTCTAGGGTATGATGAATCTTCTGCAGATTAAGTGCCTCCTCCTCCTGCACTTGTGCTTCCTACCAAGCCATGCACTAGAGGAGCCCAAGGATGACAAGGAAGCTAAAACATGGGCAGGTATCTAGGATGGACTTCTAAAATTTCTATCCTGCTCAGAGTAGTGATACATGGGCTAAATGTGCAGTCAAATAAATCTCTCTTCTGAAGTTCAATACTGAAGTAACGAGCACTGAGCTAGGCATATGCAGAACAGATAACAGTGATGTTGCCGATATGGTACAAGCAACTGCACTGTCCCAGCAACCGAAGGCCAAAGTCTATTAAGGCCAACATGCAGAGTATCAGTGCTGAGCCCAACCTCAATACCTCAACCCTTGCAAGAGGGTCAGTACACCCAGAATTTCAGAAGTCAATACCAATGGCACTGACCCTGAAAGCCAGAAGGCACCACCACTGAAAGAACTGGTGCCAAAGCTGAACCTGGAAGATCAAAATATTAATCCCAGGGTTAAGGGAACTTTGCTATTGAAATCAACAATGAGAAAACCCATGGCTCAAAGAACAGAGCTACAGCTGGTATTGACAAAGTTGCTGACACTAATCCAAACACGTAAGGCTCAACTCTGTCTTCCACTGGACCAGAACTTAAACATGTGCTGGTGAGGACAGCCAAAATGACCGCAGATGAAAAAAATGTCAAGTCCCTCAATCCACCTTAATACTGGAGGGATAAGTAGTAATAGACATATTCTGCCCAGCCTGATAAATGCTTTCATGATCATCTCACAATTCAAGCTCTGCAGCAGTTACAGTACAACTTTTAAGGACCTTGCTGAATAAAGTCTCAACTTGGAATGTTCTAACTTCTAAGTTAGTAAGAGAAGACATACTGTCAAACTTCCAACTTCACTGGAAGCATAACAGCCACATCTTTGACTGGAATTGGATATACACCATGAGAATGACTACAGGATTAATGCTCATTAGCTCCTGGCCTCTTATTACTAGGATCTTGGGAGGAATTTCAGGCTGACATATTGGTCTATGTTTCTTTGTTCTATCTCCACCCCTGTTTCTGGAAGTCTTATCTCTGAGCACCACAGCTTGAGCTGTCGTGGTTAGCACAGCAGACATAAAAATGTTGCCAAACGTCAATGCTTCATCAGGTGCAACCAAAGGACTTCAATTCATATTGAACACCTTCAATTTATTCTTCTTCTCTTTCAGTGTAGACAGAATAAATCATTTATAAATGCCAAATGGAACTATGAAATGTTCCTATAAGCAGTATACGTGCAAGTTGCATTCATTGTGAGAGGGAATATGCCTGATGTTTACATTTCTTAAAGAAATAGCTCCCAACAATGATCTGTAACACTGAAAACAGCAGCAAACAGCACCAATCAGCAATGTAACTGGAAAATAGAGACACTGTTTACTCTTAATCTGAGTTTTTATCTCAGTGAAACATTTATTAAAATCTATAACTGCATAAGCTACAGTAAGTACATAAATATATACTAATGAAAAACCACAACTACAATACGCATTCATTGTGAGAGGGAATATGCCTGATGTTTACATTTCTTAAAGAAATAGCTCCCAACAATGATCTGTAACACTGAAAACAGCAGCAAACAGCACCAATCAGCAATGTAACTGGAAAATAGAGACACTGTTTACTCTTAATCTGAGTTTTTATCTCAGTGAAACATTTATTAAAATCTATAACTGCATAAGCTACAGTAAGTACATAAATATATACTAATGAAAAACCACAACTACAATACAGAAAGTAAAGGGTGTGGTGTGAGAACACCAAGGAACATAAAAGTAAAGGAAAATATATTTTTTGAGCCCAAAAAATTCTACGTATGGCAACAATACGTTTTATTTTCAGATGTTAGGCAACAATACCTTCCACAGCAATAGCAGACATTTTAGTGGCATCTTGAGAAGTTTCCTTCAGCAACACTATAAAAATTCATTTTGGTGCTTTCGGACAACTCTCCATCACAGCAACCACATATTCTCTGTAAACTACATGCACTTAAAGAGTTAACATCTGTAGTTTGAATTCTGTTTGAAACATTACTGTACCAGATCAGGTTTTCCTCCATCCTTTCTGTCCTTGTGTTGCTGGTCATTGTGTATCTTGGCTGGCTGCCCACTGTTAATAATTACCAAGTCCAGAAGTTTCTACATATAGCATCAGTACCTTTTATTTCCAGATTTCAGGCAGCAATAAGTTCAATAGCAAGAACAGGTAGACTGCACAGGCCGGAATGACTACATTGAGACACTGTTGTGATTCTCTTTTAAGGTAGGAAACGCAGGAGTTTTTATAATGAGATAACTAAAGAAAGCACTCTATGAAATAGCAAAGCAATGGCTAATGGTGCTATAAATTATCAAAAAGGGAGTGTCCCACTGAGGTGCTGGCAGGGAGGGATGGGCGCTCCTATCCCTGGTGAAGGGCATTCACCTACACCCGCCCTGAAGGGAGGCATGGTCGAAGAAGTGATACATCCCCAAGTAGAATAGAAAAATGCAGTGGGGGGGGGGGGCAAGGGCAGGTCATTAAAAAATCCACCAGCAGAGGTAGTCACTGGAATGACTCCTCCCTTCAGTTCTGATTATGAGAAAGCCAGGGGATGAAAGGAGGATCTGGTAGATCCAGTGATACATGAGAGCACTGGGATAGCTGGAAAGTATGAAGCAAAAAAGGGGACGTAAATAAAACAAAATTTAAAAAAAAGGATGTGTCCTTCTCAGGTGTAATCAGGCATGTGTAAAATCAATGTATTAAGTTACCAGAACTTTCCAGTACATACTAAAGTAGGCAGGGAAAAATCTCCAATCAGAACAGCATAAAATGTTTCTTCTCTTTCTGAAGCATCAGCAATTGCACCACACAAACAGGTCCGGATGGAGAGTTGAAGAGTCAGCAAGCAAAGGAGACTAGTACTGCTGAAATTGAATTCATCTTCAAGTCTTGGTGAGTACCTTCGCGAGGTGGACCCTGTTTTTCACAAAATCTCACCAAGGCGACACTGATGTATAGACTTTATTTATATAGCATATATCATGGACAGAAGTAAATAAAAAAAAAAAAAAAAAAAAAAAAAAAGATAACTGGGTGCACAAGACCCAGGATAAAAAAGTGCCCAATTATGGTAGGCGAACTGGTGCCAGGACTGGAAAAAATGACAGTGTAGAATCCTCAAAATACGGAAACATTCTACAATGGGGCCAGGCCAGGCTCAGTGGGAGGATGGCCCCCTGTTGTAGAAGGAAGTAACAGTCCACAAAAACAACAACAATTGATTGGCCAAAGAAGAGCCATAAAGAATATAGAGTGGACTATTGAGGATAAGAAAGAAATTATGTATTGTTACTATTATGCAAAAAGCCCAGAATTTCCAGACACAAGATATACAAAACAATTGAGAGCGAAAAAGAGGAAAGAAAAATACGTCCACAGGAAAAACTGTTACAAGCTTCAAATAAAAATTCATTAATACAACAGATTTTCGAAAAACAGTATATAGATTAAGTAGCTTTGATCTCTTTGGAAAAGGAAGCCTCTGAGGAAGTGAAAAAATATAAACAACAAAACCTAGAGATATTTGAAAAATGTAAAAAAGAAATATGGAGATGGAAAAGAAAGAGATTTAATATGGTGCAATATTTATGCAAAGGAGAAAGCCAAGTTAACTAATATGGAGAAGGCAGTCTTAAAGATATTTGAAGAAAAACACAGGCAAAGGCATTCAGATATGTAAAATTTCACAACAAAAAGACAAAGTACAAAGATTCAATGTAGAAAAGACAATTAGTAAAGCAAAAGTTAAAGAAATAGAAGTTGAAATGGGGTATCTGTGAAGTGAAGGATTTAAAGTAGAAGGTCTAAAACAGACTTCATCACAGTACGATGGAGTGAGTCCCCAGAATAAGGAAAAGCAAGATGATCAGGAGACATGTGAAAAAGAAATATGGACAGGGGAAAGGAAAAGAGAATTAATATGGTGTACTATTTATGCAAAGGAGAAAGCAAAACTAACTAATACAAAAAGAGCAGCAGCAAAGATATCTGAAGAAAAATATAGGCAAAGGAATCCAGACATGGAAAACTTTACAATACAAAAAATAAGAAGACTAAGAGGAAAAGTAGAAAAAGAGATTAGTAATGGAGAAGTCAGAGAAATCAAAATTGAGGTAATGGAACAACTGCAAAGAGAAGGATTCAGTGTAGAAAATCAAATGCAGAAAGCACCACAACAGGATAGAGCAATGGATATCCAAATTAAGGGGAAACCAGTGGAACAGGAAGTAACTGGTCAGGTGCCATATCAAGATATTTTGGAGCCTTCCACAGGAAATCAGTATAAACATTCACTTGAAGCTAGACAGCAAGGAAAGGAACAGGAAACTCTGACACAGTCAATGTTGAGGAGAGATAGGCCAGTGAGTTCCCATATGACAGAACAGATGACACAGGATGAAATTGAAGAGAATGTGTCACAGGAAGATGCTATAGAACTTTCTATAGAATGCCCACAGGAAATGGAAAACAAGGGATGTGCCCTCAGTATGGAAGAAAAGGAGTTAAGAGAAGAGTTGCTTGATTTAATAGACAAAGACAGATATATCAAGATCAATGAGAAAAATAGAGCGCAGAAGATTAATAAAACCCCAAAAGTCAGAAGCTTGATAAAACAAATGAACACAGTAATTAGGACTGTCCATAAAGACCCATGCAATATAACAGAAGTAAACAAAATATATTACTGTGCTGCTAAATTAATAACTGATAAAGTTCTACCACAGGAACATAGGGTAGCGAGGGAAAAGAGGGGGTGAAAGTGAATACCATCATGGAAATATCGAATAGAGAAAACTATAAAGCAGTTAAGACAAGAAGCATCATTGTTAGAAGATTATAGAAGAGGGAACAGATCAACAAAAATATTAAGAAAGATAGATGTGATAAAAGCAATGCACAGTATTAGAACAGACCAGGATCTATTATGCACTATTGGAGATAAACTAAAAATTTCAAAACAGGCAGAAAGACTTAGAAGATATGAAGATAAACATAAGGGAAAAGGACAAAATGAACAATTTACTGATGAACAAAAAAGTTTTATAGAGAATTGGGAAATAAGGTAAAAGGAATTGCTAGACTGTCAAAAAAAAAGAGGAAGTAGATACATTTTGGATAAGTATCTATGAAGATCTTGTGGAACTTAACAAAGATGCTAAATGGATAGACGTAAAGGAAAGAATAATAAGTTTAAAGGTACAGGATATGAAATGGGATGAAATAACAGCCAGAGAGATTGGAATAAAGTTGGGAAAAGCCTCTAACTGGAAAACCCCAGGCCCAGATGCAGTACCTAACTTTTGGCTTAAAGTATTAACTTCTTTGCATGGGGATGTAGCCATGAGTAAGAACTATTTATATGCGCACCCCGAACATACACCGCACTGGTTAACAACAGGAAAAACAATGCTCTTAAGAGTGAACCTGCAAGCTACCCTAAAAATTATAGACCAATAACTTGTCTTCTGACAACGTACAAAATATACACGGGAATTGACGCCGACAGAGTTTATAGTCATTTAGAAGAAAACTCAATTATGGCAGTAGAACAAAAGGACAATAAAAGAAAGTCATATGGAACACAGGGCCATTTGTTGTTAAACAAAGTTATTGTGGAGCATTGTAAGAAGGGGAAGAACCCAAGTATAACATGGATTGACTACAAAAAAGCATTTGATAGTATCCCACATTCATGGATAAAAGCGTGCTTAAAATGTATAAGATACACCCTACATTGACTGACTACATTACAGTAACCATGAAACAGTGGCAGACTACTTTGCAATTAAGCCATGATAAAGGACAGATTATTATCCAAGGGATAAAAATTCAAAGGGGGATATTCCAGGGTTGACTCGCTGTTACTCTTGCTATTCTGCATTGCCATTAACCCATTAAGCTGTTTACTTAACAGCTTAGGCCATGGCTATAATTTGGCTTCTAGAAAACAACAAAGTCTAATGACTTATCTTCTCTTTGTCGATGACTTAAAATTGTATAGCTCATCAGACGAGGAATTGAAAGCAAAGCTGCAGGTTGTCAAAACTTTTTCAGATGATATTGGAATGTAATTTGGTCTTGATAAATGTGCAAAAGCAACCTTTAAAAAAGGAAAATTGCAGCACGAGAAAAACATCAGTTTGGGACAAGAATGTGATATAAAAGAACTTGAGCAAGAGGGGGTGTAAAAATACTTCGGAATTGATGAAGGATCAGCAATAAAACATGAACAAATGTGAATAAAGCTTAGTAAGGAGTACTTTAGAAGACTTAAATTAATTCTGAAAACAGCATTGACACCTAAGAACAAGATCCAAGCTATAAATCAATTTGCTCTTCCTGTCCTAACTTATAGTTTTGGAGTGATTGACTGGCCCCAAAAAGTGTTGGATAGATTGGATATTAAAACAAGGATGCTTCATGCTCACCAAATGATTTATAAAAATCAGTGTATACCAAGATTATATATCCCCTGTTCTGAAGGAGGGCTGGGCCTCCTTGAAATTGATTACATGTACAGATCTGCAATCGTGGGGCTCCACACACATCTACTGACCTCACAAGATCCAAATGTGGTGAAAGTTTTGAAACATGAGGAGAATAAATCTAAAATGACATATCTGCTTAATTTAGCAGAAGCATATCGACCTCAAGCAGGAATGGATATCAAACCAGAAGTGGATAAAAACCAGGCAACAACTGAATGTGCTAAAAACAAAAGAAAGAATATAAGGTGAAGGACCAGGTGAAAAGGCAAGAAATGTGGAAAAAGTATAAATATAGTTGAAAGTACAGAAAACTTCTGGAAGAGCCTCATGTTAATCAAGAACAAATGCAGGAATGGTTAAGGAGAGGTGAATTTACATCAAGAAACGAAAGGTTAATATTGCCAGCCCAAGACAGTGGGCTATGTACATACTGGTTTACTAAGTCCATTGAACATGTGGGAGAAACAGACATATGTAGGTTTTGTGGAACCGAATTGGAAACAGTCACACACCTTATTGCTGGTTGCGACTCTCTATTGGCAGAGGGACTGTATGCTGAAAGGCATAATAATGTGGCGAGTTTGTTACACTGGAGATTGTGCAAACATTATGGTATTGAAGTGGCTGAAAAACACTGGAAACATGAGCCACAGAGAATCACAGAAAATGATGAAGTTTACATCACATGGGATCACCCAATACCAACAGTCCAAAAGATAGATGCTAGAAAATCGGACATAGTGGTCCCAGAAAAGAAAGACAAAAGTAGCATGGATCATTGAAATCACCACACCTAGTGACTACAGTGTCTTGTGTAGAGAAAGACACAAAGTCATAAAATACCTCGATCTGCAGGCAGAAACGAGAGCCATGTGGAAGATACCCAGACAGTTCCAATAGTAGTAGGAGCAACTGGTCTTATAAAAAAGAATTTACAATTGTACTTAGATACGTTACCAATTCATGTAACACTGTACAAATTGCAGGAGGAGTCATTACTGGGCACATTGTGGGTACTGCAAAGAGCACTTTTGGCTAACATCAAAGAGTGAAACAATACTAATTTCATGAACTTTAATCGTACTTTGACTTAGGAAAGGGGTCCATTCCCATCATGGTATTAGAAACCCAAAAGACTTGGAGAAATTAAAACCAGGAATATAAGAGATTGCCCAGTTATCCTGTGTGTTAGTCCAGCTTGTAACTATAGTTATAAAACCACAGATTAACATGTACAAATATACACATTCTTTCCCAAGCCATCAAGAACTGACCTGATTATTGATTGAAAATTAGCAAAACAAACAGAAAAAAAGTAATAACTATTTTTTTATCAAAGAATAAACAGATTTTGAATAAGCATAGGCTGGGGTAATTTCTCCAATACTTGCTAATAGAGCCATAAAAGAGATCCAGGGAAGAAGCTAAGTTTATAAAGCATTATGGATAAAAACATCATGGACTAGCAGCCTGGGAAATTTTAGATGTTGAGCTTGTAACGGACCTGTGGTTTTAGTCCTGTATTTTCAGAAAATGGGCCCAACCTCTTCAACCCATACTTTACAAGCCAGATCAGTATGAAGTGTGAAGGCAGAAAAGTTCAGAGGGGGAAGTATACCAAGGCAGACCTTGTGGTAACTAGATGCATGTTGTTTGAACAGAGTTATAAAAGGGATCAATTATTTTTTTTGCTACCTGCATAATACCAAGCAGAGAAAATGGTAAAGGTGTCTGGCAGTGACTTGGATGAAGGAGATGGAAAATATTCTTTCAGAACTTTTTGCATTATGGACATGCTAGCAGTGTTGGTTGTAGAAGAATGTCTTTTATGCCAGCCAGAACTGCATTCTTTATATTGTTACAGGTACTACTGATAGATGGCTTGTTTTAGAGTATCTCTATGTGGTCTCTGTTAAAAACAATGAATGGACATCCAGTTATTTACCTGAGGCATCTTTTGCCATGAGGGAACATCTTACTCAAAGCAATGAGACAAATTTAATGAGAAAAACTTAAAAAAAAATGTAGTGAAAAAAACAGTAGTGAAGTAGGACACAGCCTCATCCAATGGGTGCCTTTACAGCAGCAACCACCAGATGGACTTAAAGGATAGGGTTAAAGATAGATGAATGTTACTTGCTCATATTTATGGAATTACTTTGATAGTTCAGCTGGCAGAGCAGAGGACTGTAATGATCTTCAAAGGCATCAGGTCACTGATTCAATTCCAGCTTGAAGGAGCTTGATTTAAAGGAGAGGACTGGCATGACGGTTAAGGTCTTAACTTTAAAGCTACAAAGTATATGGTTTGATTCTGACCTCTGGTTACAGGGCAGGTACGTAATAAGTCATCAGATTGATAACCAAGTATTTACCTATGAACTTATTTGTGGGGGTTGGGAGTTGGCATAACAGTTAAGGTGAACACCTCACAGACACAAGTTAAAGGATTTTATTCTCGCCTTTGAAAAGAAAATTTGCTAGGATTAAAAAAATGCCCTACAAGGGCAGCTAGCCTAGCACTTACATTTGAACCTAACAAAATACATCTGAACATTGCTTTATTTTCACATAACTCAGTACCAAAAATATAGTTAAGTAATGATTAAGGACATCCACCATAACACAACCCAGCACTATGCTTTGCTGCAGGACTAACAAGGATTTGATTATAATTTAATAACCTATGATTTTTCTTTTTTGTTGTGAGTAAACTAATTTGTCTGACCTCATGGAGCTGGGGCTTTGAATGACAAGAACATCCATGGATAAATTCCACCTGAAAAGACCACCACCCTGAACAATGTGCTTAGAGTTGATGTTTGTAGATAGCCAATGAACACCAGCCATAGTGGCTTAGATATACTTAGATACATACCACTGATGTCAAAATCAGTAAAGTTAAGCTGATAACTATAACTGATTCCCTAATTATAGACTACAGAATCTGACAATAAGGTACAAAACAGATACAGTGGATATAAAAAGTATACACACCCCTGTTAAAATGCCAGTTTTTTTGTGATATAAAAAAAGGAGACCACATTAAATCATTTCTAAACTTTTCCCACCTTTAATGTGACCTATAACCTGTACAATTCAATTGAAAAACAAATAAATCTGTTGGGGGAAAAATATAAAATATAAAAAATAAAAAAATGTACAATAAGCTGGTTGCATAAGTGTGCACACCCTTAAACTAATACTTTATTGAAGCACCTTTTGATTTAATTACAGCATTCAGTCTTCTTGGATAAAAGTCTAACAGCATGGTACATCTTGATTTGGCAAGATTTGCCCACTCTTCCTTGCAAAAGTGCTCCAAATCTGTCAGATTGCAAGGGCATCTCTTGTGCACAGCCCTCTTCAGGTCACCCCACAGATTTTCTATTAGATTTAGGTCTGGGCTCTGGCTGGGCCATTCCAAAACTTTAATTTCCTTCTGGTGAAGCCATTCTTTTGTTGATTTGGATGTATGCTTCGGGTCACTGTTGTGCTGAAAGGTGAAATTCCTCTTCATCTTCAGCATTCTGGCAGACGTCTGAAGGTTTTGGGCCAAAAGTGACTGGTATTTGGAACTGCTCATAACTCCTTCCACCTTGACTAAAGCCCCCGTTCTAGCTGAAGAAAAGCAACCCCAAAACATGATACTGCCATCACCATGCTTCACTGTGGGGATGGTGTTCTTTTGGTGATGTGAAGTGTTGTTTTTGTGCCAAACATACCTTTTGGAATTGTGGCCAAAATGTTCAACCTTGATCTCATCAGACCATAAAACATTTTTCCATATGCTTTTGGGAGACTTGATATATTGTTTTGCAAATTTAAGCTGGGCCTGAATGTTTTTGTGTGTAAGAAAAGGCTTCCATCTTGCAACCCTACCCCATTGTCCAGACATATGGAGAATACGGGAGATTGTCATAAAGTAGTACACAACCCGTACTTGCCAGAAATTCCTGCAACTTCTTCAGTGTTTCTGTAGGTCTCTTGGCAGCCGCCCTGATGAGTTTTCTTCTTGTCTTTTCATCAGTCTTGGAGGAACATCCAGTTCTTTGCAACGTCACTGTTGTCCCATATTTTCTCCACTTTTTGATGACTGTCTTCACTGTGTTCCATGGTATATCCAATGCTGTGGAAATTTTTCTGCACTCTTCTCCTGACTGATACCTTTCAACAATGAGAGCTTTTTGATGCTTTATAAGCTCTCTGCAAACCATGGCTTTTTGCTGTAGCAAGCAACTGAGTAAATGTCAGGAAAATCATACTAGGACAGCTGAACTTTACTTGGGGTTAATCAGAGTCTCTTTAATTGATGGCAGATGTGCACCCAAGAAGACTGAATGCTATAATTAAATCAAAAGGTGCTTCAACACAGTATTAGTTTAAGGGTGTGCACACTTATGCAACCAGCTTATTACACGTTTTTTTTATTTTTTATATTTTCCCCCCAACATATTTGTTTTTCAATTGAACTGTACAGGTTATAGGTCACATTAAAGGTGGGAAAAGTTTTGAAATGATTTATTGTGGTCTCATTTTTTAATATCACAAAACCTGGCATTTTAACAGGGGTGTGTACACTTTTTATATCCACTGTATGCTTATGTTACTAAATGGTGGCACTCTAACAGCAATACTATTGTCTCTAGTCACTCTAATAATATTATATCATAGTGGATAATTCTGCATCTACAATGGTTCATTTTAGCCAACTTTCCAAGGTTGATACAAAAGAAATTCAGCTATGCATAAGATGTTCTTTAATGTTACATGTCATAGATTCATAGGTGTTTACTAGGCTAATGACCACAAGGGCCATTTTAAGTCTAGCCATGCATCCCAAATCTCTGACAAGTTCTGGTACCCTTAATAAGTGTAAGCAAGGGTTTGGGAGATGAAACATTTAGAAAAAGGGGCCTGGGAGATGAACCATTTATAGGTTGCCTGTGTCCATTACAGACTAAGTGCCAAACCAGAGATGAATTTCCTGTTCTCCATCAAATTGTCCAAGATACACTTGAGTTGGGTTAGGGAGGAACTCTGCTTCACATGGATGGGGACCCTGTTCCAGAGATGGGGTAGTCGCTGGGATACATCCGTATATTTCCAGCAGGTCCCATTTATATCACAGGTAAGGTTTAAGACTTTAGAACAGGTAATTCTGGTGCTGCTTGTTTTGTGGATACGTAGGAGGTCCATCAGAGTAGGGTCTGTCAATGTCTTGTATGCCAGGCATACATCTCCCCTCAACAGCCTGTAGGAGACAGAATACAGGGATAGGGGCTTGAGGCAATCTGCATAGGACATTTTATTTACGCCCTGTATTCTTTTAGTGAGGAATCTTGGTGGATGTTGCAGTACTCAAGAGGTTAAAAAGAAATCTCATCTCTGGTAGCACTCAGTCAAATGACCATTACATTAAATACAACAAACAGAAGCAGAAAATCTACATAATTTAACACAAAATCACACACACACACAAACTACTGTTAAAATATTACCAATAAATATGCAAATTACTGTAACAAACTGGAACACAAACAGATGTCGCAGCAAATGCATTACTATACATACTCTAAAATCCTATATCCATGAAAAGCATATCTGCTGAACGCATTACTATACATACTCTAAATTCATAAATCAATGGAAAGCATATCTACTGCTTATTCAGCTGTATATTAATATATATATATATATATATATATATATATATATATATATATATATATAATATAAAACATCTTAAGCCAATACCAAGATAAACTAAACAAGTGTATGTTACCGTTAAAATGGCAGCTTGTACTGAGATGAACTACAGCACTAATGGATAAAGATGTACAGTTAACAAAACGATTCATTATTCAGTAGCCAGATTTATTAAAGAGCACAATTAACACCATACTCTGACAGTAATGTGAACAAATGGAGCAAAAAGTACAGTTTTGTACCTACCATAAATGTAGATGTTCGAGTGTTCACACTGCTGCAGTCATTACACTTGGGTTATCCTGCCGTCAGGCGGTCCCGTAGTCGGCTAGAGTTCCAAAGTCTTGGTCCGGCGTCGGTTGCTGTCGCCTCTTCCCTGACGTCAGTGCGCCAGGGATATATAAGATGCATCAGACGCCATTTTCTTCAGTTTTTCTTGCCCCAGATGTCAGGTGCCCCCAAGTAGGTAGGCAATACATATTGCTAATAAAACATACATAAAAAATAAAAAACAATACCTTCAGTTACAAGCAAATACACCACAAAGGTTGTATAGGATAGAAAGGTATTGATAAGTCCAGCTAGGACAGAGGGGATGGAGGGAGGGTAACCTGGACTGCAGCAGTGTGAACACTCTAACATCTACATTTATGGTAGGTACAAAACTGTACTATGTTCATCGTGTTACACTGCTGCAGTCATTACACTTGGGTAGAATCCCAAAGCTAAGGTTGGGTGGCTGGTCTATAAAGAGTTAGGATTGGCTATGAGGCCCTGCGGAACTGCAGTGGCAAATCCTGCTCTGAATTTAGAGTAAAGAGGCAAGTGGTAATGCTTGGTAAAGGTGTGCACTGAACTCCAAGTTGCAGCCTCTAAAATTTCCTTGGTTGGTACTCCTCTGAGAAAGGCTGTTGAAGTGGCTGTTGCTCTGGTAGAATGTGGCCTAATGTTATTAGGGACTGATTTTCCATGCTGTGTGTAGCAGTAACGAATACAGCGTCCTATCCATTTGGAAATAGTCTGCTTTGAGATAGCCTTGCCCTGTGATCCTGCAGCATATGCTACAAACAGTTGCTCAGTTTTCCTGAAAGCTTTTGTTTCGTCCAAGTAGAAGCGTAGCTGCCTGTGTATGTCCAAAGAGTGCAGAAGTTTCTCCCCTTTATTCTGGGGGTTTGGATAGAAAGTTGGCAAATGGATGGTTTGGTTAAGAGCCACACTAGATACCACCTTTGGCATGAAGGTAGGGTTTGTCCTTAAAGAAACCCTGTCCTGATGAAATATTATAAAATGTTCCACTGCCATTAATGCCTGTAGCTCAGACTCTTCGTGCTGAAGTTACTGCCAGGAGCAGAGCTGTTTTCCATGATAAAAATTTTAGATCGGCTGTAGTGGCTGGCTCAAAAGGTGGCAAGGTCAGTTTTTCCAAAACAAAACTTGAGGTCCCACATTGGTGTTGGTGCTCTCCGGGGCGGTCTTATGTTTTTAGCCCCTCTGAGGTACTGCTTTAGCAAGGGATGAGAGAATAAAGGAGGATCCGTGTTGTAATGAGCTGAAATGGCAGAGGCGTGGATCTTAATTGATGAGAAGGATAGGCCTTTGTCCAGCATCTCAGTTAAGTATTGTAAAATCTGAGGAATGTTTGGGACAAGAGGGTCAAGGCTTTGAGCCTGGTTCCAGGCACAGAATCTCTTCCATTTTTCTGAGTAAGATTTCCTGATGCTAGGCCTCCTGGCCTCCAAAATGACATCCATAACAGCTTTAGAGAGAGGTGTTGCCTGTTTGACTAATGAATCTGCCATGCAGCCAGGTTTAGGGTTTTGAGCTGACCGTGCAGGATCTGATTGTTTTGTTGAGTCAGAAGGTGTGAAATTTGAGGCACAATCCATGGTGGGCCTTGAGCTAAGTTCTTTAAGATTGGGTACCAGTGCTGGCGTGGCCAGTCTGGAGCAATCAGGATCATCTGTGGTTTTTCTTGTCTGGCTTTTAGGAGTACCTTTGAAAGGAGAGGCAGTGGTGGGAAGGCATAAACTTTTAAGCTTTTCCAGCTGAACGAAAGAGCATCCACTTTCCATGCTTGTGTGTGGTAAGTCCTTGTGCAGAATTTTTGTAGTTGGCAATTCAGTGGGGAGGCAAAAAGATCCATGTCTGGGCACCCCCATTTTTGCATTACCATGCTGAAGATTTGTGGATTAAATTTCCATTCGTGAGGGTCCATGATATTTCTGCTGAGATCGTCCACCAGAGTATTTTTCTTTCCTGGCAGGAATTGTGCTTGCAGATGAACTTGATAAGTTAGAGCTGTGTTCCACTAGGTCATGGCTTGCCTGCATAGGGGATAAGAATGAGTGCCCCCTTGCTTGTTTATGTACCACATTACTGTGGTGTTGTCTGTCTTTAATAATAATTGCCCTGGATGCAGAAGGTTCTTGAAAGCTGTTAGGGCATTCTGAACAGTCAACATCTCTTTTTGATTGATGTGAAGATGCATTTGGTCTGTGGTCCACTTGCCCTGAATACATTTTCCTGATATGTGTGCTCCCCAGACGTAATCCGAAGCATCTGTTGTTAGAGTCTGCCTGGCTGTGGGTAGAGTGAAAGGCCGGCCCTTCTTGAGGTGACATGCCTGTGCCCACCATCGAAACTCCTGTTGTAGGCAGGGAATTATTGGTATTACTGTTTCTAAACTGTGAGAGTGTTGAGTCCAAACACTTTTTAGGTACCATTGTAATTTCCTCATATGCAGTCTGGCATATGGAATTAGTAGTATGCAGGATGCCATGAATCCCAGGGCCTGCAGAATTTTTCTTGAAAATATTGAGTCAGTTGTCCTTGTTTGTCTGGCGTGAGATAAGCCATCTGGGCCATTGTATCCAAGCTGGCACCCAGGAATATTATCTGTTGTGAGGGCACTAGTTCTGACTTCTTTTCGTTTACTGTGTACCCTAGAGAAATTAGCAGCCTTTTTACAAACTCCAGATGTTTTAGAAGAATGTCCTTTTTCTCTTCTTGAATGAGACAGTCGTCCAGGTATGGATATATTTGAATTCCTTTTTGTCTGCAAAATGCAATTACTGGTGCCAGGCACTTTGTAAAGACCCTGAGCGCAGTAGATAAGCCAAGGGCAGTGCAGAAAATTGGTAGTGCATTGTACCCACTTTGAATCTGAGGTATCTTCTGCAATCATGTCTGACAGGAACATGCAGGTATGCCTCTTTGAGGTCCAGAGTAACAAGCTAAGCCTTCTTGCCCAGCATGGGAAGAAGCTGCTGAAGTGTCAACGTTTTGAATTTCGGAACATCCAGGTAAGTATTTACAGTTGAAAGGTCTAGTATGGGTCTCCAGGCTTTGTCCTTTCTGGGGACCAGGAAGAGTCTTGAGTAAAATCCTTGCCCTTGTTCCTGCTGTGGTACTTTTTGAATAGCTCTCATGTCCATGAGGGCTGAGATTTGTTTTTGAGCCTCTGCCCATTGATTTTGTGGCAGGTTTGGCATTCCCTTTAGCCTTGGTAAAGTGTGAAAGTGGAACCTGTATCCTTGAGACACAATATTCAGAACCCATTTGTCTTGGGTGACTGTTTGCCAATTTTGAGAAAAAAGTGCTAGTTTCCCCCCTAAGGGGGCTGCCAAAAGGGAAGTGCTTGGCATACGAAGGGGGAAGTCATTGGGACTGTTTCCTGTAAGGTTAAGACTTGTCCTCACCTCCTTTTGGGGTTGAGGTACCCCACTGTCGTTGTCTGTAAGAGCCTTGTGGTTGAGAGCTGCCTCTTGGGCATCTGTATCTACCTCTCTGTGGCCTGTCTGACACTGGAAAGGACCAATTCTTTGTAGGCCAATTTCTGCTAAATCGAGGTGGCTGTACCTGTAAGAAATCTTTGACTGTTTGCATAGATTTAGCTTTATCCTCCATTTTCTTTAACACCTCTTTTGCCTTAACACCAAACAAGGTATCACGTTGTAAAGGAGCATCCAATCATTTTGCCTTAACATGGTCAGGTAAAATCAAAACCACATTGCAGAGTATGTTTTCCCACCTGTTCAACTGCATGCAATAAATCCTGCATTTTCTGTTTTAACTGAGCCATTAAATATTGTTGGTACTTAAGCATGTGAAACTGGCAATTTAAAGCCCTTACTGCTAAAGTTGCAGAAGTGTAAACTTTCTTCCCCCATCTATCCAATGCTTTAGAATCTCTGTCAGAGGGGACTGGATTTTTTGCCATGGAAGCCTTAACCCCTTTGGGACCCTGGGAAATGATTTCTGGGTCAGCAGAAGGGTTTTTATAAAGAAACTTGTGAGAGTCAGGGACTCTATAATACCTATCTGGCTTGGCTGGAGCAGGGGGAAAAGAATCAGGAGATAAGCTGGATTCAGAGAACACATCATCCACAATATCTAACACAGGCGGAATAGCAAGGGGCCTGTGCTGAGGCAATAAAAGGAAGTCCCCGAGCCTCTTCTTGGATTCTGAATAATCCTGACTTTCCCAATGGAAATGCTCCCTCATAGTATGTAAAGTTTCCCCAAAAGAGTAATCTTCAGGAGGAGAGGCTGAAGGGGTAGATTCTTCAGCATCAGAGTCCTCATAGGGGGGTAGAGAGTATCCCTGGTCTGAAGAGGAATCAGAGGAAATGGAAACCTGATCAGAAGAATCATAGTCTGTATCCTGCCTAGGCCTTTTGTCAGGAGGGGGATGGGAACCCCTGATTAGAGTAATGAGGTCTTCGGCCATTTTGAGCATCTGTTTCTTAGGCATGGAGGACTGTCCTGGAGAATGCTGCACTTGCTTCTTTGTCTTTAATGGTGTTTTTGTCCTGGCTGTTGCTTTAATGGTAAGTTGTGAAGGTCTGAAAACACCTTCAGAAGTCGATGCCTGCTCAGCGGCTCCGGACCCATCTGAGGGATTAGTTTCCGTAGGCCCAATACCTTGAGTTTCCAGAGGCCTAGTTGTCTCCACGTGGGAGTCGGAGGTGGCCTGTGGCTCTGAGGTAGCGGGTGTCAGGGGCTGCGAAAGCGCCTCACTGAGAACCGGCGACTGGCCTAGAAGAGGCTTTGTCGGTTTTGGACCTCGGATGCTTGTCTTTATCCTTGTCTTTGCGTTTTTTATAAATTGCAATTGTCGGTTGTTCCGACGGCATTGTATAATTGAACCTTCGGCCAAAGTAGTGCAAAGCAAAATCAAAATGTCGTTTTATAGTACATTTGTTAAATCTAGCACAAAACCGACAACTAATGACATCGTGATCAGGGCCTAGGCATGGAATACAGTAAGAGTGGAAGTCCTTATGAGGTATTTGCTTCCCACAAGAAATACAATTATTAACTTTTTCTGACATTGGTCTGAGGCAAGAAAAAAGTTTCAACGGGTACTTAGCTTTATTGAAGACTTCGGATCTGAAATTCGACTTCGAAAATCTCAGGAGTCGGCCGACCAGCACTTGCGAACTGCTTTTGCTTTGGGCACCGCGCGGCAAGAAAGACTGAAGAAAATGGCGTTGGATGCATCTTATATACCCCTGGCGCACTGACGTCAGGAAAGAGGCGACAGCAACCGACGCCGGACCAAGACTTTGGAACTCTGACCGACTGCGGGACTGCCTGACGGCAGGATAACCCAAGTGTAATGACTGCAGCAGTGTAACACGATGAACATCAAGAAAAAACATTGCTAAACACTCTCAAATCTTGTGAAACACATCTGAAAGCACTAAAATGCAATACATGCTAATTTATATTTTCTTACCTTAATGATCACACCATCTTTAACCACTAATCCTGCAGTTCAGGTCTAGGGCAAGTCAATATCTGGCAATGACAAATGCTTGCTTGTCACCTTCTTTTATCATATTCCCTCATCTCTCTGTCATGCTGTTTACCCTCCAATTCTGTTTCTAGTCTACCACTGGAGTACTCTAAAAATGTTACTGAAATCAGTTTTAATAAAGATGCTACCAGCTTCATCTCCTGGACTGCAGACTATGTCTACCACAAGCGATGAGTCCCATGCACTTGGATACTACTCTCTCACAGCCAGGGACTTGGGGAGTCCTGAAGCTCGCATTGCTGGCTTCTCCCACTCAAACTGAGCTGCATGTCTGGGCAATGTGCTGCATCTATAGCTGACGAGTGGAGCTGCTGAGTTTGAGGACTGCAAGTTATGGTTTTAGGCAGTGACCTACAGGGAGTTCAAGTTAGAAAGTAGGAGGGGAGGTTAAGGGTTAGGAAGAGATCTGGGACTTCAGGCTTAGGAAAGGAAGTGCTATGTTTAGGATAAGGGATCAGAGACAGTTTTAGGATTAGAACTAGGGTTCTGGTAGGACTATGAAAGTTCAGCAGGGCTCGGTAGTGGGAAGGTTAGGTAATTCATTAGGAATGGGCTACTGGGAGTTAGGGCACTTGCCATTTAGAGCAAGTGTGTTGCAAGCTACTAGCACGCAGGTGTTTGTGGTAGTGTCCGGCAAACAACTAACAAAATACTATGTCTCACTACTGCACATATGCCTCCCTCATTTAACTTGAGATTAAACTTGCGGCTCAGTATGTTATACCTGGTGAAATGCTTTTATATGCACCTCTGTGTGGACATAATATACTCTTATTGCCATGCCAGTGTACACCCTGTATTCAATTTGTTTATTCTTGACAAAAGTAAAAGAAAAAATAACACATGTAGGTACAGGCAAGGGACACAGAGAAAAAGCAAAATGAGTGTATACAGAATAGCTTTAATAAACAATCTTACATACAGTACATTACATATAGAACAGTGTGTTTTCAAATTATGTATATTTAAATAATTTTTCAAATGTACAGTGACATACACTGGTATCAAAGGCAAATTCATGTTCTGCTGTCTGCCAGTTCTAAAACATGTTTATACAGATACCAAGAACTGCTAAACAGCCGAGGCATGAATGTTTCAAGTACTGTAAAGCAATGGTTTCAGTTAAATAGCCTCATGTCTCTAACAGTCTTTTTACAATGTTAAAAAAATCTGTACATATATTACTTTCCATTTTGGAAACTATTTTAAAAGGTAGCATGTTTTAACTAACAGCTGTTGAGAAGCTGCCGTTTAATAGCTAACCCTATGTACAAACATGTACATACGTTAGAACTGGTGCAGTCCTAAATCCATGAGTGCTTGTTGTGAAGGAATCTATTAACAGCCAAAGCAGAAAGCTTGACTGCACTGAAATAGCTCCTTTACCGCGTTTCCTTTTCTGTAGTTTAGCAGAATTGTACCTGCTCAGTATTATACTTTCTCTCTCACACCACTCTTCTGGTCAGACAAAAGGTCTCACCAAGCCAGATGTTTCTTAACATTGTAAACTGCAAGAAGAAGAATGAAAACTAAGCGTACCTTTTAAGGCTCCTTTCTGAAACTGTGAATCTGTTAAGTACAACAGTGCTAAACAACAAAAGGTTAAGGGCATTGTGCATAAGTCACTGAGCACCACACGCAAATAAAGTAAACAAACAAAGAAAGGAGAGCGTCCAAAAAATGGCACGGAGCATAGTGGTCCACTATGTATGGTTTCACACAAGCTGTATAGTGCTCAAATGTTAACATCTGGAGGTTTTAAAATTTGGCACATTTATACAAAAGTCAACACCAGTGAGGGACTGAAAGGTTACAAAATGAAAGACTTGTATTTTAAATGTTAACAGAAATATTTCTGAAGTTTTTTTTTTTTTTTAAACTGCAACACCAACAAATCTGAAATAAAAAAAAATATATAGTGTGTTCTTTTACACAACTCAGTTGCATGAAGTGCCACGTACAAGAAAATACTGATATTAAAAATGTGGGCTTTGGGACTTTTAGAATAACTAAAACCCATAACCAACAGGCACACCATCCTTCAGACGAAAAAGGCAAACAGGAAATTCTGTACACAAGCAGCAACTGCAATTCTTCTGACCCCAGTATATACTTACCTATGGCTTAGCTTCTTTAGCTCTCTCTAGGCTGAGAGTTGATCTGTACAGACTCCTGAAAATTATGCTGATAACAGCAACATGAATGGGCACAAGAGTGTAACTGCTAGCAAAGAAAATAAGTATATTGTTCTTGTCTGCATGTATAGTAATACATCTCATATAACTGAGATACTATTTTAAGCCATTACAGAACTAACTCTTCCAGGCTGCACTTGTTATCCTGTTCCAGAATATGAGGATTCTGTATCTGGTTTTGAGTACTGACAGCAAAACTTCCCATCCAAATGACAAAAGACAGTTCACAAGGTACACTTTTGCTAACCTCATGACATATGCCAACAAATTTTCATGGCATTTATCTGAAGAGTTTTTCTTCCAGAGATGGTGTTCAGATGAGTACATCACTCAAGCTCCTCTGAAGGGTTTATTTTTTCTTGCATCAAATTAATTGCTTTTCTCACACTGGGCATAAAGTAGCCATTTGCTGCACCTTTCCCAAATCTGCCAGAAGCTGTTTGATTCGACGTTTTAGTTGTGGAAGCCTTGCCAGTGGTTCTGGGGGTTCCAGCTCTCCAGTGAAATCTAACCAGCTTTCTAAAACTAAACCAAGAGAACAAACTGTTAATTTGCAAAGAAGGCAAAACCTGTACAATAATATGGTATCCATTGTGGTTCTTTATTATTCCTAAGCAGATATAAGCATTAACAAAGAAATTAGAAGTTATGTACTTACCACAACTTGGCATCTGTGTTGTCCATTTTCATTCTTCCTCACAAATGGGTTTAGGATCCAATCCTCGGCTCTGACTTGGCTGCATGCACAAGACTTAGGATCCAGTTACAGAGCTCCTGCCTGTACACAAAATGCTCTAGTCCATCCCCAATGCCTCAGATCAAGATTGCTGCCTAATTTCCCACTATATTATAGAGATAGAAACAGATACAAGGAAAGCATTGAGCCTCAAACCAGGAACTTAAAGGTTCCAATACCATGTAACAGATCCTTCTAGGATTGACAGGGCAGGGGGATTGATGGGAGGGAATGCAAGGAAGAATGAGAATGGACAACACAGATGCCAAGTTTTGGCAAGTACATAACTTCTAAATATGATGCTATCCTTTTCATTCTTCCTCACAAATGAGTCAGAGTCCCCAGCTATGTAGCTCTTGGGGAGGCCCTTACGGAAGGACATGAATGAACACTGTCGAACCAAAGGAAGCTCTGCTTCTGGGAATGTCGTCTAATTTGTAACATGTAACAAAAGTATGAGTCTTTGACCAAGTATCTGCAGTGAAAACATCGTCAATGGAAGTTCTGATGAAAAGGCAGATGAGACGGCCATAGATCTGGTGGAATGACCTTGAGGGGGTCGAGGCAATTGTAATCATTTTTAAGAATAAATCAATGAAATGCAATCAGTAATCTATTTAGCCAAAGTAATCTTAGAAACTGCTGGACCCTAGCGATTAGGGATAAAGGATACAACCAGCTGATCACACTGTCTGAAACTGTTTTGTTCTGTGACGATAAAGTAATTGCTTGTGAACGTCAAAAAAGTGAAGCATGCATTCACCCTTATTTGTAAATTTTGGAAAGAAGACTGGTAATTGTATGGACTGGTTAATGTTAGCCTCCATCACACCACTTTAGGAAGAAAGGAAGGGTTGGTCTATAGAGACATCCTGTCCTTATGAAAAATAATGTAAGGAGGCTTTGGTCAATAATGCCTGAAGCTCAGAAATTCTTTTTGCTGAAGTGAAGGCCACTAAAAAGAATGTTTTCCAAGAAAGACTTCATATCACATTTGTCTGCCAGTTCAAAGGGTTCCTGGGTTATATCCTGAAGGACCACCGTGAGAACCCGAGGAGGACAGGAATCCTTTACTGAGGAGAAAGATTCCTATCATGAAAGCTTTACATAATCTGGATGAAGCCAGAGAGAAGAATTTGTCTCCAGAGTGGAAATTGGAAATGGCTGCCAACTGAAGCTTAATATTACAGAAGCTAGCCCCTTCTTTAAAAAGAGCAGTTAGAAAAAGAAGAATGGCCAAAGTGGGTACTGAAAAAGGATTGATATTCAAATTGGAAGCCCAAAGAGAACATTTTTTCCATTTGCTTCTATAGACGTTATTGGTAGAAGCCTTGTGGGAGGCCAAGAAAATGTCACGAACAGGGGAAGCAAGCTTGGACTGTCTGACTATTAAAGTGGAAAAACCATGCAGTTAGCTTGAGGGCGTGGAGACTGGGATGTTGAATTCCCGATGGATGAGACTGGAGATCCTGAGTGGGTTCCAGTATCCATGGGGGATAACTCAAGTGTGATCAGAGAAAGGGAATCATATCTGACGAGGCCAGAAGGGGGCAATGAGGATGACTAAACTCTTCAGCCTGTGTGCTTTCTGTAAGAATTTAGGGAATCAGAGGAAGAGGAGGGTAAGCACAGAGGAGAACCAGGGGCCAATCATGAATCGGAGCATCTCTAGGTGACTCCACTGGAGGGGGGATCAGAGCGAAGTACTTGCTGCATTTGTTGTTGAGGGGTAACGCAAATAGGTCAAAGCAAGGATGGCCCCAGTGGCTGAAGATCATGTTTGCTACTGACTGAGAGACCACTCGTGAAGAATCAGAATAGACTTGCTGAGTCTGTCTGCCAGCGCATTGGTTTTCCCGGTATGTCCGATGGAATGAGAAAGCGGTCTGAAGAGATCGCCCATTCCCAAACCCTCATGGCCTCTCTGGACAGGAAATAAGAATGGGTTCCCCCTTGTTTACTGATGTACCAGACTACTGAAATGTTGACTGTGTGAATTGTAATAGCCTCCAGAGGGAGAATGTCCTGAAAGCCTTGCAAAACTAGGACTGCTCTCATCTCTAAGACTTTACTATGCAAATTGGTCTCCAAGGGGGACCACGTGCCTTGGACCATCTTTCTGAAGAAATACACCCCCCACACACACACCCCAGTTGGGAAGCATCAGTGGTGACTGTGGCAACTGGGGGAGGAAAGGAGAAAGGCCTGTCCAGATACAGGTCATCGGAATGGATCCACCAGCAAACATGTTTGTCGATTGGAGCGAGTCTTATGAGAAATGATGGGGCGGTTAAAGTATGGACCACTGTACCGCAGAGGGTCCACTGAAGGATTCACATAAAGAAACTTGCTAGAGGTACTAGAAGAATGGAGCTGACATCGACCCAAGAGCTTGTGGTACTAGCTTTGCTGGCAGAGATAGACGAGACAGTATGACTTGCACCTGATTTCAGAGAGATCTGATGCAATAATGAGGTATGGATGCCATCTGAGCTGTAGTATTCATCAGAGTCCCTGTAAATTACAGGGTCTGTACTGTGATCAGATTTGATTTGACATGGTTTACTGAAATGCCTAAGGTGTTGAAAATCTGGAGCAAGTAATCCCTGGATTGTAGAAGCTGATGCTTGGATGGGGTGCTGAGGAATCAATCTTCGAGGTATGGAAACACTTGGAATCCTTTGAGTTTCAAATGAGCTGTTACTGCTGACACACATTTGGTCAACACCCTGGGGCTGTGGTGAGACCAAAAGGCAGAACTCTGAATTGGTAATGATTAGCTCCCAGCCGAAAGCATAGAAATCTCCTGGATCAACTGTCTATTGTGATGTAATAGTATGCATCATGGAGATCCACAGAGTACATCCAGTCATCCTTGCACAGAAGAGGCAGGATGGACTGGACCATAACCATTTGGAACTTCCTCTTTTTTACATATTGGTTCAAGTTGCTTAGATCCAAAATGGGTCTTAGGTCTCCTGTTTTCTTTGGCACTAAAAGAAGGGGGGTAAGTTCCAAATCCTATCTGTTTGGGAGGGACTTCCTGGATGATTTTTTTTTGTAGTAGCTTCATATTTCCTGAGCTGCATCTTCCCTCTGACTGGGTGGAATGTTGAGAAGATTCTTTATTTTTACTGGAGGAGGAAAGGAAAATGCTATGTAGTAACCTCTGGATATGATTCTTAGCACCCATGAATTTATTGTGATACTTGTCTAGGTGTCTACGTGCAAGGAAAAATGACCCCCAACTGCTTCCAGAGGTGGACAGTTGGGCAACACTTCAGGACCTCTGACAGAGCCGGTCAGAAAAGGAGTCTCTGAAACCCTGCTACTGTAGACCCCCCTGTCTCTGGGGAGACTATGTCCATGGAAACCTCCACCTCTGCCTCTAGAGAAAGTGTTCCAGCATTAATCCTGAAAAGGTCCCCGAGACTTTGTGGAACCAAATCTTCTTACCACCCCAATGGTTTCTACAGAATGTACTCTGAGGGGTAGAAAACTTGATTCCTGTCTCAGACAGAATCTTTCCTTCCTGTTCACTATGGGTGAGCATATCCTTAACTGATGGCTCAAAGAAAAAAAAACTATAAAAGCGGGGCACTGACAAAGGATGCCTTGAAGGGTTCAGTAAAGTCACATAGTCTCATCCCGGCATGCCTCCTAATTGTTATGCCTGAACCGGCAGCTCGTAAGGCACCCTCCACTGCATGGGAGATCAGCCTCACTGATGCATTGGAAATGGAAAGAAGAGTAGCCAGTTGTGGAGAATCATTCTTGAGATCCTCCGCAGATATAGACTCGAAAAGAGTATTTGAAAGTTTCTTCATCAAATCTCTCTCCAGACAAATGAAGCATGCCAGGTTGTTTAACGAGCTCAGCATGAACGTAGCTGAGGCATATAAATGCTTTCCAAATCTATCCATTGCTCTGGACTTCCCGTTCGGTGGATGGACAGAGAACCTTTGTTCAGCTAGCTCCTTCTTGGTGGCTGTTACCACAATTATGGCATCAACTGGGATTCCCTTACTCCAGTGGGGTCTATCAGAAAGGGGAACTTAAAACTTGACCCAGTGCTTAGGGATAGACTTGACAGTGTCTGGTTCCTTCCAAGCCCAGCAGGACACCAGGTCAATAAGTTCATCCACCAGGTGGATCATCCAAGACGTAGATGGGCCAGCACCAAAAGCCTCTAGAAACACTGATTCCTCAGGAGAAGAAGACTGGGAAGACCAGCCACCCTTCTGTTTGAGGATCTCGAGGTGGTCTTGAAAGGAGATGTCATCAGGTGGTGATCAGAGGATCCCTCTCACTCATCAAAAATAGGTGTCTTCCATGAGAAACTCCTTGGGCAAGTCTATGTGCCTCCTTTTGCATGTTGTCTTCTGAGGGACCTCTTCCATGGGGTGTTTGAGAGAGGTATTGGAGGAGGGGGTGGATCCCTCTGCAGAACAAATGTGGAGGCTTCCCGGAACTGGCTGACCCTGAGAAGCAGGTCTGATGAGCTCAGACCTAATGAGGGGTGACGGCTGGGATCTGAGGCAAGAGATGATGGCTCTGCGCAAAGAGAAAGCCCTTTTTATGACCTGGAAGGCTGACAGACCCAGGGAAAACTCTTCCCCCCTTCCTCAGAGTGGAAGCCACTGAAGATGGGAGGTCAGGGCTGTCCCCAGATTCCAGCCTTATGGGGAGAATCTATCTGAGCTGTCCACGGCTGAGGCTCCGAAAAGAAGGGATGGATCCGACAAAGTAGGAGCCAAACCCAACCAATCAGACCCGGTGCTGACCTCTCAGATACGAGACTCAAGGGTATCGAGCAGGACTGGTCAGGGACACCATCAGAGTCAAGGAGGGAAGCTTCCTTGGATCCGACACCAAACCTGTCGGGGATCTCGCATCCTGGGATTCCAAAGCTGTGGGTCAGAACGGAGAAGGAGAAAGAATTGACTGGGCGGGTGCATTCATGGATCCAAGAAGGGACGGAGCTGGTAGGACCCCCATCTGGGTGTGAGCTTATCTCCGCATCTTCCTGTCCACATCTGCTTCTGTCAAACTCTTGAAACACCGGGCCGATGCTGTGGATGTTTGTCTGCAATGCTTCCTTGATGTCTGTAACAGCTGTGTACGTAGGGCTGGAGACGCTGGTTTTAGAACGTACTCTGGAGTATGACCTCTACTTGATGGATCCATAGGCTTTTTATCTGAGAAAGAGGTGGAAGGTAATGGGGGGACCCTCACTGGAGAAGAGCCTGTCTGATCCAAGGAAGACTGTGGATCTGAAGGTGGCCCGAAGGACTTTTAATCCAAGAATCTTGGATCCAAAACCTTCCTTACTATTTCTAATGGCTCCAAAGAGGCTCTCAGGGACTTTTGAAGAACACAATGGAGGGGGTTTGAGCCCAAGAAGAAGCCAGCAGTAAACCTTTCAATGTTAATTTGTTGTGCCTGTCCAAGGCCCGAGGGTTATAGGTGGCACAAACAGAACAAGTACAATACAAATGTTCAGCCCCCAGGCAATATACACACTTCTTGTGGGTATCAGAGATGGGAATATTATACCCACAAGAAGTGCACTTCTTAAAACCAGTAGGCTTGTCGGATGTGTTAGTTAGCAAAGTTCAGAATATAATACAATACCAGATTTAACTAGGAGAAGGGCAGTGTAACCCAAGGAGACAATGGGTTTAACACAATCCAGAGAAGTAACTAGAAGATAGCACATTTTTTTGTGAAAACTTAGCAGGAAGGAGAAAATGAAAGACGCGACAAGGAGTAAGAAAAAAAAAGTATCAAGAATGGAACCAAAGTTGGAAAACTGCAGAAAAAGAAAAACCTCCGACGCCAGAGGCAACTAAAGAGGGAGGAAAGAATAGATGATAACACTTAACTAAAGAAGAAAGATTAAGTAGACACTTTATAAAAAATTAGCCTTGCTCGCTCAAGAATCTGTGACGTCCGTCCTACTACGATGGCAGCAAATGAGATCTGAGGAGTTGGGAATAGAATTATGGGTACAGGGAGGAGCTCGAGAACAGGATCTAAAGTCTTGTATATGCGGCCGAGTCAGATCAGAGGATCGGATCCTAGACCCATTTGTGAGGAAGAATGAAAAGGACATCAGATCACAAACTTATACACAGAAATGTTAATATTCTCCAAAACTGTACATGTAACTTTATAGAAGTTGCTCTTCTCTTAGAAGCATGCAGATGAATTGCACACTACCCAGTGTACCCAGTCCCATTTTGCTTAAATAACATGAAATTCCTAACACTACTTTTAATATCATTAATTGTATCGATAATGAGGCCCCAAATGCAGTCAGATCATCAGTAAAAAAAAAAACAAAAAAAAAAAAAATCTAGCAACCCGGCTTACAGGTTTTGGGACTACAAACTCACTCAACTCTTACCTTCAACACAAATCTGATTAATGGCTTTAACCATAGACATAAGAATAAATATCTGTAGTAAAAGGACTGTGTTATGGAAGTGCTTCCTACAGAAGGATGTTGGGTAGATGACAAAAAAACGATTACTGTAGTGCCTTGTCCAGACAGCATGTTGCAAGCAGACATGTACATGAGCATGTTAAAACTAGCACAGTGCATCAATGCTTAAACATAATGAAGAAGAAGCATGGTTCCATAGTGCAGAGAGATAAGCCTTGACCAGGACCCACACAGCCTAAATTCAGTTAGTGTCTTAGGTACTGGAGTAGCCAGGTAGAGAAGGACAGCAGTGACCAGCAAAGGGCTAGAGGATAATGGTGGTCTGACTCACTGTACTGCAAACACTGTTTGGAGGGAAAGTGCCTTGCAGGCAGCAATAGCTGGGGCATGAACGTAGTCCCTATCTTGTTATGTATGTCATAAATTCTACAAGGTGTACATTGAAATGTGCATGCCCTTAGGGAAAGGCATTATACACATCCTTGTATCTTCAAAATTACACATAGCTGCCAAGGGAAGAGGCTATGCAAACATAACACACAGGCATTAATGGTTTCCTTGATGATTCTCTACAATGGTCAGCAATAACAACACTGGAGAAAGATGGACCCAGTTGACTGCAGAAAAGCTGGTAGATAGCAACTTAGTGGAGAAAAAGATTGGAAAAAAAAACTTGTATGAAGAAAATAGTAGTCCTTTACAGCTGAAAAATTAGATATTTTCCCAGAAAAAAGCACTTGGAAAGAAAAAGAAAACTTAAATACAAGTATGCAAAATTAAGAAAATGAATAAACGGTTCCCTTAGAAACAACAGTTACGTTGTTCTTGTATCAGCTGATCTACAAGGGGACCAACACAGATGGGACCACTCCCTGACTCGATTCATTCTTTCCCCTAATCACAATAGGATAATTTTTGGGACAATCCCTTGCCTAGAAGAGCCAGTGTTATAGTATAGAGAGATAAACCGTGACTAGAGCGGACGTGACACAGATTTGATTAGTAGCTCAGCTGTCTGAGGAGCTAGCAGTGGAGGTATAAAGATCCACATCCAGGGAGCGGGGAGCAGCATTCGCCTTGGGCATACTGACATGGCTCCATTTCCCTGGTGAAGACTAGGGGAAAACAAGCGTGAGCTGCTTCACAAGGGTGTGTGGGGCATCTCACTGATGTCAGCCATTGCAGATCTGAGGAGTGGTACTAGGTGCACACAGTGTGTGTGAAAAATAGGGAGAGAACACTTCCTGTAAGTAGTACGACAATGCCTCAACAGTCATCGATCTTCTCACTGGCCCTAGACATGGGTCAAGTACAGCTCAGGGGAAGCCAAGTCTGATCTAGTAGACACAGTTGAGGAGAGGAACTGGAGATAGCTAAAAACGGGAAAAAGATCCCTTGTCTGGGACATGAACAATCACAGCTGCATCTAGTCAGTAAATGCCCAACCACTAGGGTGTACTCATAACGCAAACAAAAACAAAAGAAAGAAAATATATTACCTGCACTTCTACCATGCAATACATAAACACATAACTGTCTAACTTGCAATGAACTCAGACAGCTAAGGCTGGAGAGAAGTGCCATCAAAACACACAGGGTTGACAGTAAAGTATTTATGACCAAACAACTGGGAAATTGAAGAATTACTGCTGCCTCCCTAAATTAAAGCTTTTGCTTCAGGTAAAACCTGAAGTGCTACTGTGTACTTAATGTTTGAAGTGGTATCTCTGCCACAGTTTCAGCAACATAAATGGACTGGTTAGGGGCAGTTTGTTGGTTAGGGACAGTTTGATACATTCATGATCATTCACTCCTGCTTCATCAGCAGGATCTTGTTGTCTTGTTAGACTCTGCCATACATTTTTTTGTATCAGAAGCTAGAGAATAAGATGCTTTCACTGTACTTCATATTCTCTCAGCATCTCAGAAGAGGCACTGTACTCAATGACTGGTCTGATAAAAGTTGAGTACAGAAGAACAATGATCTCCTTGGAACTGGATTCTATGCCCTTACTTATAAATTGTATAACACAGAATGTTTTTCTCCCCACAGTATACACATGGGTGTCAAGTCAGGTTGCTGTCAGAATGGTTCCCAGATCCCAGAGGTTGCTGTCAGCAATGGTTCCAAGATCCCTGATCAGTGGGTCTACTTTTATGGGTGTATTATCAATGTAGCAATTTCCAAGGGAACCATATTTCCAAAGGATACTATTATGCATTGAGTTTTAGCACCAGTTTTGCCTGTGTCAGGCCCTCCTGAAGGGTATCGATGTCTTTAGGGGATTTAATGACAGCACTTAGTTTGCAGACTACAAAACTTGGTCAGCTACTGGTCTTGATATTTACTTTGATGTCAGAGAAGTAAATGCCAAAAGTGTAAGGCCCCAGCACAAATCCCTGTGGGACTCCACTAATGACTGGCCACTTTGTGGAGGTGGATTCTCCTTATCCTAACTTCATATGTCCTATCAATGAGCCAGCTAGCTACCACTAGGGGATGTATGAGTTTATGCCCAATTTTGTAAGTTAATCTACAATGCCCAAGTGAGACACTGTGTTGAATGCCTTGGCCAGGCCAAAGTAGGCAGTGTGCACTGTTTTCTCATCATCACTAGCTTTAGGGACCTTCTCAAAGAAGTCCAACAGGTTAAGTTGGTTAAATAGTTTAAACTGTTAATTGTATAATCTATGAGTTTACATAGCTGATTGGGCATTGCACAAACTCTCCTATAGCCAATTATTATAAGGTCACAGAGTACTACTGTAGGTACCTACCAGTGTGGTAGATGTAGTTTTTGTAAATTTATATATACTGATAAGTCAATTATTCACCCTTTACATAAAAAGAAGTTATGTTTTACCATAACGTTCCATCTGTGTTGTTGATCTTTGTTCATTCATTACTGATGGGTTATCGGTTCCGTCCTCAGAACCGAGCCGGCCTTATATCAAAGCTCACGTCAGCCAAAAACTCTCAAGCCAAGATCCTACCCAGAATGCTCTGCTACCTCAGATGGAGTTTGCAAGTTGATAGACAAAAGTAAAGGCTACCTCTGGTCATAACAGACCTACAGTAAAGGCGTATATGAGATCAACCAAGAACCTCCGAAGGGGGACGGAGGGTGGGGAGTAATGAATGAAGATCAACAACACAGATGGAACGTTATGGTAAGACATAACTTCTTTATCTGATGTTATCTGATGTTAATCTTCGTTCATTCCTTACTGATGGGACAGACTCCCCAGATACCTGTATCCCTGGGTGGCCCTCATGGAAGGACATAACTCAGCACCATGGAGCCAAAAGAAGCTCTACCTCTGGAGGCCAAATCCAATTTGTAATGAAAGATTGAAGTATGAGGATTGGCCCAAGTTGCAGCTGAGCAAATATCATTGAGGGCAGCCCTAGCGTGGAAAGCTGCTGAAGTTGCCATAGACCTTATAGAATGTGCTTTCACTCTGTGAGGCAAGGTGATATTGTTATTGTTGTAGATAAAAGTAATGCAATTTCTCAACCATGACACCAATGTACCTTTTGAGACAGGATGACATACTCTTGGTCCAGAAAAAGCTAGAAATAGTTTATCTGATTTACGGGTAGATTTTGTTCTGTCCAGATAGAATCGTATTTGCCTATGAACATCCAGGGAGTGGAGGCAATACTCTCCCTTGTTAGAATGTTTAGGAAAAAATACTGGAAGGTCAATAGACTTACTGACTGACTGACAGACCGCTCTGACACCACTTTCGTTAAGAAGGAAGAATTGGTTCTCAGTGATACTCTATCCTTATGGAAGATAAGGTAGGGACATTTAATGAAGAAGGCTTGAAGTTCTGACAAACATCTGGCTGATGTGATTGCCACCAGAAAAAAAGTTTTCCAAGAGAGGTACTTTAAATCACATGAAGATACAGGTTCAAAAGGGGGAGCTGTTAGGGCTTGTAGGACCAAGGCCAAATTCCAAGGTTGTACTGGTTCTCTAAAGGGAGGTTTTAGGTGAAGAACCCCCTTCAAGAAAGTTTTACAGAATCTATGTGACATGAGTGAAACCAATGTGGAAATTTGAAATGGCAGCTAAATGAACACAAATAGTAGAGGCAGACACCCCAGAGTGGAAAAGATGTGATAAGTAATCCAGAACCACCAAAACTGGGGCTGACAAGGGGTCAAATTATTTATTCGCTGCCCATAAAGAAAACCTTCTCCATTTAATGAGATAGATTTGTCTGGTGGATGATTTACGAGATGCAATAAGAATATTGAGCACTGGGGATGAGAGGTTATCTTGCCTGGCAATCATTGGAAGTGGAGAAACCAAGCTGTCAGCTTCAGGGTTGTTAGACTGGGGTGAGTCAGACCCTGTGGATGGGAGATCAACGCTGGGGATGGACTGAGGATCCATGGTTGATCTTGCAGGTGAGGCCAGAGGAAGAGGAACCAGACTTCTCGAGGCCAATATGGAGCAATGATGATCACTTTGCTTTTCAACTGCCATGCTTTCTTCAGAAATTAAGAGATGAGGGGAGAGGAGGGTAAGCATAAAGTAGACCAGAGGGCCAAGCGTGGACTAGAGCATCTCTCGGTGACTGTCCCCAAGGGGGAAACAGGGCAAAATAGTTGCTGCACTTGTAGTTGGTTGGGGAGGCGAATAGGTCGCAGCAAGGCTGGCCCAGACGGTTGAAAAATGTTGCTACTATCACAGGGTCGAGGGACCACTCGAGGTTGTAGAATGCACCTGCTCAACTTGTCCACTATCACACTGGAGCTCCTGGGAATGTGCGTTGCAATTAGAAAGTGGTTGGAAGCAATCGCCCATTGCCATATTCTCAAGGCCTCTCAGCATAATGGGTAAGATCTGGTGCCCCCTTGCTTGTTGATGTACCAGATCACTGACATGATGCCTGACTGGATTGCAACAGTCCCTGATGGAAGGATGGAATGGAATGCTTGCAACGCTAGTAGCACTGCCCTCAGTTCCAGAACATTGATATGCAAAAGGGCCTCTGTCTCCGACCAGGTGCCTTGGACCGAGCTTCCCTGACATAGGCCCCCCCACCCCATAAGTGAGGCATCTGTGGTCACCACAGCCTTCAGTTGCTGGGGGCTGAAAGGGTGAGACCACTGATGGGTGTTTTGAGACATCCACCAGAGCAAATATTGCTTGCATCTCTGAGTTACACTTATCTGAAAAGACAAAGGGTGTTGTAGAGGGCACCACTGAGTGAGGAGCAACCACTGGAGAAGTCTCATGTGGAATCTGGCCAGAGGAAAAATGGTGATCGAGGCTGCCATTGACCTCAAGAGTTGGAGTATGGACCGAGCGGAAGATTTGTGGTGGCAGAGCAGTGGCTGAACCTGTTGTCTTATTCTTTAAAGTCTGTGATCCGGAAGAGATGCTGTGCAATTCTTCATGTCCAACAGTACCCCGATGAATTCTAAAGACTGTGTTGGGTTCGTGTTGGACTTGTCCCATTTTATACTGATTTCCAGGCATTGTGCTGTGAGGCGAGTGTAGTCTAGGGCTTCTTCCAGTAGGCGCTTGGTGGGGGCGGTGAGGAGCCAGTTGTCTAGATATGGAAATGCCTGGAATCCTTGAAGTCGCAGGTGAGCGATGACCACTGCCATGCATTTGGTGAACACTCTGAGGGCTGTAGAGCGACTGAAAGGCAGTGCTCGAAATTGGTAGTGACTGGCTCCAATGCGGAACCGGAGGTATCTTCTTGAGTGCTTGTCCATTTTTATATGGTAATACACATCTTGAAGATCAACAGAGCACATCCAATCGTCTTCTTCCAGAACAGGAAGGACAGACTGAACCGAACCGTGACCATCCAGAATTTCTCTATTTTTACAAATTTGTTCAGTGTGCTGAGATCCAGAATTGGTCTCCAGTCCCCTGTTTTTTTTGGCACCAAAAAGAACCTTGAGTAAAAACCGGATCCTATCTGGTCTGGGGGGACCATGTCGATGAATCTTTTGTAGCAGCTTTTGGATTTCGTGTGCTGCTGCTTCCCTTTGACTGGGTGGAATGTCGGATAAGACTCTGGATGAGGTTGGCCAGAGATGAAAGGGGATGCAATAGCCTCTGGATATTATCTGTTGTACCCAAGAGTCGGTGGTTATGTTTCGCCAGGCAGTGGGGTACAAGGAAAAACTACCCCCGACCACTTCCAGAGGTGAGCAGTCGGGCAACGCTTCATGAGTGTTGATAGGGTTGGCCAGAGAAAGAATCTCTGGAACACTGGTTCCGCAGACCTCCTCTGCCCCAAAAGGGACATCTTCCATTGGAGTTCCTCTAGGGGAGAACTCAGCATGTGTGTCACGGAAAGAGCCTTGTGATTTCCTGTGCCACATCTCCCCACTCCTCTGATTTCTGGAGTAGAATCTTTGAGGAGTGGAGTGTCCGACACCAATGGCAGATAGGGTCTTGCCATCTTGTTCGCACCTTGTCAGCGTATCTTTAACTTTAGGGCCAAAGAAGTGGCCTCGATGGGGGCATTCATAAAGGAAGCCTTAAAGGAGTCCACAAAGTCACAAACATGCATCCAGGCATGTCGTCTTCTGACTATACCTGCACCTGCCACTCTAGTCGCTCCTTCCATTGTGTGTGAAATAAGATGCATGGAAGAATTGGATAAGGATTCTAGGGTGGCTATCTGAGAAGCTACATTGTCATGGAGCTCATCAGAAACAGCTTCTGCCAAGGTTTCAGAGAGCTGATTGATAAAATCCCTCTGGAGCCTTGTAAAGTGTGCCAAATAGTTCAAGGACCTTACGGCGAAGGTCGATGAAGCAAACACACACTTCCCTAGTCTGTCTATCGCCCGGGCCTCCTTGTTGGGCGGATGGACAGTCTGGCTTTCTGCCAAGTCTTTCTTGGTTGCAGCTGCCACCACAATGGCATTCACTGGAAGACCTTTTGACCAATGGGGATGCTCAGCTGGGGGAGATAAGATCTTGTCAGGCCTCCTCGGTATAGCTTCCACGGTGTCAGGAGCCTTCCAAGCACGCTGGACAAGCTCATCAGCCGGCAGGTAACCCAGGAGGTAGGGGGCCGGGCAAGAAAGGCCTACAGGAATATGGATTCCTCTGAGGAAGGATTAGAGGGACTTCCAGTCACCCCTCCATCTAAGGATCTTGAGGATGTCACCAAGGGACACCTCATCAGAGGGTGACCGTGGGGACCCACCCCAGTCATCAAAGTCTATATCTTCGGTCAAAGACTCCTCAGTGGAGTCCATGTGCTTTCTCTTGCACGAAGCCGTGCGAGGTACTTCCTCAGTGGGGAGTTCTAGGGAAGACTGCAAAGAGGGGGTCTCCTGAGGGGGAGAAACCTGAGGCTCTTGTGCCCAGTGGTTATGGCTTGTGAGAGTTACGGCACAGAGGGTGGAGAGGACTCCGACATGGGGGGTTTGCCAGTGGAGGCAAGCTCCCTCTCCATGGCCTAAAAGGCTGGTCCACCCAAAGAGGGATGTGAGCTCCGACGAGCCGACCCCCAGACCAGGAGTCTCAAGAGGGCTGTAAAGCATGAGAGAGGGAGGGAGGATTCTTGGAGGGTGCCATAGAAAAAAATCGGCGTGGAACCAAAAATGCCCTCCCGCATGGCACAGCCAATAGCCTAAGAAGAGCTCAATGCCCAGTGCAACAAGGGCCAGAAGACTATTTTGGCTCCAAAGTGAGGTCCACTATTGGGGTCAGAGGGAGGGAAGCTGCTGTCGGAGGAAGGGGCTTTGATGCTTGCGTGGAAGTCGAAGGAGGAGTGTATGTTGGAGTTTGAGGAGAAATACGTTCACTTGAATGAGGGAACATAGGTTTAAACAGTTGAGAGAGACCCCTGGCCACAAGCAACTGGTCAACAAGCCACAACACATCTTGTTCAGAGAGGCTCCTGTTCGACCTCACAGAGAAACCTGAAGGTGATTCTGGCCATTCTAGAAAAGGTCTATATTGGCTACCAACAAACGGCTCCAAAGGAGAGTACTTGGTCCTTGCTAGTTCGAGTGGTGCAGAGCCCGGAACAGAGGATGTCTGCACCGAGGAAAATGGTGTTGAGATAGGCTGCGTCAACAAAGGCAACGTCATAGAATTTGATCTGCATCGTAAAGGCAAGTGTCTGTGCCGATGAGGAAGATGTCTGCACCGGTAAAAATGACGGTGCCGAAAAGGACTGCACCAAAGAGCATGTTGGTGCCGAAGGTGTCTGCACCGTGGCAGATAGTATTGTTAAACTCGGGGCCGAAGGAGATTGCACCAACGGTGCTGAAGGAGACTGTACCTGCAGAGACGATGCTGGTAAAGGCTACGACGAAACTGTCGGAGCCATAAGTGTCTGCACCGGGAACTCCGATGCCGATAAAGAGGACATAGGTGGAGCAAGAATCAACTGGGGCAGTGTTGTGCCTGGAGCCGAAAGGGTAACAGGTGGCAGCACCGGACTAGCAATTTCTACTTACTTATGAGTCAACTCCCTGCGATCTCCAGAGGGAGATGAAGTAAGCGACCTCGATGAAGGAGAAGAACGCCTCTTATGGGGTTTAGCAGGAGGGGGTGAGCCCTCCGACCCAGAGATAGCCTCCCAGAAAGGAGATTTGAGGAGACCTTTAAGGATCAACTTATTCTTTCGTTGAGAGTCCTGGTTGAAAAATTTCTACAAATCCCACACGGGGGATCCACTGTAAGGTGGGAGACATTCAAGCAAGAGACACATAAATCATGGCCATCAGAAAGCGGTAACTTATGGCCGCAATCCTTACACTGTTTGAAACCAACACTACTTTTCTTGTCCAACATAATGATGTGGAGAAGAACGACAGTACCAAGAGTAAAGAAGGTTACCCAGAAGGGTAAGAAGAGAGAGAGAAGGAAGGATTACCAATGATGGTAATGAAGAATTACCTCAAAGGTAAGAAAAAGGGAAAGAAACTATGGGGAGACAGTCTTAAAGATACGATAAGGTAGAAGTATAGTAAAAATAACTGATTGAAAAACCTTTTAAAGTATAAATATATAAACTGTCAGAAATGACTCACTTAGCTGAGAGAGAGTGGCTTGACATGGCTGTACAGCAACGTGACAAACGGGATCTAGGGTAACATGGAGCAGAGCATTCTGGGTAGGATATGGGCTTGAGAGTTTTTGGCTAATGCGAGCTTGATATAAGGCCGGCTTGGTTCCGAGGATGGAACCGATAACCCATCAGTAAGGAACGAAGATTAACATAATCAGATTTCTTGTTTTGTTCTTAGGGCATATGGCAGTTACAATACTAGAAATTTGTCTAAATGCTGCAAGTGTTAAGCATTTTATACAGGGAAAAACTAATCAGCGGCTAAAGGACAGAATATGTAGTCATCTGTCTGAAATAAGAAGGGGGTAGAAAATAAATGCATTGTTTAGACATATACAGAACACACACAGCACTCATGTTTAAATTTATGAAGTATTTCTCCACAACTTCGTGGTGGAGACATACGAATTCATACTGAAAATTAAGAAAATAAATCGATTTCACGTTTTAGATCACACCATCCCCCAGGGTTAAATGATGTTAGTATTAAGTCAGTGTTGAAATATTTACATAATAAAGTAAAAAAGGTTTTAATTTGTATAATAATATTTTTTTTTATTTAATTGAGTGATGTTTAACTACTTAACTGTTTTTGTAGCTATATGACCCACTGTGTGCATTTAAGTAGTGATTTTAATATGGTTGTTATTGCCTGAAAAAGCGTTTTATACATGAAAGTTTTACTAGCAGTATTAAAGGTTTTTTTCTATATGGCTCATGGTTCCTGACTACTTTGTTACTACATGTATTATTAGGCTTGCCACTGTTCCACTTTTTGTTTGTGATGTCTAGTAGCCTCTACTGCACACTGATAACACACTACATGATGTGATCCCATTTGGCACAACAGCTCAGTGTTCACACTACACTTTTACCCATCTATTTCAATTTGTAAAAATACTAATCAACTCTTTTAAAACTTTCTGTGCACTTACACAGGCTGCTCTTATGTTTTTCTCCCATTTGAATAACTTATTTCCCCTAGCAGCAAAACCAAGAAAAAAAAGAAAGTGGTTTATTTCCCCAACCCAGAGTTTTCCCATGTAAGGCTCAATTTCAAAGATTGCTTCTGAAGTCATACAACACCCTGCTTGAGTGATACTCACTCTGCTTGCTCCTGTACTCTACCCCCAATTTTCACTTACCCCCACTTACACTATATAAACTTGCTAAACTCCACCCAACAAACACCAACCAATCACATGCACAGTAGTCAACACTCCCACTTCCTGTACACACAAGTAAATACTGCATTATTTCTTCTTTCTCCTTCCACTTCTTACAAATTACCTCCTGCCTTCCCTTCCTTTCTTACACATCACTTCTCCTGCCAGCTCTTACTCATCACTTCCTGCCTTCCCCCACCCATTATTACACAATTTCCTAAACATTAACACTTTACTCCACCTCAAATAGAAGATGACAGCTTTCTTGACATTCTTCAACTACACTTCTCCCTTTCACTATAGCTGTTCTACATTGCATCCTTTCCCTTGCTTCATCCACAAAAACACGTACAGACAAGTCTTCTCCACCTTTTCTCAACCTTCCCCAACAGGTACTCTTCCTTCCTTAATAGACTTGCACAGAACTACTTGCATGTATTGCCACCTACTACCCCTTATCACCACCTGAATATCCCACATTTATCCTGCTTCGTTTTCATTTATCTACCCTATTCTTCTTCCTATTGCAATCAAAACAAGCACAGTTTCAACTTCTTGCTAAATAGCATTTGTGCTAAACCCCCACTCACCACAAACTATCTTACATAACAAAGACAGCAATCCTAACAGCATAAAACTTGTACAAATTTTCACCTCTCACAAAAACTTTCACATTTCCTCCACTCTCCTTATACCACATACATCCACTCACTTATGTTTTTTATTCATTATGCTCATTTTTCAACTCGTTAAGACTATGTCTCCTAATCCTACTCATACAATTTACCTCAATCCATACACACCTCTCTCACCCCCAAACTAATGTGTTGGAAAATAAAACATATTTTACACAATCTCCCGTAACCTACACTGTATCACAAACTTTCTCCATAAAAAAGTTAAGTATTTACCACAACGTTCTATCTGTATTGTTGGTTTTTCATTTCTCCTCACATATGGGTTCAGATCCGACTCAGCCGTTACTAAGCTAGTGGCAACCAAAAAGCTCTTGGACACCTCCCTTTACCCACAATGAACTTCTCCCTGTTACTTCAGATCTTGTTTGCTAGGATCATTCCCAGAAGGAAAAACAGACAGAAATTTTTATATGAAAGGATTGTAAGGAGACAGTTGCTGGACTATGGAGAAGATGCCATCAAATGAACTTCTCATTCTACCAGAAACAAAAGGTTGGGGGCTTGGAGGGAGGCATTGTGAGGTGAAATAAAAAATCAGCAATATAGATGGAACATTATGGTAAGTACATAACTTCTTTATCAGACATTGTCAATTTTTTATTTCGTCCTCACATATAGGACACAGCCCCCAGCTACCTTCATCCTGGGTGGACTCATGGAATATTCCTCAGAACCAATGAACCAAAGTAGGCTCTTCCCCTGGAGACCAAATCCAACTTGTAATGAGCGATAAAGGTATGGTGATTTGCCCAAGTGGCTGCAGCACAAGATTCATCCATGGATGCATTACTCTGAAAAACTGCTGACGTAGCCATGGCCCTAGTTGAATGAGCCCAGACAGGTCTGGGAAGAGCTACACCTTGTTTGGTAAAGATGAAAGTAATGCAATCAGACAGCTATTTTGCTAGAGTAATCATGGACACTGGTAGGCTCTTTCTCGGGCTGAGAAGGAAATTAACCCTTGATCTGCCTTCCTAAATTCCTTTATCCTGTGCAGATAAGAATGTAATTGTCTACGGACATCCAACAGATGTGATACGTATTCACCTTTATTAGTGAAGTTAGGAAAGAAAACGGGCAAGTTAATGTTTTCATTTATATTAGTCTCACAAACATCTTTAGGCAAAAAGGAAGGGTTGGTGAGCATGGAAACCCTGTCTTTATGGAAAATCAGGTATGGAGGCAGGGAGGATAAGGCCTGAATTTCTCATATTCTTCTAGCTGAAATGATGGCCACTATGAAAATGGTCTTCCAAGACAAAGATTTCATATCACATGCTGCTGCAAGTTCAATCCAGGGTTGAAATATGAAACGTAGCACCAAGTTAAGGTCCCAAGGAGGAGGGAATCTTTGTGCAGGGGCCTTAGTAATAAAGTCCTTTTCAAGAAAGTCTTGCAAAGTTTGTTGGAAATCAGTGACAAGTTATTTTTCCCAATGTGAAAAACAGACATAGCTGCTAATTGCAACGTAATAGTAGAGGTGGCAGCCCATTGTCAAAGAGCCAAAAATTTTAGAACTGAGTGAATAGGAGCTGTAAAGAGATCTACATATCTACATCATGTTGCTGAGCCCAGGTAACAAACCTCCTCCATTTGCTCCTACACAGCTTTTGAATGGATTGCTTACGGGATGATATCAAAATATGACAAACTGGGGAGGACAGCGTATGTTGTCTTGCTATAAATGGAACTGGAGGAACCAAGCCGTCAGCTTGAGGTTGGGACAGACTGGGATACGTCATTCCTGTTGTGTGTGACAGAAGGTCTGGAGAGGGTTCCAGAATCCATGTTTTTCCCCCCATAAATGAGGCCAAAGGAAAGGAATCCAGATTTGTCAAGGCCAAAAATGGCACAATGAGGATTACTGTTCTCTTCAACTCTTTTGCTCTCTGGAGAAACTTGGGGATCAAGGATGTAGAGGGAAAGGTGGAAAAGAGACTGGGAGGTCAATCATGTACAACAGCGTCCCTCAGGGACTCTCCAGTTAGAGGGATTAGGGCAAAGTAGCTACTGCATTTTTTCTTCAGAGGGGATGCAAAGAGATCACAGCAGGATTGGCCCAATCTGCAGAAAATCTGTTCTGCTACTTTCTGGTTGAGGGACCACCTGTGAGGCATAAGAATGGATCTGCTCAACTTGTCCACAATCATGTTTGACTTTCCCAGAATGTGCTTTGCTACAAGAAAGCGGCTGGATGAGATCGCCAATTGCCACACTCTTAGTGCTTCTTGACACAGGTGGTATGATTGGGTTGCTCCTTAATTCCTTATGTACCAGACTACAGAAATGTTGTCTGATAGAATCTCTACTGTCCCCAGAGGAAGAGCAACTTGAAAAGCCTGCAACGCTAGGAGCACTGCCCTTATCTCCAGGATGTTTATGTGTAAATTGACCTTGTCAGGAGACCAGGTGCCTTGAACCTTCTTCCCCAGATAATGCCCCCCCCACCCTATCTGGGAAGAGTCCATGGTCACCATGGCTTGAGGTTGTGGGGGAACAAAGGGTCAGCCCTGAGTTACCTGAATCCACCATGACAGGGCTGTTCTGCAGGTGTTCGTAATGAGTATCTGGTAAGATATCAGTCGGTAGGTTATTGACCACTGTGAGGCCAGAAGCCATTGTAGTATTCACATGTGAAATCTTGCCAGCGGGACTAAGACTACAGCAGTTGCCATTGAGCCTAGAGCCTGTAAGACATGATGGGTGGCTATCTTCTTGTTCTGTAGTAGTTTGTGTGTTTGGCGCCTGATCTTTATCACTCTGGACTGCGGAAGTCTTGCAACCATCTGAATTGTGTCTAAAATTGCTCCTATAGACTCCAGTGTTTGAGCGGGGTCCAAGTGTGACTTTTCGTAATTTGTTATACCTAGCTGTACAAATTTGGCTAACAGTCTCTTGCTCGAATAAGTACATGCCTGGTTAGGGAAGAAATGAGCCAGTCATCTAAACAGGGAAACATACGGAATCCTTGCTATCTCAAGTGAGCCATTACCACTGCCATGCATTTGGTGAACACTCTGGGGGCTGTAGTGAGACCAAAGGGCAGCACTCTGAACTGGTAATGACTGGCTCCCAGCCAGAAGTGCAAGTACTTTCTGAATCACCTGTTCATTATTATGTGGTAGTATGCATCTTGAAGGTCTATGGAGCACATCCAGTTGTTGTGTTCCAAGAAAGGAAGCATGGACTGTACCATGACCATTCAGAACTTGCGGCATTGAACCGACTTGTTTAGTCTGCTAAGATCCAAAACTGGTCTCCAGTCCCCCATTTTCTTTGGGATTAAAAGGAACCTTGAGTAAGTTCCGAATCTTTTTTTATCTGGGGGACCTCCTGGATGACTCTCTTGTCCAGCAGTTTCTGAATTTGAATAACTGCCTGATCCCTTTGACTGGGTGGGACATCTGGGATTCTTCTGTTGGAGGAGGACCTTGAGAAAATGAGATCAGATATCCTCTGGCCATTACTCTCTGCACCCATAAATCAGTGGTTATTTTTAGCCAGGCTTTCCAGCACAGGGATAGTCGGACCCCCGACTGCCTCCATACGTGGGGAATCGGGCCTCCTTTCAGGAGCACTGGAAGACTCTCCCAAAGAAAGGATCTCTTGACCCTTGGTTCTGCGGGCCTCCTCTGTGAGGATGGTATCTTCCAGAAATGTTCCTCCCTCTGCACCTGGAGGAACTCTCTCTCTTAAGACCCCTGCAATTGCAATTTCCTGAACCACATTTTGCCACCTCCTTTCTAATTCTTAGGATAAGGTCTCTGAGTGGCAGAAAAACATATGTCCATGGCAGAAAGGGTCTTACCCTCCTTCTCACACATGGAAAACGCATCTTTGACCTTGGGACCAATGTTCCATCAAATGGAGCACTGATGAAAAAGACTTACAAGGCTCTGCAAAGTCACACAGGTGCACCCAGGCAAGCCTACTCATCGATATGCCAGAACCAGACGATCTACTCATTCCTTTGGCTGCATCAGCGATGAGCCTCATGGAAGAGTTAGCTACAGAATATAGGGTTGCCAGCTGGGAAGAAACTTTTTCTTGGACTCCCTCAGCTATGGCTCCTTCAAGGGTATCTGAGAGCTCATTGATCAGATCCCTTTGCAACTTGATGAAATGAGAGAGGTAATTCAGCGTTTGCAAGACAAAGGTCACTGAAGAAAAGACTCGCTTCCCACATCTATCCATCATCCTGGAATCCTTATTTAGAGGCTGAGTAGTGGAACTCTCTTCAGATAGTTCCTTTTTAGTAGCTGTCACCACCACCACCATGGCATCTACTGTAACCTATTTTGTTCAAAACGTTTTGTCAACTGATGCTGTAATAATCTTATCTGGTCTCTGGGGAATTGGTTCAATGGAATCTGGGCTCTCCCACACCCGCCGAGAGACCAATTCTATCAGCTCATCAGTGGGCCGAGTGACCCAGGAGGTTGACAGTCAGAATTTGAAGGCAGTCGGGTACACTGACTCCTCAGGTGAAGGATTACTGGACTGACAGCCACCTCTCTGTTTAATACCATGACAGGATGGTACCCCATTCTAAGTCAATGTACGATTAAAGTTCATGAAATTAGTATTGTTTCACGCAATGAAGTCAGCCCAGCAATCCTTCACCCGAGGATTACTGGACTGACAGCCACCTCTCTGTTTTTTTAACTTCTCCAAGTCTTTTGGGTTTCCTAACACCACAACAGGAAAGTACCCCATTCCTAAGTCAATGTATGATTAAAGTTCATGAAATTAGTATTGTTTCACGCAATGAAGTCAGCCAAAAGTGCTCTTTGCAGCACCTGCAATGTGACCAGTAATGACTCCTCCTGCAATTCGTATAGAGTTACATGTAATGGCAACATATCTAAATATGACCATAGATTCTTTTTGTATCACACCAGTTGCTCCTACTACTATTGGAACTGTTTTGGTATCTTCCACATTGCTCTAGTTTCTGCCTGCAAATCTTGATATTTTAAAACTTTTTTTCTCTCTGCATGAAAGACATTGTAGTTACTGGATGCATTGATTTCAATGATCAATGCTACTTTTATCTTCTTTTCATGGACCACTATATCGGGTTTTCTTGCATCTATCTTTTTAATTGTTGGTAATGGGTGATCCCATGTGATGTAAACGTCATAATTTTCTAAGATGCTTTGTGGCTCATGTTTCCATTGTTTTTCAGTTACTTCAGTATTAAGTTTGCACAATCCCCACTGCAACAGTCTTGTCACACTATTATATCTTTCAGTATATAATCCTTTTGTCATTAGTATGTCACAACCTGTAACAAGGTGTGTGACAGTTTCCAATTGTGTTTTACAAAACCTACATTTGTCTGTTTTCCCCACATGTTCAATGGACTTTGTACACGAATGTGTACATAGCCCACTATCTTGGGCCACCAATATTAACCTTTCATGTTTTGGTTTGAATTTGCCTCTCCTTAACCATTCCTGCATTTGATCCGAATCAACATGAGGTTCTTCCAGAAGTCTTCTACACTTGCAACTACATTTATGCATTTTCCACATTTCTTGCCTTCTCATCTGATCCTTCACCTTATATTCGTTTTTTTTGGCACATTCAGTTCCTGCCTGGTTTTTATCTACTTCACCTTATATTCTTTTGTTTTTTTGGCACATTCAACTCCTGCCTGTTTTTTACCTGCTTCAAGTTTGATTTGCATTCCTGCTTGACGCTGGTATGCTTCTGCTAGACTAAGCAAGGAAGTCATCTTAGTTTTATTCTCCTCATGTTTCAAAACTTTCACCACATTTGGGTCTTGAGAGGTCAGCAGATGTGTGCAGTCCCTCAATTGCAGATATATACATGTAATCAATTTCAAGGAGCTCCACATCTCCTTTGGAATGGGGAGTATATAATCTTGGTATGCAATGATTTTTATAAATCATCTGGGGAGAATGAAGCATTCTTCTTGTTTTCCTGCCTAATCTATCCAACACGTTTTGGGGCCAGTCAATCACTTCGAAACTGTAAGTTAGGACAAGAGCAGCAAACTGGTTTGTATCTTGAATTTTATTCCTAGATGTCAACACTGTTTTCAGGATTAATTTAAGTCTTCTAAAATATTCCTTACCAAGTTTTATTCACATTTGTTCATGTTTTACTGTTGATCCTTCATCAGTTCTCAGACATTTATACACTCCCTCTTGCTCAAGTTCTTTTACATCACATTCTTGTCCCAAAGTGATGTTTTCTTGATGCTGCAGGTTTTCTGCTTTAAAAGCTGCTTTTGCACATTTACCAAAATCAAATGACAGAATATCACCTCAAAAGTTTTGACTACTTGGAGTTACGCTTTCAGTTCCTCATCTGATGAGCTATACAGTTTTAAATCATTGACAAAGAGGAGAGGTTTTTACACTTTGTTGTTTTCTAGGAGCCGAATTATAGCCATGGCCTAATCTGTTAAGTAGACAGCTTAATGGGTTAAGGGCAAAACAAAGTAACAGCTCTGACAGGTAGTCGCCCTGAAATATCCCCCTTCGAATTTTTATCCCTGGAATAATAATTTGTCTTTATCATGCCTTCATGGCTTAGTTGCAAAGTGTTCTGCCACTGTTTCATGGTGACTGTAATGTAGTCAATCAGTGTAGGTGTATCTTACAATCAGTGCAGGGTGTATCTTATACATTTTTTAGCACTTATAAAAATAACAAAAAGAAAGGGAAACCCACTGGATAGCACAGTATTTATTAAAAATATTGAGCACTATCATCCATTATATACCAGGACTTCTTCAGAATAACAAACTACACAACCAAAGCCATTAAATACACACATATTGAATGTCACATGTTCTAATTAAAATCACTTGCCATGGAAACTAATAAATCGATTTATTAATTAAACCCTAACTTTGGCAGACCAGCCATACAGAAAATAAATGCAAATTAAAAACTACCTTGCTTCTCATGAACCACACTCCCACAGTAAAAACAAAAGGAATATGCATGCAAATCCACAAATGATTAAACGGTTCTAAAAAAACCCCACAAAAATATATATATAAAAATATTCCAAATATTTTTTATATATGTATTATTTTTTATATACACATTTTATTTAAATACAAAACTGTGACTTCAATTTAACTACACTACTAATTGAAATAGTCTCATTCAGGCCACGGGGAGTGGTGACATCTAACCTCAGTTGCCACCTCAATTCCTTGAATTCAAGGTACAGATTAAAAGGGCCACCCCCTCGGTTTTAAATCCACCTGGTCTATTACTACAAATTTAAAACAATGTAAAGGGTTGTTCTTAATACGTTTGGCCAAGGCATTAGTTTTGGCCCCTATCTGTATATCATACATATGCTGGTAAATCCTTTCTTTAAAGGCCCTTTTGGTTTTACCAACGTAAAAACATTCACAACATTGGCACTTAGCAACATAAACTATCCCTTTACTGTAACAATTGAACTTTTTGCTCAATTTGATACACCAAAACTGAGGGGTGAGCCCTTTGATCTGTACCTTGAGTTCAAGGAATTGAGATGGCAACTGAAGTTAGATGCCACCACTCCCCGTGGCCTGAATGAGAGGTCTTCTTCTAATGTACTTAAATTGAAAGCACAATTTTGTACTTAAAATGTATGCATATAAAAAATAATACATATATAAAAAATATTGTGGGGAATATTTTTATATGTTTATATATATTTTTTGTGTTTTCTTTAGAACTGTTTAATCATTTGTGGATTTGTACTCATATTCCTTTTGTTTTTACTGTGGGAGTGTAGTTTTTGAGAAGCAAGTTAGTTTTTAATTCATATTTATTTTCTATTTGGCTGGTCTGTCAAAAGTTAGTGTACAATTAAATTAATTGATTTGTTAGTTTTCATGGCAAGTGATCATAATTACAACATGTGACTTTCAATGTGTGTATTTAATGGCTGTGGTTGTGTAATTTGTTATTCTGAAGAAGTTACGGTACATAACGGATAAAAGCGCTCTATTTTTAATAAATACTGTGCTAACCAGTGGGTTTCTTTTTTTTTTTGTTATTTTTATAAGTTTGTGTTCACCTTGGTGGATTAACATTTTTAACCACTCTTTATCCATGAATGTGGGATACTGTCAAATACTTTTTTGTAGTAAATGACTCTTTCCCCTTTTTTACAGTTCTCCATTATGACTTTATTTAGCAACAGGTAATCCTTTGTTCCATATGATTTCTTTTATTATCCTACTGTTCTACTGCTATAATTGAATTTTCTTCTAAATGACTATAAACTTTGTCAGCATCAATTCCGGTGTACAATTTACACGTTGTTGGAAGGTAAGTTAGTAATATATAATTTTTAGGATAACTTGCAGGTTCACTCATAAGTAGCAGCATTGTTTTTCCTGTTAACCATGTTGTTGTCTGTTCAGGGTGTGCATATAAATAGTTCCTGCTCATGGGGTCATCAATAAATTGCTTATTTTGTACTTTTCCTTTATATTTATCTGTGTATCTTCTAAGTTTTTCTGCTTGTTATGACAGTATTAGTTTATTACTTGTAATAGTGTATGATAAATCCTGATCTATTATAATACTGTGCATTGCTTTTATTACGGCTATCTTTGAGTATTTTTGTTGATCTGTTCCCTCATCTATACTTTTCTAACAGGGACACTTCTTGTCTTAATTGTTTTACAGTTTTCTCTGTTTGATACTTCCATGATGGTATTTGAGTTCTCCCCTTCCTTTCACTTACTCCCCTGTGCTCTTATGGTAGAATTTTATCTGTCATTAATTTAGCTGCACAGTAATGTATCCTGTTTACTTCTGTTATATCGCATGGATCTCTATGGACAGTCCTAATTACAGTGTTCATTTGTTTTATCAACTTCTGACTTTTTGGGTTTTACTGATCTTCTGCAGTCTTCTTTCATTGATCTTAATATGTCTATCTATCTCTAGTAAATCAAGCAACTATTCTCTTAGCTCATTTTCTTCTAAACCAAGGGCACATTTTTTATTCCCCATTTCCTGCATGCATGCTATAGAAAATTCAACAGCATCGTCCTGTGCCACATTCTTTTCAACTTCATCCTGTGTCATCCGTTGCTCTATCATATGGGAACTCACTGGCCTATCTCTCCTCAACATTGACTGTGTCAGAGTTGCCACGGCTTCCTGTTTCTTCCCTTGCTGTTCAGCTTCAACTGAACATTTATACAAGTTTCCTGTGGAAGGCTCCAAAGTATTTTCATAAGGCAACTGACCAGTTGCTTCCCATTCCACTGGTTTCTCCCTTAATTTGGATGTCCATTGTTCTATCCAGCTGTGGTAGTTTCTGAGTTAGGTTTTCTACACTGAATCCTTCACTTTGCAGGTACTCCATAACCTCAGTTTCTATTTAACTTCTCTATCATCTTTTCTACTTTTCTTCTTCTTGTCTTATTTTTTGTATTGTAAAGGTTTCCATGTCTGGATTCCTTTGCCTGTATTTCTCTTCAAATATCTTTAGTGCTGCTCTTTTTGTATTGATTAGTTTTGCTTTCTCCTTTGCATAAATATTGCACCATATTAAATCTCCTTCTTTCCCATGTCCATATTTCTTCTTCAGATATCTCCTGATTTATCCTGTTTCTCCTTGCTTTGGGGACACGTTACATTATGCTGTGATATAACATACGTTAGATCTTCTACACCAAATCCTGCTCTTCGCAGGCACTCCATAACTTCAAATTCTATTTCTTTAACTACTACTTTACTAATACCCTTTTCCACATTCCCTCTGTGATTTTTTTTTACTGTGAAATTTTCCACATCTGGATCACTTTGCCTGCATTTCTCTTTGAATATCTTTGGGGCTGCCTTTTTTTTATTGATTAATTTGGCTTTCGACTTTGCATAAATATTGCACCATATCAAATCTCTCTTTCCCATGTCCATATTTCTTTTTTATACTTTTCAAAAATCTCTAGGTGTTGTTGCTTACATTTTCACACTTCTTCAAATGCTTCTTTTTGCAAAAAGATCAAACTTTCTTGGTCTATATACTGTTTTTTTCACAAATTTGTTGCATTAATGAACACAATTTTTTATTTGAAGCTTCTGACAGTTTTTCTTCTGGAAGTATTTTTCTTTCCTCTAATTTCTCTCTCAATCTTTTTGTACATCTTGTGTCTGGAAATTCTGTGCTTTTTGCATAATAGTAACAATACAAAACTTATTTTTTACCCTCAATAGTCCACTCATCATCTTTATGGCTCTTCTATGACCTATCAGCTTTTGTGATTTTTGTGGACTGCTACTTCCTTCTACAACAGGGGGGCCATCCTCCCCTGGGCCTGGCCACATTGTAGGAATGCTTCCGTATTTTGAGGATTCTACACTGTCATTTTTTCTAGTCCTGGCACCAGTGCACCTACCAGGATTGGGCACTTTATCATGGGTCTTGTGTATCCAGGTATCTTTTTAAATTTTTGACCTACTTCTGTCCATGATATATGCTATATAAAATACAGTCTATATATCAGTGTAGTCTTGGTGAGATTTTGTGAAAAACAGGGTCCACCTCGTGAAGGTACTCACCAAGGCTTGATGAATTGAATTTTAGCAAGACTACTCTCCTTTGCTTGCTGACTTATCTCTCCATTCGGACTCCCACCTCTCTGTAACATCTCCAAGATGTCCCCAAAGGAAACATCCTCAGGAGGTGACAGAGGGGATCCTTCTCCCATATCGGGGTGAGTGTCTTCTGTGGCTGCCTCCTCAGTGGAGTCCAAAGGCTTCCTCTTCTGGATCTTCTTCTGAGGGACATCTCAATACCGGAAGATTGCCAAATTCCAGTAATAACGGCCACACAGGTACAAAACGCACTCTCTAAAGCCAAGAATACAGCATCCATGGGACCAGATGACATCCCGGGCTGTGTACTACATGAACTACAATATGAACTGGCACCTCACCTAAGTGTCATGTTTAATCATAGCCTCACCTCAGGTTTTGTGCCCACTGAGTGGCGCAGAGCTACAGTTATCCCAATCCACAAGGGGGATCCACCTTGGATCCCGGAAACTACCGTCCCATCAGTCTGACAAGCCTTATCTGCAAGGCCATGGAGCGTATTATCATGGAACTTATAAACAAAGACATTGGCAACCTTCAAACACTGGACCCCACCCAGTTTGGGTTTGTGAAGGGCCGATCTTGTCTCCTGAACCTGACTGACTTCTTTGAATCAGTCTCCAGAGCCATGGACAAGGGTAAGGTGGTCCACACAGCCTATCTAGACCTTGCCAAGGCCTTTGACACCATCCCCCACTCTGGAATCATAGATAAACTTACTAAGTTGGGCATTAATCCCTATGTCACCCAATGGGTTGCTAAATGGCTTACTGATAGAACCCACACTGTAAAAGTAGCCGACTCCAAATCCAGCTCCAGACAAGTGACAAGTGGAGTACCTCAGGGTTCAGTCCTGGGGCCGCTCTTGTTTGGCATCTACTTCTCTGAAGTACAGGTCAACACTAAGGGACTCTGACTAACAAAGTTTGCAGATGACTGCAAACTGGGAGCTATTATTGAATCCCCAAATGATGTGGATACTCTACAAAAGGGCCTTACAGAAACAGATGCTTGGTGCCAGAGCCATGGGCTCAAGTACAATGCCAAGAAATGTATTGTTATCCCCTTTGGGAAAAAACATGTATCCATGAATTACCATACAGGTGGCAGTACACTAAACACAGAAAGTGTGATAAGAGACTTAGGGACACAGGTGGACAGTGGTCTCACCTTCGATAACCACATCGCCACAACAGTCAGGAAATCCTTCTATGTGGCACACCTCATCACGAAGGGCTTTTCATCCAGAAAAAAGGAGGTCATTGTCCCACTGTACTCATCCCTCATTAGACCCATTATAGAATACAATGCCCCATTTGGAATTTACCTCTCAAGACATCTGCAACAACTGGAAAGGCCTCAGAAATACCTCACTAAAAGAATCACAGGCCTAAAGCAGATGCCCTATGCTGACCGCCTTAAAAAACTCCAGCTATACTCTGTCGCATATCGTCTACTCAGAGGCAATCTCTGCTTAACATACAAGGCCATGTCAAACCCAGAGCTGTTGGACATGCTACACTTAAAGAAATCCCAATCCCTCAGAGCTACACGCTCCAGGGATCTAAATCTTGTCATCATAATAAACAAAACATGCTGGAGGGATAGGTTCCTGACCCAGAGACTCCCCAGACTCTGGAATAGATTGCCCATACATGTCAAGCAGAGTGCCTCTTTGGACCTCTTCAAGAGGAACCTTGACGATTGGATGGGAGAAAGGAAATTCACCCCAGGGATCACGTCAGTCGCCCTACTAGACAAGGGTCCAGGAAAGTAAATAATGTGGGAAGAAATAGCCAGGGAATTGTTATGGCTAGGCTTGTATAGGCCCTAGGGCTGATAGCCTAGTACCAACCTATGAACCTATGAACCTCCTCAGTGGGATACTCTGGGAAGATATCAGAAGAGGCAGGGGTACCCCGACGGGCAGGAGCGGCCCTAGGTCAACTGGTGCCCTAGGCAAAAGGGCTCCACGGCACCCCCCACCACACCCCCCAGTGCCCCCATCCTGGTCTACCTACATCAAATAAATACTGGAAAAGCACACCTGCTAGAGTGGCGCCCTAGGCGGTCGTCTAGTTGGCCTATGCCTAAGGACGGCTATGCCGACGGGTATCCTGAGGCCTAAGATCCCACTGTCCCTGTGTAATGTCCTGATGACAAAAAGTATGCAGGGGATATAGATGGGGCTGAGGATCTGAGGAGGGGGAGGTAACTTCCATTGCAGAGACAGCTACAGCCCTCTCCAGAGCCCTGAAAGCTGACTGCTCCTGAGTGGAGAGGGAGTCCGCCTCTGACAAACCATGCTTGCAGGAAGGAGTCCTTTCCAGCTACAAAGACAGCTCACCAGGTTTGAAGCTGGCGCCAAGCTCACTTGAGCAGAAGCCCCGAAGTGCAGAAACTGTTCAGAGGGTATGGGAGTCAACTGCGCTCGTGGTCCACCAGGCTTCACTATGGTTCTGAGAGCGCTCTTGCTCTGAGAAGGCCAAAGAGCTCAGAGCAAAAGTCCGATCTGAGGAAAGGGAAATCTTCAAATCCGAGCAGGAAGTTGCTGGGCATATTGGATCGGAGTACCCAAAGCATGTCCTGAAGTTGAAGGAGGAACCAATGGGGGAGTGGATGGCTTGGATAGACCTAAGACCATTTGGGTCGAAGCCAAGAGGGACTTCGTAATGCCCTGCACCAACAACATTTTCTGGACCATCCATTCCACATCCGCTTCTGTAAGGCTTCTAGTAGAACAGGAAGAAGGTGAAGGAGATCTTTGTCTGTTTAGAAAAGGAGATGGTACCCTCAAAGTCACAGGGTTTACAAAAGTGGAGTACCTAGTCCTTGGCAGGGAGGTTATAGGCTTAAAAGGGCTGGAGATTGGATCTGACCACAACTGCTCTGAGCCTCTCTGATCTTGATCTGAGGAAGAAATACTTGGAGCTAAAGGCCCCAATTGAGTCATGAGGTCAGATGGTTTGGAAGACTTAGATATCCGCTCCGAGGGATCTGATACAGCCGAGCAAGGTCTCTTCTTCCCTCTATCAGAAATCTTAGAGGCAGAAGAAGAAAGGCTTGAATGAGATGACCTAGGTTTAGCCACAGATTTTGGAGCACCACCAGAAATGGCCTCACTAAAAGAAGATGGCAATACCCCCCCCCCCCCCCCACAAGAATAAGTTTATCCTTCCTTTCAACCAGGGCCCAGTGGTTAAAGGAATGGCAGATAGCACAGTCTTCCTGCAGATGTGGGGACCGAGGCAGTAAACACACAGTGTTTGCGAGTCACTGTACGGCATTTTGTGACCGCACCTAGTACACTTCTTGAAGCCTATCTATTAACACCACTGTGCACTTATGAGCATGTTTAGTTGAGCATTTGTTATATAATAATTAATTAATAATTTTTAACAACAATTTTTTAATAATTTGTTGCATAATAGCAGTTATTTGATATGGGTTTTATGTGTATTGTAAGTTAGTTTAATACTGAGATGTATACATACATGTTTATGGCTTGTATACATGTTTTGTTATACGATAGTGTATAAACACACTATTTTAACTATTACAAATGTATAGATACTTTAACTTACTTCTAAGGGACATTAAATGGTAAACGCTATGTAAAGTGGGTACCATGTAAGAGTAAGTTAGTGGAATATTGGGTTAACTAGTTTTTTAGTATGCGAAAAACAGTTTAACTGCTAATTGATGACAATTGGTTTCACTAATTGAGGGTAAATGATTATTTAAGATGACTGCTGCTTGTTTGAATTTGTTCTGAGGAAGTCATCCTATTCGGATGACGAAAAGCGCTTTAACTTTTGTAATAAAGTGTTGGAGTCCACGTTTACATTTCGTGATTTTTTTGTGAATTTTCACATTGGTGGAAGTGCCGCGTACGTTTGGAGTGCTCAGTATCTAGTTTTTTAAGTTTTTGTGTAAGTCGTGCTTGTTTTTGCATAGTAGCAAGGATACCGCTAAGGGTATACGGGGTGGGGGGGGGGGGAGAAAGTAACGCAATAAAAAATGGTTACTGTGGGCAAAAATGATTTAGAGAGAGAGAAACAGGGAGGAAAGGAACTACACTCATTATACAGAAAAAGAATGAATTAGCTAAAGAAGGGTTGAAAAATGTTGAAACATCACCTGAATGTCCAAGAGCACACGGTTGCACCACGTCTTTGCGAAGTGGCAAACAAGATCTGAGGTAATAGGTAAAAGAGTGTTGTGGGTAAGGGGAGGTGTCCAAGAGCTTTTTGGTTGCCACGAGGTTAGTAACAGCAGAGTCGGATCTGAACCCAAATGTGAGGACAAAATGAAAAACTGACATTATTAGATCATATCTTTCTAAATACCAATGCCCTGCTAACAAAGCCCAATTTAAAACATGAACTCAATTTGTTTTTATTTATTTATTTTATGTTGCTTTTTTACCGGGTTGTCTAAAGGTTTGTCCAACTGAGTTTAGTAAAAAATAAAAACCTTTTCAGTGGCAGCCCGGGGAGAAAATCTCTAACATATTACATACATTTTTAAACAGACATTCGGTAATATACGAGAGAAAACATTACATAATATACATTAAGAATTACACATACATTTACTAATGCATTCATATGAAAGTAGAGGCAAACTATTACAGTATAGCAGAAATGTGGGTCTAATGTTTACTCACTGAAGGTTCTTTCCTCAAACCTCTAATGAGCGAAAACCACATCAAACATTCATTAATCGAACGTTCACTTCAACAAAAGTGTGAGATGGGGAAAGTAACTAGTTGGCATTTCCCTGTCTCAAACACTGCAGTATTTCAAACCCATCCAGGTGGGGGTTGCACCCCCCCCGCACTCCCCAATGTGGCATGTAATACAGTGTAACGCAGGTTCAAAGACAATTATATACATATGGCTATAAAAAGATTATATTAGAAGTACAGAAGTGGAGGGTAAGCAGAGTCACAAAATAACATATACAGCAGGAGATGCTAGTAAATTCATGTACTGGTGAAGGCTGGTCATGGGACAAAGGATTCTGAATGAAGAGAAATGGTTTGATGACATGGTAAGCTGAAAATAACAGTGACATTTATCCTGGAGAGGTACAGCAGCAGATTCAATTTGACAGTTTGTTTCATTTTAAATGACTTTGCATTCTGAATGGATTTCAGTGGTAGCAGGATGCGGTTCCATAGTTTAGCTATATTATTTGAATATAGAGAGCCACCTGCAGTATTCGATGCTTTGGTTACAGTGATTAATGATTTTTATGTAGCAGTGTAGAGGTCATTGATGAATATGTAAAAAAGTATGGGGCCCAGTATAGACCGTTGTGAGCCAACAACAGTTACTGGCATGAAGGTGGAGAAATCATTTTTCCATGTCGCTGCTTGTGCTCTGTTTGAGATATAGTTATGGAACCACTGCAGTGAAGAGCTGGCAAGTCTTAAGGAAGAGAGTTTATGTATCAAAAGCTTTTGATAAATCTAGGAAGATGGTGGAGACCAAGCTTCCTGCATTTCTGTGGGCGATGACAGTATTAACAAAACTCAGCAAAGCAGCGGTTGGTGCTATGATGAGGACAGAAACCATGCTGGGTTGATGATGGAAGCTGGTTATCTAACTAGATAATTCATAAATTGAGTATGAATGCATTTTTCCAATACTTTTAATAGGGTAGGTAAGATGGCAGTTGGTTATAAGTTGGAAATTCCACCGTTATGAAAATGTTATAGTGTTATAATTTAATATCGTCTAATGACAGTAAGAGTGAAGCCATTTTATAACATGGCTTAAAAGAATAATGGTATCCAAGTGAAAACTTAAGGCACCAATTTTACAACACTAAAATATTGCACCATTGATAGTATATTCAGTATTTACAATGATTTGGGATCTGATGAACAAGGAGATGGCAAAGAAAAGAAAGGAATGAAGAGGAGAAACACAGCAAGAATATAAGAAAGTTGTTCAGATAAAGGGAGTACATGAAGGGAAAGAAAGGAATAAAGTGAAGAAAAGGGGGAAATATTTCTGCTTGGTAACCTCTTCCAGAAGCTTGCCAGTGATGTTAAGCATTTGGCCTTGTACTGCTCCCTTACAGAAATTTAAATGGGCCTGATACTTAATTGCTTTAACCCTTAAGATGAAAGTACACATGTTCTTAACATATCTAAGATTCAAGAACCTCTGCCCAGTGGCAAAGTACCTTAGGAAAGGAAGCTCTGTAATTTTTGTTGTAATACCAACCATTTCAAGATCTGTGATGTGGACTTGTGCACATTTTTTAATAGAGCACTATAAAGTTCTTACCTTACAGTTGTTCATGTTAGATTACTAGGCTTGCAAACGTATTCTCTGTTACATCTTAAATATGGTGAAGAAAATCATTAATTCAAGATTGGGGGAGGGGCTGCTTTGCTCCAATATACCTTTTAAGATATCTTCTCTTAGACAAAAATACCTTTTCATCTTCCCAGTCAAGGTACTTCAGTAGATTCATGGTCTCGAATAACAAAATGTGTTCAGATGATGAGCTCAATGAAAAAGGATTTAAATTGATATTGCATAAGGTAGGGAGCAGGAATGATGCAAAGTATCCATGTTTCATACAAGCCCAACGGGGAGTGATTGCAGGAGAAAATTGCTACAGATAGCGAGAAAGGTGCTTGCATTTCATGACAAGTCAAATAGTTAATATTCCTAATTGCTTGTAATCTTTCTTAAGACTTGTTTCCTAGAGGCAGTGATACTAACACCTTGGTTGACTACACCATCAGGGAGACTTCTTCGGTTCCTGCTGTTCTGTTCATAATGCTCTCTTCATAGGTTCATAGGAGGGTACTAGGCTATTGGCCCTAGGGCCTATATAAGCCTATCCAAAAATGTACCCTGGCTTTCGCCAACCAAGAAAATTATTTTCCTGTGCCCCTGTTGAGCAGAGCCACAGAAGTGATCCCCGGGGTGAATTTCCTATCTCCCATCCAATAATCAAGATTTTTCTTGAAGAGTGCTAATGAGCAGCTCTATTTGTCATAGATAGGTATTCTGTTCCAGAGTATGGGAAGTCTCTGGGACAGGAATCTATCCCTCCAGCATGTTATGTTTATTGTGGTGACAAGGTTTAGGTCCCTAGAGCGTGTAGCTCAGAGGGATTGGGATTTCTTTAAGTGGAGCATGTCCAACAGCTCTGGGTTTGACATAGCTTTGTATGTTAGGCAGAGATCGCCTCTGAGTAGGCGATATGCGACAGAGTAAAGCTGGAGTTTTTTGAGACGGTCTGCATAGGGCATCTGTTGGAGGCCAGTAATCCTCTTTCTGAGGTATTTCTGTGGCCTCAAGGTACGAACTGGCAACAGTGCCTCATTTATAGCATTACTTCAAACAGTTACAATTAATGACTTCAGACAGTTTAGGCGATCTTAGAAAGAGCAAAGAGTTAACATACTTTTCCTCTCTCATCCCTTTTTGTTCCACCTTTCTTTGCACTTCAGGTTGTTTTGGAAGCTTTTATTTTTCCTCCCCTTATAATTCCAAAATTAGATCAGGAAATTTAGATTTTTGAAATACATCTAACTCCTGTATCTCCTCCTAAGACTGATTACCTCAATAGTTCTGATTCTTCCTTATGAAATCAGACTTCTAGTAGTGCTTCTGGACTTTTGTAAAATATTCAACCCTGCAACTAGAAAGAAAGTTCACAACTCAGTGTGCATTTAATGCACAAATTATACACCATCTACAAATCTTAATTTCTGCAGTAAAGACTTCCTTTATGAAAACATAGTAGCTGACAATGGTTCCTGCAAGAAAAGTACAACAATTGTAAGTTTAACCAAAGCTGCTGCAGCACTGATAAAATATTCATTCAACAAACCTTTATAACCAGTAAGAAGCAATGAACTGGAATAAGCCTGCAATAGGGTTTGAAAAAAGCAAGCAAAAAGTTGAAAAAGGCCTAAGCTGTACTGTTGAGAAATGTGAGACCAGTGCTGGTAACCAAGAAATGAAAATGTACTAATGTTACAAATAACCACTGTAATGCTTCTCCATCACCAAAGATGATGGGTGGTTACAGCAGACACGGGAATGGGACAAAGCTAAAACAAGGCAAACTATACTGTATAAGACCATTTTTTAGGAATTCACATGAATTCCACTCGTTCTTACTCATCTTGAAAAAGTTTATTCCTACAATGTCCAAGCATCTAAAACAGTGGGTCCATAAAATATGCTCAATTTCAAATAAGTGGGAGCGAGGGGGAGAAATGAATCAGCTGGCAATTAAATAAGGTGCAAAGGCATATTACAAATAAACTGTCAAATGAAGTGCTACATAAAGCAGCCGTTACAACACACACTATTAATCCTATCTTAAACATGAAAGCAGTTTCATCTCAAAGGAGCACAGAGGACTCAACTACAGCAGCAGCCATGCAAAAGATTCAGAAGTTCACACAAAATGCATGCCCACAAACCATCAAAATTTGTCAAGCTGAAAATGTCTGCATATCATACAAAGCAGACTGTAGAATGACAAACATGTAAAGGAGTTAAATGCTCAGCATACAGTGAATAAATAACATTACTAGCCAATGCAAGGTGGGGGGGGGGTGTCACCTGCAGGTGCAAGATTCTGAATTTATGTATACAACTACCTGCTGCTAAAAGCTCTAGGACCAAAGAGTGATGATGCTCTCAGAGAAGAGAATTACTAGAAGACTGATCAATTGAGTGTCATCTTTTTTTCTTTTAAAGGAAAATATTTCCTTACCATCAACTTCTTTCTCAATAAGTTCTATTCTTGTGGTTACTTCATTCTGTACATTTTCAATGTGGGTAAGTAGATTTAATTGCCACTGCAAATAGGAGTCTCCTTGTTTTTCAACTTGAATTCTTTCATAGTTATTGTCACTTGTGAGAGGTAGTCCTTTGGCAGCATCCTGAATTGAACAGAAAAATAAATTCGGTATAAGAGAAACTGAAAAGTTTCTATCTTGTGGCACTTAAACAATCTATACAAATCAAACAATGTGTGTACTGTAATTTAATACATAATTAAATCAAAATGTTGAAATACAACTACTACATGGAAAATGCAAGTTAACATTACCAAGAAAAGAGATGTGACACTAAACTTGTACTCCATATCTCCTCCCTGAAGTCAGTTGTGTATTCACAATGTACAGTTGTGAAAGCTGCACTAACCATAACAGCAGATGTTCAAACTCCTTACTGTTGCAGTAACCTTTGGCTATTTGGGTTGTACACTGGACAGGATAAAAATAAAAAAAAAAAAAAAAATGGCCAGCTTCACAAAGCTCTGGCTCCCTCACATACCTACAGCCTACTTGTGGAGGGAAATCAGCATTCCGAGTGAAGATTACTTCAGTACTTTTGCAGAACTTTCTTGCCCATGAATATAGAAGTGTTCTAATCCCGGAAAAAAAAAAGTTATGTTCTTACCATAACGTTCCATTTGTGTTGTCCATCTCGTCCTTTATTCTCACTTGTAGGTCGGAGCTGATGTGTTGGATCTGTCTCGGCCAATACTCCAGCTCAAAGTCTTCAGCGAAGCTCGTGGGCCTCATTCTTTACCCATAATGCATTCCCCCTAGTTGCCTCAGGTCTTGTTTGTCCCCCAACAGCACATAAAAAAGGGGTCACATGGTAGCAATTTGTTGATGTATAGAGAAATGGGCATACGTACTTTCATAAAATTATAACCAGAGTGAAAAAAGGTATATTCTCTGAGGCTATATGGCTCCGCTGAATTCCTGTTTTTAACTAGTCTATCAGGTGTTTAGGCAGGGGGAGGAGGGAGGGCTGTGAGAATAAAGGACAAGATGAACAGCACACATGGAACGCTATGGTAAGAACACAACTCCTTTATGTGACGCTGTCAATCTCGCCTTTATTCTCACGTGTGGGACCGTGTCCCAAGCAACAACTCTTAGGTGCTCATGGGAGAATATTCCTCAGAACCACAGAACAAAAGGAGGCTCTATTCCTAGAGGTCAAATCCATTTTGTAATGAGTAATAAAGGTATGAGGTCTTGCACGGTCTTGCCCAAGTACCCACTGCACAAGTATTATCCAATGGAGGCTATATGGCTCTGCTGAATTCCTGTTTGTTAACTAGTCTACCAGGTGTTCAGGCAGGGGGAGGAGGGAGGGTTGTGAGAATAAAGGACAAGATGAACAGCACACATGGAACGTTACGGTAAGAACACATCTTCTTTATGTGATGCTGTCAATCTCGCCTTTATTCTCACGTGTGGGACCACGTCCCAAGCAACAACTCTTGGGTGGCTCGTGGGAGAATATTCCCCAGAACCATAGAACCTAAAGAGGCTCTACTCCTAGAGGTCAAATCCACTTTGTAATGAGTAATAAAGGTATGAGGTCTTGCCCAAGTACCTGCTGCACAAGTATTATCCAATGGTAGTCCAGCAAGAAAGGCAGCAGACATGGCCAGAGATCTAGTGCAATGAGCTTTAGCAACATTTGGAAGGGCTTTCTTTTTAGAATTGTAAATGTGGGACATGCATGATGAAAGCCATCTGGATAATGTGACTTTTGAAACTGGGTGACCTTTTCCTCGTCTCATATGAAACGAAAAGCTGGGCTGATTTCCTGAATTCCGAAGTTCTGTGTAAACAGAAATGTAATTGTCTATGGACATCTAGGAGATGCAAAGAATACTCTTCCTTTGTTTTGAAAACTGGGAAAGAAAACTGGAAAGTCTACAGATTGGTTAATGGCATTTTCTGTGACAACCTTGGGTAGAAAGGAGGGATTAGTGCTTAAAGACACCCTATCCTTGTGAAAGATTATGTAAGGAGGTTTAATGGATAAGGTTTGCAACTCAGACTCGGATACTCATCTGCCAGAAGTAGTTGCTACCAAGAACAGGGTTTTCCACTAGAGATATTTCATGTCAGATGTGACCGAGGGCTCAAAAGGGGGAAATATGATGTTGGATAAGATGAAATTTAGACCCCAAGTGGGCACTGGATGCTTGTATGGAGGCCTTAGCATAACAATGTCTTTCAAAAAAGCTTTGCAAAGTCTATGTCACATGATAGGGAGGTCATTTACTCCTATATGAAAATTAGAGATTGCAGCCAGTTGAACATTAATTGAGGCTGCCGCTGCTCCATCACTGAAGATCTCAGACAAAAACTGTAGCACGGAATGAACTGGTGCTGTAAAAGGATCTATCTAATTACAGTCTGCCCATATAACAAACTTCTTCCATTTGCTTCTGTGAAGTTTCTGGGTAGAAGTTTTATGGGATGAAAAATGATTCATTTGACTGGAGAAGAGAGGGATGGAAACCAGGTAATTAGGGGAACTGGATCAGCCAAGCTGTCAGTTTCAGGATGTGACAAGTATGTCAGAAGGTCCAGAACTGGGTCCAAAATCCAGGGTTCATCCCGGAGATGAGGCTGAAGGAAGGGAAGCCAGGTTTGATGAGGCCAGTAGGGGCAATTAGGATAATGGTGGTCTACAATAAACTCGCTTTCTGTAGGAGCTTTGGAATTAGAGGGATTGGAGGAAAGGCATAAAGAAGTACCGGGGGGGGGGGGGGGCAATCGTGAGCAAGTGCATCCCTTGGTGACTCCCCCACTGGAGGGGGATCAGGGTGAAGTAGTTGCTGCATTTGTCATTGTTGGGTGATGCAAAAAGGTTGCAGCAAGGCTGGCCCTATTTGTGGAAGATCACTTCCATTACTTTCTGATTGAGGTATCACTCTTGCGGCCACAGAATGGCTCTGCTCAGCTCGTCTGCAAGGCCGTTGGATTTCCACAGAATGTGCACTGCTGTTAGAAAGCGGTTAGAGGCTATCACCCAATGCCAGACCCTGAGAGCTTTTCAGCAAAGTGGGTACGATCTGGTTCCCATTTGTTTGTTGATGTACCAAACTATAGACATGTTGCCCCATCTGGATTGCAATTGTTCCTATAGGAAGCAATGCTAGAAGCACAGCTCTCATCACTAGGACATTTAAATGCAAGTGAGGCTCGTAATATTGCCAGATATGCCTTGAACTGTCTTCCCAAGAAAATGCCCCCGCCATGGGAAGCATCCATGGTCACCACTGCCAGAGGTTGTGGAGGAATAAAAGGATGTCCTCGAAGTACTGATGGTGCATGGATCCACCACTGGAGGTCTTTCTTGCAGGCATTGGTTATCATGATCTTGTGAGACACTGGAAGTTCCAAAATTGATGACTGAGCAAATGCCATCCACTGGAGAACCTTCATGTGGAGGTGAGCTAGGGGAACTAGTAAGATGGAAGCAGCCATTTTTCCTAGGACCTGGAGAACTAGTTTTGTGGTGGCTTTGGGCTTCTTTATAAGGACTCTGACAAGATGACAGAGGTCATCTACCCTGTGTTTTGAAAGTCTTGCTATCCGAGTAGTAGCATTTACCTCTGCTCCTATGAACAAGTAAGGTTTGCGATGGTTTTAGCACAGACTTCTCGTAACTTACGGTAATGCCCAGGGAGGAGTAGAGTTGAAGGGCATAATCTCTTGATTGGAGTAAGTGATGCATGGTCGGGGCAGTTATGAGCGAGTCGTCCAAGTATGGAAACACGCAGATTCCTTTGCATCTCAGGTGAGCCGCTACCACTGCCGTACATTTGGTGAACACTCTTGGTGCTGTAGTGAGACCAAAGGGCAGAGCTCGAAACAGGAAGTGACTGGCACCTAGCCGGAAGCACAAGAACCTCCTGGACTGCCTGTCCATTAGAATATGGTAGTATGCGTCCTGAAGGTCTACCGAGCACATCCAATTGTCTTTTTCCAGAAATGAAGTATCGACTGCAGTGTTACCATCCAGAACATGGTCTTCTTTACTGATTTGTTCAAGTTGCTAAGATCAAAGATGGGTCTCCAGTCCCCTGTTCTTTTTGGAACTAAAAAGAATTCTGAGTAAGTTCCAGATCCTGTCTGGCCTGTGGGAACTTCTTGGATGACTCTTTTTGTTAGGAACTTTTGAATTTCTTTAGTTGCTTGCTCCTTTTGACTAGGTGGAACATCTGGAACCACTCTGTTTTTGGGGATATGAAAGGAGAAGGGGATGATGTATCCTCTGGATATTATGTCCTGCATCCATCTGTCATTTATCTTTAGCTAGCTTTCTTGGTGCAGAGACAATCCCCCCCCCCCCACCAACGAATGCCTCCAGAGATGAGCAATCAGGCACTCCTTCAGGAGCGCTGGAAAAGTCTCCCAAAGAAAGATTCTCTGGAGCCTTGATTTTGTGGGTCCACTATGATAAGAAAGGCGTCTTCCATTACTGTTCCCCCCTCTGCCTCCGGGGGAACTTTCACCTTGTGTGTCTTGTAAGTCCTCTGAGATTTTCTGAACCACATCTTCCCACTACCTTTTTGACCCTTGAGAAAAGGTCTAACAGGAGTGGAAGAACACACTCCAATGGCAGAAAAGATCTTACCCTCTTGTTCACACCTGGTGAGTGTTTCCTTCACTTTTGGCCCAAAAAGGATGAGCCGTCCATCAAAAGGGGTGTTAATGAAGGAAGACTTGAAGGGCTCCACGAAATCACAAAAATGCATCCAGGTCTACCTCCTAAGAGACATACCTGAGCCTGCTGCCCTACTCATTCAATCAGTCGCACAAGAAATAAGCCTCATGGACGGGTTGACTAATGAATTCAAGATAGCAAGCTAAGCATTGACTTTCTCTGCTGCTGCATCAGCTACAGCTCCTTGGAGGGAGTCTGATAATTGTTTAATCAAGTTCCTCTGCAGTCTAGTAAAGTGAGTGAGATAATTCAGTGACCGCAAAGCAAAGGTCTCCGATGTGAAGCTTCCCGTATCTATCCATGGTCCTAGAGTCCTTACTAGGAAGATGGACAGAAGTACTCATCTCAGAGAGTTCCCTTTCTAGTGACCACCGCCATGACTATGGCATCAACTCCTACACCTTTTGTAAGAAAACCCTTTTCTTTTGGGGCAGTGAAGTATTTACTTGTCCTCCTAGAAGTGGGGGGTCTATGGTGTCTCCCAAGCCTTTCGTGAAATTAATTCCACAAGCTCGTTGAAAGGAGGAGTCACCTAGGAAGTTGATGGGTGAGATGCAAAGGACTTCAGGAAGAGCGACTCCTCAGCCAAAGGGGTGGAGGAATGCCAATCGCCTCTCTGTTTTAATAGTTCAAGGATGTCTCCAAAGGAGGCATCATCGGGAGGTGATTGTGTGGACCATTCTGCTTCATCGAGGTCGGTGTCAGATGTGATAGACTCTTCCGGTGAGTCCAGATGCTTCCTCTTGCATGTCCTCTTCCGAGGGACCTCTTCAGTGGGATACTCTGGAGAGGTTTCAGAAGAGCAGGCAGTATCCTGAGGTACATCCTGAGGTCTAAGGCTCTGCGGACCTGTGGAGAGAGCTCATGAGAAGACAAAGACACCTCACCTGAAGAGGGAGGAAGAACCAAAAATGGTTGTGTCCTAGACTGTGAAGAAGTCAAAGCCCTCCTCATTACTTTGAAAGCAGAAACCCCCTGCTCCGAGGAAGTCCCCGGATCTGACAAACAAGTCATCAGAGCTGAAGAAATCTCTGGAGCAGCCCTGAAGCAGAGGTAGGAGCCGAACTCACCTATGCAGAGGATCCAGAGGCATAGTCGGATCGGAAGAGATCCGACAAGTCTCCGCGGACCCAACCGGGGAGTGTCGACTCCCAGAGATGATCTGCTCCGAAGGCATGGAGACACCCGGGGCAGATGTCGAACTGAGGAGATTGAGGGTCCTAGACCCGGCAATGACACAACCTGGATATTGGAAACTTTCATCTCAGAAGCAGGACGACGGATCAGTGGAGGAACCGTCACAAAAGAGGGGGTTTGAGACTGCTCTGACTCCTTTGGGCTTGGATCCACAAAAAGTCTGGTCAAAGCAGGTGTGTTCAAAAGTCTCTGTATGACTCTATCCACGTCTTCAACACGTAAACTCCTGGTAGACTTAGTGGACAGGGTAGGTGATCTTGACCTAGCTAAAAGTGGAGAAGGTAGCCTAGAAGAAACCTTCTCAATGGAAGGAGATCGGCTCCTGTGTTTGAGTAGTGGAAGTCGTCGACGCCAATGTAGTTTCCCGCTCCGGAGGAGTGTTGGAGTCGGGGAGGAGATGTCTGCTCCGATACAGCCTTCGGCTTCGTCAATTTCAGAGCATTCTGCTTCGGCTCCGATGAGGATCTCGGCTCCAATAAAGGTCTTTTGGTTAGCTTTTCAAAAGGATCAGAGGATACAGCCTCTGAGAAAGGCATTTTCAAAAGGCCTTTCAGAATCAGAATCAGTTTGTTTTTGCATTCCATTAACGCCCACTGATTAAAGTTGTGGCAAATGGAACACAACTTCTGCAAATGAAGAGGCCCCAAACAATAGACACACACACACACACACACACACACACACACACACACACACACACACACACACACACACACACACAGTGTGAATCACTAAGGGGCATCTTCTTACTGCACTTTTCACACTTCTTAAAGCCTAAAGGCTTACTTTCCTGTTTTTGAGACATAATGGTAAGGGGGAAGGAAAAATAGTCAAAAGTAGCAAAATCACTCTCAGTCTCAGAAAGGACAAGTCCTCTACCTTAAATGGACTTGATCTCAGACACACAAACACACAAAGGAAATGAATGCTACCAGCAAAGAAGCAATTTAAATATGCTACCAGAAGAAAGTTCTATACTTTATTTTTTTATATTTTGCATACACATTAAAGGGTAAAGAGGTGTTAAACAGGGAAGGCAAGGAACGTTCTCCAAGTAAAACGGACGTTCCTAAGCGCCCTCTGACTTAAACTGATGTGTAAAGGGGGGAAGCTGGGCAAAGTAGTTAGGTTAACAAGATATTTTAAAGAATTTAAGCTAGAAAGTTAAACAAAGCTAGAAAAATATACAAGTGAAAAGTTGTACTTAGCCCAGAGATCTATCTGAAAAAACTCATTGCTGCATGGCAAACGAGATCTGAGGTAACTAGGGGAATGCATTATGGGTAAAGAATGAGGCCCATGACCTTTGCTGAAGACCTCGACCTGGAATATTGGCAGAGACAGATCCAACACAATGGATCCGACCCACACACGAGAATAAAAGCAATACATCAAAATTTATTAGAAACAAAAAGTTTATATTCCAACCAGAAAACTATATACACAAAGTGGGATGGAGAGTGGGTGTGGTTACAGCAGCAGAGAGGAATTTGAATAGCTACTGTTATGGTAAGTGGAACTTGCACAACTGTACTATGTTCATCATTCTCACTGCTGTAGTAGCCTTTGACTATTTGGTTGGGATGACTACCAAATCTTATCCAACTCAGGAAGAAAAGAATGTGGATCCAGGAGCACCTGCAAAATGGTCCTATCAAAAACAGTCTTGCATCTGGAAAAGGAATCCAGTTTACAATGCTCTGTGAAAGAATCTGCACAGCACCATGCTCTTTCCAATATGCCATTAAAGAAAATGAGGCTCTATTAATTCTGCCTGTTAATGTTTTACTACCATAATAAGGAAAGACATAGTAACGACCAAATAGAATTGTCTGAAATGACACAAGTTAGTTATACCTTTCCTAAAGGATTTAGTACTGACAAGATAATAGTTGAATTGCAAAAGCATGACTAGAGTACATAGAATCTATTCTCCCTGTCATTCAAATTCTGAAAGAAATGAGGGAGATAGATGGCTAGATTCAAGGTAGTAAGGGCATATATGGGGATTTTTTAAATAGATAACTCTATAAGCATAAAAATGCAAAAAGGTTAAAACCCACCATGAATAGCTGCCACCCTGATACATTCTAGCAGATGTCAGAGTAATAAACTAGTTAACCAAAAAGATGAACCCAAAACAGCCAGAACAGACGGTTCCAAACGTGCAAAAATAAAAGTTTCTCAGCAAAAAGTAAAGATCCCAACTATCACCTAAATAACAGGTTAGCTTGTGTATCACTGTGGAAAAAAATCTTTGTGGAACACTTTCAGTTAAGTTTGAAATGAAGAGGAGGACTTGCAGGCACAAATGCTGAAATTTCTGATAAATACCCTTTGACAAAGGAGTAGAGAAATCATATAATAGTAATTCACACAAATCAATCCTGACCTACAAGAAAATTTTCAACACTGGTTAACATAAGATTTCCCAATAACAAGTTTTCTTGCCTCCTTTATTACCTGCTACAAGTCCTCATAAAAAAGGTGTCTAAAATGTATTAGAATTCAAATATCCAGGCTGTAAGTTGAAGATATTTGAGATTATGGTATACCAAACTCCCCCCGTGTTGTGTGAGTAACTCCAACCTGTGAGGAAGCTTGTCGTAACTGCCCTTGACTGATTCCATAAGCAGGAAGTACCAATGTTGCCTAGGCCAGAAAGGAGTCACCTCAATAATTTTTGGAGTCCTTTTTGAAGATTCACAATGACCATGGATATCAGTGCAAAGGCTAGAAATGCACACAGGAACATTCCTGATGATGGGAATGAAAATGCATCTGTTTTCCAGGCTTGCCTGCAAGGAGTCCTGATGCAGAGTGAACCCCGAAAGATGGAGACTGAATGGCTGGAAGAACGGACTCATACATACCAAGTCCAAGATGCCATTTCTTGGAACATTCCTTTTTCTCAGAGGTATGACAACCTCCAAGTTGCTATATACAATTTTGTGGGATGCAGGGGAGCCCCCCCAAAATAACTTTAAAGGAGAACAGCAATTTTCGAAATTTGCTCTTCTCCTGTGTTTTCAACCTTTGTTTTTTTTGGCTTGTCAGCACTTGGCATTTCGAGTGCTGCCATTACAAACTGATTGGGAAAGGCAAGATCTATAACTGGTCTCCAGGAAAGCCTGTTCTTTGAAACCAGAAACATTCTGGAGTAAACGCCTTCTTCCCTTTGGTCTAATAGTACTGTAGTATGACTTCTGGGGTAAGCATGTATAGAGGAATCCGAGGAAAAAAATGGTTCAGAGGGTAGGGAGGAATTCCCCTGAAACGAGGTATGGATATCCAGTGCAAACTGCAACCTTCCTGAACCAGTATTAGTACCCAAACAATCTGCTGTCTATGGTATAGACTTAAAGATGTAAGGAATGGAGGGGGAAGGGAAATGCTGGCATAGTCATTCTGGAGTAGTAGTTATCCCTTTTTCTGAAAAGGTCCCCATTCTTTGCTGTTCCCTCCTGCCATCTCTTTTGTTCCCTGTTTACCAGCAGATGGCACAGAATGATTACTTTGTCATTTTTTAAGGAGTAAGATTGATAATATGGGGTCTGAAAATTCTTAACTCCCTGAATTAATTCCCCTCTGTCAGACTGTTTGATAACCTGAATAGCAGCATGGCCAATCAAAACCTTCTTCTCTACATTAGAGTTTAAAATTTCAGACTTTAAGTCATCCAAAATCTTTTTACTATTCACCCAAATATATCTTACCAAAATAGTAGCAGTAGTGGTGGCCCTATACAAAGTATCTGCAATCATGCACACCCTTCAAAGCATGTCTAGACACCAGAGATAGCTTAGAAATTGTAAGATTCACAGAGGACCTACATTCTGAAGGAAGCGTGTCAGAACAATCCCCCAAGCTGTCAACACTTGACAGAATAGACTGGAAGGACATTCTCTTATGACACCTGTATAATACCTTATCCACAAGAGTACATTTGGCATTAAGTGTTCATACGTTTTTTGGGGGGAAGAGGAGACTGAAGGCTGTGTGTCAGTGTCATTGCAGGCAGCATTTAACTCATCCTCCAAGGCTGTCCTAATAGGAGAAAAGAGCACAGCATGAAGTAAATCCACTTGGAGCATATCATACCATCTCCTCAGTTTAGGGGGAACATCTACTTGCTCCCACAAAAATACATAATTTAGCCTGGAACTATTCTTAGAAAAGGGAACCTCCTCTAATGGAGCAGGAAAGGACCTCTTTCCTCTGAATCAGAGCATTGGGCTTCAGTCTCAGACAAAGAAAATATCCCTTCTCTGTCTATGCCAGAATCCTTTGACATATTTTCCTTAGGAATGATTTCTGCACTCCAGTACAGAAAGTTTGAAATAAACTCCTGGCTATGGTAAGAAAACCATCCATTTGATAAGTTAAAACATCTAGGAATAATCAATGTCTAATCTTTATTTTTTTTTTTTCCCTAGAGACATCCTTGAAAGTAGTTGATGGAACGGTAAGTCCGTTTACCATCAAGAAAGCTTTTCTGGAAAACAAGAATTGATTGTTAATTTATCACCTTATGTGTTATCTGAACATGAAAGCAATGTGCTACGTAAAGGACTTTAATTTATTCCAGCATCGGACTCTGATATCACAGACATTGTCATTGATATCAAGTTATTCTTTAGAAATCTGATGTTAAAGGTTTTATATGCTAATGACACTTCTGATAATGATTGTATCTTTAAAAAAACTAGTTCTTTTATGCCTAAATTGAGCCTTTTAATTTCTGCATTTGAGCAAGTCTGTATAGATGATGCATACAAGGTTTTCCATGAACAGAAAAAGAAATATTATAAGAAGTGGTATAACTTATCTAAAGATGAAAGTGTAGCATTAAAAGGTTTACAAACTAATACATTTATTATGATACGACCTGCAGATAAGGGACAGCAAACTGTAATTTTAGATGGAATAGATTATGATAAAAGAATGTTTTTGTTATTAAGTGATAGTACTTTTTATAAGGTTATTAATATGACAAGTAAACAAGATGGTTGCTGCTGTATACAATAGAATAAGGGAAATGGCCAGCATGGACCTTATTGATGAAGGTTTACTTAATTATTTTCTTATATTTAAACCTACAATCCCTATAATCCAGGGTCTACCAAAAATACACAAGAACAAGGAGAATCCCCCTATGAGACCCATTGTTGCAGGCAGAAATTGGTGCACAGAATCTATTTCCATTTTTGTTGAAAAAATTTTGAGGAAACTCTTGGAAAATTCTAACCATATTCTTAAGGATACTGAACAGTTTGTCACGGATTTGTATAGCTTTACCTGTGAAAGAGAACAACATGATGGTTGGAAAAGCTCATTAATGGTTACTCTAGATGTTGTGTCACTTTTCACTGTTATTCCCAATGAATATGGAATCCAGAGTATTGTCAAATTAATGTCTGATACACAAAAATATGATAGTAACACAGTGAATTTGATTCAAATTCTTTTGAATTTAGTTTTAGAAAATAATATACTTATGTTTAGGGACAAGGAATACTTACAATGTAATGGGGGTAGCCATGGGAACATCATGTGGTAACAGTTATGCTAATGCAGTAATGTTAAAATGGGAACAGGGCAATATAGTTACAAGCAAGTTTAAAGATCAGGTTCTGTTCTTCCCTAGATTTGTGGATGACCTCTTTCTGTTATGGGGGGGCAACAGGTCAACTTGAGTTATTTTTTAAACACATTAATAACTCAACACAATTTCTTAACTTTACCATGGATTGGTCCTACAGCAAGGTCAATTTCTTGGATGTTTCGATTCTACAAGAACTTGATGGCAAGTTAAATACACAAATGTATAGAAAAGAGTGCCATGTTAACAGCTTATTAAGTAAAGACAGTATGCATCCTCAATATGTTTTTAGGAACGTAGCACAAAATCAAGCATATAGAGCATCCACACTAAATGCCAGAGAAATAGATTTTGTGGCACAACTGGATAGAACATCCAGGGAATTGACAGAAAGAGGTTATGACCAGAAGCTTGTGGACCAGAGTATTAGCACCGTTAGTAAACTTAAGACAGTAGAGCTAAACCTTATTTTTCTGAACAAATTGTGGATGATACACTGAATACAAAGAGCACATCAAAACTAAAGATGTGCTTTAGTTATTCAAGAAATATAAGACAATATACTAAACATTATAAATAGTCATTGGAATATTCTAACTTCAGATGAAAATATTTGTAGTTTGATAGGAAGACGCCCACAGTTTATGTTCAAAAATAAGAAATCATTAAGGAGGTAACTCTGCTACCCCAGAGATCAAACTATGATAGTAACTGGAGATAACAGTGGAACTGTACATTGCGTCAAATGTCAGTTCTGCAGATTCATTGATCCAAAGATAGTCTTTCAACATCCAGATGCTGGAGAGGTTTACACTTTAAAAACTAGTGCCAACTGTAATTCATCTCATGTGGTTTACCTGGCAACTTGCCAGATCTGCCACAAATTTTATGTTGGCAAAACTGACAGATATCTAAGAGACAGGATCAGGGAACACATTTACCATATAAAAAAGGGCAGCATGTTAAATGCTCTAACAAAGCATATCAAAGAAACCAATGTACAACATATTTTTTTATTTAGAGTACTAGGTAAATGCAACGAGTTTTCAACGGGAGGGGATATCAGAATCTGTACTGAGAATTTAGAAAACCAAATGGATTCTGAAATTAAGAGCAAATATTGGTCATGGTTTAAATGATTGTATACCATTGAAACCTGTTTTAAAGAATAGACCACTTTGAAGGTAATATTGTGTGTTTCCATTATGGTATATTTAGTTATTTATATATTTCTTAGTTGTATATAATTTCTTAGACAGTGTGTATATATTTTCATACATATTTTTATACATTTTTTTATATATGCATCAGTTTTTTATATTGTTTCTTATATAGTTTGTGTTCATGCTATGGCCCTTGCCACTATCTCTTTAAGATGACTACCACTAGAACATGTGATTTAATGATTATTAGTATAAAGATAGGTGTGTTTGTATCTTGTTTCATACACCTGAAGAAGCCTTGATGGTGAAAGCGCTTGTGTTTTTACAATAAAGTTACTTCGAGAGCCTGGAGCCTTACCTTGGTATTGTTTGTAGGAATAATCAATGTCTTAACCTTTATTTTTTTTTCCCTAGAGACATCCTTGGAAGTAGTCAGAGAAGGGTAAGACGACACATCCCGATCAAGATGTCTCTTTCCCCCGGATGTCTCCCGCACCTAAAATGGATGGTTCTCCCATGCCCAACACTGGAAAGCTGAAAAGGATTTTTCCACCTCCACCCCCCCCCCCAGTCCATAATGGCCGACAAGGCTACACGACAGGGACTTGAGGGAACCAGCAACAGCCACCATAGTGTCAACCTACCATTAATTGAGGCACTGACTGAGCTTGCACTGAAGGCAAGGGCTTGTGCTTCAACTTTTCTCTTTTCAGTACACTGAAACAAGGAACAACAGGACTGCTGTAAGAATGCATGCCCTAGTTGAGGATGAAGCCTGACTGCCGGTAAGTGCTTTGGAAGGTAAAAAGTTAGTTCACAAGTAGCACATACAAATTTCCCTGCACAGTCCCTCAAAACTCAAAAGTTAAAGCACAAGCAGTACACAAAAAATTCTGTCAGAACTCAAGTTCATCTCACAGAAAGGGCACTGAGAGAAAACATGAAATGAAGAAAAAATGTCAAGAAATGCACCAAACATAAAACTTATTTCTAATCCTGAAATACACTTCACACTGTTTAAATATGACATCTTAAAGCAATCTTGTCTTAAGTAGTAAAACAAAGAAGGCAACTAATCACGAAGTTTAAACAAGCACCAAAACAGTCAAAAAGCATTTTAAGTGCACAAAAAGCAATTCCCAAGCTTTAAATCCTTACACTTCAGGTAAAATGTCCCAAAAGCAGTAAATTTCACACAAACCAGCCACAATACTCAATAATAAGCCTTGTTCAAAAAATAACCGTTTGACAAAAAACACCTGATATTAATAACATTGCCAGCCTTCTCTTCAGGAAATCAAAAATGCATCAAAAACATTTAAAATATTTAAAAAGACAATATTTTTCTTTGTGGAAGAATTCCCATTCAGGGACTTAGCTGCTAGAAACTTAAATCTGTAGTCATTCGCTGTTTCCTGTAAACTTATAAGCCATTATTCTTGGGGCAGTAAGAAAGTTTTTAAGAAATTCAGAAGTAATCTTCACTTGGAATGCTGATTTCCCTCCTTTACCTACCCCCCATAGTGCCTTTTTTAGGCAATGGCAAATTGACAAACCTACCAACACAGCAAAATCCATTCAAATGAACCTCAAGGTATTACTGCTTAATGCCAGTTGCCTAAATAAACTACACTCCCTCTAAGCCCTCCTCACACTCAAGAATATAGATATCTGTGCAGTTACTAAGACGCTGTTTAAAGCGACAGACAGTACACCTTGGAAGTGCAAGATTTCATTGCCTTCCACACTTTTAGACCAGTAGCTGCACAGACAAGGGCTAAAGATAGAGGTGTCTTGATATACATTGATAAAGAAAAGTTGTGTAAAATCTTACCATGACCATAGATGGCCTTCTCTTCCATGTTGCAATATTCATCATATATGGGTCTTCTCCTCTTGCTACCCAAATGTCTAGCCAGTATACAAAAGTTTTCAGTCGTAGTATGGTGCATGGAACATCTGACGTGGCTAGCACAACGTGGGCCATAAAAGTGATGTCTGCACGCACCAGCCCTCAGATCTGTAAGCCCCACTTGGAACCAGTTCTAGTATGGGAAATGACAGCCCTGTGCCACCCAGAAGGGGAAATGCTGTATAATAATAGGAGTAGGTGGGTGGTAAGGAATACTGCAACATGGAAGAGGACATCTATGGTTATGGTAAGATTTTACACAACTTTTCTATGTCCTTCTATTCTCATGTTGCAGTATTCACCACACATGGGTGAGTGCCAAAGCTCATTTGCGAGGAAGTGGGTGGACGTCTAGAGGCAAGTGGGTGGACGTCTAGAGGCAAGTGGGTGGATGTCTAGAGGCGGTCTCCAGGAATCCATGAAGGATAGCCCTGGCAAAGCCTGCCCTGGCTCTGGAAATATGGTCTAACTTGTAGTGCTTGGTGAAGGTGTACACTGATGACCAAGTGGCTGCTTCAAGAATAGTAGAGGTGTCCAAACTTCTGAAGAAGGCTCCAGAGGAAACCACAGCCCTGGTGGAGTGTGCTTTAACAGTACCCTGCAGGGATTTCCCGTGAAATTGGTATCAGAAGGTGATAGCCTTGGAAATCCAGGTTGAAATGGTTTGTTTGGTAACTGCCTTCCCTAGGGCCCTGGGATGGAAGGAGACAAAGAGCTGGTCAGCCTGTCTGATGGATTTGGCTTTTGTGGAGGTATAATCTGAGTTGTCTGTGCACATCCAGGGAATGGAGTACTCTCTCACCGTCCCCTTGTGAGTTAGGGAAGAAGTTAAGAAGGTGGATGGCTTGATTAAAGGAAAGATCATTCATCACCGCAGGCATGAAGGAAGAGTTGGTCCTAAGAGTAATCCTGTCAGTGTGGAATACCAGGAAAGGAGGAATAGCCACAAGAGCTTGAAGCTCTGGGACTCTACTGGCTGAGGTCAAAGCCACGAGTAAGACAGTTTTCCAGGTACAGTGTTTTGGGTAAGCTTTGTCTGCTTGCTCAAAAGAGGCCAGCATAAGCTTTTTCAAAACATAAAATAAATAACAATGGAGCAAACCACCAGGAAATAAATGCTCCCTAGCCAATCACATACAAAGATATAAATAGAATAAGCAATATAGCGAAGGAGCAAACCCGTGCAGAGTAAAGTCTTAAACATCAAAATGATGAGGTTTGAAAAGCAGTTGAAGTCCACAAACAGCAAGTTCCATAAAAAATCCAATAGGCATTTATTAGATGCACTAGACAGGTAAGCGCTTTCGCCAAGAGGCTTCCTCAGACTATTAACAAAATTGAAACCATTACTCCTCCTTTTTATATAATTGTTAATTAATTATGCAAATAATCAGTAACAGCATTACCTATACTTAAAGACAAAGTTAAAACTAATAAAAACATATGAACTTATGTCTAAATAGGACATTAGTTCATCATTGCTAAAAAATATCAAAACATTTTTAAAACTAAAAATGAATAGGCTTTTATATAAAATTTTTTATATATATAAAAACACATACTTCAATTTCATCTCACAGTTAGTTTCCTGTTTTTTAATACAGGCTTTAAGGAAATCTTATCATTCAGACCTGGACTAACATGTGCCTTAAGTTTAATAATCCATTTTATTTCTCTTCTTTCGGTGTAATTTCTAATATCACCTCCCCTCATACTGGGGGTGTTCACCTGAAGGACCATAAACTTAAATGTATGTAAGGTATCGGTTTCAAGGACATGTTTAGACAAAGCACTGGTACTAGATGTAATACATATCTGGTATAAGTGTTCCCTTACTCTTTCCTTAAGCCTTCTGTCGGTTTTACCAACATAGAAGGCAGGGCAGTGGGTACATAGGGCAAGGTAAACAACATGCTCAGTATTACAGTTGGCAACCACATCAAAAACATGACAATATGAGGTGACTGGATGAACAAACATACTGTGGTTACAAATATGAGTGCAAAAATTACAACTGTTGCAGGGAAATGTACCTTTATTATAGGAACCATTGCTATCAGCTTCTGTTATATTTGGATAACACAGGATTCTATGTAAATTCTTCTTATTCTTGAATAATGGAGGGTTCTCACCCACAACCTCTTTAATTTGTGAGTCAACAGTTAAAACCCTCCAATGTTTATAAATAATCTCTAACATTACCAAAGTCATGTGTAAAAAATAAAGAAAATTTCTGAGCAGAATTAGTATGACTAATCGGTTGTATTGCATTTAGTCTACTAGAATATGTACTACTGCCAATGTCAGAAACATATGGGCAAGCTAAATCACTCCTATAATGTTCAATACCATGAAATCCATTAGATATTTCATGAGTCCTATATGATCTAGCTAACAATCTGCTTTTTAAATTCATCAATTCATTTTCATATCCATCTTGTGTGGGGGTGAACACCCCCAGTATGAGGGGAGGTGATATTAGAAATTACACCGAAAGAAGAGAAATAAAATGGATTATTAAACTTAAGGCACATGTTAGTCCAGGTCTGAATGATAAGATTTCCTTAAAGCCTGTATTAAAAAACAGGAAACTAACTGTGAGATGAAATTGAAATGTGTTTTTATATATTTAAAAAATGTTATATAAAAGCCTATTCACTTTTAGTTTTAAAAATGTTTTGATATTTTTAGCAATGATGAACTAATGTCCTACTTAGACATATGTTCATATGTCTATTAGTTTTAACTAAGTATAGGTAATGCTGTTACTGATTATTTGCATAATTAAGTAACAATTATATAAAAAGGAGGAGTAATGGTTTGAATTTTGTTAATGATCTAAGGAAGCCTCTTGGCAAAAGCGCTTACCTGTCGGGTGCATCTAATAAATGCCTATTGGATTTTTTATGGAACGTGCTGTTTGTGGACTTACTTCAACTGCTACTCAAACCTCGTCATTTTGATGTTTAAGACTTTACTCTGCACAGTTTTGCTCCTTGGCTATATTGCTTATTTTATTTATATTTTTCAAAACATAGCTGAGCTCCTATGGGGGTGGAGATGGCTTCCTGGGGGGGGGGGGTCTCAGGTGAAGAACCCCTTTAAGGAATAGTTTAGCTGGTAGCTTGGATACTAGGGGGGAACCAGAGGAAGGCATGCTGAAATGGCAGACAAGTGGGCTTTAATGGAAGAGTACAATCCTGTCTGCAGAAGTTCACACAGATAAGACAGAACTAGAGGGGTCTCGCTGCCAAGCGGGTCCAACTGTCTTTTGAGACATCATATAGAAAAAAATCTTCCACTTAGAAAGGCAAGATTTTCTCGTATTTGGTTTCCTGGCCTCCTGCAGGACAGTGAGCATGTCCTCATTGTAAAGGTGTCTGAAGGGGATCAGAATCCTATCAGCCACTGGGTGAGGTGCAGTGACTACCACTGTGGGTGGATTTGGGATCCCTTGCGCTGTGTGAGAAGGTCCACTCTGAGGGTTAACTTGTGGTGATTACCCTTGGATAGTTGTAATATTAGGGGGGACCAGTGCTGTCTTGGTCAATAGGGAGTCACCAACAAGACATTCAGACTGTCCTTCTGTACAAGATGGAAGGGAGGGGATGCATGCAGAAATTTCCCCTTCCAAGAGATTGAGAAGGCACCTGTTGCCACTGCCTGAGGGTGTGGAAGTCTGGTGCAGAAGCAAGGAAGTTGCCTGTTGTTGGAGGAGGCAAACAGGTCTATTTGGGGTATTCCCCAATGGTGGACCAGGTCCAGGAAAACACCCCTGTGCAGCATCCATTCGTGGTCATTCATGATAGATCAGCTGAGAGGGTCTGGCTGGTTGTTCTGTAGAGAAGGAATGTAGATCGCCTGCAGAGAAACTCTCTGGCAGGTGGCTAGTTCACACACTAGGAGAGCTAATCTGCAAAGAAAGTAAAATTTGCCATTTGCCCCCCCCCCCCCCCCCGGTTTGTTGAGATACCACAGCACTGTGGTATTGTATGAAAAGATCTTTAGACGCCCCTGTCATAGTAGGTTTGGAAGACCTGAGGACAATGATGTGTTCTTTTTTGTGTGGCTCTGGCCACAGTCCCTGCACTTTCAGATGGCCCAGAGTTGTTCCCCAGCCCAAGTCTGAGGCATCTGTGTGCATAATCTGTTTGGGATGTGGTGGTTGGAGGTGAAGGCCTGGGTTGAGGTTCACTTGCTTCAAGCACCAATGGATTTCTAATCTGAGGCAGGGCAGGAGGGGAACCATGTACTCCAAAGGGTGTGAGTGCTGGGTCCAGACTGACCTCGAGTACCACTGCAACTTTTTCACATGGAGTCTTGTTAATGGTAACATGAGAATAGTGGCTGCCATGTAGATCAGGAGCCTGAGGTACTGGCTTGCTGTCATTTCTGTTGTCTGAAGGACCAGAAATAGGTGTTCTGTCAAACTTTCCACCATTTGTTGGGGAAGGAAGGGTCTCAGGATGTCTGTGCGAATCCTGCAGCCCAGGAAAACAAGTCTTAAGAAGGTTCCAGATGGGATTTTGGGAAGTTGATCTGAAAACCCAGGAACTATAGGAGGGAAGAGGCAAGGAGAATGTGTGGCTGAAGCATCTCTTTACAGTCTGCCTGTATGAGCAGATTGTCCAGATAGGGAAATATCTGTATTTCTTTTGTTCTGCAAAAAGCAATAACTGGAGCCAGAGATTTGGTGAATACCCTAGGTGCAGTGGAGAGACCAAAGGGCAAGGCAGGGAATTGAAAGTGAGAAGCGCCCAGAGAAAACCTCGGGTATTTCCTGAAGCAGGGCTTGATGGGGATGTGAAGACAGGCATCTTTATGTCTAAGGTGGCCATGAATCCTTGGGGAAGCAGAAGTGGGAAAAGAGTTGGCAAGGTCAACATCCTGAAAGTAAGAATATGAAAGAACAAGTTGAGAATTGAGAGATCCAGGATTGGTCTCCAAGGACCATCTTTCTTGCAACTAAGAAAATCCTGGAATAGAAACCCCTCCCTTTTGTAGCCAGTGGCACTGTTTTGATGGTGCCTTGGTCCAGCAGGGTTCTTAGTACTGGCTGCAATAGGTGTAGCTGTTGTTTTGGGGTTGTGGTATATCCTTGTGCTTTGGGGGCATAACCCAAGTCATAAAGTAATCGTTTTGAATGATTGAAAGACCCATTTGTCTGCTGTGATGGTAGTCCACACAGGAAGACAGTGAGAGAGGCATAGTGACAGGGGGAGAGAGGGAGGGAGTAGAGGTTTCAGAGATGGCAGATAGTCAAATACTACCTGCCCTGTCCTGAAAGGGCGGCCTCTGACTAGAAGAGGGGGAAGCTCTAGCAAGATGGGGTTTCTTCCTGGAAGTTCTTCTAGACCTAGAGGAAGCAGTAGGGTGAGAATGTTTTCTAATAAACTGAGTTTTATCAGGCTAATTCCTTTGGAATTTTGGGATGGGGAGACTAGCAGATGTTTTAAATCCTGCATCTCCTTCCCCTTTTGCTGCTGTAGTGACTTAAATCAGCCACTTTGGCACCAAACAAGGCTGTTTTATCTAGAGGGGCATCAATAAGCTTTGCCCTAAAGTCAAGTGGAATAGGCTGGAGATGTAGCCATGAGTATCTTCTCAAGCAGATGCTGACCTGGCTGGTGACTTGTGAGGTGAGAGCCAGAAGGGAAGACAGTGAAGCTTTGTCAGCAAAATCTGTTTCAGTCAATTTATTGGAGGCTTTCTCCAGGAGAGATGAGGCATATTTAGCCATGTGTGTCTATTAATTTGTAGCCCTGAAGGCCAGAGTAGCAGAAGCGTAGATTTTCTTACCCAGACGCTCCATGGTTTTCCCATCTTTGTCAGCAGGGAGGATGGTGGTGGTGGGCAGACGTTGAGATGCCTTATCTGTGGAAATGGAAATTGTGGCTGGGTCTGCTGGAGGACATTTTACCTGTGGCAAATTCAGGAACTTTATAAAATCTATCCCACCTGCATGGAGCAGGAGGTTGTGAGTCAGGGTTCAAGGATGCAGAGGAGAAGGCATCCAGGAAGGCAGCAGAATTGGAGGTACAGCAGTAGGTGTTGGGGAATCCATCTGAATGAGATCATAAAATCTTTTTTGGACCTCAGACATATCAGAGGATTCACAATTAAAATGGTCTTTCATCTTGGTTAACGGTTTCCCCAAAGGTCAAATCCTCAGCTGGGGAGTCAGGGTTGACTATTCTTCCTCTGGGAAGCTATACCCCAAGGGAGAAAGAAGTTGAGAGGTGTAGGAAAGTGATTCCTCAGATGAGGAATCAGAGAAATCCTCTTATTCCCTAATGGGTGGATCAGAAGTTAGAGGTCTATGGCTCAGAGTAGGAGGGGGCATCGCGGAAGTCCCAGTGGTAGAAGGCCATAAGGCCACAAAGCCATTGAACAAACTTGATTGTCAGGCCTTCAGGTGACTGTAAAGAACTGGAGGGATCCACAGGACCTACTGTAATCGCTGGTCCTCCCCACCCCCCACTGGCGTCGGAGACCGACATCAGTAAAGCCTCAATGGACGTGCCCTCCATGTGGGATTGTGCGGCTTCCATGGAGGTACCAGTTAAATCTGAAACAGTACAGCCTGATTCCTCTACCAGGCTGATGTTGGCCACAGGCTGCAGGGTTGGACACAGGAGGCACAGAGGTAGAGGTAAGCCTGGAAGACTTGGCCTTCTTTTTAAGTGGTTCGGTAGGTACGTGAACGGGACCCTCCATACCTAAGGCTAGTTGCTTAAGTCGTTGATTTTCTAAATAAAGACTGAGTGCATGCAAATGGCTGTGCAAGGTTTTGGGTACAAACACCTGTAAAATGGATTAAGCCTCGTGGTCATACGACCCCTAAGCAGAAGAGACACCGATTATGGGCATCCTTATGGGGTATCTGACAGCCGCACTTCCACTTGCCCTTTCTGGATGACATGAAAAGGCATTAAATAAAATAAAATGACTGAAAGGTTCCCCAACTGGGCACTTATCTGATTTTCTCGAGATCTGATGACCGGGATGTCAGGAAGACTTGACGTTCGACTGGCGGCTGAGACGTTCTGAGGACTGGTGCATGCAGATGTCACTTTTATGGCCCACATTGTGCTATCCACGTCAGATGTCCCATGCACCATACTATGACTGAAAACTTTTGTATACTGGCTGGATGTTCAGGTAGCAAGAGGAGAAGACCCATATGTGATGAATACTGCAACATGAGTACAGAAGGACATCAAACATATCTCTAAGTTGGTCAAACATGATGACAATCTGGAATTCCTCCATGTGCATATCAGCAGAGATAAAATCTCATACTATATCTTAGCTAGCTATAGGTCATCCTCCATGTCCAACGCAGCTCACAATGCATACTTGCACCTACTGGAGACATTTACCATCCAACGTAACACCCTACTCTTGAGACTTTAACCTTACATAAGCCTAGAAGCTTAATGCGGTCTCAAACCTACAGGCGCACAAATTTCCTGGACTTCATAAATGCACACACTCTTGGCCAAATAGTGAAAATGACCACTAAAGGATGTAACATACTGGAGGTCGTACTCACAAATAAAGGAGAGCTCTGCAAGTCCCCATGTCTCGTCCTCCCTGTTAAGGTGCAATTATAAAGATGTCTCCTTTGATATCAAAATCAACTCTCTAATCCCAGTAAAACCTGTAAAAGTTACACTATTCCAAGGCAAACTACTTTTCATTAAGTAATGGTTTGTCAAATTTCAATGCACCTCCAAACCCTGAGAAAAGCAGCCGACCAGAACTATCCCCAGAAACAAACTGCCTTGATGGCATCCCAAATTAAAAGAGATGTATAACACAAAAGGAAAAAAATATGGCAAAAAAATGGAAGGGCAATTCCCAGAAAGATAAAAACTCTCTCATCGAACTAAATAGTCAACTAAGAGTAGTAATTAGATTTAAAAAAAACAACTTTGAGGTTAAGACAGCCTCCCAGGTGAAAGATAACCACAAGGCCACCTTCAGCCAAGTTAGAAATCTCAAGGGTAGCATACAGCTATGTGCTGAACTGGTGTTTAATGCAGCCACATTTATCAAGTCAGGCAATATAGCAAACCTTTTAGTGAACAAATTCAGTTGCAGCTATACCCACCTCTCACCCCAACCACTCCCCAAGAAACACCCTCAAACATAACCCCTCCAACTATAACTAGGGAGCATGTACTGGTTGTACTCACTAAAGCCAAAAACACAGCCTAAATGGGCCCCGATAATATCTCGGGATGCCTCCTGAAAAGTCGAAAATATGACTTGTCAGGGCCCCTGGAGTCACTATTTACCGATAGTCTTCAAACAGTTTTTATGCCATGAGAAACGAGGATTGATATGGTCACTCCTCTTCATAAGGGAGGACCTTCAACACATCCTGGAAAATACAGACTCTTAAGTGTGACTAATCTCATTTGTAAAGCCATGGAAACAATTATGGAAATTATTAACAAGGATATAGAAGACCTCCACATACTGGATCCATCCCGGTTTGGCTTTGTCAAAGGAAGGCCATGCTTAATGAACTTGGTGGACTTCTTCAAAAAGGTCACAGGCAAAGGATGAGGGGACAGTGATGCATACTGCCTACCTAGATTTGGCTAAAGCATTTGATGTAATACCCTGATTAGGAATGTTCAATAAACTTACTGAACTAGGCATAAACCCCTTTATAATATTCTGATAGTTAGCTGGCTCAGGAATATGACCCAAAACGTTAAGATCTGAAAGTCAACCTCCACAAAGAATCCAGTCACCAGTGGAGTCACTTAGGGCTCTGTGCTGGGCCAGCTCCTCTTTGGCATCTACTTCTTGGAAATCAAAGCCAATGTCATATGCCTCTAGATGACCAAGTCGGAAAATGACTGCAAACTGGGAGCACAGTCACGGAACCCCCCACAAGATGAGAACACCCTTCATGAAGGTCTAGCACAGACAAATGTCTGGTGCTAAATCCATTGCTTACAACTCAATGACAAGAAACTACATCATCAATAAAACACTCATAAAGGTTGGATCCTTCAGATGCAGAGATACCAGGAATACCTGGAGAAGAAGAGGAAGCAATTGGAAACATTGGAAAAGAGGGAAGGTTTAGAAAGGTGTTGAGCTAAAAAAGATCCAGAACTGGCCTCTAGTTGCCTTCTTTCTGGGGACCAGAAACATGCTGAAATAAAAACCCTTCCCTTCCTGGACAGGGGGCACAACTTGAATGGTGCCCTGGAAAGAAAGGAAGCTGTTCTTCCCATTCTGGACATCCCTCAACCTCCTCAGGAAGAGACTTCGATACCATGAAATACTCCTGGTGGATGATGGGACAGATCCCAAGAGTCTTGTTTGGCCCTTAACCAATGTGGGAGTGACAGGGAAAGGCAAAGGGACAAGGGAACCTGGTTGAGGGAAAAGGGAAGGAAATTGTCAGATGGAACCTGATTTGTCCTGAAAAGGAGGCTTCTGAGAAATAGAGGTCTAAGTAGACTTAGCTGGGGTACATGCCTAGAAACCTTTTCCCCTTTGGGAAGAGGGTGATACTGTCTGTGAACAAAAGCAGATTTGGAAGGATAACTCCTCTGAAGCTTAGGGATAGGAGAAACAAAAATGGTTCACCACCTGCAAGGCCTTGCCCTTATCTTGGGGGACTTAAAAGTTTATCAGCATCCAGCAGCAGAGACAAAGATTTTTAATATCAAGAGAAGCATCCAGTAATTTGGCCATAATGTAATCAGACAAAGCCAAGAGTAATGACTTAGAACAGAACCAAATGCAGCAGCCCTAGAAGAAACACCAGCTGCATCATAACTACAGTTAATGGAGTGGAGAGCCACTTGAGAGGTAGAACCCAACAAAGAAAGGGACGAAACTTTCCCTTTGGAATCAAGGAGGTCAGAACCTACCTGAGAAAGAAGGGCTAAAGCATACCTAGTCATATCAGTCTGATAACTGACAGCCCTAAAAGCCAGGGTGGCAGCAGTACACATTTTTTGCGCAGTCATTCCACGGCCCTACTATCAGTGTCTGAAGGAAGCAGCTTAGTAGAAGGCAACAGCTTACTGCGTTTGTCAAAAGAGACAGACACCATAAAAGGATCAGCAAAAGGACATTTATACAGAAATTTACTGTCATCAGGCACATTGTAAAATCTGTCAGGTTTCTCGGGGGATGAAGGCTGAGAATCAAGGGCTACGGAAGCTGCTGAAAAGGTATCTAGAAGGGCAGCCAGAACTGGAGGAAGAGCAGAAGGTTTAGGAGACTATCTGGAGGAGTTCAGAATATCTCTTCTTCTTCTTTTGGATTTTCCCGGTTAGGGGTTGCCACAGCGGATCACCTGTCCGCTCATGATTGGCAGTGGAGTTGCCAGCCTGGCACCCAACCTTCCACAGAAGGCACACACACACCAACTCACACCTAGGGTCAATTTAGAGTATCCAATCCACCTACAGCATGTCTTTGGGATGTGGGAGGAAACCGAAGCACCCGGTGGAAACCCACGCAACCACAGGGAGGACATGCAGACTCCGCACAGAAGGCACCCCAGCCGAGGATTAAACCGGAGAACCTCTTGCTGTGAGGCAGCAACGCTAACTGCTGCACCACCGCGGCCGCCCTCAGAATATCTCTTCTGAATATCAGAAATCTGAAAACAATCCTGATTGAAAAATTCCATCATGCGGGAGACAAGTGTCCCCAAAGAAGAGTTCTTATAAAGAAGAATCTGGACTGACTGAATCAACTTCCTCAGACCCATAATCCAAAGGAGAATGGATCTAAGAAAAACATGTCAAGGACTCATCTCGAATCCAGATCCTCATCAGAAGACTCCTGCTCCCTCAATCTCTTAAAAGTGGAGGACCAGGGAGGGGAAGGCACAGAGTCCTTAAGGAGACTTTACAGCCATTAAAGCATTGAATAACCAAGTAAAATCAAGGCATTCATGATGGGAATCTTCAACTCATTCCCTCCAGTACAGCTCTTTTGAGTGTCTACCTTTAACTCCCAGTGGGTGTGGCTTGACTAGCCTCTCAACTGTTCCTAATTTTCAGGGATGTCCCTGATTTCTACTCAAATTTTAGCTCTGTCCCTTTTAATTCCTCCTAAAACTGGTGACTTTCGGAGAAAAGTTAATGAATTACACTTAATAAATAATGACAATAATTAGAGTTATAAGACTTCTTTTACTTCAGAAAATGTATATTAGTTCACATCCGATTATTCTGTCATTGTTTCAAGTTGATAGTACTAATATTTTAAAAGTGTTCCTGATTATCCCTGACTATTTCTGGATTTGTCCCTGATTGGGTGAGAGCTATGCCAGGTGGCTTAAGCCTTTGAAAAAAAAAATGAAGTTATCACCTTACAATTCTAACAAAATACTCACAGACAGAGGTCAAATATAAATACAATTCTGCTTGCTATCATGTAAACCTCAAGATAAAATATTCTGATAAATTGTTTGCAGCATGGTTTTAGAATTGTTAATGCAAAAATGAACAAGCAATATATGACACCTAGAGGAGCAGTAGAAGTTAGCTGCAGAAATGCCTGGAAGCGCACTTTGCTATAATGAGTTAACAGCAAGGGAAATATGCGTGTTTTTTGTATTTCTTCATTTGTGGGACTTCTGAAAGAAAAAATGACAATCTACCAGGATAGTAGGTATCTCCTCCCAAATTAGAATCTGTGGAATCCATCTCAGTCCCTCAGATATAATCAGCTAAGGTTCTCCCTCAACATCTGGGGTAAACGTTTGAAAAGCTTCAGAGGATGTGTGAGAAGTTGGATCCATGGTGGCTTCTGACATGGTCGCAGTAGAGGAATCTGAAGCAATAACTAGATGATCCTCTGGGCTTTTACCAGCTTCAAGAGAGATGTTGGGGAAGGCTGGAGAGCAGCCAAATCAGACCTGAGATTTTTGGCCATTTTCTCGGGACCCTCTGGAAAGGACGACTCCGTCACAGCGCCTTGAACCAGCACTTTTAGACACTGGCTTTCTAAGTAAATAAACAAGGAGGAGAGAGAGCTATGTAGGGTCTTAGGGACAAATGCTTGGCAAATGGAGCACTCTATATGGTCGTGAGAAGCACCCAAACAGAAAAGAGACAGTTTGTGACTATCTTTATGGGGAATCTGCCTCCCACACTGACATTTTCCCTTCCTGGATGACATGTAAACCAACAAAATTAAAATAAGAGAGATCAGAAAAAACCCCAACAGGGCACTTATCTGAAAACAGATTGGTAACCAGCATAGAAGTATAGTATTCAGACTGTCATTCAATGATGACATTTGGGCTACTGGCAAAGAAGTTTTGAGGTATGTGCATCACCTTTATGCCCTATGCCTCGAGCAGAGAGCATATGTGTGATGTATGATGCCTATAAACTTTAAAGGTTTGGGTATTCTGGCCAGATGTTGGGCTGTCCTTGGCAGGAAGGAATACTGCAAAACAATGATATGGAAGAATATCTTCTAAATCAAAAAACCCAACTTTTTCTTGCAATATAAATAAGACATACTGGAAAGACGGATACATTTCTCAGAGAATTCCCATTTTCTGGAACAGGCACCCCCTATCCCTGTTAAGCAGAGGTCCTCCCTAACCTGATTTAAGCACAAATTGGACCAATGTATATGTAATCAGAAATCCACCCCTGGTTTGGTGCCCATGTCTCTGATGCACAGAGGCAGTCAGTAAATCACCCCCCTATGCAAAACAAGTTTGTGGGTCACATTTGGTTTGCAAGGCTAGACTTATAAGGGCTCTAGTGGTCAGTAGCCTACTATTCATCTAGGAACAGGGCTGTTCAATCAGCACAGGAGAAAATGTGATTGGGGAAGCCAGACCTTTGTGAAGGCAGCTCTATCCTGGGAAGAATGTAACCCAACTAGTCAAATGCTACTGTAGCAGTGAAAATGATGAACATATGCAGATCATGGACAACATCGCAATCAGGAGACTATTACAACATGATCAACCAGTCAAGGCAGCATTCCAACAAAACTTTTCACAATACTTTTCATCTCGGGCATAACGTCCTAGTCTGAAAATTTTCTTTAAATTAAAGGCATGTACACAATGGAAATTGTTACTGTTTTGCCTCCTTGCTTTTCCTCAACCAGGACCTCTGTAAGAAGGAATGGAAAGAAATCTAGAGATGGATTATAAAAACAGAAAGAATGCAGATAAAATCACTTCTCCCTCCTAGGTTCCATATCACCATAAAGGGGAAAAAGTGAGACAGCACACTTAACCTGTGAAATGTTACTTAAGTTTTGGAGATACATTAAGTGCCTATATACCTAATGAATCTTCTTAAACAACCTCAGTCCAGTGATATATTATGTCCCAACATGAAATGGAGTTAAGTTAGGGACTCATTCTGAGAGTAGTTCTTCAAGACAGAAGTATTTCAGCAGTTAATAAAAAGATTTGGAGTACATTTACCTTCAGTGACCTCTTTGCCACTGCACAGTTAGCCAGCAATTCCCAAAGACTTAGTTGAGTCTAAACTGGTCTTGCAACAGACGTTCTCAAAATCAATCCTCTGTCAGTATATTTAAAATCATAAGCTTTGGCCTTCATTTCTTTTTAGGTTCATAGGCTCATACTAAGCTTATGGCCAGAGAGACTACTGAGTAGCTCAGCCACAGCATACAGTACTGGTGGGAGACTAAATTTTCCCCATGAAGCAGATTTCCCCCACATCTCAGGTAAAAATTTGTAATCACTCATCCTGTCATCCAAAGTGGTTTTAAAGGATGATACAGAAGTATTCGGCAAAGGTTCATAGGTAGGTAACTAGGCTATCTGCCTGAAGGCATTTATAAGCCTAGCTGGAATGTGTTGGCTTTCGCCACCCCCTTAGATTAGTTCCCTGTGCCTCTGTCCAGCAGAGCCATTGAAGTGATCCTTGAAGTAAAATTTCTGTTTCCCATTCACTCGTCAAGGTTTTTCCTGAAGAGGGTTAGCGAGGAGCTCTGCCTAATGTAGACTGGAATCTTGTTCCAGAGCATGGGAAGTCTCTGGGACAGGAATCTATCCCTCCAGCACGTCCTCTATTTATTGTTGTGGTGAGGTTTAGATCCCTGGAGCGTGTGGCTCGAGAGGATAAGTTTTTTTTAGGTGGAGCACGTCCATCAATTCTGGGTTGGACATGACCATGTATGTCAGGCAGAGGTCACCTCTGAGTAGGCGGTATGCAATTGAATACAGCTGAAGTTTCTTCAGTCGAGCTGCAAAGGGCATCTGCTTGAGGCCAGTGATCCTCTTGGTGAGGTACTTCTGTAGTCTTTCCAGTTGTTTCAGGTGTCTTGTAAGGTACATTCCAAATGAGGCATTGTACTCTATGATTGGTCTGATGAGTGATGCGTAGAGGGGCCCAATGACCTCTTTCGATCTGGATGCAAACCCTTTTGTGATTAGGTGAGCCACATAGAATTTTCTAACCACTTTGGCAATGTGATTATCATAGGAGAGGTTACTATCTACTTGGGTCCTCAGATCCCTTATTACAACTTCCGTATTTAGGGGGCTACCCCCTATGTGTACTTGTTTTTTCCAAAGGGGATGACTATGCACTTTTTGGCATTCAGCTTGAGGCCATGGTTTTGACACCAGGCATCTGTATTACTGAGACTCTTTTGGAGGATGTCTGTGTCAGCCGGAGAGTCAGTTATATCCCCTAGTTTGCAGTCTTCTGCAAACTTGGTCAGCCATAGTCCTCCTGTGCTTGCCTGTACCTCTGAGAAGTATATGCTGAACAGGAGGGGTCCTAGAACTGAGCCCTGGGGAACGCCACTTGTAACCAGTTTAGAGGCAGACCTAGCTCCCGCAACTCTTACCATGTGGGTTCTGTCCGTGAGCCAGTTGGCAATCCATCTTGTGATGTAGGGGTTTATGTTCAGGTTGGTGAGCTTGTCTATAATACCTGAGTGGGGAATAGCGCCAAAGGCCTTTGTGAGGTCTAGGTAGGCTGTGTGGACCACCTTTCCCTAGTCTATAGCTTTGGTAACTGTCTCAAAGATGTCCACCAGGTTTAGGAGGCATGATCTGCCCTTAACAAAGCCAAACTGGGTAGGGTCCAGTGTTTGGAGGTTCCCAATGTCTCTGTTAATGAGATCCATGATGATGTGCTCCATAGCTTTGCAGACCAAGCTAGTCAAGCTTTTACAGCGATAGTTCCCGGGGTCCATTGTGGCTCCACCTTTGTGGAGCGGAATAACCGTAGCTGTGCGCCACTCACATAGCCTGTGGAGAGGCTGAGTTTAAACAGTGTTTTTAAGTGAGGGGTTACTTCATCTTTGAGCTTGTGTAGGACACAGCCTGGGACACCGTCCGGTCCTATTGATGCTGTGTTTTTGGCTTTGGAGAGGGCTGTTTTAACCTGAGTGTCTGTGATTTCAGGGGCACTACATTCTTCTGGTATAGTTATGGGCCCTTTTGGGCGTGACAGGAGGGTGAAGTTTGCACTCAACCTGTCGGCCAGGATGCTGGCTATATCGGTCAGTTCAGTGTATTTTGTGCCATTCTGCACTAAATCTGAGCAGATCTGAGAATTGCCACTTAGATTCTTGACACAGCTAAATAATGCCTTATGGTTATCTTTGGAGTTCATGGAAATTTTTCTTTCGAAGCTAGCCTTGGATGATTTTATGAGGGAACGTAGTTTCTTGCTGATACTGATCAGGGATGTCTTCCCTTCTTGGGATTTTACTCTCTTCTCTACTAGTTTCCTTCTTCTATTGTACAGCTTGTTTATGGCAGGGGTCCACCAGACTGGTTTCCTTTTCATGGAGGAGTGAGTCTTGGTTTTGTTTGGGATAGCATGATCCATGCATTCTTGTTGGTGCCCGTAGAGTGCATTAGTAAAGGATTTTGCAGCTTGGACAGCGTTATCCTTTAGCATGGGGGCTTTGAAACTTCCCACCTCTGTCTTAAGTAATGTGAAGTTTGCTTTCAAAAAGTTTTTCACTGTGGTTTCTTTGACCGGAGGTGGTGGAGGAATGTGGATATCCAGAGTGATTAGTTTATGGTCAGATCTAACCAACGAGGAGATGACGTCCAGTGTGGAACACCGGTTGCCCATGTTGGTGATGACCAGGTCCAATATGTTGTCACCTCTGGTGGGGGTGTTGACCAGCTGACCAGTTGATCCAGGGTGTTTGAGTTTATAAATTCTAGGAAATGTTGGGCAAGGGAGTTTGTATTTGATTAGTTCTCCCAGTTAATGTTTGGGTAATTGAAATCACCCAATATCAGGGTGTTTGGTAGGACCTTTATGTTTCCCAGTGTTTCCAGGAATGAGGAGTGGGGGTCCTGGCATAATATGCAAGGTGAGACTATTCCACAGATGGGGATACATAGGGTTAGGTACCGCGCAAGGAAATTATTCATCTGAAAAAGAAAGATACCCTACAGCAATGGTATAAACAAAAGTTGTCCAGGAACACTTAAATCAAATATAATGTATACAGTGGATATAAAAAGTGTACACACCCCTGTTAAAATGCCAGTTTTCTGTGATATAAAAAATGATACCACAATAACTCATTTCAAAACTTTTCCCATCTATAATGAGACCTATAGCCTGTACAATTCAATTGAAAAAAATCTGTTAGGGGAAAAATATAAAAAAGAAATAAAACATACAATAAGCTGGTTGCATAAGTGTGCACACCCTTAAAACGAATACTTTGTTGAAGCACCTTTTGATTTAATTACAACATTCAGTCTTCTTGGGTAGGAGTCTATCAGCATGGCACATCTTCATTTGGCAATATTTGCCCACTGTTCCTTGCAAAATTGCTCCAAATCTGGCAGATTGTAAGGGCATCTCTTGTGCTCAACCCTCATCCGGTCACCCCACATATTTTCTATTGGATTTAAGTCCGGGCTCTGGCTGGGAATTCCAAAACTTTTCTTCTGGTGAAGCCATTCTTTTGCTGATTTGGATGTATGCTTGGGGGCATTCTCGTGTTGAAAGGTGAATTTCCTCTTCATCTTCAGAGCAGACGCCTGAAGGTTTTGGACCAAAAGTGACTGGTATTTGGAATTGTTCATAATTCCCTCCACCTTGACTAAAGCCCCAATTCCAGCTGAAGAAAAGCAACCCCAAAGCATGATACTGCCACCACCATGCTTCACTGTGGGGATGATGTTCTTTTGGTGATGCGAAGTGTTATTTTTGTACCAAACGTACCTTTTGAAACTATGGCGAAAAAGTTCAACCTTGGTCTCATCAGACCATAACACATTTTCCCACATGCTTTTGGGAGACTTGATGTACTGTTTTTTCAACTTTTAGATGGGCTTGGATGTTTTTCTGTGTAAAAACAAAAGGCTTCCGTCTTGCAACCCTACCCCATAGCTCAGACATATGGAGAATATGGGAGATTGTGACATGTAGTGCACAACCAGTAATTGCCACAAATTCCTGCAGCTCCTTCAGTTTTGTTGTAGGTCTCTTGGCAGGCTCCTGATCAGTTTTCATCTTGTCTTTTCATGAATTTTGGAGGGATGTCCAGTTCTTTGCAACGTCACTGTTTTCCCATATCCTCTTCACTTTTTGATGACTGTCTTCACTGTGTTCCATGGTATATATAACGTTGTAGAAATTTATTTGTACTCTTCTCCTGATGGATACCTTTCAACAATGAGATCCCTTTGATGCTTTGTAAGCTCTCTGTGAACCATGGCTTCTGTTGTAGCAGGCAACTGAACTTTATTTGGGGTTAATCAGAGTCTCTTTAATTGATGACAGTTGTGTACAGATTTGTTTTTCAACTGAATTGTACAGGTCACATTAAAGGTGGGAAAAGTTTTGAATTGATTTATTGTGGTCTCACTTTTTTATATCACAAAAACCTGTGATTTTAACGGGTGTGTACACTTTTTATATCCACTGGAAACCAGCAACTGCATATAAAAATACAAACTGTACAGGGGAAATTATCCTAAAATCTAAAACACTTTTCACACAAAGATCTAACTGCTAAGGTGAATACTACACACTAATATATAATCTCAGTAAAAGAACATCAGCAATTAATGGGTTGGCACTCTCAGCCCCATCACAGATGGACTTCACATCCACAGGTAAAACAGTATCAGAAGTACTTGACCTAGGGACCTAAAACCTCATCTGCAACATTAACAGAATAGTTTGACGTGGCAGGTTTATCTCGCAGAAGATACTATTGCTCTAGAACAAACACTCCATCCGTGTAAAACAAAGCTCATCCCTGACCACATTCAAGTTCAACTTGGATCAATAGATGAGAAATAAGAAATTTATCCCAGGACTAACCACGTGTAATACCAATGGACAGAGGCAGCTCCTAAATGCTTTATCCAAACACATCGGTCCCCTGCATATAATTACTATATCAAAACATAATTATTACTATAGTAATATATAAATATAGATATAAGAAAAGGTTAGGTGAATCAAAACTCAAACGGATTAAGTTAACTTAAAGTACCAAGTGGAATAAAGTACAGTTGTGTACACTTACCATAAATGTAGATGTTCAAGTGTATTCACTGTTACAGTTATTACATTTGGGTTATCTGCTTTGCAGTAGCCCTCAGTCAGCCTGATTAACAAAGTCTTGGGTCCTGTGTTGGTTGCTGTCCCTTCTTCCATGACGTCAGGTCGTCAGGAGTATAAAAGATGCAGCAGACACCATTACATCAGTTTTTCTTGCCCCAGATGTCAGGTGCCCCCCTAATGGGAAGCAATTAAATCTATAAATACAAGGATATACCTCCAGCAGAAAAGCAAATACACCAAAAAGCTTTTACAGCATAGTAGGTGAGAGTAGAGGTATAGCCAAAGGAAGAAAAAGGGGGCTGGAGGGAGGGTAACCAGGACAGCAACAGTGAATACACTCAAACATCTACATTTATAGTAAGTGTACACAACTGTACTAGGTTCTTCGTGCTTCACTGTTGCAGTCATTACATTTGGGTAAATTCCCAAAGCTAAGGTTGGGAGGAGGAATTTAAATAAAATTAGGACCAGCTATAAGGCCCTGCAAGACTGCAGTGGCAAAACCAGACCTGGATTTAGAGAAAGTTGGCAAATGGTAAGGCTTGGTGAAAGTATGTACAGAACTCCAGGTAGCAGCTTCTAAGATGTCCCTAGTAGGGACTCCCCTGAGAAAGGCTGTAAAGGTGGATGCAGCCCTGGTTGAATGGGCTCTGATGCCCTGTGGGATAGGTTTTCCATGGTGCTTATAGCAGAAATGAATGCAGTGGCCTATCCATTTTGAAATGGTTTGTTTTGAAATAGCTTTCCCCTCTGTCCCTGCAGCAAATGCCACCAGTAGTTGTTCAGATTTCCTTTGAGGTTTAGTCCTGTCCAAGTAGAATCTAAGCTGTCTGTGCACATCTAAAGAGTGCAGTATCCGTTCCCCTTTGTTCTGTGGTTTAGGAAAAAAGGTACGCAAATGAATGGACTGATTAAGAGCCACACTGGATACCACCTTGGGCATGAAGGAGGGATTGGTTCTGAGAGACACCCTGTCCACATGAAAGATGATGAAAGGTTCCACTGCCATAAGGGCCTGTAATTCAGATACCCTTCTTGCAGAAGTTGATTGCCAAAAGGAAAGCTGTTTTCCAGGAAAGAAATTTTAAATCTGCAGTAGCAGCTGGCTCGAAGGGAGGAAGAGTGAGTTTCTCCAAGACAAAGTTAAGATCCCAGGCTGGAGTTGGAGCTCTCCTGGGTGGCCTTAGATTTTTGGCCCCTCTGGGGAACTGCATGAACAGTGGGTGAGAGAAGAGGGGAGGCTCTGTGCTATAATGAGCTGAAATGGCTAAGGCATGAATTTTGATGGAGGAAAAAGGCAAGCCCTTATGAAGCATCTCAGTTAAGTACTGTAGAATCTGAGGTAAATTGGGTACTGCTGCGTTCATTCCTTGAGACGGGTTCCAGGCATAGAATCTTTTCCATTTTGCAGCATAAGATTTTCTAGTACTAGGCCTCCTTGCCTCTAAAATGATATCCATCACTGATTTACTGAGGGATGGTAAAGGAGAGATTAAGTAATCTGCCAGGCTGCTAGGTTCAGGGTTGGCAGTTGAGGGTGCAGAATCATGTTCTCCTGCTGAGACAACAGGGAAGGAGTCTGAGGCAGGTGCCATGGAGCCAAGTGTGACGCACTGCGCAAGAGTGGGTACCACAGTGTTGGCGAGGCCAGTCTGGTGCAATTAAAATCGTCCTTTGCTTGTCCTGTTTGATCTTTAGTAGTACCTTGGAGAGCAGAGGGAGAGGAGGAAAGGCATAAAACTTTCCAAGCTTGCTTGTGGGGAATCCTTGTGCAAAATTTGTCCAGTTGATGGTTCTGGGGTGAGGCACACAGGTCTATATCTGGACTCCCCCATTTGCTTGTCAACATGTTGAAAATCCTTGGTTCCAGTTTCCATTCGTGTGGGTCCATGAGGTTTCTGTTTAGTCCGTCTGCCAGTGTATTTAGTTTTCCTGGCAGGAATTGCACTTCTAGATTCACTTGGTAGCTCAAGGCTGTGCTCCACAATGCCATGGCTAGTCTGCAGAAGGGGTAAGAATGTGTACCCCCATGCTTGTTTATGTATCACATGACAGTGGTGTTGTCCGTCTTTGCCATTAGTTGTCCTGGAAGAATGTGGTCCTTGAAGACTGTCAAGGCATTCTGTAGAGCTAACATTTCCTTTTGATTTATGTGCAGGTGCATTTGATTTGGGTTCCATTTGCCCTGAATGCACTCCCCTGCCAGGTGAGCCCCCCATGCATAGTCTGTTGCGTCTAAGATTTGTTTGGCAGGGGTAATGTGAATGGTAGTCCCCTGTTTTGGTAGCAGGCCTCTGCCCACTAAAGGAACTCTAGGCATAGGCAAGGTATGACAGGAATCCTTGCTTCCAGATCCTTTGAATGTTGACACCATAGGCTTTTGAGATACCATTGTAGTTTCCTCTTATTCAGCCTTGCATATGGAATTAGAAGAATGCATGAGGCCATGAACCCCCAAGGCTTGCAGTATTTGCCTTGCAGATAGCTGGGTTTTTGTGGCCATTTGTTTGAAGTAAGTTGTCAAATGTATTCGTTTCTCTGGCGTGAGGAAAGCCATCTGGGAAGCTGTATTCAAGCTTGCTCCCAGGAATATAATTTGTTGACAAGGTATCAAGTGGGATTTCTTTTCGTTTATGGTGAACCCCAGACAAGTCAGTACCCTTTGAACAAAGGCCAGATGATTGAAGAGAATGTCCTTGCTTTCTGCCTGAATTAGACAATCGTCCAGGTATGGGTATATTTAAATATTTCTTTGCCTGCAAAATGCAATGACTGGAGCTAGGCATTTTGTGAATACCCTGGGCGCAGTAGATAAGCCAAAGAGCAGTGCAAAGAACTGATAGTGCATGTAGCCTGCTTTGAAGTGTAGGTATCTTCTGCAAGACTCCCTGATATGGATGTGCAGGTATGCTTCTTCTAGGTCCAGTGTTGCCAACCATGCATCCTTGCCTAGTATAGGAAGCAGCTAGTGAAGAGTCAGCATTTTGAATTTTGGAATCATCAGAAAGGTGTTTAGAATGGAAAGGTCCAGGGTAGGATGCCATGTATTGCCTTTTCTGCGTACCAGGAAAAGTCTCGAATAGAAACCTTGTCCCTTTTCCTCTACTGGTACCAACTGAATAGCCCCCATGTTTAAGAGAGAGAGTATCTGATTTTGGGCCTCTACCCACTGATTTGGTGGTAGATCTGGCCACCCGCTTGGTGTTGGTAACGTGTGGAAATGAAATCTGTATCCTTGGGACACTATATTTAGAACCCATTTTGTCCTGGGTAATGAGTTCCCAGTTTTTGGCTTGCAGACCAATCTTTCCGCCTAAAGGAGCATTCAGTTGTGAGGCTCTTGGAAGTCTTAAAAGCAAGTCATTGAGATGGTTTTCCATAGGGGGGAGTCTTGCTGCTCCCAGGTTTGGGTGCGGAAACCCCCCACTGCCTTGTCTTGTGCGTCCCTTGGGACTAAAACCTGGGGTTTCTGCTGTGTCTGGATTTGGCTTGAGAAGACCTGGAAAGGACCAATTTTTTGAGGGTCAGTGCCTACTAAATCTACAAGGCCGAACTTGTAAGAAATCTTTAACAGTTTGCATAGATTTAGCTTTATCTTCCACCTTTTTAAGAACTTCTTCAGCCTTGTTGCCAAACAGGCGGTGCTGATTTATGGGAGTATCCAAAAATTTAGCTTTAACATGATCTGGCAAAGACTGCTCCTTAAGCCAAGCATGCCTTCTGAGTACAGACCCAGTAACAGCAGCCCTGCAAAAGGCTTCTAATGAATCAAATCCACACTGCAAAGTATGTTTTCCAACCTGTTCAGCAGAATGCATTAAATCCTGTAATTCTTTATTTTCAGCACGGTCAGGCATTAAACATAATTTTCTATTTAAGCAATCCAATGACATGTTATTGATATTTTAACATATGAAACTGGCAGTGTAAAGCCCTAATGGCCAAGGCTGCAGAAGTGTAAACTTTCTTACCCCATCCATCCAGCACCCTGGAGTCTCTATCAGAGGGGGTATGATTTTTAGCAGTAGAAGCCTTAATGCCCTTGGGTCCCTGTGAAACAGTCTCTGGATCTGCAACAGGATTTTTAAAAAGGAACATGTGAGAATCAGGAGCCTTGTAATATCGGTCAGGTTTTCTGGGAGCAGGAGGCAAAGAATCAGGGGCCAAACTAGATTCCAAAAAGGCATCAACAATGTCTAGTACAGGCGGTATAGCTAAAGGCCTACGCTGAGGCAGGAGTAAGAAATCCCTAAGCCTCTTTTTAGAATCCGAAAAATCCTGGCTTTCCCAGTGGAAATGCTCCTTTAGAGTATGTAAGATTTCACCAAAAGTAAAATCCTCTGGAGGGGAAGCACAGGGAATATAGTCCTCTGCATCAGAATCCTCATAAGTAGATAAGGGTAAATCCAGATCACCAGAAGAATCAGAAAAATCTGAATCCTGTTCAGAAGATTCATAAACAACTTCAGTCCTAGGTCTCTTAGAAGGGGGGAGGTTGGCTTCCCCTCATTAGAGTTATAAGATCTTCAGCCATTCTTATAATTTGTTTTTTTAGGCATAGAGGCCAGAGCATGCGGCCTGGGCATCAGTTTAATATGCAAGTCCGTAGGCCTGAATACACCCTCAGAAGCTGGTGCCTACACAGCAGCTCTGGACCCATCCAAGGTAGAGACATCCACAGGTTCCACAGCTGAAGCATCTCGCGGCATACCGGACTCCGAATGGGTCTCTGTAGAGGCCTGCGAGTCAGAAGTAGCAGGCATCAGGGGCTGCAAAAGTGCCTCACTGAGTACCGGTGAACTGGCGAATGGCTTAGGAGAAGTGTCGTCGGCAAGCTTTGGACCTCGGTGGCCTGTCTGTCTTTATCTTTGCATTTTTTCAGAATCCCGGTAGTCGGAAGGCCAACCGACGACATTTCTGGATAATTAAACCGAGAACCGAAATATTTAGAAGCGAAAATATACCGACGACGGATAGTGCACTGTTTAAATAAAACACAAAACCAACAGCAAGGCACGTTGTGGTCAGGGCCTAGGCAAGGAATACAGTACAAATGAAAATCTTTGTGAGGTATTTGCTTTCCACAAGTTATGCAATTATTAACTTTTACTGACATCGGTAAGGAGCAAGAAAAAGTTTCCCCAACGGGGTACTTAGCTTTAGTTGAAGACTTTGGTTCTGAAACTCGATAACGAAAATTTCAGGAGTCGGCTGACTGGCACTTGCGAACTGCTTCTGCTTCGGGCACCGCACGGCAAGAAAGACTGATGTAATGGCGTCAGCTGCATGTTTTATACCCCTGACGACCTGACGTCATGGAAGAAGAGACAGCAACCGACGCAGGACCCAAGACTTTGTTAATCAGGCTGACTGAGGGCTACTCAAAGCAGATAACCCAAATGTAATGACTGCAACAGTGAAACACGAAGAACATCTGGCTAGGCTTAAAACAGCTTCTAAGGGCAGTTAGCCTAGTATTAACTTATGAAGTTGTAAAAACAAATGCAGCTCATCTCAAACTGTAGCTACCAGAATCATGTACGGTGCAAGGATGTCAAAACAGACCATTCAGTAAAGCCCTCAAGTATCAGGTATTGCTTTATGACTGGCAACCCAACTTCCAATGCCTAATAAATGTACAGACATTTCAATATGCATCAGTTTCTCATATGTCCTCAGCAGAAAGATTGCTAAAATGCTTGCGTTAATAGCTGTTGCACTGGTAGCTCATGACATCACCATACCAGTATAGTTTTGCCATGTTTTAAATGCAATTCCTTAGCTACTTGGAGAGGATCTGTTTATTCAATGGTTTGTCTCATTTATTCTTAGCAAAATGAAGCAAATGGCTTCCCTAAAACAGTCTGTACAAGGTAATACTAAAGCTGTTCATGCACACCCAAAGTATGCAAAAAACAGTCTCTATTTTACTATTTTCCGAAAAACAGGGAGTTGAACAAAATGCCCTACCATCCACAGCAGCCACATTGCAACTCCATTTCTGGTGTCCATCAGGGATATCAACTGGTGCATGTGTCATGGGGTGTGCACCCCCACAAGGATGGACACTCCTGTCCCCCATATCTGCATGTCAAGGGCATGAACTTCAATCTGAACTTGGGTAGTCTGGGCTGGGCTTTATACCACTAGCACAGTCTAGAAGCCAATCCTTGATGCATTAAGCATGCTTGGAGCTCCTTTACTCCCCCCCCCCCCGCAGTGGAAGTCAATTTCAGTGTTTTGGAGATGCAAATGTCAATACTTTTGAGTAGTTCTTTAATTTAAACTCAGCGATTCTTCCAGGAATACCAGTTATTCTTGGGATCCCTTGCTTAATCTGTTTCCTGATTATCCAGCTGGTTCCTCAAATTACAAACCTTTGTTTCCAGTATTTGTAATCTTTATAGCCATACCAAGTCATTTTGCATACTGCACTAACCTTCCTGTTGGTTTTCCTAGTTTCCTCTTGCAATCTCTCCATTAATTTCTGGTAGCCAACGACTACATACTTCAGTCAGTTATGTCGGGTGTCACCCTAACTTTTTTCTTCCATTTTGTCCTCTAATGTTTCAACATTTCCATTGGCGATGTCTCCTCTGCACTGCCCTATTTTAACAGTCTTCATTATTCTTCCTTTCAAAGGGGCCTTTTTCATACTCCCCTTTTTTTCCAGCTCTCATAACAGCACCGAGGCAAAGCAACCATATTCTGGGAACCTGGACACGTCTCCCCATAAAAGTCTCATATGAACTGCAGAAGCTGGAAAGCTGTATAATATACTGGTCCTTGCAACAAATGACACATTTATGCTCAGAAAGCAACGTTGGTGGTGTTCCTGATTTGTGATCTGCCACATGAAGGTACACTTAGATTTTTAGACCTTGAACATGATGACTTTACAAAGACATACTTTATAAAGATGTCCAAAGTGCAACTGTGCAAAAGGCTAAAAAACAGTGGACAGCATTCCCCCCAGGGATTTGTGCATAAATGAAAAGAACTATGGCAGACAGCACAAGAAAGATACAGCCAAAATATTGTACCCACTACAGTGGAATCCTTGAAGCAGTACTAATGTCCATGGCCACAAAATAGCAATTCCTCTACACTACCAACTATGCCTTTTGGGGAAATGCGTCTTTATAGCTTCAAAAACTTCTACGATATAGTTTGAGAGGAACTACTGACTAAGCAAGAAGATGCAGGCATTCTAGGCTGGGTGGATTATCTTCTCCCTTTTCATGAAAAGATAATTTATGTTTATTGTGAATAGCATGGGATTTACCAAAATGAAAAAAAAATGTGATCTAGAAAACTGGATGTCAATGCTGTCTCAGAAGACAGTAGTGGATGCAGTATCATGTAAGCTGTATTCTGATTCACTTGCAGCAAAATCCTCCGCAGAATTACAAAGGGTTGAAGAGCATATTGGAAATGGGATCTCAAAGAATGAGCATGCTTTTAAAGGAGATTTCTGAACTCTGCAAATAACAGAATAAAAACTGGACTGTCTACTGTGTAGTGGGGGACAAAAAGGTCCAGAACAAGGATCGCACTGATAAGAAAATGTAGGACTGGTACATTCAGTTCCTTCTCATGAACTTAGCTCAATTGCCTTTCCTGAAATGTATATGAAAAAAAAAATACCTCACTGATCCAAATCTGCGTATTCTGGTTCCATTTCCAAGCTTACAAGGCTTCCTAACAATGTATGATGGACCTTGCTCCATTTTGTTACTCTGTAAGGATGCCGATATGAAATGACCTGTGAAAGAACTGAATACCATCAGGTTAGTCTTGTCTGCTTTCAGTTCTAGTAAGCTGAAATGAAAGGACTTCTTTGACCATGATCACAGAGGCTTTATGTTCCATGACTTAAAAGTACTGTTCACTGAACCATCATCATAATAAGATGTGATGGATATGAAGAATGGACAAGAAAGTCTAACACTAAGAGTGGAAGGGTTGCCAGCACTGCAAGGCTTTTTTTGCCATCTGCCTGTACTCCAAGCTATCTTGATCACCTAGTTCTAAAAACAGCCTATATGACTGATACACTGGCCTGGCACTACTTGGCATTAGGTAGTGGGGCTATAGCTGAATGATGGCCTGCCATCGCATTTGATTTGACTTTCATCGTTAACTCCACCCCACTTCTGGCTGCCAGCAAGCAAAGTGCAATACTGGCTCATACTTAAATGTGTTTCCTTATGCCTGTATCAAAGCCAATTTGTGGGCATTGGTTGCCAAGATGCAGTGATTCATGTGCTGCCTTGTATATTAGCTTAACAGTTTGGAATCTAACAAGTGACATATATGCTGTGGGAGTTACTCACTAAAATGCCATCACAACACTAGTCAACATCAGAGTATCATTTCCACCCCTCTCTTCCAATGACCCAGCCTGATAAATGAAACCAAGTGACACGAGTCACAGTCAGAGCAGAACTCCTGAGGTCTGCACAGCTGGCTGCGTATTGCAGAGCTTTTCTGCTTGATTCCATCAGTTGAATTCTGATAGTTATGTCCTAGGTGGTCTGTGAGTGCACAGACTTCATGCCCTTCCACTCTTATTTGATACAAAAAAAACAAAACTTAATCATGCTCCTTGGGGTTACAAAACTAATTCTTCTTTCGAGAGACTGAGCTTGGAAAGAATGGTGTAAACACAAAAAGCAAGCAAAAGAAATTGACTTCAAACTTCTTTGTAACAAAGCCAAGAAATTAATTAAAAATGACAAAAAAAAGTACAGTTTTGTACCTACCATAAATGTAGATGTTCGAGGATCCACATTGCTGCAGTCCTAACTACTGGGTAGTCCGCTGTCCAGTCGGCCCGAATACCAAAGTATATGGCTGACGTCGGTCAGGGCGCATTAGACTGACGTCAGTACGTCAGGGTACTAATGCGCATGACCGACGCCATATCCTCAGTCTTTTCTTGCCCCAGATGTCAGAAGACCCTGAAAAGATAAGGCCAAAAACCAAAAAACTCCCAACATACCTGCACCAAAATATAAATATATATATACAAAATATACAAAATTAGCAGAATATAACCTCACCTACACAACCACCCCTAAACACAGAGGGGAAGGAGGGAGGGTAAATTGGACTGCAGCAATGTGGATCCTCGAACATCTACATTTATGGTAGGTACAAAACTGTACTATGTTCTTCATTCCACATTGCTGCAGTCCTAACTATTGGGTAGAATCCCAAAGCAGAGGTAAGGGAGGCTGGCAAATCATAAGGAAGCAGGAACTGATAACATGCCCTGCAAAATAGCTGTGGCAAAACCAGCCCTAGACTTAGAGTAGAGAGGAAGGTGATAATGCTTAGAGAAAGTATGCACTGAACTCCAAGTAGCTGCCTCCAAAATATCCTTAGTTGCCACCCCTCAGAAATGCTGTTGAAGTGGCAGTAGCCCTAGTGGAATGAGGCCTAATCCCAGCTGGAATCTCCTTGCCATGATGGGAATAACAAAATGTAATGCAACACCCAATCCATCTAGAAATAGTTTGTTTTGACACAGGCTTGCCCTGAGAACTCAAAGCAAAAGAAACAAACAACTGCTGAGACTGCCTAAAATCCTTAGTCCTGCTCAAATAATAACGCAATTGCCTGTGTACATCTAAAGTATGCAAAATCTTTTCCCCTTTATTTTGGGGATCTGCATAAAACGTAGGCAAATGAATAGTTTGGTTTAAAGCCACACTAGAAACCACTTTAGGCATAAAGGAAGGATTAGTACGTAATGATACCCTATCCTTATGAAAAATCAAAAGGCTCAACCGCCATAAGGGCCTGTAACTCAGAAACCCTTCTTGCAGAAGTAATGGCCAACAAAAAGCAGTCTTCCATGACAAGTATTTCAGTTCAGCAGTAGCTGCAGGCTCAAAAGGTTGTAGAGTAAGTTTCTCCAACACAAAATTGAGATCCCAAGCAGGAGTAGGAGCTCTACGTGGGGTCTTATATTCTTTGCCCTCTAAGAAATTGCTTGAACAAAGGATGTGAAAACAATGGTGGGTCACAATCATAGTGAGCTGAAATTGCTGCAGCATGAATCTTAATGGAAGAGAAAGACAAACCTTTGTCCAATAACTCAGTAAGATATTGAAGAGCCACACTCAAATTAGGCTCTGAAATCTCCAAATTCTTTGCTGCAGTCCAAAATAAAAATCTCTTCCATTTTTCTGCGTACACTTTCCTTGTACTAGGTCTTCTGGCTTCCATAATCACATTTAAAACTTGTTGAGGAAGTTGAGACCTGCTGTCTTTCAAAACATTATATGCCAGGCTGTTAGATGAAGAGAGTGAAGCTTGACATTGAGCAGACGACCGTCCTTCTGAGACAACAGATGTGGAATCAAGGGTAAAGGCCATGGAGGCTTCTTTACCAGACTCCTCAGTAATGGGTACCAGTGCTGCCGAGGCCAATCTGGAGCTATTAAAATCATCCTTGGCTTGTCTTGTCTGACCTTTAGAAGCACCTTTGGAAGAAGAGGCAGAGGTGGAAAGCATACACATGAAGATTTTTCCAACTGAAAGAAAGAGCATCCACTTTCCAAGCTGCGTGATGAAACCTCTTTGTGCAAAACTTTGGCAGCTGGTGGTTTAGTGGAGAAGCGAACAGATCTATGTCTGGAGTTCCCCAGGACACTGTCAACTTTTGAAATACATGAAGATCCAGTTTCCACTCGTGGGGATCCATGATTTGTCTGCTTAACACATCTGCTAAGGAGTTCTGTGCTCCGGCAGAAACCTTGCCTGAAGAGTTAGTTGCAAGCTGAGCGCAGTCTCCCATAAAATCATTGCTTGCCTGCACAATGGGTAAGAATGTGTTCCCCCTTGTTTGTTGATGTACCACATGACAGTTGTGTTGTCTGTTAGAATCAACACCTGCCCTGGAAGAAGTAACTCCTTGAAAGCCATTAATGCAAACTGGACTGCTAACATCTCCTTCATGTTGATATGTAGATGCTGTAGTCTGGCAGGCCACTTGTCTTGTATCCACTTTCCATTTAGATGAGCTCCCCAAGCAATGTCTGAGGCATCTGTCGTTAGAATTTGACTCGCCTCTGGCCGGGTCACAGAGAGTCCCTTGTTTAGGTGACATTCCTGAGCCCACCACAAAAATTCCTTTTGAATGCAAGGTATTATTTGAATGGTAGTGTCCAAATCCTGGCAGTGCTGTGTCCATACATTTTTGAGATACCATTGTAGCTTCCTCATATGCAGTTTGGCATTGGGAAGCACCAGAATACAAGATGCCATGAACCCTAAGGCTTGAAGGACTGTCCTTGCAGTCAGCCCGGACTGAAGAGATAGTTGATGGAAGTAACTGGAAAGATTCTTTTGTTTGTCCGGGGTTAAAAAGGCCATCTGGGCTGCTGTATTCAGTCTCACACCCAGAAAGCACATGTCTTGAGAGGGTACTAGACTGGACTTTATTTCGTTCACAGAATACCCTAGGCATCTTAGCACTGCTATGACATATTCCAAATGCTGTAGAAGGACTTCATTTTCTTGAGCCAGAATCAGGCAATCGTCCAAGTAAGGATAGATTTGAATTCCTTTTAGCCTGAAGTAAGCTATCACTGGAGCCAGAACCTTTGTGAATACTCTGGGCAGTAGATAAGCCAAAGGGCAATGCAGAGAACTGATAATGAGAATTTCCAGCTCGAAAACGCAGATACTTTCTGCAACTTAGTCTTATAGGCACATGAAGGTAAGCTTCCTGGAGATCTAAAGTTACCATCCAGTGATCTTTGCCCAGCAGAGGTAAAAGCTGTTGTAACGTCAACATTTTGAACTTGGGAATGTCCAGATAAGTGTTGAGGATAGATAAATCCAAAATTGGTCTCCACGTGTTCCCCTTCTTCGGTACTAGGAACAGGCGAGAATAAAATCCTAGGCCCCTTTCTGGCACAGGAACCGGCTGAATGGCCCCTATTTGGAGTAACTGAGAAATTTGCTTGTGAGCCTCTTGTCTTTGTAGAGGAGGAATGTCTGGCATGCCTTTGAAAGGAGGCAAGGTATGGTAATAAAACCTGTAACCGTGGTGAATGATATCCCGAACCCATCTGTCTTGGGTAATTAAATCCCAATTTTCTTTGAAAAGAGACAGTCTTCCTCCCAACGGTGCTGCCAGGCGAGAATGAACTGGCAGCTGAAAAGGCAGGTCATTGGGTCTGCTTACGAAAGGACTGACCCCTGCCCTCACCAGAAGTCTGAGCAGGGGAACTCCCTGTTCTAGGCCTAAAAGAACCCTGAGCTCTGCCCCTACCACGTCTAGACCTACCCCTAGACTGGGAATCATAAGCAGGATAAGTCCATCCCTTAGCAGGCCAATTTCTACTGAACTCGGAGGCTGCACCTGCAAAAAATCTTTAACAGTTTGCATAGACTTAGCCTTGTCCTCCATTTTCTTCAAAACTGCTTCTACAGGCGAACCAAACAACACATCAGACTGCAAGGGAGCATCCAAAATCCGTGTCTTAACATGCTCAGCTAAATTCTGATCTCTCAACCAGGCGTGCCTCGAAGAACAGAACCAGTGGCAGCCACCCTGGAGGAGGCCTGAACAGCATCAAAACCACATTGCAAGGAATGTTTACCCACCTGTTCAGACACATGAACTAAATCCTGCAACTCTTTACACTCAATACCTTCCGCCAGAGCATCCACCTTAGATTTCAACTGTGAAAGAAGATAATTCTGATATTTTAACATGTGAAACTGACAATTCAACGCCCTCATGGCTAAAGTGGAAGAAGTATACACTTTCTTTCCCCATCTATCCAAAGCCCTTGCCTCTTTATCAGGAGGGACAGGATTTTTAACAACTGAGGCCTTCACACCTTTAGGCCCCTGAGAAACAGTTTCGGGTCTGCCCTAGGACTCTTAAAAGATACTTATGAGCTTCAGGCACCCTATAATACCTATCCGGTTTAACTGGGGCAGGAGGCAAAGAATCAGGATTCAGGGAAGCCTCTGCAAAAACATCTTCCACCACATTCAAAACAGGAGGTATAGCTAAAGGCCTATGCTGGGGTAAAACAAGAATTCCCTAAGCCTTTTCCTGGAATCAGAGAAATCTTGACCTTCCCATTTAAAATGCTCCCTCATGGAATGCAGAGTCTCTGAAAATGAAAAATCCTCAGGAGGGAAGCTGAAGGAGTAGAATCATCCACATCAGAATCAGAATAAGGAGGGTACTCCTGCAAGTCTTCAGTCAAGACTCAGAAGCCTCGAGCAATGCTCAAAACTCTCAAACTCAGGTTCCACCCTAGGCCTCTTATCAGGAGGGGCATAGAACCCTTATCATAGTAATCAAATCCTCTGCCATTTTAAGCATATGTTTCTTAGGCAAAGACCCTGAAGCACTAGGAGAAACCCCACTGAAGCAAAACTCGGCCTGCCCCTCAAAGCAGCCTTGGAAACAGAAGGGAGGCTCTGACCACCTTAGGAAGAGAGGGAAGAACAGCCACCTGAGAAGCCCCTCAGCCTGGCCTACTTCCTGAGAGGAGACATCCTGTAACAGTAAAGTCTCTCCCTGAGACTCCAAAGAAACACCTGGCAAAACCTCCGGCTCCACTGAGCCTCCAAAGAACCGGCGTCTGGGACTGTCGGTTCTTCCACTCTAGGCTTTGCTGTTTTGTCCTTGCGCTTTTTAGCGAAGCGGCCGGAGCATCCGACGGCATTTTATAATTACAACGCTTCCCAAACACTAACCTGGCACAGTCTAACCTTCTCTTAATAGTGCGTTTGTTAAATCTAGCACAAGAGCGGCATCCAACAACGTCGTGCTCAGGCCCTAAACAAGGTATACACAAAGTATGGTAATCCCTATGAGGTATCTGTTTCCCACAAGAAATACAGTTATTCACTTTTTCTGACATCCGGTTAAATACTGAGGCAAGAAAAACCAAAATATTCCCCAACGGGGTACTTAGCCAACTTTGATTCGGTCTGAAACTCTGGCTTCAGAAACTTTCAGAACGCCAACCTGCACTCGCAAAATTGCTTCTGCATCGGACCATGCGGCAAAAAAGACTGAGGATATGACGTCGGTCATGCGCATTAGTACCCTGACGTACTGACGTCAGTCTAATGCGCCCTGACCGACGTCAGCCATATACTTTGGTATTCGGGCCGACTGGACAGCGGACTACCCAATAGTTAGGACTGCAGCAATGTGGAATGAAGAACATCTACTTTTCACAACAATTACCTAATCAATGAAATAACCCCCAAAAATTTTGGAACTCAATCTCTTCTCTCTTTAATCCTGGGACCAGACAAAACCCATCACCATCCTGTGATAAGACCCACAACATATAGCCAACATTTTCAACTCACACTTTGACAACATTCTTAAACTTCCCAAAGAACCCCCACCAATAACAAAAATCCCTCGACAATAAGATAAGCACCTCAAACCCAGCTTACACCCCTCAATCCATAAAGAAAACACTAATACCCCAGTAACTCCAATATTCTCCCTAAAAACAGTGCCCACCTCTCTAGTACTTCAACTGCTAACTAAACTAAGACCATGCCTCCCCATCCGCCAATTACCTCCCCTCCGAATACTTGAAACTTGGTGCAGAAGCAATAGCTTACCCCATCAGTACTCTAATTAACTGATCCATCTCAGAATCCGTAGTCCCTTAAATCTGGAAGAAATTCATCATAACCCAATTGCATAAAAGTAGAAATACTAATGATTTAACTAACTACCGACCCATTTCCATTCTCTCACCGTTATCTAAAATACTGGAAAAGTGTATACACACTCAACTACTAAAACACCTCGTTGACAATCTCCTTGCCCTACCCAATATGGCTTTTGTCCTGAACACAGTACTACTACAGCCTTTCTTTCACTGATACTGTGAACAAAGCTCTGGACTCGTGTCTATAGACCTATCCAAAGCTCTTGACACAGTACCACATACAAAACTACTCTAATAACTAGCAAAATTAGGATGCTCTAAATATACCCTTAGCTGGCTCTCCAGCTGTCAGATGGCAAAACAATCTGGTTACCTGGTTAATAAGACAGGAGTACCCCAGGGGTCCATTCTTAGACCTTTACTTTTTAATATATTTATAAATAACCTCCATACAGTTTCCGTACAAAGTTCACTTATCCAATACGCTGATAATTCTACTATCATATCATCCTCTAGCAACTTCTCAGATCTTGTTACTTAGAGATGCGTGAAGGTTGGTTTATCCACACAGACTTTATCTACTTTAAAACGTGTTTTTTTTTTATTATATTAAGAATAGGTTGTTTGAAAGACAGTTTATAGTAATGCCTAGTAATTTTGCTGTCTTCACTACTTCAATTTCAGTGTTGTTTTTGGAGTAAATTTTAAAGTCCTGTTTAGGTGGCTTAGATGAGAAAAGTAGTACCTTAGATTTTTTTGAGGTATTTAGTAGTGGTTGTGCTTCATTTAGCCAAGTTTCTATGGTCAAGATGATGTTTTGTTAATTTTAGTATCAAAGATCTCTGTAACATTTAGAGAAAAGTGGGAAAATATTTTTTCTTGTAAAGTATCAACACATTTACCATTTTCACTCCCCCCTCCCAATAGGACAGAACCGCAGAAACAGAGACAGGTGGCAACCCTATCAACTAGGTGCACTGATACAGTTCATAAAAAGGTCTTTTATGATTTTTGTGACATCCTTCTAGAGGGGGATGCATATCTGGTACACAGAAATCCATGGTAAGAGATTCTCCCTGACCGAGTCAGTCCTTACAGTGGTAGAGTGCATGAGCATTTTTTAGTCCACAAAGGAAATGTGACCATTGATGGCAACCATAACAGACAGCTGAATTTACTTTAACATACATTTACTATGTGCTCCTGCATTAAAAACATTAAGTGAAATCAGAAGTACTTAATTCTATTTATATGTACATGCCTGACTGTCTTTCTGTGCGTGTGTGTGTGTATGTTTGTATGTATGTATGTGTGTGTATATATATATATATATATATATATATATATATATATATATATATATATATATGTATATATATAAATATATACATATACATACATATATATATATATATATATATACATACATACATACACACACACACATATACATACACACACACCACACCTATATAAACTATATGAAGTACGTGTGTAAGCTCACATCTTAATGTACAAAAACATTACCGCGTACGTGTGTGTATATACAAATGGAGAAATAGATTACATGCCTGTGTGTGTACTTCATGTCCTTTATAAACAAATAAAAAAATGGACATTTTGTGTAACTCTGTGTGTGTGTGTGTCTACACACACACACACACCTGTGTGTATATATAAAAAATGTATGTAGCATGTATAATGCTAAATGTGGGCTGCAGAACAGTGTGAATACATCCAGAGAGAAATCTACAATAGATATTTTTGTTAAGTAGTTACACATGCACTGACATATGGATGTGCATGTGTGTGTATACATCACACATACATATACAGATGCACACAAATAGATACACACAGACAGGGCATGTGTGCATTATTTATCATCCTAATCAACCTCCTTTCTCCTACTTTCTACATGCGGCAAATCTTTTTCGTCATACAAGTTATTAGGCTCAACTGCAATGGTTGTTCCATTCCAAAATTTGTACATTTTGTGTGTTTCCATACTGTCTTAGGACAACAAAAGTGATTCAAATATAATTAGCTCCCTACCCTTTTCTTTTGTGAAGCCATAAAACATTCACTTGCTGATACCTAGTCATTTAGAGAACAGTAACATCTTACAGGTCTGAGTTGTGCAATATGAGCACATACAATTCGTTATTTATAATAAAGTTAACACAGTAGTTGAGCACTATTAACGTATACATTCTAGTAAATGTTTAACGTTTTACTTATTCACTGTCACACACTGGCTGTTTGTTGCACATGCGATCTTTGTCAATGTCTTTATGTCAGTACTTTTTTCTGTGTATTGCTAGGTGCATTTTTTTACTTGTCATTATCTTTGCCAAATGTAGCCCGAGTTCTGGGTGAAAAGGGTCCTGGAACCAGCTCATTTTTCTGGTTACCAAAGTATAAATAAATATGAAACAATATATGAAAAAAGGGGGATGAACATGACAGAAATAATTAAGGAACTAGAAAAGCACATGTTCATTCTGCATCATTCATGAGAGAGAAAACTATTCCCACTGAAGGCATTTGGGAAGTAGCAGACAGACTTTGGAGTCCTTTTGACTACTTGTAACATGTACATGACAGCAAGGAACATTTACATAACTGAGAATTCTCACACCTCAGCATGAGTGTGTAGGGGAAGGTCTGTCAACTCCATCTGAACTACAAAAGAATCCCTTTACAAAGGCCTGCTATTTACCTACTTTCTTTTGCTGGAAGTAGCTACCAGCTACTTATAGCACAGAATAAGTTCTGACAGATGCATAAAGCTCAGTCAGGGAAACAGAAGTAGCTCAGTTACAGAAGGTATGTTAGATGACAGTGCTTCACAGTCCTGCCATTCTATCTTAAAGGCATGAGAATACACCACCACTTATGTCTAGTATGACTCATATAAAGAGGACTTGAAATGTATTCTGGGAAGAAGGAATGAAAGCAAGAAAACACGATCATGTTACCAAGGCAGGCCCCATCCTCTCCATTTTGTGGGAAATGCATTTAAATTGTAAAAGAAGCACTATGAGTGAACAATATCCGTGGTGGTGCAGCGGTAGCATTGTTGCCTCACAGCAAGAGGTTCTCCCATTCGATTCTCAGCTAGTGTGCTGGGAGTGCCTTCTGCGTGGAGTCTGCATGTCCTCCCCGCGGGTCAAGTGGCGTTCCAAAAGACATGCGTGAATGGGTGTGCCTTCATTGAAGGTTGGGCATCGACCTGGCAACTCGGCACTGTGAAAATCTACTGCCAATCATTAGCAGACCGGAGTTCCGCTGTGGCGACCCCTAACTGGGAAAAGCCGAAAGACAACAACAGCAGCTCAGAAAACAAATATATAATGAAAAAACATGTTTGTTTTTTTTTCAGGTATAATGTGGAGTTTTCCTTTAAGTGGAGCATAAAAGTAAAATCAACAAGCAGTTAGAACTCCAGCCAATAATGTCTACTCCTCAGAAGCAGCAGCAAACTATTCCCTGCAACCTAATACCTACTTGTGGATGCTCAGCAAGTTTATATCCAGAATTAAAAACTAACAAGTAGGAAAAAAGAGTGGAAGATTACAGGGAAACAAAATAGAGGCTCTAGCAGCTACACAATCAGGTGAGTAAAAAATTAACAATATCAACTATTTTAACTCAGCTGCAGTTTAATATAAAAAATGTAGAAGTGTAAAATCACCATGAAAAACAGTTACTGAACTAGAAGGGGGTAAAATCAGATACTTAAACAGACATGCAACTGATAATGACAGAAAGCCAGCAAGTTTAACCAAACAAATTGTAAAAACTTTATAAAATTTGACAAAATAAACAAATAAAACATTGAAATCACCAAGCGACTATAACTGCAGCACTCTGAAGTGCTTTCCTACATATATTGTGAAGTTTATGCTTTAAAAGCTCCAGAAAAACTTCTCTCAGCACATGTGCTTCAGCTCTCTCCTGGAAGTCTTGGGAAAGACTCAGAGAAATTGTAACCAACACTGTTAAGCAGAATGTAAAACTGAAATAACCAGTAAGAATGTAAACGTAACCAGACAATAATGTCTACTCCTCAGAAACAGCAGCAAATTATTCACTGCCACTGAATAACCACTACTGCTCTTAGCAAGTTTACACTCATACTAGAAAACCAAAAAAAAAAAAAAAAGTTATGTACTCACCATAACGTTCCAAGTGCATTGTCCATCTCGCAGGTTGGGTTCGGAACCAATCCTCGGTTCCGAGTTGGCCTTATACAAAGCTCAAGGTCTTCCACTAGCTTGTGGCTAAAACCCTATCCCATGATGCATTATGAGCTCCCCAGATCTTGTTTGCAGATCAAGCTAAATAAAGGTCACTAAATATGTTAGAGCAATGAAGGTCAGAGAGCATTAATAGTCAATTACATCGTCTCACTCTTCCAGGAGAAGAGGGCTGGGGGAAGGAGGGTGGGATGTAAGAATGAAGGCGAGATGGACAACACACATGAAACGTTATGGTGAGTAAATAACTTCTTTGTGTGTTGTTGTTCTATCTCACCTTCATTCTTAGCAGATTGGGACAGCAACCCTAGCACCATCTTTCTTGGGTGGCTCAAGGGAGAATATTCTTCAGAAAAGTGGACCCAAAGGAGGCCCTGTTCCTGGAGGCCAAACCAACTTTGTAATGAGTGATAAAGGTATAAGGCCTTGCCCATGCTGCTGCAGCACAAATGGTGTCAATAGTTAATCTTGCCTGAAAGGCAGAAGTTGTTGCAATGGCTTTTGTAGAATGACCTTTTACTTTATGGGAGAGTTCTTTGTTTTGATTAGTAAGCACAGGTAATACAATCTGGCAGCCACTTCGAAAGTATAATTTTTGACACAAAAACACCCTTCTTTGAGTCTGAAAAGGATGCAAATAATTGGTTGGATTTTCTGAAATCTATTTTCCTATTTACGTAGAAACTGTCTATGTACATCCAGTTGGTGCAGCATATATTCTGCCTCGTTGCTATAGTTGGGGAAAAATGGTAGTTCCATGTACTGATTCAGGTTAAATTCTGAGCATACTTTGGGGTAAAAAGGATGGTTTCATTCGTAGGGATACTCTGTTTCTTTGTGGAAGAGCATGTAGGGGACTTTATTGATAGCGCCTGTAGCTCAAACTCTTCTAGCAGAAGTAATAGTTATCAAAAGGATCCTTTTCCAAGTCAGATACTTGAGATCGCAGGATGATGCAGGCTCGAACGGGGGAAGAATCAAACATAAGACAAAATTCAAGTCCCATGGTGGTGGAAGGACCTTAATAGGTTGTCTTAATAAAACAGTACCTTTAAGAAAGGCTTTGCAAAGTCTGTGGGACATAACATTAGGGTCTGATTCTCCTAAATGAAAATCAGATATGGCAGCTAACTGGACCCGAATAGTAGATGCAGCTACCCGTTCATTAAACAGCTTTGCTAGGAATTCAAGAATAGAAGCTACTGAGGCAGAGAAGGGATCAATGTGATTATTCAAGGCCCACGAAAAAATCTTATCCATTTGCTTTTATACAACCTTCTTGGTGAAGCCTTATGAGACGAGATCAGGTTATGTTTTACTGACGTAGAAAGGTTAGGGAGCCTGGCTATGGTTGGAATTGGAGTATCCAAGCTGTCAATTTGAGGGTTTGAAGGGAGGGTTGGAGCATCTTTGATGTATGAGTCAGGAGGTCCGGAACTGGATCCAGAATACACGGCTCTTCCTGGAGATCAGGCCACAGGAAGGGGAACCAGATCTGATGAAGCCAGTATGAGGTGAAAAGTATTAAGTTCCTTGCCAAGTGACTGTCTTTCTAAAGAACTTTGGGTATCAAAGGGAAGGGAGGAAAAGCGTACAAGAGACCCGAGGGCCAATCATGAAAAAGTGCATCTCTTGGTGACTCCCCGGAGGGGGGATCAGAGCAAATTAGCAGCTGCATGTGGCATTTATGGATGTGGCAAAAAGGTTGCAAGGCTGGCCCCATTTGTGGAAAATCTTTTCTGCCACTTCCTGTTTTAGGGACTACTCGTGAGGCATCAGAATCGCTCTGCTGAGTTCGTCTGCAATCACACTGAATTTCCCCGGGATGTGCACTGGTATTAGAAAGTGTTGGGAGGAGACTGCTCAGTGCCATACTCAAGGCCTCCCGACAAAGGGGGTAAGATCTGGTTCTTCCTTTTTTTGTTTACGTACCATACAACTGACATATTGTCCATCTGTATTGCAATAGTTCCTAGCAGAAGAGAGTCCTGGAATGCTTGCAATGCTAAAAGCACTGCTCTCATCTCTAGGACATTGATGTTCAAATGGGCCTCGTGGTCCTGCCAAGTGCCTTGATGCCCCCCCCCCCCCAATCTGGGAAGTGTCTGTGGTCACTGTGGCTAATGGTTGGGAAAGAGCAAAGGGACAACAATATCACGAGTGGAGTAAGCCACCAAAGAAGGTCTTTCCTGCAGGATTCCATTATCAAAATTTGGTGGGACATGGGTAGTTCCTGCATGGACCACTGAGTGAATAGTAGCCACTGTAGTATTCCCATGTGCAGACGTGCTAATGGAATCAGGGTTATTGCAGCTGCCATGGTTCCCAATACGTTGAGGACTGTTATTGCTTGTACTTTTTTCTTGGAAAGGTTTAGGACCTGACGTTGTAGGACTTGAACCCTTTTGGATGGAAGTTTTGCCATCATGTTTGTTTTATCTAGATCTGCTGCTATAAAAATTATATGCTGAGATGGTATCAAGGCAGATTTTTTGTAGTTTATTGTGATTCCTAGGTGAGAGCAGATATGTAAAGTGGTGTCTCTCACTTTGGATAGTAGCTGCTTGGTGCTGGCGGTTAGGAGTCAGTCATCTAGGTATGGAAACACTCGGAATCCCAGGTGTCTCAAGTGAGCCACTACTACTGCCATACACTTGGTGAACACACTGGGGGCTGTAATGAGGCCAAAGGGCAGAGCTCGGAACTGGCAGTAACGGGCTCCCAGCCGAAAGTGCAAATGACTCCTGGATAGCCTGTCCATTTTTATGTGGTAGTATGCATCATGGAGGTCTATAAAGCACATCCAATTGTCTCATCCCAGAAAAGGGAGCACTAGCTGCAGTGTTACCATCTGGAACTTTGACTTTCTTACCCATTTGTTTAATTTGCTGATATCCAGGATGGGTCTCCAGTCCCCTGTTTTCTTTGGAACTAAAAAGAACCTTGAGTAGGTTCCAGATCCTATTTGTTCTGCAGGGACTGCTTGGATGATTCTCTTGTCTAGCAACTTTTGCATTTCTAGAGTTGCCTGATCCTTTTGACAGGGTGGAATGTCAGGGATGTTTTTTGTGTTTCGGACGGGGAAAGAAAAGGGTATGGATTAACCTCTGGAAACGACACTTTGTACCCATTTGTCTTTTGTTATTGTTAGCCAGGCTTCTGGGTACAAAGATAAGCGGCCCCTGACTGCCTCCAGAAATGGACAGGCGGGCCTCCTTTCAGGAGCGCTGAAAGGGCTTACCAAGGAAAGATTCCCTGTCACCCTGGTTTTGTGGACCCTCTTTGCTGCGTGGTTGGAGGTAGGGAAAAATGGACTCCAATGGCAGAGAGAGTCTTTCCTTCTTGTTCACACCTGGTTAGTGTATCTTTGACTTTTGGCCTGAACAAACATGAGCCATCGAAAGGGGTGTTCACAAAAGAAGATTTAAAGGGTTCTGCAAAGTCACACAAGTGCTTCCAGGAATGTATCCATGGGGAAGTTCCTGAACCCACTGCTCTGCTTGCTCCATCCGCTGCATAAGAAATGAGCCTCATGGAGGTGTTGACCACTAAGGCTAAGGTGGAGAGCTGACAGGAAACCTTGTCTGATACCCCTTCAGCTACTGAACCTTGGAGAGTATCACCTAACTCTTTCAGGAGATCTCTCTGATGCCTAGTAAAGTAAGTCAGATAATTCAGAGATCTGATAGCAAAAGTCACTGAAGAGAAGATGCACTTTTGAGACTCTCTGTTTGGCGAACAGACAGAACAGGACGCCTCTGAAAGTTCCTTTTTGGTGGCTGCCGCCTCCACCATAGTATCTACTGGGACTCCCTTGGTATGAAATTCCTTGTTTGAAGGCGAGGTGATGAATTTGTTTGGCCTCCAAGGAAAAGGTTATACTGAGTCTGGAGACTCCCATGCCTTTTAACAAACTAATTGTATCAGTTTGAAGGGCGGAGACACCCATGTGGCAGAAGGGTGAGACCCAAAAGCCTTCAGGTATACAGACTCCTCCTTAGAAGGGTTGATGGGCTTTCAGCCACCTCTGTTTTAGTATTTCCTCTGTTACCTCAGATTGAGTTTACAAGTTAAAGAAAGTAGAGTCTACCTCTGGTCAAATAACCTAAGAGAACTGGATGGTGAGATCCACTAGAAACCACAGGAGGGGGAAGGAGGGAGGGTCGTAATGACTGAACGAGGATCAACAATACAGATGGAACGTTATGGTAAGACATAACTTCTTTATCTGATATTGTTAATCCTTGTTCATTTCTTACGCATGGGACAGAGTCCCCAGCTACCTCTATTCCTGGGAGGCTCTCATGGAAGGACATTCCTGAGCACCATAGAACTGAAAGATGCTCTTCCTCTGGAGGCCAAATCCAATTTGTAATGATTGATAAAGGTATGAGGCGTGGCCCAAGTTGCAGCTGCAGATGTCATGTAAAGAAGCTCTGGCATGGAAGGCAGCAGAAGTTGCCACCAACCTTGTTGAATGAGCTTTCATGGTAGCAGGCAACGAGATATTACGTTGTGTGTAAATAAAGGTCACACAGTCCTTTAACCATCTAGCTAATGTGACCTTAGCAACAGCAGATCCTAATCTAGATCCAGAAAAAGCCAAAAATAATTGGTCAGATTTACGAAAGGATTTAGTCCTGTTTAAATAAAAATGGATTTGCCTGTGTATATCTATGGTACGTAGGCAATACTCTCCTCTGTTTGAATGGTTGGGAAAGAAAACTGGCAATTCAATAGCTTGATTAATGGATATTTCAGAGTTCACTAATAGGCAGAAATGACGGATTAGTTCTCAGAGACACTCTATCTCTAAGGAAAATCAAGTATGGACTCTTGATACATAAAGCCTGAAGTTCAGAAATACATCTGGCAGAAGTAATAGCGGCCAAAACCAAAGTTTTCCATGACAAATACTTGAGTTCGCAAGAAGAGGCTGGTTCGAAAGGTGCCATTGTCAGAGCTTGTAGCACTAATGATAAATCCCATGGTTGAATAGGTTTCTCTAAAAGGTGGTTTCAGATGATTCACACCTTTTATGAAGGTCTTGCACAATTTATGGGGCATAAGAGAGGAATCCTGGACACCCTCATGAAAATTAGAAATTGCAGCCAAATGAACTTTAATGGTAGAGGCCGATAGACCCGATTGAAACAGGTCAGCCAGATAGTCTAGTATTATCGACACTGGTGCTGAAAAGGGGTCTACTTGTTTATCTTTCAACCAACTGGTAAATTTTTTCACTTGCTCAGATAAGTATTTCTAATGGAAGACTTATGAGAGGCAATGAGAAAATCACGTATTGGTAAAGAAAGATCATTCTGCCTGGCAATCAAGGGAATTGGAGTAGCCAAGCCGTTAGCTTCAGGCTGTTCAGATTGGGATGAATCAGGTTCTGTGGGTGTTAGATCAACTCCAGGATTGGATGGAGAATCCATGGTTGATCTATTAGGTGAGGCCAAAGGAATGGCAACCAAATCTGTCTAGGCCAATATGGTGCTATGAGGATTACCTTGCTCTTCAACCGCCGGGCTTTCTTCAGAAACTGGGGAATGAGAGGAAACGGGGGAAATGTGTAGAGAAGACCCGAGGGCCAATCGTGGACTACAGCATCCCTGAGTGACTGTTCTGGAGGGGGAAATCAGGGCAAAGTAGTTGCTGCATTTGTAGTTGGTCGGGGATGCAAAGAGGTCACAGCATGGGTGGCCCCAGTGGTGGAAGATCTCCGCCGCTATCAAGGGATTCAGGGACCACTCATGAGGTTGAAGAATGCACCTGCTGAGTCTGTCTGCTATCATGTTGGAACTCCCGGGAATGTGCGTTGCTAGAAAAAAACGGTTGGTAGCCATCACCCATTGCCATATCCTCATGGCCTCTCGACAAAGGGGGTAAGATTTGGTTCCACCTTACTTGTTGATGTACCAGACTACCGCCATGTTGTCTGATTGAATCGCAATTGTCCCAGACGGAGGCAGGGGATGGAATGCTTGCAATGCCAGAAGCACCACCCTCAGCTCTAGAACACTTATATGCAGATGGGCCTCCAGTTGGGACCAAGTGCCTTGGACTGTCTGTCCCTGACATAACCCCCCACCCCATCAGGAAGGCGTCCGTGGTCAGTGTGGCCTTGGGTTGCTGGGGGGAAAAGGGACAAGACCATTGTGAGAGATTGTGTGTCATCCACCAATTTAAATCCTGTTTGCACCTGTGGGTTACTCGAATCATGGCTGAAAAGGATACCACTGGGTGAGCAGTAGCCATTGTAGAAGCCTCATGTGAAACCTGGCCAGGGGAACAATGGTGATGGAGGCTGCCATGGAAACCAACAGCTGTAGAACCGAGTGAGCTGTGGATTTTTCCCTTGAAAGGACTGGAATTAGTTGTTGCTTTATCCTTAAAATTCTGGAATAGCAGCTCTGCAGTTTTTTGTCTCCAAGATAACCCCTATGAATTCTGTCGACTGAGATGGGGTGAGATTGGATTTCTGCCAGTTTATGGTTATGCCTAGCCTTTGAGCAGTGATGAAAGAGCATGCCAGGGCTTTTTCCAGTAGATGCCTGGTGGGGGTGGAAATGAGCCAGTAGTCTAGGTATGGAAACACCTGGAATCCTTGAAGTTGCAAGTGAGCTGTGACAACTGCCATGCACTTTGTGAACACTCTGGGGGCTGTAGAGAGTCCAAAGGGCAGTACTCTGAACTGGTAGTGACTGGCTCCCACACGGAAGCGCAGAAATCTTCTTGATGGCCTGTCCACCTTTATGTGGTAGTATGAATCTTGAAGCTCTATAGAGCACATCCAATCGTCTTTTTCCAAAAGCGGGAGGATAGACTGTATAGTGACCATCCGGAATTTTGTACTGTCACAAACTTATTCAATACACTGAGATCCAAAATTGGTCTCCAGTCCCCAGTTTTCTTTGGCACCAAAAATAGTCTTCAGTAGAATCTGGATCCCATCTGGTTTGGAGTGACTATTTGGATGACTCTTTTTCTTAGCAGCTTTTCCATCTCTAGTGCTACTTCTTCCCTTTGACTGGTTGGAACGTTGGGAAGATTTTTTGAAGGGACGGGACAAAGATCTACGGGGATATGATAACCTCTGGTTATGATCCTTTGTACCCAAGAATCGGTGGTGATGGTTAGCCAGGCAGAAAGGGTACAAGGAGAAATGCCCCCCAACCACCTCCAGAGGAAAGGAGTTGGGCCGCTCTTCAGGAGCACTGGTAGGATTGACCAGGAAAAGAATCCCTGAAACCCTGGTTACGCGGTCCCCCTCTGCCCCAAAAGGAGCGTTTTCCCTGTGAGTTTCTCCCTCTGCCTCTGGGGGAGAAACTCAGCCTGTGTGTCACGGAAAGGACCCTGAGATTTCTTGAACCAAGTTCTTGAACCAGAACTGATGAAGCTCACTTTTGTGTGAGTGAAAGCGTTTAATGTTCACTTGTTTTTATCTCAATAAATGACTTTGTAATTTCATACCACGACTGTGGTGATATTCACTTTGGATATTTCTACTGGACTCCGTTTGAAGGCAGCTTATCGCACTGTTGCTGTGTTCTGGATGAGCGAACGTTGGCATTCTTTTACCGCTAGTTTGTTACATTTTAGGATATCACCAAAGGATACCTCAGAGGGTGACCGAGGGGATCCTTCCCCCTCATCGAAATCTATGACTTCGGTGAGGGACTCCTCTGTTGAGTCCATGTGCTTCCTCTTACACGAACATTTCCGGTGGACCTCCTCAGCGGAAGAAGCTGGGGAAGATGATGGAATAGGGAATTCCTGAGGAAATATGTCCTGAGGCCCTTGCACCCGGTGTCCACTAGGTGCTACTTGTGAAACCAGTGTACCAGAGGAGGGCAGAGGTACAGACAGTCCAGTATCGCCAGCAGCAGCAAAAGCCTTCTCCATCAGTTGGAATGCTGGTCCACCCAGACAGGAGAGTATGTCTAGGACAGGGGGCACTCCTCCCCTAAGTGGTTCAGCCTGCCGACTCGGAGTCCCTGGATGGCTGTGGAGCAGCAAGCTATGCGTGTCACAGATGACATTTGGGTTGTAGCAAAACTTTCCTGCCACAAAGGCAACTGCGGTTCCTTAGTGAGATCCATAAAGGGAACCGCAGAAGGGGAAGACTGCACTAAATCCATGGACTTCAAAAGCAATGAAGAAGGAGAATAAAAAGGTGTCTTTGGAGATGGGTGATCACCTCCCAAGGAAGGATAGTTCCTGGGGGGTGGAATACCTCGGCCAAGAAAGCCTGGTCCACAAGACGCAACACATCATGTTCGGAAAGACTTCTAGTGGACCTCACAGAGACTGAGGGAGAAACAGGCCTGCCCACAAAAGAGGCAGACTTGGCGCCCATCTCATCTGACCGCACCGAGGACAACGGTGCAGAGAAAGACTGAACTACTGTAGTCTGCACCGAAGAAGTCATCAGTGCCGATGTCACTGTCTGCACCGACACAGGGATCAGTGCTGAAGTGGTTGTCGGTGCCGAAGCTGGAACTGACAAAACTGGAGTCAACAATAAAGGCCTCGGTTCCGAGGAAGATCTTGGAGCCGACGCGGTCAAGGTCTGCGCCGACTGACCGGTCGGTGCCAATACAGTGGTAATCGTCTGAACCGAGATGCCCCTCGGTGCCGAAATGTAGAAGGCTGCAGGAGAGGATGGAGCCGAAATCACTAATGGAGCCGAAGGCTTCGATGCCGAAGGTCTGGGCACCGAAAGCACTGGGGCTGATGGAGAGAGCTCCGGAGCCAAAATTTTAGCCTTTGTAGGTTTTGGTTGATGAGGGTCCCCAGCCGGGGATGACGGCAAGGATTTAGCCTTAGTAGAAACATCCATTTTCTTATGGGCTTTAGGAGGGGGATGAGACCTCTGACCCACAAAAAGCCCCTGAAAAGGGAGATTTTAGAAGTCCCTTCAGTATCAGCTTATTTTTCCTTTCTAACAAAGTTCTATTAGAAAAGTTCTCACAAATAGTACAAGGTGGATCAACAAATAAATGGGAAGCTCCCAAACAATAAACACAAAGAGTGTGCATCAGAAGTAGGCAGTTTGTGTCCACAATTAGAACATCGCTTAAACCCTGGACTACCTTTTTTATCTGCCATATTAACTAATAGAAAAATACCAACAATGGTACAAGATAGTACCCGAAGGTATGAAAGAGAAAGGGAAAGGAATTCCCAACGATGGTAAAGAGAAAATTACCTTGCGGTAAAAAAGGTAAGTAAAAGACAGAAAAATCCTGAGGAAAACATGAACGCTAGATATGATAGGGCAAGACACAATAAAATATCAACTTTTCTGACAGAAAAGTAATTTGTAAAACAATTAAACAACTGACTGTACTTAGCTCAAGAGAAGTAGCTTGACACAATCGGATGTCAACCCGGCAAACGAAATCTGAGGTAACAGGGAGAGGGGGATTGTGGGTAAGAGTTTAGCTCGAGAATTTGAAGCTGACGCAAGCTTGGAAAATGGCTGGCTCGGTTCAGAGCTCGGAACAGATACCCATGCGTAAGGAATGAACGAGGATTAACAATATCAGATAACATATTATAGTAACTCTTGAGAAATAAGCTGGGATGCTTGTCTGTGAAATTCCACTGGAACCTAAGCATCTGTGATGAGCAGTTCAGCACCCTAACAGCAGATAGGAAGGATACAAATATACGCTTCCCAAAGTGACAGGAGGTTTTCAACTCTCGGTTAAGGGGATGGATCACAGATTTCTGGAATGCATGCTACTTTTCTAGGGCTGCCACCATAACTCTATGATAGGTGACTTTAATAGCAGGTCCTAGACTGAAGACGGCTGAAGGATCTAGTCAGGTCTTCTTGGTACAGAGGACACTATACTGGGGTCCCCCCTGCCCTCCCAGATGACCAACAAAAACATTTTGTTTGCTGAAGGAAGCCCCCCTCAGTGAGATGATAGGGAAAAGGAAAGGCCTTTCCTAGGACCTTCTGAGGGGATGAATGAGACTGAGACGGCCATCCTGCATTCTTTCATGTGCTTTAGAATCTCCCAAATTTGGGATCATCTGGAAGGGAAGGACAAATCACCATTTGTATCATCTGTGCCTCGGGCTGAAGACTTCAATGGGGAGTAAAGATGCTTCCTACTGCACCTTTATTTCCTCAGACTCCTCAGGAAGGATGCATATGAAAACTAGGAAAAGGAATACCTCTAAGCTCTATGATGGCTTCCTGTTCTTCTACTCTTACAGATGCCAGACACTGAAGGCTTTGAGTGAAAAGACTCTTGGAAGAGAACTGTAGCCATTGCTGTAGAAGGTCTTACAATGCAGTGTGCAATACCGGTCTTAGATCAGACATCTGAAGCTTGGGTCAACAACAAGGACATTGAAGTAAAAAAAAAACTGATCGGTCACCAAATGGTTCAGACCTTAAACAGGCCATCAGCCCCGACAACAAGGGGTCTAATGACACCACCGCTGGTGCCAACTCCCTTGGAAATGAACAAAAAGTTAATGATGATATCCAGAGTGGTGCTTTAGCCTCATGCTACTGACTCTGAACCCTAAGATTGAACACAAGGTTGGCACCAAGAGAAATGATGTTGGGATAGCTGCCTCCAATGGCAGAGCCAATATGGAAGGAATTAACTTCTGATGGCTAACATTGTCCATGGATTTCAAAGCTAAAGACTCAGTTTACGGCATCAGTGAGGAGGGCAGAGAGTTGCCAATTCTCAAAATTATTGGAGTCAAAACCACATCCAGTAATGAAAAGAGGGATGAAATAAATCCCTATCAACCCTGGAAGCAGAGGAAGACAGGAAAGCACCCATCTTGATTTGTGCCTGCAAGTCAAGACATCAACCTTGCAGTAAAATCTATACACAAGGTGACACTCCTGTAACAACAGGTGGACCTCACAAAGACATTATAGAGAGAGGTGAAAAACAAAAAGACTATCTGACTTAATGAAGACAGATAAATATTTTTGTTTAGCGGACTACTGTTTCTCAAGAGTCTGAAATAACTAGGGTAAATGCATAAGAAAAAAACAAACAGCAGACTGTCTAATCAACAGTCTGGATTTCTTAATGGAAATGGGAGAAAGTGAGTGGGAGTGGGAAAGTGGCTACATCTTCATACTTGTTGCAATATGCCTAGGATTTCAAAACTACTGAGGACAGGGAAAAAAATGAGGAAGACTCCTCACCATCTTTAGGCAACAACTTTTCAAAAGCAGCTTGTTTTTGCAGTCCCAGAGTGTTCACTTAATGAACATAATGCAAATATCAGAAGTAACAGACAAATGCTGTCTGTTCACCTAAGCGTGTTATACAGACAGTATGATGGACCTGGGGTGGTATTCCTTTTGGCCATATTTAGAGAACTTTGTAAAATCTGAGTGGTCCATACGTTTCAACAATATAGGCACATTTCTAACACCTGTAAGCTGAAAAAATAGAACTGAGCTGAACTGCAACCTAAACCAATGGTCAAGCCTATAAAATTAAAATAAGATGGAAAGAAAAAGAACAGAAACATGGCATGGGGTGAAAAGACCATCAACAACAAATTAATTATCCAAAATGCCAGTAAAGTACATGAAAAATAGAAAGATCAAACTTAAAACATGTTTTCACTACTGGAAAGTATTAAAATAAATCCTGGGCCTATTTTCTAATGGGTTGCTTGTGAGTGGCAAATGAAGTCTGGAAAAGAGTGAAGTGCAAAGCAGTATCACAGAAGGGGAGGAGTTGCAGCATGGGAAAGATTTTCAGTTCAGTACGAACAAACTTGCAGTGCAAGTCCTTGGAGTTGAATTTGATGGACCCCATGATCTTAGATTTGTCATTTATCCAACATTTTTCCACTCTACGCAGTTTGATGACAAATTATAAAATGGTCACAGTGTTTCTTTTTCATAAATATCATCTGACCTAAACTGCACTAGTGGTCTTGATATGGACAAAATATATTCATTCCAATGATGCACTTCTGCCCTTTTAAAACAAGGCTCCAAAAAAGTTCTCCAAAACTCTCAACTGCTTCAACACAGAAACTTTCAAATCTTAAATGAACTGGTGACCCAATATCCAGAATCCTAAAGCCACGTAGCTCAGGTACACTATTTTATGCATCATACGTGCTACTAGGAGAATATTTTTTTTTTATTTTTTTACCAACACCAAAAGTTTTTAATGTTTTTGAGGTTTAAAGCTCTCTTTTATACTCTGCAAATCATTGTCCTAATTTTCCCATTTCTACATGGGTTTGGGGTATTGTTATTAACTGTTGACAAATCTCTCAATCCAGAGTCTCTTTCCTACCTTCTCAGATAGTCGTGCCTTCCTGTCAAAAGTGGTTTCTCAAACAATCCATCCATCTCTTACCTGGACGTTCACATCTCTATATTTTTTCCTTTGATTTCTCCCAAATCATCTTTATCACATTTCCTGCATATGTGACCAAACCACAGTAATCATTTTGTCCTTGACCTTCTCTGCAGCTGGGGTACTCTGGTTTCTGCTCTAAGGTCCTAATTTCATCTGCTTACAAGGCAAATCCTTCTACTCCTGGCTCTCAAGCACTTCACCTCAGGTTTTCTAGGTTGCTATGCCTTTGCTGCCCAGGTTTTTGTGCCATACAGTAACACTGGTTAAACCACTCTTTTGTATATTTTACTCTTCAGCTTCTTTGACATCCTTCTGCCCCATATCACCCCTGACACTGTTTCAGCTGCTTGCAGCACCTCTGATTCTATTTTTGACTTCCTCATTTGGATTTCTCCTCAAATGCACCTCCTATATACTTGAAGCTGTTCATCTTTTCACTTTTTTGTTTCATCTCAATTTTCAGCTACTTCTGAGTTTCACATTTGCTGCCATGACTACTGTGCTGCTGGTACTCCATTTCACCCCCATATGCTTTCAGTTTTGTATTCCAGTCCTCTATCATTTGCTGAAGTTCTTCTTAAGAGTTTGCCTACAGTGTCATTGTCTGCACTGAGCAGCTTTGTTGATCAGTCCCTCTGACCAACTTGCTAATGCAGTCCATCATCAGCATGAACAGGATTAGGCTCAAAGCTGAAACCTGATGCACACTCACTCCCAATAACAACTCCTTTGTGAGTCTGAACATTGCTCGTATTTGTGTCATTAGGTCACTGTCCATGGTAATTCTAAGGTTTCCATGACTTCAAGCCACTGCCTAAGTGTTCCAGATCAGCTATCTTGGGACATCATATGCTCTCACCATGTTTAGGAATGTCTAGTTGGAATCTTTCCTCATCTCCAACTTCTCCACTACATGTCACACTGTCTATTTAAATTTATGTGCCAGCCCACTGTATTCCACAGAGCCAGAATACTAATTATCCGCCCCCTTCCAATTTACCCTGCTCATTTAAAATTAGTGGCACTCCCCTTATCACAGGATCATACAAGGTTACTAAGCTATTGACCCGGCGGTCATTTCAAGCCTAGCTGTTTTATCCCAATGTAATACCACAGATACTCTAGATAGTTAGATTGCTAAAGCTCGCATTAACCCCCCTTTCATACCTAACTGCTTAGTGTACTTTGCAACTCTTAGGATATTAACCCATTTCTTCCACATTACCACTAAAATCTGCAACATCTAGTCCAAGCCCACCAATTACTGGAGAGCTCACATTTCGTCACTCAATAGACAGCTTGGAATTAGTGCTTCTGTTTTGCTGCTCGTGAGAGAAGGGGCATAAGGACATTATTTAGTGGAAACTGCCAGTCACCAAAAGTCTGATAACTGCTTTACAGGTGTTAGCTTGCAATTTGAGCTTATATTTTGCTCCTGGTGTGAGAAGGAGCAGAGGGAATTGATTGATGGCCGTCTCTGATTTGGCAGTGAGTGTCTGCGTGGGACCTTCCTGACTGGTCTGGTTGCTATGCAAAGCAACTACCAGGAAAAGGCTACAACAAACCTATGGACCCCTGCATCATCTGGGACAGGACTGTTGATTACCTTGGAGTTTAAAAATAGAACTTGGAAATAAAAGAAAATATGGTTAACAAGTAATAAGAACTATTTACAGGGAATGACAAAGGTTGAAGTATTGCAGAATAGGGGGAATCTCACAGAACAAGAATAGGTGCAACTGCAGAGTACTAAAGAAGAAATAAGGGACTAACTCAATAATATGCATGAATTTAGAAACACTGACATTAAGCAACTGCTTTTTGATAAAAATTCTAGAGCACAAAACCTTTTAGGACAATGGCTCAGGCAATAGAAAATAGGAAGGGATATTGCCAAACTTACAGAGCCTATAACAAGGAAAATAACCAGAGATACTGTACAGGTATTAGAAATATTTTGGAAATTTTATGAAAATCTATACAAAGCACAGAAATGTGGAAATCAAGAAAAAGTATAAATGGAAATGTTAACAATTAAATATGCCAAGGCTAGAGTCAGACGAGGCTTACTAACAGTTAGGACAAAAGGAGGAGAGCTAAAAATTGTGATATACTGTGTACAACCAATTAACAGGAAAGTCTCCAGGAACGGACTGTATTCCTGTGGATGTTTGTAAGCTAGACGTTTGGAAGAAAGTGATAAGAGATCTGGAAGGTTGTTTAACAGTATTTTAAAAGGAGGAGAAACAACAACATCCTGGAAAAAAGTGTTACTGGCTGTAATACCTAAAGATGATAAAGACCCATTGGATCCAGCTTCATATTGGCCCATTTCAATTCTAAACCATGAATATAAAAAGTATTTGCCAAGAATGACTAACAGAAAGGCAAAGGTAATGCCAAAAGTGATATGGATCAATGTGGTTTAGTGGAGGGGAAGCAACATTAACAGAACTATGATGATCCAGAAGGAAGCAAAATGTAAGAAAATACCTCTGCTGTTCGTGGGTCTTGATGCAGAGAAAGCATTCTAGAATAAGCAAGGATTTTATGAGTGGGGCAATGGAAACATTTCCTGATAAAATTAAAAGTGTGTGAGAGTGTGTGTGTGTGTGTGTGTGTGTGTGTGTGTGTGTGTGTGTGTGTGTGTGTGTGTGTGTGTGTGTGTGTGAGTGTGTAAAGGGGGGGGGGGGTCCTCTCTGATAAGTTCAGTTTGAGCAGAGGAACCAGGCAGGTGTGTCCTCTTTCCCCTTTATTTGCATCATATTTAGAACCACTGGCAAAGAAAATAAGGGACTTGGAAATTCAAGGGTATGACTGGTATGGTAATCAGAAACGTTGTCTTTATTTGCAGATATTACTTTACACCTGATGACACCAGAACAGGACATTTCAGTGTCATGGAACATTCTGAGACAATTTCAAGTCTTTTCGGGATACAAAATTAAAGATGATAAAACAAAGGTAATAGCTGTAAACTACGTACCCACAAACTAATTGGTTCAGCAATACCAATATTTATGGAGACATGATAAAATGAAGTTCTTAGCAGTATGGATTAAAAAAGGATTATGTTATGGCAGATAAGGATATGTGGGAAGAGACTAAAAAGAAAATACATAAACCAAGAAACAGGAAGCTCTGTTTTATGGATGTGGATAGCAAGATGCAAGCAGTGAAAATGTTTTTAGTCCCATTAATTTTACACAGAGGTCAGGCATATTTTTTATCAACCACAGGAGAAGATGTGGATGGGAGAAGAGTCAAATAGGATAAAAAGCTTCCAATAGAATAAGGTGATAACCTGAGTATTTCAGAGCTACATAGTTAAGGCTCCTATAACACAGCACAAGCAGAAATTTCTAAATGAAAGTGAAGGGGATGATGATGAAAACAGGGGAAGAGAAGCTCAAGAAACAAGGGGAGACTAGGAATTTGGATGCAGATCCTTAAGGAGAATAAGAATAACCACACATAATATTATATTCATAAAGTATAAGAAAGTATTCTAAGAACTAAGCCAACACAGGAATGTTGAAAGGAGAGTCTTCTGATGGGGGTGACTGCAATAAGGGGTACAGAGAATAGGCAAGAAGGGCTGGAATTTACTGCAGAAAACTGTGAAAGGAACCAAGGTACTGGGAGCAAATAATTAGACAGGGAAAGATAACAGAATGAGAAGTGGCCAAGAATTACTTTGTACTGCACACTAAAGGCAGACTTCCCTATCAAGGACCGATATCAGAATATAAGCAAAGTGAAAGAAAAGTACAGTTGTGTACACTTACCATAAATGTAGATGTTCGAGTGTATTCACTGTTGCAGTCATCACATTTAGGTTATCTGCTTGCAGTTGGCCTGATTATCAAAGTCTTGGGTCCTGCGTCGGTTGCTGTCTCAACTTCCATGATGTCAGGTAGTCAGGGGTATAAAGCATGCAGCTGACGCCATTACATCAGTCTTTCTTGCCGTGCGGTGCCCGAAGCAGAAGCAGTTTGCAAGTGTCGGTCGGCTGACTCCTGAAATTTTCATTTTCAAGTTTCAGAACTGAAGTCTTCAACTAAGCTAAGTACTACGTTGGGGAAACATTTTCTTGCTATAAACCGATGTCAGTAAAAGTTAATAATTGTATTTCTTGTGGAAAGCAAATACCTCCAAGATTTAAATTTGTACTGCATTCCTTGCTTAGGCCCTGACCACGACGTACCTCGCTGTCGGTTTTGTGCCTTATTTAAACAACAGACTATTCGCTGTCGGTTTATTTACGCTTCTAAATATTTTGGTACTCGGTTCAATTATCCAGATATGGCTTCGGTAAGTCTCCCGACTACAGACATTCCGAAAAAACACAAAGATAAAGACAGAGACAGATCGCATAGGTTCAAAGCTGCCGACGACGCTTCTCCTAAGCTAGTCACCAGTTTGACAGTACTCAGTGAGGTGCTTTTGCAGCCCCTGATACCCGCTACTTCAGATTCGCAGGCCTCTACTGAAACCCAGTCTAAACCAACTGTACTAGAAGTACTGAATACAGTAACAGACAGAAAACAACTGGAAGTGTGATCTTTAGAAAAGCTTAGGAACAAACACATTAAAAAATAGGAACTGTGGGAACAATACATGCAGAATAATGTTTTGGAGGAGGAATGAGGTTTAAGGGAAGGCAGGAATTGAAATCAGCTATCTAATGTTTGACCTACAATGACTGTACAGAATATAAGTGACATACAATACTTGCAAACGAAAATGTCAATATGGTTTATTTTCATTTATATAAATGCATGACTGCCAATGTCATAAGTAATAATTCAAAAAAGATGTTTCTTGTTTAAAAATGGACTGTTGATCACTAAAGAGCCTATGTGTTACTTCTCATCTTGGGATTGGTGCTACTGTTCTGCTTCTGGTGAGAGAAGAAGCAAAGGGGACAGAATCCCTGCAGTATGAAGCTGTGATGAGGCCAGCACAAGTAGTAGCCAGGCAGTAGCCAATCAGGTGGATCCCCTCTTTTCTTCATTCTTCACAAAGTTAATATTTTTCTTTTCAGTAAGTACTGCTTGATTAGCTGCTGTCTCACCTAATTTCAGAATATTTCCCTAAATACTTAATTCATAAATTATGAGGGTCTGCTTATTAATTTTCCCATAAGTGTTTGGCAGTGCACTGTATAGATGCAGAGACAGCAAATGTTTTTTGTTTTAAGTTTGTTTCTACAGTCTGTGGAGTATTTTGGTCTTTTGGTTCTCAGTATAACACTTGGAATGGCGTGTTCTGAAACAGATGAGTTGGTAAATAATCTCACTGTTCACAGTTAAGATCTTTTTAACACAATGAGGAATGAGTTCTACTTTAGAAGCTTTGGATTCATCTTTTTCACTTTTTAGCAGCCAGTTTGTTGCTTCTAATTTGAATACACAAGCTAATCTCTGTGAATAAATACAAATTATTTTATTCATGGTGTTCTGCTGTCTTGTAGTGAATGTTTTTTGTTATAGATGCAGATACCTTGAGCTGACATTTTTCGTATAAAAGAATCCTTGAAATTTCACCAATACCTAGTTGCACGCAGGACAATTAGCTTGCAGTGACAAGCACTGCCCTGATGACTGCAAACAAGATACTCCTGAAATTAGTTATTATTCTTACTGCAACAGTCTAATCAATAAAAAAGAGGCTATTGACAAGGATATGAACTTTCCCACTAATGCCATTACCAGCTTGGTGGATACTGACATCCTGAGACAATATAGAAATTGCACCATATTTACTGATAACCAGCTAATTCTCAAGCAAACTGATAAGGTATGTGGAAAATGTAATTACGCAATGTCACTCGACACAAACACTCCTAATGTCATCAGGTTATCTACAGTACACATGCTGCACCCATCACACACAGCACAAAGCAGACATGTAGACCCACAAATGCTGAGGCACTTCACTGTAACATTCTTAAACAACAAATATACCCTACGTGAAGCACACAAACACCCTCAGCAGCTCTAAATGCACTTTCAGAACACCCCCCACATCAACATATACAAACATATCTCCTGGAGCCTCTACTTCCAAGCCCATAAGGCAAGCCACCACACCATCCAACATTCTGGTCACTGAATACTCCACTGTGAGACGCACTGATGTCCCTCTCACCAGGCTGAGTAAGGAGAAAGTCAGTGTCAGTTGTTTATCAAGGGGACAGGATCCACTACATTACACATGCACTCAGGTCACTGGACCACAACTACCAGTATGACTTGGTCATAACCCATGTAGGTGATGACAGACTTTAATAACTGGCTTAGTTTCTGGTGTCAGTCTTAGGGGGTGCACTACTTGTCAGCATGGAAGGAGAAGGTCAACAAACTACTCTGCTTTGCCAGGGATGGTCTGCATCTCTGTCATCTAGGCTTTCAGATTTTAGCTAAAACACTGTACTCCCCTCCCCCACAGTACCTTTTTTAGACAGTGCCAAACTGAAAATACCTCCAAAGTAACAAATCAAAATCAAGAAAATCTAAATGCGTTACTGCTCAAAGGTAGGAGCATAAACAAGAAAATCCACTCTCTACAAGTTCTTACCCTAGGGAATGCTGACATCTGTGCAGTCAATGAAGCATGGTTGAATGCCATGGACAGCACACCAGCAGTGCAAAGCTATAAAGTCTTCTGCACATTCAGACTAGCTACTACACAGACAGGTATTAAAGTTGGAGGTGTCTTGATTTTACACCAACAATAAATATACCTTAAGGCTGGTCAAACAGGAGAATGCACCTGAGCTTCTCCAAGTTCAAATTAACACAAGCACAATCTCATGCCACTTCCTTGCAAGCTACAGGTTCCCTCTCTCTGACTCCAGAAACCCATAACATGCATTATTGGAAGCACTGACCATCCAACCCAATACCATATTCATGGGCGACTTTAATCACCCCATTATTAACTGGGAATCATACACGATTCCAAATGTACAGGCAGAGAGATCCCTGGATTTTGTAAACAAACTCCTTGGACCAGACTGTCAATATACTGACCAGGAATGCAAACACACTATATCTGGTCCTCACTAATGTGGGAAAGTGCTGCACATCCCCTAGTGTAATGCTTTCTTTGGTAAGATCAGACCACAAAACCGTTTCCTTTGAAGTAAAAATAAAACCCGGAATCCCAGCAGCTCTGGAATGATCATGAGCTATACAAAGGCTACCATCCTACTATTAGGTTCATAGGTTCATAGGTTCATACTAGGCTATCTGCCCGAGGGCATTTACAAGCCTAGCCCATAGTTTTGTGGCTTACGCCACCCCTTTAGTATGGGGAACTATACCCATTATTTTGCTGTGCCTCTGTTGAGCAGTGACACTGAGGTAATCCCTGGGGTATATCTGCGATCTCCCATCCATTGGTCAAGATTTCTCTTGAACAAGGCCAGCGAGGTGCTCTGCCTCACATATACCGGGATTTTATTCCACAGCATAGGGAGTCTTTGGGTGATGAATCTATCCCTCCAGCACGTCCTATTAATAGTCGTGTCGAGGTTTAAGTCTCCCGCCCTTGTGGCTCTGACGGATCTAGATTTTTTGAGGTGAAGCATATTCATCAAATCTGGGTTTGACATGGCCTTGTATGTTAGGCAAAGGTCACCTCTGAGCAAGCGGTGGCGACTGAATAGAGCTGGAGTTCTTTCAGTCGGGCAGCATAGGACAGATGTTTGAGACCCTTTATCCTTTTGGTGAGGAACTTTTGAGGCCTCTCCAGCTGCTGCAAGTGTCGGGTCATATACATTCCGAATGGGGCATTGTACTCAATCATTGGTCTGATGAGTGATGAGTATAGGGAGACTATGACCTCCCTTGATCTAGATGAGAATCCCTTCATGATAAGGTGGGCAATGTAGAAGGTCTTCCTAACTACTTTAGCTACATGGGTGTCGAATGACAGACTACTATCAACCTGGGTCCCCAGGTCCCTGATAACTTCTTCTGTACTCAGTGGATTGCCACCTATTTGGTAGCTAGGGGTAACCTTGTTTTTCCCGAAGGGTATGACTATGCATTTTTTGGCATTTAACTTTAGGCCATGGCTCTGGCACCAGTTATCCGCTTTCTGTGAGACCCTTCTGAAGGATATCTGTGTCAGATGTGTTTTCTACTATGGCCCAGTTTGCAGTCATCTGCAAACTTTGTCAGCCATAACCCTCCTGTGTTTGCTTGTACTTCGGAAAAGTAGATGCCAAACAAGAGTGGGCCCAGGACTGAGCCCTGTGGTACACCACTTGTGACAGGCTTTGAGTCTGACATGGCGCCAGCAACTCTGACCCTGTGGGTTCTGTCACTCAGCCAGTTTGCAACCCATCTTGTGATGTATGGGTTAACATTTAAGCTGATGAGTTTTTCAATGATACCCGAGTGGGGTATTGTATCAAAGGCCTTCGCCAGATCGAGGTAGGCTGTATGGACTGCCTTTCCCTCATCAATGGCTTTGGTGACTGTTTCAAAAAAGTCAACCAAGTTTAGAAGGCATGATCTGCCTTTGACAAAGCCAAACTGGGATGGATCCAAAGTCTGCAAATTCCCTATGTCTTTATTTATGAGGTCCATTATGATCCTCTCCATGGCTTTGCAGATAAGGCTTGTCAAGCTAATGGGCCGGTAATTTCCAGGGTCGGTGGAGGCACCGCCTTTGTGAAGTGGGACCACAGTTGCAGTGCGCCACTCCCTGGGTACGTATCCAGAGGTAAGACTATGATTAAACAGCTGTCCTAGCTGTGGGTTTAATTCCTCGTTGAGTTCGTGGAGCACACAGCCGGGGACACCATCAGGTCCCATGGATGCTGTGTTTTTTGCTTTGGAGAGAGCAGTTCTCACTTGGGCGTTGGAGATGTTTAGGGGGCTGCAATCGCTTGGTATAGATACTAAGTATTAAGTGATAACCTGACAAAGTTGCAAGCCTCCATAAACCCTGAGAACACTGCTGCCTATGGAGAACTGTTTACAGAAACCCTGCATGTTAATTGCTACATAGAGGCAGCTGTTCCCACCAGGAAGTACAAAACTAACATAAAAAACAAGCCACCCTGGGGAATGCCAACATCAAGAGGCTGTATAACACAAAAAGAAAATCATTGCAAAAATTACGAGGTGTAACACCCAAAAGAATAAAAGCACTCTCTTCAAACTAAACAACTCAAAAAACAAAGTCTACCAAAGTCAAATTTGAGGTAAATTTGGCATCTCAGACCAAGAACAACCACAAGCCATTCTTTAGCTACGTCTGCAACCTCAAAGGCAATACACAATCATGTGGAGAGATCATTGTTAATGGAGCCATCTATACTAACCCAGAAGACAGAGCAAACCTAATAGACAAATTCAGCTCTAACTTTACCTCTCTCCCTCTCAACCTCCCCTCAGGAAATATCATCAAATATAACTCCCAGTACTATCATTAGGGAACAGGTACTCAATGCTCTCTCTCTCTCTCTAAAGCTAAGAACACTGCATAGATGGGCCTAGACAATATCCCATGATGCCTTCTAAACATAATGAAACATGAGTTATCAGACCCCCTGGAATTAGTATTTAATGGCAGCCTCTGAACAGGCTTTGTGTCTCATGAATGGAGAACAGTAACAGTCATCCCTCTACAAAAAGATGGGCCATCTACAGACCCTGGATACTACAGACCCATAAGCTTCACTAGTTTGACATGCAAAGCAATGGAAAGAATTATAATGGAAGTTATCAGTAATGACATAGGAAACCTCTAGACACTGGATCCAACTCAATTTGGTTTCGTCAAGGGCAGGTCATGCCTACTCAACCTGATGGACTTCATTAAGGAGGTCACTAAAGCAATGGATGAGGACAAAACAGTTCAAACTTGACTTGGCCAAGGCATCTGACACAATACCCCAACTTGTGCATCGTTGACAAACTCAGCAGGTTCTGTATAAACCCTTATGTCACCTAGTGGATAGCCAGGTGGCTCACAGACAGGATACAGGAAGCCAGGGAGTCCACCGCTACAAAGAGGCCAGTCACAAGTTGTCTCTCTCAGGGATATGTTCCTGGTACTGCTACTTTTAGGTATTTACTTCTCTAAAGTCAAGGCCGATATCAAGAGCCTCTGGCTGACTAAATATGCAGATGATTGCAAATTAGGAGCAGTTATAGAATCCCTCACTGACACTAATGTTCTCCAGGAAGGGCTGACACAGACAAAACTTATGTCAGAGCCATGGACTAAAACTAAAAGCCAACAGATGCATTTTTGTATCCTTCAGGACGTAATCCACACCTGGTAACTATCATTTATTTATTCATCTTTGTTTACCAGAAATGTCTAAACAGGTAATGCCCATTTTCAGCAGAGGCCTGGGAAGAAAAGGTCCATTTGTTTACATTGCAATATACTCAGTTTCAGTTAAACACACGGTAGTTACATTTCTGTTTACATTTATACACAGAGTAGTTACATTTATACATTCTAAGATTTTACAGAGGTAGAAGTTATGAAAGAGAATGTCCACATGCAACTTACTGGATTGCAGAGGCAGCAGTTTTGTATAAAAACCTGTTTTGTTAGTTCAGTGAGATGTTAAGAGTATTATGTTTAAGGAGAGTATCTGGAGAGTATTGTATATAAAGTATTAACCTGGTGATGAGCTTGTGCAGGACGAGGACTGGCTAAGATGTTATTTAAGTAGTGGTTAAAAATACTGAGTTTGTCAGAGACTTATTTGTGTGGGGACAACACAACCCTAAGAGCTAACCTAGTAGTCAGGGACTTGGGGACAAAGAAACTAATCTAGCCTTTGACTATCACATGTCTACAGTACTGAGGAAATCATTCTACATTATGCAACTTATAAACAAAGGTATGGCATCTAGGTCCAAGGAAGATACTGTGTCAATGTATTCAGCATTCATTAGACCTATCATTGAGCAGAATGACCCCTTTGGTATGTACCTAACCAGAAACATCCAATAACTGGAACATCCACAGAGGTTCCTCACTAAAAGAATACAGGGTGTAAGTAACATGTCATGTGCAGACCACCTTAACACCACTCCTCGGCCTCTACCTCCCACAGGCTGTTGAGGAGAGATCTATGCCTGGCATACAAGGCATTATCAAGGCCTTACCCTGATGGAACTCCTGCATATCCGCAAAACAAACACCAGAATTACCCATTCAAAAGACTTAAACCATGCCTATTGTTCTAAACAGGACCTGCTGGAGACAAGAGAGGTATGTATCCCAGAGAATACCCCTTTCTCTCGAACAGACTCCCCATCCACGTGAAGTGGAGTTCCTCCCTAACCCAATTCAAGTGTAACTTGGACAACTGAGTGGGAACAGGAAATTCATCCCTGGTTTGGCACCTATGTCTCTAATGGAAGCAGGCAACACGTAAATGGTTCACATCTCCCAGGCCCCTGCTTGTAAATGTTTCATCTCCCAACCTCCTCCTTACACTTATCAAGGGTACCAGAACTTGTCAGAGACTTGGGATGCATGGCTTGGTTTAAAAAAGCCCTTGTGGTCATTAGGCTAGTATGGAACTACGAACCTATGCAAACATCATGTCAGTTGAACTGCATTCTGATCCAAATACAAACTTTTCATCTCCACTATACTCCCTTCTAATTTCCACATTACTTTGTCAATCACCCTGTCCAGCAGTTTAATGCAGCGTGACAGGAGTCTGATACCTCTATACTATCCTTAGTTGTAAATATACACTTTCTTGTTATACACTGACACTAGAATATTCAACAAGTATGGGAACACAAGACTGAGTTGTAGCATTATGCCCTGCACATTCCAGCATCCTACATGCTACATGCAATAGCAACATCATCACCTTCAATCTGCTCAGAAAATACATACACTGCATCTGTGCCTTGGGAGTATATAGATGCTGAATCAGAAGCTCCACACTGTATATTCATCATTTCAGTTTGCAAAACAGAATCTTTTGTCAAAGACAAATATTTCTGTCCAGGAAAATGCACAGCCCTTGCTGGGTTCATTCTCTATCATTTTAATCCGAATCTCACCATCCAATCCACCAAATACCACCGTATGAGACTATATTTCAGAAACAAGCCCTCTTACTGCTGGGTCACCTCCTTCCTCGACACAACCTCCTCCTGCTAATTCATCTCAGGTGACAAATCAAGTGTCCTTCCCCTACCCTACAAAAAGTAGGGGAATCTCCTCAGTGTCACAGCCACATTTCCTCTAATCAGTATGCTTGTTATCTCAGATCACACCTGAAAATAAGACACAAACCTAGTGGGGCTACCTTGTCAGCAAATTACTACTAATATAGTAATAAATAATAATGGCAGCTCCAAATGAAGATCTAGACCTGGATTTCAAATGCAGCTTGCAAAGGCACCAACGCAAGACCAAGAAGCTGTTGTACAAATATCATCAAGGAATGCAATCTTGAAAAAGGCATCATGAGTCCTAAAACTCTTAACAGAATATGCCTTAGGAATTGCAGGAAGACATCTAATGTTTTTTTAAATAGCAAATTTTATTTATTTATTTTATATTTAATTACCAGGTTGGTCTGACTGGGTAATCAGGTGACCATTTTCAGAAGAGACCCGGGGAGAAAAGCTCCACATACGTGACAATCATAAAAAATACAAAAGCTCCACATATGATAAAAACAAAAGTGAGAGATGAGTACAAATTAATAGAGCAAACAATAGTATATCACAGTATAGTACGAGAAGTTACAGAAGTGTACAATATAGAGTGTACAGTAGTAAAACAGAAAATGTAATGTATAGGAGTAAGAAAGTGCAGTAATATATAATTTTATATATATATATATATATATATATATATATATATATATATATAGATATACACATTTAAAAATACAATTAGTTATGGTAGTTTTTTTTTCTACGTGTTTGACCTTTGAGTAGTGCCAGAGGAAGATTTATCTGAATGGTGGTAGTAGGGCTAGCCATGGTCAGTACAGGTACATTGCCAGATGACACTGAGGTGGGCTTTTAATTGGGTTTTAAAGATGGGACTGCTGTTTTGCAATCTGATATCTGGTGGAAGACAATTCCAGATTTTAGCAACTGTGTAGGAATAGAAGGATTCACCAGTACTGTGTCTACACTTAGCTACTTGTTTGTGGATCTTAGTTGGCGAGCAGAATTCTGAAAGTTGAGTAAGCCTGAGAGATTAGGAAACTTGTTTGGGTGGTACATGGTCAGCTGGTTATAGTTCAGTAAGTTGGCGAGTTCTAGCCAACCTAATTGTTTTAGTGAGTGACAGTGATGGGAGCAGAAATTAGCATTGGTTGCAAATCTAGCTATTTTATTATAGCACATGGACAATTTGTGTAAGTCTGTCTTGTTAAGGTTTGTTAATACAGGGGATGCATAAAGCAATGTAGAGAGAAGGTGAGTTCTGGATATAGTAATTTTGGTGTTTTTGGTTAGATAGTTTTTCCAGCGGTATAGGATTCCAAATTTTTTATGGACTTTGGATATGGTTTGTGCTATATGTTTGTCGAACTTTAGGTTTTGGTCAAGTATTACACCAAGAAGTTTAGCTTGTGATACCGGGGAGATTTGTGCATTATTGGCAGAACTGATATTGAAAAGAACGTAAGAGTCAATAGTTTTGGTAGGGTGGAAAAGCATAAGTTGAGTCTTTTTGGGATTAAGTGTTAGTTATGAGTTTTTTTAACCAGTTTTCGATACTGGAGAAAGCCTCTTGGGTTTTAGTCCGGAGTGTTTGGAGTGTGGGGGCTGAGCAGATCAGTGTAGTATCATCTGCATATTGGACTATTGTATCTTGCTGGGTGGAGGTGTGGAGGGTGTTTGTAAAGATGTTAAATAGTAAGGGTCCTAGTATGGATCCTTGTGGTACACCTACTGTTACTGGGAGAAGGGGGAGAGGGAATTATGCCACTTAACTGCTCGTTAGTGGTTGGATAGGTAGTCTTAAAACCAGAGCAACGAGGGCTTGTTTAGGTCGAGTTTGACTAAGATAGTAAGTAGTTTGCTGTGGGATACCACATCAAATGCTTTGGACAGATCAAGGAAGGTGGCAGACACTAGGTTTCCTTGGTTCTTATATTGACTGACAGTGTTGGTGAAGGATATGAGTGCTGTGGTGGTGCTATGGAATGGGCGAAAGCAGTGTTGGTGAGGAGACTGTTTTTAAGTAAATGTATCGTCAGCTGAGAATGGATACATTTTTCAAGGATTTTTGATGGGGGGATAAGATTGCTATGGGGCGGTAGTTCATATGTTCAGTTAAGGGACCACCTTTGCGTAAGGGTATTATGTAGGAGGTTTCCAAAGGGCTGGAAATGTATGCTCAGTAACAGACCGGTTGATAAGTATCGAGAAGGGATAAGCTATAGCACTAGCGGCAATTTTGAGGTACTCTGCAGGGAATTTGTCGATTGCCAAAGTGGTGGGTTTTAGTTTAGTGAGGTGTTTGTATATTGTGTTGGTAGGAACTGGTTTGACAGTGAGTGGAGGGTATGAGTTTGGGTTGATGATTGGTTGTGGGAGAGTGCAAGGCTGGCTGTTGCTAGTTAGGTTAAGGATGATAGAAGTGAAGTAGTTGTTAAATTGGGTAGATATCTCTATATTATCTACTCTGACATTGGGGGGAGGAGTAGTGGGTTTGCCTGGTTGTAATACTTTGTTGACAGCTGCCCAGAATATTTGGGGGTTAGTAGTATGTTTTACTTGTAGCTCTGTGTAGTGATTTTTCTTATCTTGTCTTATATGTTTTTTTGCGTTATGTTGTTTGAGGAAAATCTGCCTGTTGTGATGGGTCTTATTGTGACACCATGTATCCCAAGCTTTATCCTTAAGTTTAAGAAGGGTCGCTTTTTGAAACATTATGGACCAATTTCTTGTTGTCCTTATGTACAAATATAGTTCTTGCCACATAAAATTTAAGTTGGTGGTATGCATCCATACAATACAGTAGCTAGTCCATGTAACTATAATATGATGGGGAAAGGCTGGCAACTGAATGTACTGGTTAAGGTTTGCCTCTGGCTACTTTAGGCAAGAAGAAAGGGTATTATGCAGAAATGCTGCACTTTTCAGGAAAAAAGATTAGACAACACAGACAGTATAGATCAGTTCTTCCTGGCTGATGTAAATGCCACAAGGAAAAGTGGATGTCTGGATAAGTTTAGCCAAAAGGGTGGAACAACAAATCCAGTTGAGTATTAAGAAGCCATGGATGCTTCTTGAGATGAGGCTGCAGTAAAAGGGATCATATTGCAGTACTTATTTATTTTTTAGCATTTGTTTACCAGAAGTTCAATTGGGCAGGAAAAAAAAATCACTTTCAGTGGAGGTCTGGGGAGAAAAGCTCCACAGAGACTACAAATATAACATGAATCCATAACGAATTACATTGAATGCACAATTGCAATGGTTATATATGTACAGAAACTAAACACAATAAAGAGATCTATTGTTTTCAAATGCCAAGCATAAAAGTAACTATACAAGAATTATAGTGACAAAGAAATATTAAGAACTGTTCAGGTGGAGGGAGAATAAAAAGAATGCTGAATTTATTAGTAGGTAGTATTACATGTAGTTAGGGACGTGTGAGAATGTCTTAGTATAGTAGACAGGAAGATTTAGTAATGATTGCATATTGTACTTGCATGAAAAAGTAGTAGTAGAGCAGATAGTTATATTTCTGCTATTTCCTGCTAGTGCTACTGATGAACTAAGGAGAAGCTGAGAATCAATGATAAGGAATTAAGAGTAGAAACAAGTGGAAGGTGACTGAGAGGGTAAGGAAATTGTCTAAGGTTAAGCACGAGTGTTAGGACAGAGCTAGTGAATATGATGGGCAAATGTTATTACATTTATGAGTAAAAAACTTGTACAGAGGTATGGGAGAAGGGGAAGGGTTATTTTCACTTACAGAGTCCAGTACAGTCATACGAGTTGAAAACATATATGCCAATTTAGGCCAGGTAGAAATATTCAGACAGGTTACCTAGGAGTTTAGCAAGAGCAAAGCCAACAATCTGATAAGCATTTCTTAAGATGAGTTCTGGAAGTAAGTAGGTTATTAAATTCAGTGAGAGCAGACTGAATTCCATATTTTAGTGATGTAGTTTCAGTGATTCCCTATTAAATTGATGAAAGTTTAGCTTGTCAAAATGCAAAACATCGACAGCTAAATTCAGAAACGGCAAAATTGCGAACGGCCACCTGAGCAAATTTTTCTCAGGGAAAAAATTTGCTTGGCCGTTACCGAGAATTTGCCCTTTTCCCCGATGCAGAGTGAACTCGGAGTTAGTATATTTAGTTAGGGGTGTGTATGTGTGTGTGTGGGGCACTTACGTGGCCATTCGCGGTTTTGCCGTTTCGGAGTTTAGCTGTCGATGTTTTGCATTTCGACAAGTTAAACTTTTGTCAATTTAACAGGGAAGCAATTTCAGTATAAGGAATTTCCTGCTGAGTTATTGCACTTCTGAAAGTTAATAAATTTGTCTTGCAAATGTAATTGTTTTCCCTGTGCATTTTACTGTTAGGGTTGGGCATTTATGTAAACCGAATACTACAGTGTGGGACACGATTAGCTGACAGTCAAGTGAGGCAATGAAGCAATTCAAGCCAGTTTAGTTGTTTTAGGGTAATACGCGAAATATAATGCAGAGTTCTTGCAAGCCTTGCGACTTTACTGCACCATTGTTCTAGTTTAGATGAAAGTGACTGCAAATTTGTCAAGGTCAGAGAGCCAATATACTTAGAAAGGTAGACGCCAAGGTTTTTTTGGAGTCATCTGTGATGGCGTGTTTGAGTCTATAAAGTGTCCCAAATCTTTAGTGGGTCATTTTGATAGTCTGATGTATATACAAACTAAATTTCAAGTAGTTATCTATAATGCAAGAAATCGAAATAGGCAAAGGAGACGCATGGCATAAAACCAAACAATTTATTTAGTAAAAAACATGTAAGCGCTTTTGCGTAGTACTCCTACGCTTCATCAGACATAAAATTCTATCACAAGCCTAAACATTTTAAACACGGTTAAACCAGTCACTGCTAGCAACCTTTTCTCCTCCAATTAGGTAATTAGTGGAAATCAAGTGATTTAAAGTAACCTAACACTTTAGCAAAATAAGTACATTTTTAGTACGTTCCAACCACAGCTTATATAATAAATCTCAGACATAATAAAAAGGCATGTATTACAGATATCTAAACAGTATAATATGCATCATACATAAATCATTTCATCATGCAGTTGCAAATATACTGATGTTTTGGAAGATTTAATGCAAAACTGTGTCAAAAGCTGAAACAATCCTCCCATCCACGTAGTTAACTAAGTATACACCTTATGTAAAGTTTACAATGAAAAATGAACTGCTACAGGAACACTCTTCAATCTACTTAAATATTAAAAAAACAAATACAAACAGAAAATATATGAAAAATAAATATAAGCAAAACCAATCATCATAACTAAACGCTGCTAACATAAAAATATATAATGTACATAACATTACGTATTATATGTGTGTATATATAAAAACAAACAGAAAATATATTCACAAATAAATATACAAGAAATATGCGCATATATCTAGGCAGACACACCTGTAACTACTATGAAAAGATGTATACATTTTTTTTATTTTTGTGTTAATTACAGAAGTAACCATGAATGCAGCTCTATTTAGGTTGTCTGTTTTGGGAAGGAATAAATAGTAGCTTTGTTTTCTTATGATTTATTAGGTGCTCAGTTATTAAGCCAGGATTCAATGGTAAAAGATTGCTAGGTTATATGCTGAAGATGGGATTGTGTTTTGGCAGAACATATTTGCGTAGACTCATAGGCATATAAGATTAAGGAGGCAATGTTTGGATACAGTATGGAAGTTGTTAATGAAAATATTAAAAAGCAGAGGACCCAGAATAGATCCTTGGGAATCCAACAGGGACTGGTAGGAAAGATGAATGGACACTGACATCTGACAGACTGCTTTTCGTTCGATAGGTAGATGTTGAACTATTGCAATAGTCTGGGATGAGAGATGGTACCAAGAGACTTTTGATAAGTTGAGAAATAAGACAGAAACCACACTGCCACTGTTTCTTACTTGGTTAATGGTTTTGAGAAGGGCAGTGATAAGTACTGTGTCCTTGACGAAAGCCATGCTAATTAGGAATGAGAAACTGATGGTTAATCAGGTGTTGGAGGAGACTGAACACATTTTTCTAGGATTTTGGACAAAAAAAGACAGTATACAGCAACTGGCCTATAGTTTGAGAAAACAGTTGAGTTTCCACCCTTGATGTAGAGGGAATATATGATTGCTTTTTCTAAAGGGATGGGACAATGGATCTACTTATTAATATGGACACAGGATAGGCTACAGCATCTGTGGCCAATCTGAGATGCTCTGTGGGAAGGCTGTCTGGAGCAAGAGTACTGGGGGTTTTTACTTTTTGCTGGCTTTTTTATACAGAGTAGGTTGATACAGCTTACAGCATGAGGATGGCAGAGTAGTTGCTTATTTACTTTCTGACATGTAGTTGAGTTAGTGGATGAATTATTTTTACTGAAAAAGTTATATCATCAATGAAGTATGAATTACATTTTGATGCAGTCTCCGATGGGGTGCTATAAGATGATGGACTGGGCTGCTCTTTCTTCCCACCGGACAACAAATGATGAATGGATGACCAGCAAACTTTGGATTGGTTGATCGGTGTCCTGGAGTGAGGTACAGTTTAATTTTTTTTTTACTGAGTCTAATTTTTTTGGCAAGATTATGGAGGTGTTTCAAGGCCTGGAGATTTTGCTCTGTTTTGTGTCGAGACCAGGGTTTCTAAGCCTTGTCCCTAGTATGCATGAGTTCTTTGGGTCAGTTATCTAGTCATAGGGAGCGGCAACTTTGACCCTCTCTTTCTTTCTCTCTTCTAATAGGGGTCTGTTCAAGTATCCTGAGAAACAGTACTGAATTTTGCAATGGCATCTTCAAGTGGAAGTGTTTACAGAATGGACCAATTATAATTTTGTAATGTGGAAAACCCACGGTAGTGGTGCTGCGGTAGCATTGTTGCCTCACAGCAAGACGTTGTCCTGTTTGATTCTCAGCTAGAGCATCTTCTGTGTGGAGGCATGCGTGAATGGGCATGCCTTCGGTGAAGGTTGTGCATCAGGGCTGGTAACTCGACATGTAAAAATCCACTACCAAACATTAGCGGACCGGAGTTCTGCTGTGGCGACCCCTAACCGGGATAAGCCAAAAGACACAACAACATAATTTTGTAATGTGGATGCTAAGTTTTTTTTTTTTAATACAAACTTGACAACGTGTATACTATATTCTAACTACGAGGCTTAAGTATATGGGTACTTAATCTGTTACCATCAGTGACCAACACCTAACATTTGCTAACTGGAATGATCCTGGAGGATGAAAAACTAGTAGGCATGGAAGTAAGTATCCAGTCTAATATAGATGTTTTATTACTTTGTTGGTCAAATCTTGTTGGGGTGTTAATGACTTGAGTAAAGCCACAGAGGTTTACAGTGATTTTTGGGAATTTGGCAAAGAAAACCTGCCAATCAATATTTGCATCACCTAGAATATCAGTTTTGTGGACGATGGAAACTGATATTCGAGATCTCTTTAGCTGTGGTGTTATTCTGTCCATGATGATGTACATTGCAATTATGCATCGGCTTTTATATTAAGTCTGACTAATGTAACGAGGAACTCAACATTGCTGAATTGTGAGATAGTACGTGGGTAGAGTGTAACCTCTAGTGAGAAGAAAGGAGTAGAGGAGCTCGGGATGCCAGTGACAGACCAAAGGATCACTCGGTGACTGACCCTGTGAGGGAATGAGGGCAAAGTAGCTGCTGTATTTGGTTTTGGATGGGGAAGCCAAAAGATTGTAGCAAGGCTGGCCCTAGCAGCAGCAGCAGCAGATTTGTTCAGCTACTGTAGGACCTCTCGCGAGGCATTAGAATGAATCTGCTGAGCCATTTCACTAGATTGGTGACTCATACAAGGGTGCGCGCATGTGTGTGGCTATCAAAAGCATTGTGAAGATATTGCTTACTACCACACTATCATGGCCTCTCCGCACAAGGGTGTTGTCTGAGTGAATGGCAATCACCCTGGAGAAAGGCAGTCCTGAACTGCCTGCAATGCTAGGTGAAATTCCCTCACTTCCAGGTTGTTGATGTGAAGGGTGGCCTCCAAGTCTGTTCAAGTCCCTTGGACTATTCTTCAATACAAATGCCTCAACCCCACCCCAAAGAGGAAGCATTAGTGGTAATAGTGGCTTGTTGGAGAGGAAAATAAATGGTCATCCTAGACAAGATTATAGGTGACTGCAGCCACCGGTTTAGGTGCAGTTTGCATGCCACTGACATACTGGGGTGTTCTTAGCGATGGATAAAGACCATCGCACATGGAGAGTCCACTGTAGTACCCTCATGTGAAGTCAAGCATGTGAAACTAGGAGGATGCCATAAATACAAGAAAGGATAGTTGTGTAAAACCTTACCATAACAGCAGACGTCTGTCTCTTCACTGTTGCAGTATTCATAACCTAAGGGATCTCCTGCCCAGGATAGGCCAATGTCTAGCCAGTATACCAAAGCCTTTAGTACTTATAGATGCCGCATGTGACACACATGCTCACGTTCCCAGAACAAGGCATAGGGCATAAAAGTGATGTAAGGTTGCACACACTCAAAACTGGAAAAGCACCAGGAGGAACAGAATGTCCCTAAGGACAATGGAAAATGTGCATCCAGAAGGCAAAAAAGGAGAAGAGCCCCTTGACCAGGAGGGCAAGAAAAAATAGACAACAGCAGAGGGAGGGAGCAAATACTGCAACAGCAAAGAGGAGGACATCTAATGCTATGTTAAGATTTTACACAACTGTACTATGTCCTTCTATATCACTGCTGCAGTATTCATAACCTAAGGAAGAGTACAAAAGCTTAAGATGAAGCCTGGATACAGGATGGCATGGAAGAGCCCTTCAGAAAACCATGCAGGATAGCCCTGGCAAAGCCAACTTTGGCCCTGGAAATAGTATCCAAGTTGTAATGCTTAGTGTAAGTATGAAGAGGACAAAATACCAGCCTCAAGGATGATAATGGACTCCAACTCCTTGAAAAAAAGCACCAGAGAAAGCAACAGCCATGGTAGAGTGACCCTTTACTGGCGAGGGAAGACATTTACCATGAAAAGAATAACAAAAAGAAATGGCCTCAGAAATCCAGTAACAGATGGTTTGCTTACAAACGGCCAAACCCAAAGACCTAGGATGAAAGGAAACAAAAGGATGCTCAGATTTATGAATAACTTTAGTTTTATCCAAATAATGTCTGAGCTGTCTATTCAAATCCAAGGAGTGAAGAACCTTCTCACTTGCAGACTGAGAAGGCAAAAAGGAAGGAAAATGAATAGACTGATTTAAAGGACAACCCACTGACCACCTTGGGCATAAAAGAAGGATTAGTATGAAAAGACACCCTGTCTCTGTGGAAAAATAATAAAGGAGGAACACCTATGAGAGCCTGAAGTTCAGGCATTCTCTTAGCTGAAGTGAGGGCCAAGACAAGAACAGTCTTCCAAGTACAAATCTGTGAGGAAGCAGAAGAAGCAGACTCAAAAGGAACCGGAGTCTTAAGTACAAATTCAAGGTCCCAGGAAGGTGGAACTGGCTTCTTGGGAAGCCCGATATAAAGGATGTGTTTAGAAAATTGCATGACCTCAAATCCAAAGACCTGAGGAGGAGTCAAGGGCAAGCAAGCAACAATTGCTGAAAGGTGAGGTTTCACTGGAAGATATGCTAACACAGCATGGAGCAGATCACAAAAAATGAGAGAACCAGAGGAACCTCCACAGAAATGATGGCAAGAAAGGCACCAGACAGACAACTTCTTCCATTTGGACATATACTATTTCCATGTAGTGGATTTCTTGGCCTCCTGCAGGACCTGCAGCACATCCTCAGAAAAGAGTTGCCTAAAAGGGATCAAAACCCCATCACCCACAGCGTCAGTTGAAGAGTGGACAAGCGAGGATGGATAAAAGACTCCTTTGTCCTGTGTTAGAAGACTCCTCCGAGGTAACTTGTGGTTACTGCCCCTCACCAAGTGAGAAACAAGGGGGAACAAATGCTGTCTAGGCCAAAAGGAAGTCACCAGCAAGATTCTAGTAGAGTCCTGCCTGATCTTGTGCAAGACATGTGGTAGCAGAGGAAGGAGAAGGAAGGCATACAGGAACATTTCCAACCAAGAAAAAGACAAGGCATTCACTTTCTAAGCCAGAGGACTTGGGTCGCTGGAACAGGAGAGAGGAAGCTGTCTGTTCAGAGGGGAGGCAAAACGATCTAGCTGAGGAATACCCCACTAATGGACGATGTCCAGGAGCACATCTATGTGAAGCACCCATCTGTAAACTTGTGTGCTGGACCAGCTCAAAGAGTCTGCCACTAGACTGTACTCCAAGGGAATGTAAACTGTCTGAAGAGTCACTTAATACTGGACCACTAGATCCCAGACCTGAATAGACTGTCTGCAAACAAGATAGGACCTTGTACCCCCTTGCTTGTTAATGTACTACATCACTGTGGTGTTGTTTGTGACAATTTTGAGGGGGCCAGGATGAAAGGGAAAATGGAAAGCATGAAGAGATAGAAATAGACCACTCATCTCCTTTATACTGATGTGGTCTTACCTCTGATGCAGATGCCAGAGACCCTGAACCTTTAAAGAGCCAAATGAGCCCCCCCCCCCCAATCCTGTGTCTGAGGAATCTGTAAAGAGTTCTTGAGTCAGGGTTGCAGCTTAGAAAGAAATCCCTAAGTTGAGAGTAAGTTGATGAATCCACCACTAAAGCTCAATATTGATACACGGAAGGAAGGTTGCTGGAATGTCCAGAGGGTGGCAATGTTAGAGCCATACTGGCTTGAGGTACCAATGAAGCTTTCTCATGTGGATCCTGAAAAGAGGGAGCATGGGAATGGCGTAAGCCATAAATCCAAGGACCCTGAGAAATTTCCTGGCTGTGTCTGATGCCAGAGGAAGACAAGACTGGAAAAAAGGCAGTGAGAGACAGGACCATGGAGGGGGCAAAGAAGCCAGCAATGGAATAGTCTGCAGCCTGCAACTTGGAAAATATTTATTTATTTTTTTTATTTTTATTTAACATTTGTTGACCAGGAAAGTCCGACTAGGTTCCACAGATCCTGTTTTCAGCGGAGGCCCGGGGAGAAATGCTCCAGACTATGATCCTGAGAAGGCATCAGAGCTAATTTCTGGAAGTTTATGGTAAACCCCAGACTCTGTAACAGGAAAATAGTAAACTGGAGTTCCTGAAACAGAAAGGTAGGGGAGAAAGGTTGAATGACTACATCGTTCAGACAGGGAAAGACCTGAACTCCTTTCATCCCGCAATGAGAGGAGCGAGGCATTCGGTGAACACTCTTGGGACAGGTCAAAAGGAAAAGAAAGAACTGAAAATACAAAGAAGAAACAGAGAAATATAAACATTTCCTGAAAAGGGGATGGATGGGGATATAAAGGTAGGCATCTTTGAGGTCCAGAGAGACCAGAAAGGCCTGGGGAAGAAGAAGAGGAAAAAGAGTCTGAATAGACAACATTCAAAAGGAAGGAATCTTGAGAAATGTGATGAGCTGGGGAAGACTCAGAATTGATCTCGAAATGCCCTCCTTTCTGGGAAACAAAAGCATTCTGGAATAAAACCCCCTATCTACCTGGGTAGGAGGCACTGCTTGAATGGTGCCCTGGACCGAAAAGGAATGGAGCACCTCTGGGAAAAGAGGAAGTTGCTCACAAGTAGGATGAGGTTGCCCAAAAAGGGAGGAAGGGAAAATATCCCTGACAGATAATGGACAGAACCCAAGAGTCTGTTTGTAATCTTTAACCAATTTGGAAGAGGCAGGGAAAGACGGAGAGGCTAAGGGAACCTGGCCAAGGGAAAGGGGAAAGAAACTATCAAATGGAACCTGGCTTATCCTGTAGAGCATGTTTCTGGGAGGTAGGAGATTGAGTAGATTTAGCAGGTGGCACATATTTAGAACCCTTTTCTCCTTAGGTGGAGGGCGAGACTACCTACGAGCTATATGAGATTTGGAGGGACAATTCCTCTGAAACTTAGGAAGAGAAGGAACAAAAATATGTTTAAACTCCTGCAAGGCTTTGCTCTTATGCTGGAGATACCTGAAAAGTTCAGTAGCAGCACCGCCAAAAATATTTTTATTGTCCAGAGAAGCATCCAACAGTTTGGGTTTATGTCATCAGGCAGAGCCTGAAAATGAAGCCCACAGTAATGTGTCAAAACAGAACCAAAGGCAGCAACCCTGGAAAAGGCATCAGCTGCATTTGGTAGAGTGGCGGGAAACTTGAGAGGTACAGCCCAATGTGGGAAAGGCAGAACTCTTCCCCTCTGAGTCAGGAAGGTCAGAAATCACTTTGGAAACCTGAGAAAGAAGGGCCAAAGCCTAATTGGTCAAATAAGTCTGGTAGTTGATGGCTCAAGAAGATTATCAGCAGTGCAAATATTTTTGCCCAACCTCTCCATAGCCCTACTATCCTTATCTGAAGGGAGCAACTTGGTAGAGGGCAATAACTCAGAGAACTTGTCAGAAGAGAGAGACTACAGAGGGATCAGCAGCAGGGGGCATTTGTAAAGGAATTTACATTCATCAGGCACCTTGTAAAATCTATCAGATAATAACTCTCAACTTTTTAGAGCAAGAAATCTGGACAAAGTCATAAATGACGGGGGGACAAAAGCCCACAAATAGGGACAATTTTAAATATTTCTCTTGCAGACTTAGAAAGTTGATAGAATAACAGCTTTTGCATTAGTATGGATTTTTTGAAGGGTATAAAGTCAAATTCAAATGTCTATTAATACTCTCTGACTTCAGTCCTTAACAATTTGCCAATAATTGCCAGAAAACCAAAATTTTATGGGGAACAGACTACAAATATCAGGCAAAAATTTGAACAGTTGAGAGGTATGATTGGTTTCTTGGGTGCAGGGGATGAGAATCATGGGCTACAGAAGCTGTTGAAAAGGTATCCAGGAGGTCAGATAGAAAGGGGAGAGCAGACTCTACCTGTAGGAGCTAATAATATCTTATCTGAATGCCACAGATTTAAGAACAATCCCACTAAAAAAAAAAAAACAAACAAACAAAAAAAAAAAAACATTCCATCATACAGGCAACAGTATCATTAAGAGAGAGTTCCTCCAAAGAACAATCTAGACTAATACAATCCTCTTCCTCTGAACCACAGTCCAAGGGGGAAGGAATTTGAGAAAAGTAAGCCAGGGACTCTTCCCCAGAATCCAGATCCTCATCTGAAGAATCTGGTTCCCTGGGACTTTTAAGAAGAGTGGAAGACCAGGGAGAGGCAGGCACAGACACCCCTTGAGGAGACGAGCACCATTAAAGCATTAAATAACTCCCAGAGTAAAATCTTGCCATTCACGCTGGGGATACTTAACTACAGGGGAAATACGCTTAGTTTTATGTTTCTTCTTCTGCATATTACCAGCATGTAACATCCTTGAAGGTCAGGACCCTTGGTAAGATTCAATAAGCGTAGTAAGGATCTCCTCCCTAAGAGCTTCAGAATCTCCCTTCGTCCCTCTAATATAATCAGCTGAGGTGACCCTCAACATCAGAAAAAAGAAGTTATGTCTTACCATAACATTCCATCTGTGTTGTTGATCTTCGTTCATTCATTACTGATGGGTTATAGGTTCCGTCCTCGGAACTGAGCCGGCCAATATCAAGCTTGCGTCAGCCAAAAACTCTCGAGCCAAGGTCCTACCCAGAATACTCTGCTCCCTCTCACCTCAGATCGAGTTTAAGTGCAGGCAATACTCTCCCTTGTTAGAATGGTTAGGAAAGAACACTGGATGGTCAATAGACTGGTTAAAAGATCGCTCTGACACCACTTTTGGTAAAAAGGTAGAAAGTACAGTTTTGTACCTACCATAAATGTAGATGTCCGAACTGGATAGCATCTGCAGTCATAACAAGTGGGTTGTCCTGTCGTCAGGCAGCCCTGCAGTCGGCCGGATTCCAAAGTCCGGGTCCGGCTTCGGCTGATGTCGCACTCCACCCGACGTCATCTCTGTTGGTCTTCGGGTATAAAAGCATCAGCCGGCGCCATTTTCCTCAGTGTTTCTTGCCCCAGATGCCAGTAGCCCTCTTGCAGGCTAAAAATTTGGATAGATGCCAATGTTTCCAAATAGATAGAGGTAAACACAGCAATAAGCATATATGTACATATATACAAACAAATACACCATAAAAGACTCCCCCCCAACAGCTAGCTATTAGGAGGGTAAACACCCTAGGAGTACCACAGAGGGAAGGAGGGAGGGTAATCCTGACTGCAGATGCTATCCAGTTCGGACATCTACATTTATGGTAGGTACAAAACTGTACTATGTCCTTCATGGATGCATCTGCAGTCATAACAAGTGGGTAGAATACCATAGCCAACTAGGGAGGAGGATAAAATAGATTATGGTGTGTTTAGGATCCCTTGCAGTACAGCAGTGGCAAACCCTGCTCGGGATCTGGAATATAGAGGCAAATTATAATGCTTGGCAAATGTATGCACGGAGGTCCAAGTAGCCGCCTCAATAATGTCTTTGGTTGCCACTCCTCGTAAGAAGGCTGTGGTAGTGGCTGTTGCCCTTGTAGAATGAGGTCTTATGTTCTGTGGAATTGGTTTTCCATGGAAGGAGTAACAGTATCGTATGCAATTTCCTATCCATTTGGAGATTGTCTGTTTGGAAATAGCTTTTCCTTCCTTCCTGTTGCATAGGCTACAAAAAGTTGGTCAATCTTTCTGCTATTTTTTGTTCTGTCCAAGTAGTAGCGTAGCTGTCTATGTACATCCAAGGTATGCAGTATTCTTTCCCCTCTGTTTTGTGGGTTGGGAAAGAAGGTAGGTAGGTGGATTGCCTGGTTTAAAGACACTCTGGATACCACCTTGGGCATAAATGTAGGATTAGTCCTCATGGACACTCTATCTTGGTGGAAGATTAGGAAGGGTTGCACTGCCATTAAGGCCTGTAGTTCTGAAACCCTCCTTGCTGAAGTAATTGCCAGTAGGAAAGCAGTTTTCCATGACAGGTGTTGTAGGTCTGCTGTTGCTGCTGGTTCAAAGGGTGATAGTGTCAACTTTTCTAGCACAAAGTTTAAATCCCAAGCTGGTAATGGTGGTTTCCTTGGAGGTTTTACATTCTTGATTCCTCTGAGGAACTGCCTGAGCAAAGGGTGCGAAAAACAGGTGGATCAAAGCTGTATTCTGCTGAAATAGCTGATGCATGTATCTTGATGGAGGAGTAGGACAGGCCTGAATGAAGAAGTTCGGCCAGATATTCCAGAATGTTAGGCATATCTATGTTTGACACATCTTTTCCTCTTTCCGTACTCCAAATGACAAACCTTTTCCATTTTCCAGCATAGTTCCTTCTTGTTGAAGGTCTGCGTGCTTCCAGAATAATGTCTTTAACTCTTTGGGAAAGTTCTGGATTAGCTGCTGCTATGTGATGTTCCATGCAGTCAGTTGCAGCGTTTTTAGGTTTGGATGTATGATGCTGTAGTTGTTCTGAGTTAACATCAAAGGCATCAGGGTATTGGCTACATATTGTTACGAGACATGCTCTTCAGTAGTGGGTACCAGTGTTGTCTTGGCCAGTTTGGAGCTATCAGGATTATCCTTGGACGTTCTTCCTTGATTTTTAGTAGTACCTTGTGTATCAAAGGAAGAGGTGGGAATGCATATGCTGTTAGGCCTTTCCAGTTGAAGGAGAGTGAGTCCACTTTCCATGCTAGTGGGTGGAATGTCCTTGTGCAGAATTTTTGGAGCTGGTGATTGAGAGGTGATGCGAATAGGTCTATCTGGGGCATCCCCCATTTCTTCGAGTTGGTCTGGAAGATGTCCGGGTGCGGCTCCCATTCGGGGGCACCCGAGGTGGTTCTGCTAAATATGTCTGCTAGAGTTTTGTCTTCCCCGGATACAAATATTGCCTGTAACTGAGTGTTGTAGCTGTGGGCCAGGGTCCACAGCTCCAAGGTCATTCTGCATAGGGGTATGAATGAGTGCCTCCCTGTTTGTTGATGTACCACATGACTGTGGTGTTGTCTGTCCTTATCATCAACTGGCCCTCTTTGAGAAATGGTTTGAACTTTTGGATTGCCAGTTTTACTGCCAGCATTTCTTTTAGATTGATGTGCAGGTGAAGTTGATCCTGTGTCCACAATCCTTGCACGCATTTGTCCAGCATGTGGGCCCCATCCTAGGTCTGAAGCGTCTGTTGTGATGGTCTGGCTTGGTTGACATCTGCGAAAGGGTAGGCCTGGGTTTGACTGGCATGCCTGAGCCCACCATAGGAACTCCTGTTTTAAGCATGGAATTAGTGGGATTTCTGTTTCTAGACTGTGTCTGTGTTGGGACCATAAATTCTTTAGGTACCACTGTAGTTTCCTCATATGTAGTCTGGCAAATGGGACCAAGATTATGCATGATGCCATGAAGCCCAAGGCCTGCAGAACTTTTCTTGCTGTTAACTTGTTCAGTTTTGTTAGTGCCAAGAAGTAAAGAGGAAGTTCTTTTGTTTTTCTGTAGTCAGGAATGCCATTTGTTGTACTGTGTCCAATTCAGCCCAAGAATGTCCTTGTTTGGGATGGTATCAGCCTTGACTTTTGTAAATTGACTGTGTATCCCAGTCCTTGTAGCAAGTAAATGACCCTTTGTAAATCTGTTGTCAGCTTGCTTTTGTTGTCCCCTTGTAGCAGGCAGTCGTCCAGGTATGGGTAAATTTGAATTCCCTGTAGTCTGCAATGGGTGATTACTGATGCCAGGCATTTTGTGAATACTCTGGGCGCAGTAGATAAGCCAAAGGGCAATGCTGAGAATTGATAGTGCTCTGATCCTGCAAGAAATCTGAGGTATCTTCTGCAGATTGGTCGAATGGGGACGTGCAGGTATGCCTCCTTGAGATCTAGAGTTACCAGCCAAGACTCCTTGCCCAGCATGGGAAGAAGTTGCTGTAGGGTCAGCATTTTGAATTTTGGGACAATGATGTATGTATTTAAGGTGGACAGGTCGAGAATTGGTCTCCAACTTTTTTCCTTTCTTGGAACTAGGAATAGTCTGGAGTAGAACCCCTTTCCTTGTTCTGCTGTTGGCACTCTTTCCACAGCTCTCATGTTTGCTAACTCCATTATCTGGCGTAGAGCCTCTGTTTTTGATTTGGAGGTAGATTTGGCATTCCTCTTTTGACTGGTAAAGTGTGGAAGTGAAACCGGTAACCTTGATCTATGGTTTGTAAAATCCACTTGTCTTTTGTTATGTAGTGCCAGTTCTTTGAAAATAAGGTTAACTTTCCGCCTAGAGGAGCTGCTATTTGTTCCCTGGTAGGCGGATTTAGGATTAAGTCACTGTGGTTGTGCTGATGTAGTGGCAGTGGCTGTGTCTGTGCCTCTGTTGTTACCTTGCCACTGTCGTCCTCTGTAGGCACCTCCTCTGGATTGGTTTCTGCCTCTGGAGCGTCTATTCCTGCCCCTTTGAAATTTTGTGGAGTCAGGAAAGGACCAATTTGTGACAGCCCAGTTCCTGCTAAACCTTGGGCGTTGAACCTGCAAGAAATCTTTAACAGTTTGAACAGATTTTGCCTTTTCTTCCATTTTCTTCATAACCTGCTGGGCAGGTGTACCAAACAAACTTGTCTTGTCCATAGGAGCATCTAGCAACTTAGCTTTAACATGATCCGGTAAAGCTTGTTCCTTTAGCCATGCATGCCTTCTTATCACTGTGCCTGTCATGACTGATCTAAATGAAGCCTCCAGTGCATCATAGCCACATTTTAAGGAATGGTTGCTAACCTGTTGTATGTTATTTACCATCTCTAATACATATTTCTTATCAAGAGATTCATCAGTGGTTAGTCTTTTAGTTAACTGATCAAGCATAAACTCTTGGTATTGTATCATGTGTAACTGACAGCTTAAAGTTGTAGCTTAGCGAGTAGCTGAAGTGTAGACCTTTTACCCCATCTGTCTAGTGACCTTGCTTCCCTTTCAGAAGGAATAGGGTTTTAGCTGTGGTCGGCTACTGCCTTGGGACCCTGGGATATAGTTTCTGGGTCTGCAAGTGGGGCCTTGTAAAGGTGGTGATGAGTATCTGGCACCCTGTAAAATCTGTCTGGTTTGGCAGGGGCTGGGGTAAAGAATCTGGAGCGGAGCAAACATCATTGAAAGCATCATCCACCACAGAGAGAACAGGAGGTATAGCTAAGGGCCTGTGCTGTGGGAGGTGCAGAAAGGTCCTAAGTCTTTTCTGGAGTCTGAAAAATCCTGTTGCTGCCATTGGAACTGTTCTCGCATGGCATGCAAGGTTTCCCCAAAGGAGAATTCTTCTGGTGGGGAAGCAGCTGGAATGGATTCTTCAGCATCAGAATCTTCAAAATTGGAGAAGGGAGCCTCAGGCTGGTCAGTTATGTCTGATTCATCAGCAGAATCATCAGAAGACACTGGCTCAGGGGGCTCTGCCCTAGGTCTCTTCTCTGGGGGCTGAGAGGCCCTGTCTGGGTGAGATTGAGATCCTCTAATTAAAGAAATTAAATCTTCTGCCAAAGAAAGCATTTGAGAACTAGAAGAGGGCCTGGATGTGGGGAGTTTAACAGGCACTGATTTAGTAGTCTTGGCTGCTTTAGCCCTGGCGAAGGCCTTAATGGACATGGCAGCTGGAGGCCTAGCAGCACCACGTGCTGGGGAAGAGACATCCAAGGGGATGGTGTCTGATAAGTCAACCACCGTAGTGGGTAAAATTTCTGAGGTCGATTCAAGAGTTGTAGCAGGGGCCTCAGTTGTAGGAATAGGTTCAGCTGTACTTTGAGCAGTTTTCTCGGTTTCAGCCGAAACCGAGACACTCGCGGTTTGCTTTACCGTGGTTTTGGCCGAAACCGCGGACCGCGAGTGTCGGTCTTTATCTTTGTGTTTTTTGGGGGTAGTCGGAGGATCCGACGGCATAATGTACGCAAAATCAGAACCGAAAAACTGTTCTGCAAACTCCGACCGACGCCTAAGCGTTCGTCGGTTGAAAGAGGCACAGGCCGAACAGGCTGCTACGTCGTGGGCTGGGCCTAAACAAGGCAGACAGTAAGAGTGGAAATCTTTATGAGGTATTTGTTTCCCACAGGTTAAACAATTGTTAACTTTTTCTGACATCGGCTGAGGCAAGAAAGAGTCCCCAGCGGGGTACTTAGCTTTAGAAGTCTCCCAACTAGTATTCGGTAGAAGTAATCTCTGGATCCGACCGACCGGCACTTGCGAACAGCTTCTGCTTCGGGCGCCACGCGGCAAGAAAGACTGAGGAAAATGGCGTCGGCTGATGCTTTTATACCCGAAGACCAACAGAGATGACGTCGGGTGGAGTGCGACATCAGCCGAAGCCGGACCCGGACTTTGGAATCCGGCCGACTGCAGGGCTGCCTGACGACAGGACAACCCACTTGTTATGACTGCAGATGCATCCATGAAGGACATCTGGTTCTCAGTGATACCCTGTCCTTATGGAAGATAAGGATAGGGAGATTTGATGCATAAGGCCTGACGTTCTGATAGCCGCCTGGCCGATGTGATTGAAATGATAAACAAAGTTTTCCATGAGAGATATTTTACATCACAAGAAGACGCAGGTTCAAAGGGTGGAGCTGTTACAGCTTGCAGAACCAGAACCAAAGCCAAATCCCAAGGTTGTACGGGTTCTCTAAAGGGAGGTTTTAGGTGGATAACCCCTTTCAAGAAAGTCTTAAGAGAGTCTATGTGACATAAGTGAAGAATCTTGAAAAATAATATGAAAATTTGAGATGGCAGCTAAATATACACAGATAGTAGAGGCAGACATCCCAGAGTGAAAAAGATGTGATAAGTAATCCAATACCACTAAGACAGAGGCTGACAAAGGGTCTATTTGTTTACTTGCTGCCCATAGAGAGAACCTCTTCGATTTGTTAAGATAGATTATTCTGTTGGACGATTTATGAGATGCAATAAAAATATTGCATACAGGGGACGAAAGGTTTTCATGCCTGGCAATCATAGGAAGTGGAGAAACCAAGCTATCAGTTTCAAGGTTGTTAGATTGGGGTGAATCAGACCCTGCAGATGGGAGATCAATGTTGGGGATAGATTGAGGATCCACAGTTGATCTAGCAGGTGAGGCCAGAGGACGGGAAACCAGACTTGTCGAGGCCAATATGGAGCAATGAGGATCACTTTGCTTTTCAACTGTCGTGCTTTCTTTAGAAATTGGGAGACGAGGGGATTGAGAAGGATAGGCATAAAGAAGACCCGAGGGGCAAGCGTGGACTAGAGCGTCCCTTGGTGACTGTCCCCGAGGGGGGATTAGGGCAAAGTAGTTGCTGCACTTGTAGTTGATTGGGGAGGCAAATAGGTCGCAGCAAGGCTGGCCCCAGCGGTTGAAGATTTTTGCCACTATTGGAGGATTGAGGGACCACTCGTGAGGCTGTAGAATGCACCTGCTCAATTTGTCCGCTATCACGTTGGAGCTCCCGGAATGTGTGTTGAAATCAGAAAGCAGTTGTAAGCTATCACCCATTGCCATATTGTCAAGGCCTCTTTGCATAATGAGTAAGAACTGGTGCCCCCTTGTTTGTTGATGTACCAGACAACTGACATGTTGTCTGATTGTACCGCAATAGTCCCTGACGGAAGGATGGAGTGAAATGCTTGCAACGCTAGAAGCACCGCCCTGAGTTCCAGAGCATTGACATGCAAAAGGGCCTCTGTCTCTGATCAGGTGCCTTGGACCAAGTTTCCCTGACATAGCCCCACCCCCCAATCAGGAAGGCGTCCGTGATTACTGTGCTATCGGTTGATGGGGGTTGAAAGGGTGAGACCATTGTTGGGGATTTCGAGACATCCTCCAGAGTAAATCTTGCTTGCATCTCTGAGTTATACTTATTTGAAAAGACAAAGGATGTTGTAGAGGGCACCACTGAGTGAGAAGTAGCCACTGAAGGAGTCTCATGTGGAATCTGGCTAGAGGAACAATGGTAATCAAAGCTGCCATTGACCCCAATAGCTAAAGTACCGATCAAGCTGGGGATTTCTGATGACAGAGCAGCGGTTGAACTTGTTGTCTTATTTTCTGAAGTCTGTGTTCTGAAAGGGATGTTGTACAATTTCTCGTTTCCAAAAGTACCCCTATAAATTCCAAAGACTGAGTTGGAGTTGTGTTGGATTTCTCCCAGTTTATAGTGATTCCCAGGCTTCGAGCTGTTAAGAGAGTATACTGCAGGGCTTCTTCCAGTAGACGCTTGGTGGGTGCATTGAGGAGCCTGTCATCTAGATATGGACATGCCTGGAATCCTTTAAGTCGCAATTGAGCGATAACCACTGCCATGCATTTTGTGAACACTCTGGGGGCTGTAGAGAGACTGAAGGACAGGGCTTGAAACTGGTAGTGACTGGCTCCTATACGAAAGCAGAGGTATCTTCTTGAGCATTTGTCCATTTTTATGTGGTAATACGCATCTTGAAGATCTACAGAGCACATCCAATCATCTTCTTCCCGAAGAGGAAGGATAGACTGAACCGTGACCATTCGGAATTTATCTGTTTTTACAAATTTGCTTAGTGTACTGAGATCCAAAATTGGTCTCCACTCCCCTGTCTTTTTTAGCACCAAAAAGAACCTTGAGTAAAATCCAGATCCTATCTGGTCTAGGGGGACTATGTGGATGACTCTTTTTTTGTAGCAGCTTTTGGATTTCAAGTGCTGCTGTTTCCCTTCGACTGGGTGGAAAGTCGGGTAATACTCTTGATGAGACTGGGCAAAGATGGAAGGGGATGTAATAGCTTCTGGATATAATCCGTTGTACCCAAGAGACAGTTATCTTTTGCCAGGCAGCGGGGTACAAGGAGAAATGAACCCTGACCGCTTCCAGAGGTGAGCAGTCGGGCAATGCTTCAGGAGCGCTGATAGGGTTGGCCAGAGAAAGAATCTCTGGTACCCCGGTTTCACGGACCTCCTCTGCCCCAAAAGGGGTGTCTTCCATTGGAGTTTCCCCCTTTGCCTCTAGGGGAGAACTCGGCACATGCATCCCGGAAAGAAAACTGTGATTTCTTGTGCCATATCTTTCCATTCCTCTGATTTCTGGAGTAGAATCGCTGAGGAGTGGAGTGTCTGACAACAATGGCAGACAAGGTCTTGCCATCTTGTTCGCACCAGCCAGCGTATCCTTGACTTTAGGGCCAAAGAAGCAACCTCTATGGGGGCATTCATGAAGGGGGCCTTAAAGGAGTCTGCAAAGTCAAAAAGGCGCATCCAAGCATGTCGTCTGGCGACTATATCTGCGCTTACCACTCTAGCTGCCCCTTCCGTTGTGTGAGAAATAAGACGCATGGAAGAACTGGAAATGGACTCTAGAGTGGCTATCTGAGAAGCCACATTATCACGGACTTTGTTAGAAGCAGCTCCTGCCAAGATTTCAGAGAGATGGTTGATAAGATCTCACTGAAACCTGGTAAAATTTGCTTAATAATTCAAAGACCTTAGGGCAAACGTCGATGAAGCAAACACATGCTTCCCTAATCCGTCAATCGCCCAGGACTCCTTGTTGGGCAGATGGACAGTTTGGCTCTCCTCTGCCAAATCCTTCTTAGTAGCAGCTGCCACCACCATAGCACCTACTGGAAGACCTCATGACCAGTGAGTGTGCTCAGCTGGGGGTGATAATATTTTATCTAGCCTCTTAGGTATCACTTCCATGGTATCGGGAGCCTTCCATGTGTGCTGCACAATGAGCTGGACGGGCTCATTGGCAGGCGGGGTTACCCAAGAGGTAGGGTGCCGGGCACGAAAAACCTGCAGGAATACTGATTCCTCAGAGGAAGGATTAGAAGGCTTCCAATCACCCCTCAGTCTAAGGATCTTGAGGATGTCACTAAAGGACACCTCATCAGAAGGTGACCGTGGGAACCCTTTCCCAGTCATCAAAATCCGTATCTTCAGTCAATGACTCCTCAGTGGAATCCATGCGTTTCCACTTACACAATGCTTTGCAGGGTGCTTCCTCAGTGGGAGGTTCTGGGGAACACTGCAAAGAGGGGGTCTCCTGAGGAAGAGAGGCCTGAGGCTCTTGTGCCCGGTGTCCGGGAGTTGAAGCTTGTGGCAGTTGCAGCACCGAGGGGGAGAGGACTCCGACAAATGAGCTTTGCCAGCGGAGGCAAGCATTCTCTCCATGGTCTAGAAGGCTGGCCTGCCCAAGGAGGGATGGGAGCCCGGAACCAAGCACGACAACCTCGGAACCAGGGTCACACTCCGCCCCAAAGAGCCCGCCCCCAGACCAGGACTCTCAAGAGGACCGTGAACCATAAGAGACATCATCCCTGCCATAGAAAAAATTGGCGTGGAGCCAGGAATGCCCTCCCCAATGGTACAGCCAGTGGCCTGAGAAGAGCCCGATGCCCAGTGCACCAAAGGCCACAAGGACGACTCTGGTTCCAAAGTGAGATCAACTATTGGTGTTGGAGGGATGGAAGCTGCTTTCGGAGTGACAGGCTTCGAGACTTGAGTGGAAGTCGAAGGAGGAGTATACACTGGGGTTTGAGGCAATATACACTCACCTGAATGAGGGAACGTAGATTTCGACGGTTGAGAAAGACCGCAACACATCCTGTTCAGAAAGATTCTTGGTTGGCTTCATGGAGAATGCTGATGGCGATTCTGGCCTTTCTAGGAAAGGACTATACTGACTGCTAGCAAAAGGATCCAGTGAAGGGGAATATTTGGTTCTTGCTAATTCAATAGGTGCAGAGCATGGAGCTGATGAAGTCTGCACCGAAGAAAATGGTGTGGAAAAAGTCTGCACCGAAGATGTCAGCGCCGTAGTAGTTGAAGGTGTCTGCACCGTAAAGGCACAAAATTTTACTCTGATTGAATGAAGGATGCCTGCAGATCAAGACTGTGCTGTGAAGCTATATCCCGAACTAACAAGGCTAGTCAGCTAAGGGGTATGCGCTTCGACCCCCACCTTTTGTTGATGTACCAACATGACTGTGGTATTGTCTGCAACAACTCGACGAGGTTCTGGGGAACAAAGATGATTCAGTGAGTTGAGCATCTCTTTGATAATTATGTGCATGCTCCTGTCCTTGGTGTCCCACATGCCCTGCACATTTATCCCTGTTGAAACTGCTCCCCAAGCAAAGTCCAAGGAGTCTGTGATGACAGACTGCTTTGGAAAAGGGAGGGAGAAGGACCTAGATTTAAGGATATCTATTGTCTCCACCAAATGATTTCCCTTCTGACAACCCCCAGCACTGAGGTTTGAAAAGACAAATGGCATTGGTGCTGGGACCAGAGAGATTTTCAGATACCACTACTTCTTTCTCACGTGGAGTCTTTTCAGGGATATCATGAGAATCAAAGAAACCAAGAGACTCACAATCCTGAGGTATTCCCTCACAGTGACTCAAGTTTCAGTGGAAAGCCTTAGAAACTGATCTACATATAGAACTTTTTTTTTCTATGGAAGAAAATCTCTTTGAACTGAAGTGTCTAGTTGACATCCCATGAACACAATCCTGGGTGGAGGCAAGAAAAACTTTTGAATGATTTCTTGGAATCCCTACTTGTGTAAGATGCATCTCACTCAAGAGATCCCAGACACTGAAAAAACTGCAAAGAAAAGCAAGTTATCTAAATATGGAAAAATGTTGACACCATGTAGCTTGCAATGAGCTATAAATACAGTCAGACACTTTGTGAACACACTTGATGCAGTGGATAGTCCAAAGGATAAAGCAGGGGAACAGATAACGTGATCCATACACACAAAACCTTACGAAATGTCTGAAGTTTGGATGAATAGGGGTGTGATAAGCATCATTTATCTCTAGTGTTATCAGGAAGCTTTGAAGAGGTAACAGTTGTAAAGTGACATTATTTTGAAGTTGAGCATTATTGCAAACAGGTTTAGACAAGAAAGATTCATTACTGGTCTTCAAGGGTTTTCTTTCTTTGACACTATAAACATCTCTGAATAAAAAACTTTCCTCACCTGAAAAGAAAAAAAATTATTCTATCACTCCTTAGGGCAGCATGTAAAGACGAATTGGAGGAATCAAAAGAGTCTGATCTGGAGGATAAGGAATGATCCCATGGAAAGGAGGAATTCCCTCTCACTGCCATCTGTAACCTTGAAGAATTATCTTCAGAACCCATTTGTCTGAAACTGTGTGCTGCCAAACAGAAAAATGAAGACCAAGACTTCCTCTAAGGAAAAAGAGGACAGAGCAGGAGAGGGACACAGGGATTCTTAAACAGTTATTCAGGATTTGGACTGTCCTTCGTTTTGGCAGGTTCTAATCTTTTTTTTTTGAAAACCCTTTCCATTTCTTCTTAAATGTCTGTTTACCTCTACTTTGTTGAGACTGTTTGTTCTGCTTTTTGCCAAAACTGGATGAGGGGGTAGAGAATGAGGAAAAGGACGGATGAGATAAATTCCCTGAATCAGCTTACCTCTTTCATCACACTTTTTGATCACCTCTACAGCAGAGACAGAAAAAAAAAACTAAATTCTCTATCCAGAGGGCAATTAACATTCTCATTTTCTCATCATCTGGGAGGTTCTGAGACTGCAGCCATGCAACCCACCCCCCCAAAAAAAAAAACAATACCGATGGCCATAGCCCCAGACAAAGTATCAACAGATTCAGATTCAGATTCACACACACACACACACACACACACACACACACACACACACACACACACACACACACACACACACACACACACACAGAGTAAACGAGTAGTGACTTGTGCAACAGAAAAAACTAAATTATTTAAAGCAGATATTTCCCCACAATAAGAAACTGTGGATAAAACATTCATCATACTTTCACAATATACGAGCCGGACAATTCAACATTCAGAAAAACAAAGTTGCAGAAGTATACATTTTCTTCATAATTTTCCCACCCTTATCAGAAAGAGTAGGATTGGAATTAACTAGGTGTTTAGCAGCAGTAAGATCAACTAAATATACATCTGATGGGTCAGGTGTGGGAATAAGGTATAAAAACTTAAAAAGACCGAGGAACTTTAAACGTCCTGTCTGCCTTTTTAGGGGCAGCTGGCTGATTATCAGGAAAACTGCAGGCAGTAACACACACATCCTCTAAAGCACACACAACAGTTGCAATGGGTGACAGTTCTGGAATTTCCTTCTGTAACAATTCAGAGTATTTTCTGAGGGACAGAGATCTCAGTGCTTTCCCACTGAAAAGACTGGTACATTTCAGCAACAGTCTCAGAGAAAGAGAAATCCCCACAGGGAGAATTGGAAACTGAGCAGCCATCTAAATCAGAATCAGAAATCTACGGAGAAAATCTTGTATCTGTACCTTCATCTTCCTGTTAAAATTCAGAAAAATGGGTATTCTTTTTCTTTTACCAGAACCTACTTTACAAGAAGGAATGACAGCCTGAATTAAACCCTGAGCCAGACCCAGTAAACTACTCCTGTCTATGAAATATTTCAAGGAGTAGACACATGCTTAGTTTTGTTTCTTTTTGACAAGAAAAAATGGAGCCATCCATGTCACTAATGGCAGCAGCAGCTTCCCCAAAAATAAACACAATATTCTGACACAACAGGGAAGCCTTCCCTGTCCCCTCTCCCAGATCCAACACGAATGGCTCTACTTTGGCCAATGAGGGCACCGCAGAGGATGTGGTTAACTCCTTGTTCAAAGTGGCTGTAGGTGCTGCATCGGACTGAACTGGGGTAAAAGATGAGTGGTCTGAGGTGCAACAAATGGCCACAACAGTCACCCACCTGTCGTTGAAGCAAATTGCTAGCCTAGTGCGGTGGCACCGGCTGTTTACTTAGCTTTTTCTTTTAGTGGTTGAAAGAAGGACTGACAATATGACCAATAGTTTGTTCCATGGTCCGGTCGAAAATGGTACTTCTTTCCCAGTGAACACAAGTAGCAAATGCCAGTAAAAAATTAAGTTTTTAAAAATCACTTTTTTCACAGAAAAACACAGTAAAAAGCACTTTAAAGCACTTTGCCAGCCCCAAAAAAGTAAAACAATTTCTCTGCAGAAAAAATGTTTTTTTTTTGTTTTTTTTTAGTTACTTTACACAACTTTTACACTGACAAAAAAAAAAGTGCGTGCCTGTTTAAAAGTATGATAGTCTTGTGACAGTTGGTTAAAACACAAACCTCCTAGCTTTAAAATAACTTTCCTGAAGAGGAAAGTGATAAAACACAAAATATTTAGAAAATGAAATTTTTTTCCTCAAAAAGGAACTTACTTGCCCAGGAAAAGAAACAGCACCAAGCAGATGCCTGATCCTCAAAAGCCCTAGAGGAGTGTACTCTTTGGTGGCAGTAACGTTTTGGAGGGTTTGGCACTCAGAATTGTATTTTTTCAGCTCAGCTTCAGCTGTGCAACAGTTTGGGGGCATGGAAGGGGCCCTGAAGCTTTGGAAGCTGGCTGGTACTTAGATCCTTGATGGGAAATAACACACACAGCTAAGGGTAGTGCAGTGCAGCAATCATCAGCATGATGAACATCCAGAACGACTTGGAACTCTTCTGACTTCTATTCTAGAATCATTGAGGGATATCAAATCATGCTCCATGGGCAGACAATGTCTTCCCTTCCTGCTCACTCTTCTGAAGTTTCTCCTTGACTTTAGGTCCAAATAGTTAGGATCTGTTGAAGGGGGTGTTTAAGAAGGATTCTTTAAATTTGTCGGCAAAATCAGAGTCTAAGCCAGGCGTGATGCCTCATGGTTATGCCTGCTCACACTGCTCTCACTGCTCCATTAGTTATGAGGTGCAACAGTCTCATGGAGAAACAAGGAATATAATTATGGCCACCTCAGATTCAACCTGTTTCTTACACTCTGGAGTGGCTAATGGCTTCATGAAATAGTCAAATTGATGTTCATCTTTGTCACATCCTCTTTGGTGTCTTAAGTCAAATATCTCACCAAATTTGACATCTTCTGGAGGGGACTGTGGGGAATTCTCCCCTCCATCCAAGTGCCAGATATAAGAGACCCCATGGGGAAGGTAACGTGCCTCCTTTTATATGTCCATAAGGATGTAGTGGAGAATCATCCAAATGCCAGGAAGTCATTGCATGAATCTCCTCAGGAGGCTAGATAAAACCTTTAGGCCTGCTCTTCCCCTGGGAAGGATGAGGAAAGAGCTGAGGATCAGACTGAATGGTATCAAAGAGGAAGCATCTGCAGCCTTCCATAAAGAGAAATCAATTATCCTCTTAATACCGTCAAAAAACAATGCAGAATCTGTTGGTACTGGAGACCTCCTACATGGAGCATCAAGACAGGAAAAGAAATTTGAAATGCAGAAGAATGCAATGCCAAAAATGTCAGAGTGAGCTGGAATCAAAGACTGTGGTGAAGAACAAACATCAATGGCCAAACTCAGACATTTCAGTGTCAAGTGAGACAGTTGCTCAGAATCAGCAATGAGGTATCCAAGCCAACTAGGGCCTACCTTACAGGGTCTGTGAAGAACAGTAGCTCAGAAACCACTGGTGACAAAACTGAGACTTGGGAAGAAGCTAGATGGGCGAGGGAGATAGCAGGTCAGCTTGATACACCCTGGAAATAAAGGGAGATGATTTCACTCTATGCCTTCAGAAGGCCTTCCACAGTCTATCTCAGATGTTCTCCAGAAGGACCTAGCAGACCTAAGGGGAAAGAATGAAGGAGGAAGGGGGGAGAGGAATTTGGAAAAGTTCCCAACACAATGACCTTCTTAGCAGACTTATCCAAAATTGCAATGCTCACTGTATGAGAGAGACCTGGCACTGCAGAGGTAGTGTGTACCAAGAAGGGTGCTGAAAGTCGCTGTGAAGAGGCTGGGTAAGACATTCAGCATCAAAGAAGCACTCAATTCATCAGTCTTTTTTTTTCTTTGTTGTTTTGCATCTCTGTATTGACATCCTTGTCATTTATTTCTTTATTTTTTGTTCAGATGGAGGAAGCAACCCCTTTAAAATCAACTTGCTTTGCATTTCTGTGGTGAATGTGGGCCAAAGCCCTTGCAAATGTCACAAGCCAATGAAAAGTGTTCCAACCCCAGGCAGCCCACACAGAGGATGTAAATGTCCTGAGGCAGAATCTTGTGGCCACATCTGCCACACTTTTTGATGCCCTTGACTATTGCAAACAATTAAACAATAATCATGGTAAGATATGCAGTAACAGACAATAATTAAACCTAATACCAACCAGCTAACAATACTAAAAAAGGAAAGTTTCCATAATATGGATATAAAAGGTTGAAGATGGCTGCACATTCAGTTCGTCTACGAATGATTTAGCACCCGGTTCCCCATGAACATGCGGTCCACTGCTGGAGAGAGGCGGCCCCCTTCCGTCCGCGCTCCGACCCAGTGACGACTGGCACTCCTCATTAAACTTGCAGCCAGCTATCCCTGGCCAACTGGCAATCCTCGGTGGTGCGGTATTGTTACATTTAGGTGGGGTTCTGACTTAGAGGCATTCACTCATAATCCCACAGATGATAGCTTCTCACCATTGACTCATCAGCCAAGCACATACATCACATGTCTGAACCTGCAGTTCCTCTTGCACTGAGCAGGATTATTACTGCAACAACACATCATTAGTAGGGTAAAACTAACCTGTCTCACGATGGTCTAACCCCAGCTCATGTCCCCTATTAGTGGGTGAACAATCCAACGCTTGGTGAATTCTGTTTCACAATGATGGGAAGTTTCTCTCTATTCTCTTTCTCTCTCTGTTTCCAGCTCTCCCACTGTGAAAACAGAAACTCAGCAGAGGACAGCAGACTTGGGTTTATGGGTAAATTTCAGTAACTGGCTAGTAAGTGCACTGTCTGGATGTCAGGAATAAACAAATAAAGAAGATCTGGAAAAAAATCAGCTACAAAAAGTGAGGAAGAAACACTAACCGGGGAAAGTTCTGCTGCTGTTCAGCAAAAAGCAATGTAACCTTCAGACATGACTTCCAGTAACATACAGGAAGATGTAAGACAACTGCATACAGACCTGGTTAAAATAAACAAAACACTGATGGAGTATATCAACACAAACAACAAATGTCTGGAACAAATGGAAGAAGCTTTAAACAGATATTCATATGACATGATAAAGCTGCAAAAATCAGAGGTCAAAATAAAGAAAAGACTGGCTGAATATAAGACTGCTCAGGAACAGATGTTTCAAAAAATAATAGAATTAGAGGTCAGAGCACATAGGGAAAACATGAGATTTTCAACTATACCACAGAAGCTGGAAGGAACAGACTGCATTAATTTTATGAAAGCAGAAATAAGCAAGTACAGTTGTGTACTCTTACCATAAATGTAGATGTTCGAGTGTATTCACGGTTGCAGTCATCACACTTGGGTTATCTGCCTGCAGGTAGCCCTCAGTCAGCCTGAATACCAGAGTCTTGGGATTTCTGCGTCAAATGCTGTCACCTCTTCCATGACGTCAGGAGTATAAAACATGCAGCCGACGCCATTACATCAGTTTTTCTTGCCACAGATGTCAGGAGCCCCCAAAACAGGAAGCAATTACAAGGTGTGGAACACCTGCAGTAAAAAAATAAATACCACTGCCATAAGATGTGGCCAAAAAAGAGGATAGGTAGAAAGTATAGAAAACTCAGGGGGCCGGAGGGAGGGTAACCAGGACTGTAACAGTGAATACACTCGAACATCTACATTTATGGTAAGTGTACACAACTGTACCATGTTCTTAGTGTTTCACTGTTGCAGTCATCACACTTGGTTTGATTTCCAAAGCTGAGGAAGGGTGGAGGCAATCAAAAAGTATTAGGGCTGGCTAGCAGGCCTTGTAAGACTGCAATAGCAAATCCAGCTCTGGATTTAGAAAAGATAGGTAAGTAGTAATGCTTGGAGAAGGTGTGTACTGAACTCCAAGTTGCAGCTTCCAGGATGTCCCTAGTAGGGACTCCCCTGAGAAATGCTGTAGAGGTTGAGGTAGCCCTAGTGGAATGGGTTCTGATCCCTTGTGGGGTAGGTTTCCCATGGTGCTTGTAGCAGAAATGGATGCAGTGTGCTATCCATTTGGAGATGGTTTGTTTTGAAATGGCCTTGCCCTCTGCCCCTGTAGCAAAGCTGACTAGCAGGTGGTCAGATTTTCTGAATGGTTTAGTCCTGTCAAGGTAGAACCTAAGCTGTCTGTGCACATCCAAGGAGTGCAGGATCCTTTCCCTTTTATTCTGAGGATTAGGAAAAACTGTTGGTAAATGGATGGATTGGTTTAAAGCCACACTGGATACCACCTTGGGCATAAATGATGGGTTAGTCCTGAGGGATACCCTGACCGCATGGAAGATAATGAAGGGTTCCCACAGCCTGTAACTCGGACACTTCTTGCTGAAGTGATGGGTAGAAGTAAGGCTGTTTTCCAAGAGAGGAATTTTAACTCTGCTGTAGCAGCAGGCTCAAAAGGGGAAAGCATGAGCTTCTCTAGTACAAAGTTAAGGTCCCAGGCAGGAGTGGGAGCTCTCCTCGGAGGTCTTAAATTGTTAGCTCCTTTCAGGAACTGTTTGACCAGAGGGTGAAAGAAGAGGGGTGGCTCAGTATTGTAATGAGCTGAGATGGCAGAGGCATGAATCTTAATGGATGAGAAGGATAGGCCTTTGTGGAGGAGCTCTGCTAGATAATCTAGGATTTGAGGTAAGGAGGGCATGGCTGTGTCCTTTCCCTGAGACGGGCTCCAAGAACAGTATCTTTTCCACTTTTCTGAATAGGATTTCCTAGTACTAGGCCTCCTGTCCTCAAGGATGACATCCAGCACCTGTTTGCGGAGGGTTGCTGGTGATGTATTCAGGGAATAAGCCAGGCTGCTAGGTTCAGGGTTTGCAGCTGAGGATGCAAAATCTGGCTCTCCTGCTGGGACAGCAGAGAGGGGGTCTGATGCAGGTGCCAGGGTGGCACTGTTGTCAGACTGCGTAAAAGTGGGTACCAGTGCTGGCGTGTCCAGTCTGGTGCAATAAAGATTGTCCTTGGCCTGTCCCATTTTATCTTGAGTAGTACTTTCGAGAGGAGGGGCAGAGGGGGAAAGGCAAAGATTGAGAGGTTTTCCCATGTAAAGGACAGGACATCCACTTTCCATGCTTGGCTGTGGGGAGTTATGGTGCAAAATTTGCTCAATTAATGGTTTTGGGGGGGGGGGTGAAGCAAAGAGGTCCACCTCTGGTGTCCCCCACCTGTGGATTAGAAGCTTGAATGAATTGGGTTCCAGTTTCCACTCGTGCGGGTCCATTAGATTTCTGCTTAAGTCATCTGCCAGTGAATTTTGTTTGCCTGGCAGGAACTGAGCTTGCAGGTGCACTTGCTTGTTCAAGGTTGTGTTCCATAGAGCCATGGCCAACCTGCAGAGTGGGTAGAAATGAGTTCCCCCCTGCTTGTTTATGTACAACATGACTGTGGTGTTGTCTGTCTTTATCAAGAGTTGTCCTGGACGGATAAGGTATTTGAAGGCAGTCAGTGCATTCTGTACAGCTAACATTTCTTTTTGATTGATATGCAGGTGCATTTGTCCAGGGCTCCATTTGCCTTGAATGCATTTGCCTGCCATGTCAGCCCCCCATGCACAGTCTGATGCATCTGTTGTCAGGGTTTAGGTGGCGGAGTGTTGAGTGAAAGGGTGTCCCTTGTTGTGGGTGCAGGCCTCTGCCCACCAAAGGAACGCTGTCCTTAGACAAGGAATGATTGGAATCACTGTTTCCAGGTCCTGCGAATGTTGACACCAGAGACTTTTTAAGTACCACTGAAGTTTCCTCATATGCAGTCTTGCATATGGAATTAGGAGAATGCATGAGGCCATGACCCTTAGGGCTTGCAGTATTTTTCTTGCAGATAACTGGGTTTGGGTGGCCAGTAGTTTGAAGTATTTTGTCAAATAACCTGCTTTTCTGGATTGAGGAATGCCATCTGGGAAGTTGTGTTCAAGCTTGCTCCCAGGAATACAATTTCTTGGCTGGGTACCAGATACGGTTTCTTTTCGTTGATGGTATACCCCAGAGAAGTTAGGAGTCTCTTTACAAATATCAGGTGCTGAAGCAGCAATTCCTGACTGTCCGCCTGACTCAGGCAATTGTCCAAGTATGGGTAAATTTGAATGTTTCTCTGCCTGCAGTATGCAATGGCTGGAGCCAGGCACGTTGTGAATACCCTGGGCACAGTAGATAAGACAAAGGGAAGTGCAGAGAACTGATAGTGCATACAGCCTGCCCTGAAACATAGATATTTCCTGCAAGATTCCCTTATGAGGATGTGCAGATAAGCTTCTTTTAAGTCTAGGGTGACCAGCCAGGAGTCCTTTGCTAGCATAGGCAGCAGCTGTTGGAGTGTAAGCATTTTGAACTTTGGTACCACCAGGAAGGTGTTGAGAATTGACAGATCCAGGATAGGGCACCAAGAGTTTTTTTTTTCTGGGCACCAGAAACAGTCTGGAGTAGAAACCCTGTCCCTTTTCCTCTGTTTGTACAGGTTGAATAGCCTTGATACTGAGAAGAGAAAGTACTTGCTTTTGTGCCTCTGCCCACTGGTTTGGGGGAAGGTCTGGCAATTCTCTTGGGATTGGCAGTGAATGGAAGTAGAATCTGTATCCCTGGGATACAATGTTTAAGACCCAATGGTCCTGGGTAATGTATTTCCAGTTTTTTGCATGTAGGGCGAGTTTTCCTCCTAGGGGTGCAAGTACTTGGGCATGGCTGGGAAGGATGCAGGAGAAGTCATTGTGAACTTTTTCCATAAGAGGGTGGCTTACCACTCCCTGTTTTTGGGGTGAGAGCACTTCATTGTTTAGATCTGTGTATACCCTGAGACTGTAGTCTTTGTGGTCTGTTGCCCCTGGGTTTGGACTATGAAGGTCTGGGAGGGACTGGAAAGAACCAGTTTTTTGAAGGCCAATGCCTACTGAATCTAGGTGGCTGCACCTGTAAGAAACCTTTATTAGTTTGCATAGATTTAGCTTTTTCCTCCATCTTTTTAAGAACTTCTGCTTTTGTGCCAAATAAACATTCTTGATTTAATGGAGCATCTAGTAATTTTGCTTTGACATAGTCTGGCAAGATTTGTTCCTTCAGCCAAACTTGCCTTCTCAGAACAGATCCAGTTACAGCAGCCATGCAAGATGCTTCTAAGGTGTCAAAACCACACTGCAAAGTATGTTTACCAACTTGGTTTGCAGAATGCATTAACTCTTGTAAATCTTTACTTTCTGCACAATCAGGAATCAACAGCAGTTTTTTTGTTTAATTAGTTCCATAATATGCTGCTGGTACTTCAACATGTGAAACTAGCAATTTAAAGCCCTGATGGCAACAGTTGCAGAGCTATATACCTTCTTACCCCATCTGTCTAAAGCCCTAGAATCCCTGTCCAAAGGGGTAGGGCTTTTGGTTGTAGTAGCCTGAATACCTTTAGGTCTCAGGGAAATAGTCTCTGGATCCGCAGTAGAATTTTTAGAGTGAAATTGTTAGAGTCAGGTACTCTGTAGTACCCGTCAGGCTTTATAGGAGCTGGAGGTAAAGTACCAGGGTAAGACTAGATTCCATGAAGACATCATCTATAATATCCAGGACAGGGGGTATAGCTAGAGGCCTGTGCTAAGGCAAGTCTAAAAATTCCCTCAGTCTCTTTTCTGACTGATGGTAGCCCTAGAATTCCCAGCGGAAAGGCTCTGTTAGGGTGTGCAAGGTTTCACCGAACGAAAAGTCCTCTGGAGGGGAGGCACAGGGAATGGAATCCTCTGCATCTGGTTCCTCTTAGGTGGATAAGGGTATGTCCTGGTAATCAGAGGGGTCAGAGTCATTGGACTCATGGTCTGTAGAATCAGAACAACTCTTTGTCTTTTAGAGGGGAAAGCTGACTTCCCCTAATTAAAGTAATTAGGTCTTCAGCCATTCTAAGCATTTGTTTCTGAGGCATGGGAGCTTGAGAATGCACTTTGGTCATCGGTTTCCTAGGCGTAGTGTCAACTCTGGGTCTGAGAAATTTGGTAGATTTAGTTGAAAATGAAGTAGTCTGTTTAATACGAACATCGGCAGGCCTGAATACACCCTCAGAAGCTGGTGCCTGCACAGCGGCTCTGGACCCATCCAAGGTAGAGACATCATCCGCAGGTTCCATAGTCGAAGAAGCATCTCGCGGCATACTGGACTCCAAATGGGTCTCAGTAGAGCCCTGTGAATCTGTAGAAGTGGGTATCAGGGGCTGCGAAAGCGCCTCACTGAGTACCGGCAAAACTGGCGACTAGCTTAACGGAAGCACCATTGGCAGTTTTGGACCTATGCGGTCTGTCTTTGTCCTTATATTTTTTTGGAAGATCGGTAGTCAGATGGCTTAACGAAGCCATTTTAGAATACGGAGAACGACAGCAAAAGAATTTAGCGACAAAGATAGCCCGACGATGAATAGTTTGGGCATTGAACAAGGCACAAAACCGACAGCGAGGAACGTCGCGGTCTGGGCCTAAACAGGTGATGCAGTAAGAATGAAAATCTCTGTGAGGTATTTGCTTTCCACAGGCAAGACAATTGTTAACTTTTTCTGACATCAGTTAGAGCAAGAAAAAAGGATCCTCAATGGGGTACTTAGCTTTAGAAGACATAAGGTTTGAAACTCGAAAAATGTATTTATTTATTTGACATTTGTTAACCGGGTTGGTCCAGCTGGGCAGGAGCCCGTTTTCAGTGGTGACCTGAGGAGAAAAGCTCCAATTACAAAAACAGTTAGGATAACATAGGTAAGTAAAAGGGGGTTGGGAGTGGATGTTAGTGTTAGTTTTGTGAGATGTCATATCCAGAGATCAACAATGTTTCACTTCATAAAGTTCAGGGGAGTATGTCTCAGGTCCTTAATGCCCACGTTTATTTATGAAAATTTCAGGTAGCAACCGACCGGCACTTGCAAACTGCTTCTGCTTCGGCCTCCCGCACGGCAAGAAAAGCTGATGTAATGGCTTCGGCTGCATGTTTTATAGCCCTGATGTCATGGAAGAGGTGACAGCATCCGATGCATAAATCCCAAGACTGGTATTCGGGCCGACTGAGGGCTACCTGCAGGCAGATAACCCAAGTGTGATGACTCCAACAGTGAAACACAAAGAACATCTGGACTAGTACTCCACAGCAGGAGTTGTTAGTTGAAAGGGCACATCATGTGCATGCTCCAAACCTGGCCATAAGGAAGCAACCAATACCTTTAATAGTAAAGATACAATCCTACCAGCAGAAAGAGTTGATTCTCACAAAATTGTAGCAGAAGGACAAAGTACTAAAAGTGGGTGACAGCGCAGTGTTTGTGGAGAATGATTACTCATTGTACACCAGGCAGAAGAGGAGCAATGTTATTCCACTATTCAGGGAATGTCGATATGCAATTATGAGATTCAAACTGCTGTACCCAGCTGTCTTCAATATATTCTTTCCTGGAGGGACAAACTCATTTTTGATGAAGTACATGTTACGGAAGAAATACAAAAGTTTGTCCAACAAAAAGTAAGCAGTGAAACAGAAATGAGCTTCTGCTGCTTGTTCTTCTGGTAATGAAGACCACAAAGGGACTGCCCCCATGAAACCTTTTCAAAATTTTCAACAGAAAATGATGGAGAGAAGGAACGGAGCACTGGAGTTGACTAGAAGAATCGAGAGTACATTGGAAATGAAACAGAGACGGGAATTTGGAGATAAACAGTAATAAAACCAGCAACTTAATATGGGATTACAATGCAATAATTACATTTGTGAAATATGACAGAACAAGAAAATTTGGAAATATTAGCCTTTTTCAGAACTTGTGGGGGACTCTAAAGCATGTGCCCTACTTCATGTCATTAATGTTCGGAAAAGTGCTTTGGGGAGGAAAAAAGGAGGGTTAGCTGTAAGTAAAGACATTTTCTTTCTTAAACGGTACCAATTTTGTGGTATGTGGTTTTCTTTACATACTATAAAATAAAGTTTTTCTAGTTATTTTAGTGTAATGGGGACTGTAAGCAGGTGCTGCTCTTGTTCTTTTTTCTCCCTTCTCTCTCTTCTTGTTCAGTTTTAAGAAATGTAGGCACTGCAATGTATAAAAAAAGCCTGGTTAAAAAGCATGATAAACAAAAAAATTAATGTGCTTTTTCTTATTCTTGTATGGGGAAATGCCTGGATTAAAGACCTTAGACTGATTTAATAAGTTTTGAGGGATAGCAAATAAATGAAAAAGAACACTAAATATTATGAGGCTTATTTCTAGCAAATATATGTATGCTCAGTAACAATTCTGCAGCTGGTCTTCATGTTTCCATGGAAACAATCTGATAAAGAGAAACTGGCTGCCTGGTTCTTGTGTCCCCATGGAGGCAATCTGATAAAGAGATACTGGCTACAGTCTGGTGTAGAGTGATTGGCTGAGGGGAAACAAAGAGTAACTGGCTAGGAGATGATGTTCTCAGAAAACATTCAGGGGTTTCCCCAGCTGGATGAGCTATAAAGATAAGACAAAGCCAAACAGCACTAGTATAAGTACAGGCTGGACCATGCATCTTAGCACGGATTACCTTTTTTTTTTTTTTAGGTTAACTCAAGTCTGTGTGTGGCTGTCAGTTTGGGGCTTTTGTTCCTATCAGGAGGGTAAAACTTCAATATCTGAAGGTGTACATAGTTTTGTGTGTTAGTATTAAATTTAATAGGTTTTGAGGGGTATTGGGGTGGGTTTGTTTTTTTTTTTGTTTGAGGGCTTTTAATAAAACAAGTTTTATAAGATGTGACATAGGGTCAAATGTATACGACAAGAAACAACTGTATAAAAGTTCAACCTGCCAAAGAGTGTATGCATGTAACAAAAAAGCTGAAACTAGACATTTAACAAAAAAGGTGGGAATAATAACTTTTTAATACAATGGTGCTTTCTTTAATGTCTTTAAATGTAGATGGCCTTGCAGATAAATACAAACAAGAAATATTAATGACATATATTAAAATGAAGAGTACAAATAGCTATGTTACAGGAGACACGCTTAGAAAGAAATGAACATGTAAATTTGATAAAGAAAGGTTTTCATGATGGTTATTCAGCAGTATACCTGGGACAAAGGAAAAGAGGAATACTTGTATTACTTGCAAGAGGAGCTCCAACAGTGATAAAAGATAAAGATAATAATGGCTGATTTGTAGTGCTAAGGGGCTACTGGCAAGGAAGGAAGATTACACTGGCATGTACTTACATTCCAACTACAACTGATATAATGGAGCTTAAGAAAATTCTGGGAGAACTAATCAGTTTTCAGCAAGGAATGTTACTTGTAGGTGGGGAATGGAATTTGTTCTGCAGCAGTGAAGACGTGTCTGGGGCCCCAGAAGGGAAATATAACAAAGGAGGGTAGATATTTGAAGAAATTTATGAAAATATTTGGCATGGAAGATGTGAACTCAGTAACAGGAGTTCAGAATGAATTGACAACATTATTCCCCTATAAAGCCAAATGTCACAGGAACATGTGCATTAAATTGAAGGTCTTGATAACCACCCAATAACTATTTCAGATTATGTGCCAATAATAGTTAAAATAAAAACACAGGGTAATAAAATAAAAACGAGATACTGGCACTCTCCTATCTGTTGAAAAGAGAGGAATTTAAGGAATGGGTAGTGGAGATTATTCAGATGTTACAGAGGATAGAAATTTCTTCTGAAAATAAAGTGAGGGAGTGGGATAAAATTAAGGTTGAGTTTAAAAATAGGATGTAAATAACTGAAGTTATGGTTAAGTAGTAACAGGAATTATTGAGAGAGACTGACAAATGTTAAAGTATTGCAGAATAGGGGGAATCTCACAGAAAAAGAGGATCAACTGCAGAATGCTAGGCAGAAAATAAGGGATTACCTCGATAATATGCACGAGCTTAGAAAGATTCCTGTTAAGTAACTGTTTTTTGATAATAAAACTATAGCAGAAATGCTTTTAGCACAACGACTCAGGCAACAGAAAGTAGAAAGGGCTGTCACCAAACTTAAGGAGCCTTTAACAAAAAAGGTAACAAGAGATCCTGTAGAGGCATTAGGAATATTTTGGAAATTCTCTGAGTCTCTATAAAGCAGAGAAATATGAAAATCAAGAAAAGATATAAATGGAAATGTTTATGGAAGAATTAAATATGCCAACTTTAGAGGTAGATGAAGCTCAACTACGAACAGTTAAGATAGGAGGAGATGAGATAAAAACTGTGATGTATGACCAATCTACAGGAAATTCCCCAGGGATAGATGGTATTCCTGTGGAAGTTTGGAAGCTAAGAGGAAAAAACTGATAAAGATCTGGAAGATTTTGTTTAGCAGTGTCTTAAGAGGAAGAGAAGTACCATTCCGGGAAGAAAGCAGTGAAAGCTGCAATACCTAACGAGGGTAAGGATTCATCAGATCCAGCTTCAACACAGGCCCATTTCAATACTAAACAATGATTATAAACTGGTCATTTCTATAATGGGTAAAACAATGGCAAAAGTAATGCCAAAACTGATAGATATGGATCAATGTAGGTTTGTGGAGGGGAGGCAAACATTTGACAACATTAACAGAACACTGACGATCCAGAGGGAAGCAGAATGTAAGAAAATACCATTCGTGTTGTTGGTTCTTCATGCAGAGAAAGCATTTGACAGAGTAAGCTGGGACTTTAAGAGCAGGACAAAGGAAGCATTTGCATTTCCTGAAAAAGTATAAGGCTGATTAGAAGAATATATGAGGGAACTGAGGCAAAAACTGACGTGGGTGGGGTCCTCTCTGATAACTTCTGCTCGAGCACAGGAACCAGGCAGGGGTGTCCTCTTTCCCCTTTATTATTTGCATTATATTTAGAACCACTGGCAAAGAAAATAAAGGACTCAGAAATTCAAGGACATAATTGGTACGGTAGTCAAGAAAAGCTGGCTTTATTTGCAGATATTATTTTTGTACCTGATAAAACCAGAAAAAGACATTACAGTGTTGTGGAATATCCTGAGGCAGTTTCAGATCATTTTGGGATACAAAATTAATGAAGCTAAAACAAAGGCAATAGCGGTAAATTATGTACCCACACATGAACTGGTTCAGGAATGCCCATATTTATGGGGACATGACAGAATGAAATACTTAGGAGTATGGATTAAAAATGATTGTAGTGTGGGGCAGCTAATGATATGTGGGAAGAGATTAAACAAAAGATAATACAAAAACTGAGAAAATGGAAGCTTTGTTACATGGATATGGAAAGTAAGATAAAAGCAGTTAAAATGTTTTTAGTCCTTTCAGTCTTATGCACAGGTCAGGCATACTTTTATCAACCAGAGAAGTTGTATGTAGCAAATAATAAAGAGCTGAAGGACTTTACATGGGAGAGAAAGACAAGAGTCAAATGGGATAAGCGGATTCTTCCAGGAGAACAAGGCGGATTGGGATTACCCAATTTGAAGTGGTACTTCAGAGCTACACAGTTAAGGCTCATACATAGCACAAGCAGGAAAAAAATAAATTATGTACGTACCATAATGTTCCATGTGAGTTGTTCATCTCGCTTTCATTCTTACTGATGGGTTCGAAGCCAATCTTTCAGCTCCAAGTCGGCCTACTACAAAGCTTGAGGTTTTCAAATAGCTCGAGGCCAAGTCCCTATCCTATGATGTACCTAGAGTTACCCTCAGATCTTGTCTGCTGCGTAAAATAATACCATATGTCATTCTATAACTCCATAAGAGAAAGTATAGAAGGGTTGAGTAACCAGGAAGGATCTAGCATCTCAAGTCTTCTAAAAGCCCAGGAGGGGGTAGGAGGGAGGGACATAAGAATGAAGGCGAGATGAACAACTCACATGCAACGTTATGGTAAGTATATAACTTCGTTATGTGAAGCTGTTCTATCTCACCGTTCATTCTTACTGATGGGTAGCGTCCCCAGCACCATCCATCTCGGGTGGCTCATGGGAGTATATTTTTCAGGACAGTGGATCCAAAGGAGGCTCTGTCAACTTTGTAATGAGTGATAAAGGTATGAGGTCTTGACTAAGTGGCTGCTGCACAAATGTTATCAATAGGAAGTCTGGCAAAAAAGGCAGAGGATGTAGAAACTGCTCTGGTTGAGTGAGCTTTAATTTTATGTTGCAAGAGCATATTGGCAACTGAATAAGCAAATGTGATACAATCAGATAATCATTTAGACAGAGTTGTTTTAGCCACTGGCATACCTTTCCTGGAATCTGAAAAGGAAACAAAAAGCTGTTCTGATTTCCTAAAATCTTTTGTTCTATCCAAGTAAAATCTGAGCTGTCTGTGAACATCAAGTTTGCGCAGCATGTATTCTAGATTGTTGGAGTGATTGCGGAAGAAAACTGGCAAATCAATAATTTGGTTAAGATTAGTTTCAGATCAAACCTTAGGCAAAAAGGAGGGGTTTGTTCAAAGTGAGAACGTCAGCATGGAAAATCAAGTAAGGAGGTTTAATGGACCAGGCTTGAAACTCTGACACTCTGCGGGCAGAAGTAATGCCACTAAAAAGATAGTCTTCCATGACAAAAATTTGCAGTCACATGAGGAAGCTGGTACAAATGGTGGAAGAATAATGCAGGAAAGCATAACATTTTGATTCCATGGGGAATAGGGAGATTTCACAGGTTGTCCGAGATGAAAAGTCCCTTTGAGAAAAGCTTTGGATAATTTGTGTGACATAATACTCAATCATTCGAATCCAAGATGAAAATCAGAAATGGTAGCAAGTTGAACCCGAACAGTTGCTGCTGCCGGTCCTTTGTTGAAAATCATGGTCAAGAACTGTAAAATAAAGGTCATAGGGGCTTTAAGGATCTATATTGTTTTTAGAGGCCCATATAGAAATTGTTTTTCCATTTGCTAAGGTATAGCTTCCTCATAGAGGATTTATGAGAGGATAACAATTTGCTTCGCCTCACTGGAAAGGTTATGGAACCTGGCTATGATGGGAACTGGAGCAGTCAAGCTGTCAGCTTGAGGGACTGCAGAGAGGGATGAAGTTCCCCTGAGTGTGTCAGAAGGTCCAGAACTGGGTCCAGAATCCAGGGGTCCTACAAAAGATGAAGTTGAAGGAAGGGGAACCAAATCTGATGAGGCCAATAAGGGGCTAGTAGAATGATGGCCCTTCCCACAGTTTTTGCTTTCTGTAGAACGTCGGGTATCAACGGGATTGGTGGAAATGCATAGAGGAGACTCAGAGGCCAATCATGAATGAGTGTGTTCCTTGGGGCTTCTCTCGGAGGGGGAATCAGGGCAAAGTAGCTTCTGCATTTTGTGTTCATGTGACTGGCAAAAAGATCACAGCAAGGCTGGCCCCACCTGCGGAATATCCTGTCCCCTATTTCTTTCTTGAGGGACCACTCATGGGGCAACAAAATTGCTCTGCTCAGCTTGTCTGCTATCATGTTGGATTTCCCCAGGATGTGCGTTGCTAACAAAGCGCTGGGTGGATATAGCCCACATACTCTTAGGGCCTTGTGACAAAGAGGATATGACCTGGTTCCTCCTTGTTTATTCAAATACCAGACCACTGACACGTCTGTCTGAATCGCAATCGTACCCAGAGGAAGAGAATCCTGGAAGTACTGCAACGCCAAAAGTACTGCTCTCATCTCTAAGACATTGATATGCAGATGTGTCTCTTGATAAGTCCACGTGCCTTGGGCTGTCCTTCCCTGAAAATGCCCCCCGCCACCCTATCAGGGAAGCAGCTGTGGTCACTGTGGACGCTGGTGGGGGTAAAACAAAGGGACGTCCTATCGTGACATGAAGTGAGGTCAACTACCACTGAAGATCCTTTTTGCAGGAGTCTGCGATCATTATCAGGTGAGACATGGGAAGCTCTTGGTAAGACCATTGAGTAAACAACAGCCATTGCAGTATCCGCATGTGCATACGACTCAGTAGTATGGCCAGAATTGCAGCTGCTATGACACCCAACAACTTAAAATTCTGATACTGGAGCCTTGTTTCTGGATATCAGAATGTAGACCCGCTGACGGAGTAGCAAGACTCTTTCTACTGGAAGTCTTAGCATAGTGGTGGTGGTGTCCAGTTCGTCTCCGATAAAAACGATATGTTGCGATGGTGACAAAGCAGATTTTTCTGAGTTTATTGTAATGCCCAGCTGGCTACAGAGTGGAGTCCCTGCCTTGAATGAGCTGATGCCTGGTGATGGTGGTGAGGAGCCAATCGTCTAGGTACGGAAACACCTGGAATCCGAAACGTCTCAGGTGAACCGTGACCACTGCCATACACTCTGGGGGCTGTAGTGAAACCAGAGGGCAGGGCTCAAAACTGGTAATGATTGGCTGCCAGCTGGAAGCGCAGATGATCCCTGGATGGTCTGGACATTTTTATATGGTAGTATGCATCCTGGAGATCTATCGAGCACATCCAATTGTCTTTCTCTAAGAAGGGAAGTATCGACTGAAACATGACCATCCGAAACTTCCCTTTTTAGACAGATTTGTTTAACCTGCTGAAGTCCAATATAGGACTCCAGTCCCCAGTCTTTTTTGGAACTAAAAAGAATCTTGAGTAAGTTCCGGATCCTGTCTGGTCTGCAGGGACTGGTTGGATGACTCTTTCTTAGCAACATTTGGACCTCTACTGTTGCTTGTTCCCTGTAACTGGGTGGAACTTCTGGGATTTTCATCGTCGGTGGAGGGGGTTGTGGCGAAAGGAATGAAGTATCCTCTGGAAATGATACTTTGTACCCAGTTGTCGTTTGTTATTTTGAGCCAGGCGTCTGGGTACAAAGATAAGTGACCCCCGACTGCCTCCAGAGTAGGAGGGTTGGGCCTCCTTTCAGAAGCGCTGGTAGGGCTTACCAAAGAAGTGATCTCTGTAGCCCTGGTTTTGCAGACTCCCTCTGCCGCGAGGGTGGCGTCTTCCATTATTGCCCCCTCCTCTGCCCCTGGAAGGAAGACTCACCACGTGTGTCCTGAAAGGCTCCTTGGGGTTTTTGGAACCACATCTTTCCTCCTCTTTGACCCTTGGCGTAGGGTCTGGTAGGGGTAGAAAAACGGACTCTGACCGCAGATAGAGTCTTTCCTTCCTGCTCACACCTGGTCAAAGTTTCCTTAACGTTGGGCCCGAAAAGGGACGAGCCATCAAAAGGAGTATTTACAAAGGATGACTTGAAGGGCTCCATGAAGGAAGACAAGCGCATCCAGGAGTGTCTCCTAAGAGCAATTCCTGCACCCGCTGCCCTACTCATTCCATCAGCTGCATAAGAAATGAGGTGCATAGATGAGTTAACAATGGAGTTGAGAGGGTAGCAAGCTGGGAAGTAACTTTGTCTGAAGCTCCTGCAGCTACTGTACCCTGAAGAGCATTTCCCAGCTCTTTAAGGAGATCTCTCTGCAGTCTCGTGAAATGGGTTAAGTAGTTGAGCGATCGGAGTGCAAAAGTTGCTAAACTAAAAGTGCGCTTTCTATATCTATCCGTGATCTTGGAGTCTCTGTTAGGAGGATGGATAGAAGGGGAAGTTTGTGACATTTCCTTTTTGGTGGCTGCTGCCAACACCATGGAATCAACTGGCACACCTTTGATCACAAAAGATTTGTCTTGGGGAGCAGAGATAAACTTATTAGGCCTCCTAGGGACAGGCTTCATGGTGTGCAGAGACGCCCATGCCCTTCAGGAGACCAACTGCATAAGCTCATCGAAGGGCAGAGACACCCAAGAGGTGGAGGGCTGAGATCCGATAGCCTTCAGGAGAACCGACTCATCTTCAATAGGGTTTGTGGACTGCCAGTCACCCCTCTGCCTAAGGATTTCTAGTGTCTCAGCAAATGAGATATCCTCAAAGGGGGACCATGGGGACCCTTCTGATTCATCCAAGTCAGTATCAGATGTTAGAGTCTCTTGTGGGGAGTCTAAATGTTTCCTCTTACAAACGTTCTTCCAGGGAATCTCATCAGTGGGAGCTTCTGGTGAGGTTTCGGAAGAGCATGGGCCACCCAATGGGGCTTCCTGAGGTTCTGGGTCTCTATGCTTTGCCAGGATCTGTGAAGCAGAAGCAGACACAGGCGCTTTAGGGGATGAAGAAGCCGGACCCGAAGTTGAGGATGTCTTAGGAGACATGACTCTCCTCATGGCTTCAAAGGCACCCCTGCTCCGATGCGAAGGGATCAACAGATCAGAGGAAAAAGTCGATATCCCCAGCACTGGGACAGTGGGCTCCGAGCCAGAAGTAGGAGCCGAGCTCATCTGAGCCGAAGCCCCAAGAGGCAGAGTCAGAACCAACAATTCGGGTCAACTATCCTCCCTAGACCCGACCAGAGAGCGTCGGCTTCTAGAGTCCTCGATCGGCACCGAGGACGTCAGAGTGAATGGAACCAAAGACACTGCAGCAGGCATCGGCTCCGAAGGCTCCACATCAACAAGTCCGACTCCTCCGGCTCCAAAGGACCGATATGGCTCGGAGGAGGAAGAGTTGTAGCTGGCATAAGGGTCTTCAGCTCCGAACTTGCTTGGGTCAGAGCCAATAAAACCTTTGCAAAGGCTGGTGCCTGTAAAAGCTTCTGCACCACATGATCCACATCCAAATATGAAAGGCTAATGGAAGACTGAGATGAATGGACCGATGGTGGCACTGACTGTAATAATGAAGATTTTGGAATTTCGGATACTGGTTCCAAAACCAGGGACCGGCTCCGAAAAGGTAAGACAGTCGGCTCCGAGACCTGTGGAGCCGATGTCACAGACTTTTTAGATTTTTTTGATTCCATGGAAGTCTTGAAAGACTTTGAGGACTTACTAGATCCATCCTGGTCACTCAAAGCCTCCTGGAAAGAAGGTTTCAATAAACCCCAATCAATGAGTTTCCTCTTTCTCTTTTGGAGAACCCAAGAAGAAAAGGAATGGCATATGGAGCAGGTTTCTTGCAAATGTAGAGCTCCTAAGCAATAAAAGCAATTGACATGACTGTCAGTGACAGACATTTTCTGCCCACATTTAGGGCATTTTTTGAACCCTGACTTAGGGTGTTTGTCCTTGTCATCAGCCATCGACAAAAATGTACACACATCAAACAAATATAAACTACTATAATAATAAGCCTTCTAAAAATACAGGCTAAATACAAAAAACACAAGCCTTCAACTATGGCTAATTGGTCAAACACACAATATTTATCCAAGCAGATATAAAGATGTGACAGAAAGTCACTATTTAAATGCAACAACAAAGCTAACTACTATAGAAACACACTAACCAACTCTAAATATCTAAGTTTGTGACAAAAGGTCACTATATAAACACACACTCTAAATATTTAACTATTTGTAAGAAAAAATGTGACAGAAAGTCACTATTTAAACAGTAAAGATAAACTAGGCCTAAGAAAATGATGTCAAATATTAACATATAAAAGCACACCAAGGGAATAGGGAAACACACAGAAAGCTATAAGAGCTTAATAAACTACTTAATAGAACTACTTTTTATAAGAAAGGTATCAATAATAATTGAAAATATTTAAAGATAAGGTTTTCACTGGCCCAAGTTAGTGAGAACCTCCGATATGTTGCAGCGGCAAATTAGATTTGAGGTAACTTTAAGTGCATCATGGGATAGGGACTTGGCCTCCAGCTATTTGAAAACCTCGAGCTTTGTAGTAGGCCGACTCGGAGCCGAGGGAATGGCTCCGAACCCATCAGTAAGAATGAACGATGAGATAGAACAACTTTGCATCTATAATTCAAAGTGGAAAAGGATGATGAAGAAACACTGGGAAAGCTCAAGAAACAAGGACAGCCTGGGATTTTGGATGCAGGTCTTTTAAGGAGAATAACAGTAATCATGCAGAATATTATATCTATAAAGTAGCAGAAAGTATTTTAAGAACTAAATCAACACGGGAATGGAGAAAGGAGAATCTGCCCATAGGGATGACTGCAATTAGGGATAAAGGCAATAGGCAAGTGGAGGTCAGAATTTATTGGAGAAATCTGGCAATGGAACCAAGGTATTAGGAACAAATAACTAGAGAGGGAAAGATGACAGAATGGGAAGAAGCCAAGAATTTATTTGGACTGCAAGTTAGAGATTGCCTTCCCTATCAGGGATTGATATCAGAATACAGGCAAAGAGAAAGAAACAGAGGGGTCCTAAATTAAAGTCCAGCAATGGTACAGTTTTTAATAGAATCTAGAACAGAAGCTGCCATTAAAAAAGGAATAATTAGAAGATCATATAACATATTGCATAATAACTATAAGAATACATCAGAGGAGGTTAGAAAGGATTGGGAAAAGAGACTGGATAATCAATTCACAAAGAAACAATGGGAGGATATATGTATGTCTCCCAAATATGCAACAAAAATCTAGAAGATTTAGGATTTTTGCTTGGAAATGTTTACATAGATATTTTTATACCCCAAGTAGACACTGGAGAATTTTTCCTCAGGCAGACAGTACACGTCAGTGGTGTGAAGGGGAAGAAGGAGGCAATAGGGAATATATTTTCTGGCAGTGCAGTGAGTTGGCAGACTTTAAGGATTCCCTGCAAAATGCACTGTTGGAGATGCTGGGTGGGCAGATTGGTCTGATGAGGGAGATGATTTTTCTGAGCTATGATACAGAATCGGAATTGCCTAGACATGGTAAGGCGCTGCTGCATCTAATAATGGTGACTGCCAAAAAAGCAATTACTAGAAAATGGAAATTAAAATTTAAACCAACTATACTGGAAGTAGTGAATATAATAACAGAAATAAAACAACTGGAACTGAGATCTTTAGAAAAGGGTGGGAGCAAACTACATAGGAAAAAAATGGAAATTGTGGGAACAATACATAAAAAGGGAGGAATGAGGTCTCAAAGGTGGCAGGACTTAAATGAGCTATGTAATGTTGGATTGAGAAAGATTGGGTAGATTATAAGTGATATACAATGTTTGCAACTGGGAGTGTGTCAGTATGGTTTGTGATGTAAATGCCTGCGACTAGGATTGTGTCTGTGTCGTTTGTTTTCATTTATATAAATGTATGATTGCCTATGTAGTAAGTGATGGTTTAATAAAGATGTTCATCGTTAAAAAAAGGCAGGGATTGAATAATTTATGTAATATTGCTTAGGTTATATGATATATAGCAATATATGTGAAGTATAATGTTTACATTAATACGGTTTAATTACTTTTTATATGAATATAATTTTGCCTGTGTCACAAATAATAATTCAATAAAGGTGTTTGAAAAAAATAGGAATATAAAAGGTCAGCAAATGCACTGCAAACAATAGTAAAGGAACTAAAATTAGTGTCCCTGTGAGGAAGAAAAGAGAAGTGAAAGCACAAATAGAGAAAAAACATTTGACAGAAGCAACCAGATCTTTTTTAGAATTTAGGGAGAGAAAATTAGAAAAGAATGTTAAATGTGAAGAAAAGGGTTCTGAATATGGTAGGAAACTAGCTAATTAGACCAGAAAATGTACACTTATCTAAGTACTGTGGTTTGAGATCCATTCCTGCTGAATGACAAATGAGGTCTGAGATAGGGTGGGGACAGGTGCATTACTGAAGCAAAGGAGGAGCTTGAAGTTTTGAGCACTAGGCAGAGAGTTGTCAGATTTGATTCGCAAAGCAACTTACATCCTTATCTGTCAAATTGGATAGATGAGATGAAACAGGATACACTGAGTTAATTCCTTGGTAAAGTTAATGACTGTGCATGGGATGATGCCTATGTATACTGGAGCAATGCCATTCTCTCCTGTAGGGTGTCAAATATAGTTCACTTAAAATTAATAGAGCATGTTTTGAATCAAAATGCACTTTCTGATCAATAAATATGACACCGCAATGTTTGACATTAGTGACATTAGTCTTATGAAGCAGAAGGCAAAAATATGAAGCAACATTAGGGATGTTCTGCAAAAACTGGGGCAGCTGAGAGGTGGAGAAGCAGCAAAAGAAAAATATGGCAAACTCAGATATTTTCCAAAACTGAAACAGCTGAAAGGTTCTAATATCAGGCTGGATACCTGCCAAGGTTAAAAAAAAAATAAAAAATAAAAGAAGTTATGTAATTACCATAATTTTCCATCTGTGCCGTTGATCTTCATTCATTCTTGACGAATGGGACTCTGTTTCGATCCTTTGAACCGGCTCGGCTGTTATACAGCTTGCACCAGCCAAAAAACTCTCTTGCTAAGACTCTACCCACAATGCCCCTCTCTCCATTACCTCAGATCAAGTTTTCAGCCAAATTGTACTGCAGAAAAACAGGTATACAAGGTAGAAGCCATGTCCAAGGTGAAACCTATAGGCTTCCAGAACAAGTGTCCAATCCTACAGGAAATCTGTAGGAGGGGGAAGAGGGATGGGATGTCAAGAATGAATGAAGATAGACAACACAGATGGAACATTATGGTAAGTACACAACGTCTTTATCTGATGATGTCAATTGTCATTCATTGTTGATGAATGGGACAGAGTCCCCAGCTACTTTAGGTCCTGGGTGTCCTTATGAAAGGATGTTCCTGAAAACCATACACCTAAAGGATGCTCTTCCCCTGGAGACTATATCCAATTTGTAATGAGTGATAAAGGTAAATGGAGTACCCCATGTTGCAGCCAAACATATTCCAACCATGGATGCCCTGGACTGGAAAACAGCTGACATGGCTATTAATCTGGTAAAATGCACTTTTACAGGAGCAGGTAACTTGTGGTTGTTATGATCATGAATGAAGGTAACCCAATCCTTGAGCCATCTTGATAAGGTAACATTTGAGACAGGTTTTCCCAAAGTCAGACCTGGAAAGGAAACAAATAACTGGTCAGATTTTCTACACTTTTTGGCTCTGTCAAGGTAGAAACGTAATTATCTGTGAACATCTAGTAAATGCACGCAATATTTACCTTTATTGGAGAAACTGGGAAAAACGGGCAAATCAATATTATGATTAATATTAGATTTGGAGACCACCTTTGGAAGAAAGGAAGGGTTGGTTTTCAATGAAATCTGATCCTTATGAAAAATCAGATAAATGGGGTTTTACACACAATGCGTGAATTTCAGAAACTCTGCTGGCAGAAGTAATGGCCACTAGACAAAGTTTTGCACAGCAGAAATTTGAGATGGCAAGTTGCTGCTGGTTCAAAGGGCGGGAGTACCAAAAATTGTAAAACCAGGGTCAGATCCCATGCAGCTATAAGTCCTTGAAACGGGGCTTTAGACACAAGGCACCTTCAAGAAAAACTTTGCATAAATGATGGGAAATTAAAGAATGATCATTGTAGCCACTGTGGAAATTAGAAATGGCCACTAACTGAACTTTAATGGTGGCAGCAGAAGCTCCTTGATCAGAAAGGGAAGCTAAAAATTCTAAAACTGTCAACAGGTGCTGAAAGGTCGTCTAGATTATTTGTATGGATCCAAATTCCAAATTGAAAATCTCTTCCATTTGCTAAGATAGTTTCCTGGTGGATGATTTATAAGAAGCTAGAAGAATTTTTTTGTACTGAGGAAGCTATATTATTCTACCTGACAATTAATGGAATTGGAGAAATCAAGCTGTCAGCTGGAGACTGTGAAGGTTAGGATGCACCAGTCCCTATGGGTGAGACAGGAGGTCTGGAACTGGGTACAGAATCCATGGAGGGTGAAACAGGTGAGGCCAAATAAAGGGGAACCAGACTTATCGGGGCCAAAAGGGTTCAATGAGGATCACTTTGCTTCTCAACCTTTGGGCTTTCTTCAAGAACAAGGGAATGAGGAGAAAGGGGGGAAAGGCACAGAGAAGCCCCAAGGGCTAATTGAGAAAAAGAGAGTCTCTCGGGGACTCCCCCCTGAGGGGGGATAACGGCAAAGTAGCTGCTGCATTTGTTGTTCACTGGGGAATCAGAGAGGTCGCAGCAAGGCTGGCCCAATCGACAAAAAATTTCCATCACCACCCTGGGACTTAGAGACCACTCATGAGGCAGGAGAATGCATCTGTTCAGTTTGTCTACCACACTGGAGCTCCCTGGGAGAGTGGTTGAAAGATATCACCCAATGCCATATCCTGAGAGCTTCCCGGCACAGGGCGCAATATCCGGTTCTGCCCTGCTTGTAGATGTACCAGACCACTGACATGCTATCAGACTGAACTGCAAATGTCCCCAGAGGGAGGGCAGATTGAAAGGTTTGCAATGCTAAGGGCACTGACCTCAATTCCAGGACATTGATATGCAAATTGGCCTCTTGCAAAGGCCTAGTGCCTTGGACTGTTCTTCCCAAATAATGCATCCTCCACCCGATGTGGGAGGCATCCATGGTCACTATGGCCTTGGGCTGAGAGGGAGAGAAGGAATGTCCCAGAAGAATTTCCTCTGACTGCATCCACCAGGATAGATCCTTCTCGCAGCAACTAATTATTTAAATGGGATAAGTCATCGGATATGTTAGGATGGACTATAGTGCAGCTAAGAGCCAGTGAAGTAGCCTCATGTGAAATCTTGCAGGGGTACTAAAATAATGGTCACTGCCATAGACCCTAAAGCTTGGAGGACAAGAACAGCTGGGACTTTGTCTTTGGATATGATGAATTGTACTTGAGAACTTATCGTTTGCAGTCTGTGAAGAGGGAGAGAAGCTACACAAGAGACTAACTAGATGAGCTCCTATAAACTCTAGGTCTTGTGTTGGGAGTCTGCTGGGATTTTCCTTTGTTGACCGTTATGCCCAAAGAGTTGGAAAGATGCAGAATGAAATTTGTGGCTAGAAGTAGTAGATGCCTGGTGGGGATGGTAAGGAGCCAGTTGTCGAAGTAAGGAAACACCTGGAATCCGTGTTGTCTGAAGTGAGCCGTGACTGCTGCCATGCATTTGGTGAACACCCTGGGGGGCTGTGTTGAGAACAAAGGGCAGTACTCTGAACTGGAAATGACTGGCTCCTAGCAGAAAGCAGAGAAACCTTCTGCAGAACGTGTCTATTTTTATGTGGTAATACGCGTCCTGAAGGTCGAGTACATCCAATCGTTTTCCTCTAGAAAGGGAAGTACAGACTGAACTATGACCATCTGAAATTTTGTTGGCTGAATGAACGTGTTCAGAAGGCTGAGATCTAATATTGGTCTACAGTCCCCTGTCTTTTTTGGCACTAAAAAGAACCTTGAGTAAAACCAGGATCCTGTCTGGTCTGGTGAGACTTCTGGGATGACCCTTTTTCCAGGAGATTTTGAATCTCCAAGGCTGCTTCGTCCCACTGATTGGGTGGTACATCAGGGAGATTTCTTTGTGACCTTGGAAAGAAAATAAAGGGGATATGATAACCTCTGGTAATGATTCTCTGCACCCAAGTATCGGAAGTTATTATTCACCAGGCTGTCTGGTGCAGTGAAAGTCTTCCCCCGACTGCTTCCACAGGTAAGCCAATCAGGCCTCCTTTCAGGAGCACTGGTAGGGTTGTCCAGAGGAGGATTCTCTGGAGTCATGATTTTGCACGGCCCCTCTGCCACGGGGTGGGAGTCTTCCATTACAGCTCCCCCCTCTGCCCCAAGGGGAGCTACCACCATGTGGGTCCTGAAAAAGCCCTAGGGACTTCTTGAACCACATCTTCCCACTCCTCTGATTCCTGGAGTAGGATTGCTGAGGAGTAAAAAAACAAAAGCCCACAGCAGAAAGGGGCTTTCCATCTTTTTCATACCGGGCTAGTATGTCTGACTTTGGGACCAAACAAGGATGATCTGTCAAAAGGAGCACTGACGAAGGAAGACATGAAAGGCTTCATGAACTTACACAAGGACATCCAGCAATGATGCCTTATGGCAACGCCTGAACCTGCTGGTCTGGTCGGCCCTCGGCTGTATGAGCGATGAGCTACACGGACGAGTTCAATACTGACTCCAGAGTGGCCAGCTGAGAGGCAACCTTATCCCACACCTCATCAGACAGCTCCAGCAAGGGTATCCGATAACTCCTTAATCAGATCCCTCTGGAGACTAGTAAAGTGTGCCATGAAATTCAAGGACCTTAGAGCAAAGGTCGATGAAGCACAGACCTGCTTTCCAAATTTGTCCATCACCCTAGATTAGGGTTAGGTGGGTGGACAGTGGGACTCTCATCAGCAAGTTCCTTCTTGGTGGCCACCGCCACCACCATGGCATCTACTGCTAAGTTCTTTGCCCAGTATTGGTGATCTTCAGGTGCTGATAAGATTTTGTTTGGTCTCCAGGGGATCGACTCTATGGAATCAGCGGCCTTTCACATCTGCTGTGTGATCAATTTAACAAGGTAGTCAGTGAGTGGGGTCACCCAGGAAGTAAATGTGCGAGCATCAAAGGCTTGCAAGTACAGAATTCCCCAGAGTACTGGTCTTTGGGCTTCCAATCACCCCTCTGTTGTAGGATCTCCAGGATTTCTCCAAAGAAGCTATCTTTAGGGGGTGACTGGGGGAACCCTCCCCTTCACTGAAGTCCGTGTCTTCTACGACAGATTCTTCTGGGGAATCTAAGTGCTTCCTCTTGCACATCTTCTTTCGGAGTGGTTCCCCAGTGGGAATATTTGAGGAAAACTCCAAAGAAGAGGGACCCTATACAGGGGTAACTTGCAGCTTCAGTGTTTGCTGTCCTGATGTGGAAGATGGTGGCAGCTCTGGACCAGAGGGTATAATCATATGACACTCTGATACAGAAGGGGCCAGCTGAGAGCCCGTAGAGGCTAATGCCCTCTCCATGACTTGGAAGGCAGCCCCCCCCCCCATGAAAAGGGATGGGAGCCCGGAACCAAGGTCACACCCCACTCTGAAGGACTGCCATCTGAAGCAGGAGCCGGGGAAAAGCCCACAATTGTCAGGGCTTCAAGAGCAAAGGACAACTCAGAGTAAAATATAGGAACCGATCCAAAACCCTCGGAACAGACAGCTGAGCTACGGCCTCAAGAATCTACCAGTTCCGATTGAACCGAAGATGTCAGAGCATTCCCTGGAGCTGAAGAGGGAGTGTCTGTCAGTACCAGGACAGCTGGAACTGGGGAAACTGAAGTGGTGGGCTCTAAGCCTCCTGAGGAGATCAGAGGAGGAAAATCCAAAGGAGTTCTAGGAGAAAAAAAAGCAGGAGAGAAAAAAACAACTCCAGAGGGAAAAGAGGTCTGACAGGGGGCAGGATGACACCTGGCCACCAAAAGCTGATCCATCAATCTCACGACGTCTACCTCTGAAAGACTCCTGGAAGATCGGACAGACATACCCGAAGGAGATTCTGGCCTTTCCAAAAACGGACTGGGTAGTTGACCCACAAAGGGGTCTATGGAAGGAAAATACCTTGTTCTGGGAACAAGAAAAGGTTCAGACTTTAGCACTGAAGGAGTGGGTAGAGTGCTGCGGTGCAGATGGTAAGGTCGGTACAGACTGGGAGACTACGAAAAGTAAAAGTTTGGTCTTTTTCGTATTTAGAATTAACTGAATTTTAGTGAGCCAATTTTCAATTGATAAGAAGGATTTCTGAGACATAATATTTAGATCAGAGAGGGAATCTGCTATGGTGATAATTGCAGAGTCATCTACATATTGCACCATGATGACTGAGGACATGAGGTATACAGTAGACTGGTAAAGATGTTGAACAGTAATGGGCCGAGAATTGATTCTTGAGGAACACTCATCTTAACAGGCAGAGCAGGGGAAGTTGCAGAGAGTCATTTAACAGACTGAAGTTGGTCGCTAAGGTAAATGGCAAACAAGGAGACAGTGGAAGAGGAGAGATTTAGTTCTGAGAGTTTGTGCAGGAGGAGGGGGTGGGAGGCAGTGTCAAATGCCTTTGAGAGATCAAGAAGTAGGCATGAAACAAGTACAATTACTTTGCAAAAATATTTCTGCTTTAACTGCATGACAAAACACACTGCTTAAATATCACTGTGTAACACCAATGAAGAGGAATAAAAAATGTCAAGAAAAAAGTCTACATACCTGTTCTGTCAAATGCCTTTGTTTTACACTGTGCAGTTCTTGTTGTCTTTTGCTGGCATGAAAATAAATTCCATGTTCATCATCCAAGCTGCTAGAGTCATCTTCATCATCAGAGGATGCAGGGTCTATGAAAGGTCTGTGATCCTGAGTGTAAACATGAGGCTTTTGATAACTATGTTCACTTGTAATATAGTTGTTTTCAGCCTTCAGAACTGGATTGAATTGCACCTTGTAGCTGTCATTGTATTCAGGACAGTTCACTTTCTCCTGAAAAGTCAAAAGGCCTTTACCTATACCCAGTCTTACGCTGGCTTCCTCAGTTTGTAACCCTGAGCATGCCCAGAAGTGAAGATCAGAGTGCTGCTTGCTTCTGTAAATAAAACAAGCAAGCCAACAAAAAAAATGTGAAAAAAATTGGTTACATACTTGTTAAACCAACAAATATATAATGTATATGGAATCACTCACCATAACAGCTCTCTCTTAAACAGCCCCCTGTGTTTGCCCTCTCACTTGGCTCTTTGTAGAAGTACTGAGCTCCTATATTAAGGGCTACATGGCTTCTTTTCCTGCTGCACAGTGCCCTTGCACTGGGATACAAGGCATGAATTCCCAGTTATCTCTAGTTCTTAGATTCAAAGGAGGACTTCTGATATAAGGATATATACTGAACTAGGTTATAACATTAAGAATGTGAATGCTATTTATAGGAAGTCTACTACAACAAAGACAGCAGTTAAAATGCCTAAAGCAAGGGGATGGAGGTTGGGAATAATGCACTGAAAACACAGAGCCCTCCTGAATATAAACTGACACTGTGAATATTTATGTATCTGTTAAATCTTACACTGATACACTCCCTGCAGTAGCTGCAGCTCTTGGGTAAGATCCCAGAAGTGTCCTTAAAGCACCACAAATGGGAGTGTTTCCAGCCAGAAAAACTAGGGGAGAACTTCAGAGCAGAATTCACTTGAAAGCCTTTCTGAGGATGCTTTCCTACTGGAAGCAGATGCATAAACAAAAATACTTAGTAAAGGTGTGTACTAATGACCAGGTGGTTCTAAGCACAGATTTCGGTCATGGGCACATTTGTGTAGCTTGCACTGGTAGCAACCATATATATATATATATATATATATATATATATATATCTGGTCACCATGCCAGATGACCGCTAACATTCTGGTAAAAGATGACAAAGCAGCTAAAAAATAAATTTTGATTTTCTGATGACTACTGAGAGACTGACAAACTGAAAATCTGATACGTCTTCTAATGTTCTTTAGTCTGAACTCCAAGTGACAGTGCATACACAGGGTAGGATGGATGACTTCCCTCTTATCCTTTCAAATTTCAGGATCATCAAGAGACAGACAAGCTAGGCAATAGTTTATGGACAAAAACAGGGATGGTTCTTAGTGAAGACTAAATAAAACTATTTAATCATAAGAAACCCATACATAAACACTGGGTTTACCAAACCAATTGCATTTGACAAAAATGTAAACAGGAATTTCACCAGAGAGAGAACTAATCATTTTTATTTTAAACACCTTTATTAAGTCATCACTTAATGCATGCGTTACATACATTTTCTTAACTAGCATTCATTACATTACATAAATTGCTCAATTTGTGCCTTTCCTTAAATCTCATTCCTCCTCCTGAACATTATATGCTGCATTGTATTGTTCACACAAATTCCATTTGTTTCCATGTAATTTGTTCCTAAAACACCTCCAGTTATTTTGTTTCTTTTATAATATTCAGCATTTCAATTACAGGTGGTTTAGAGTTTGATTTTCATTTGCTAGTAATTTCTTTCTAGTAGTCAATTGCATTAACCTTAGGGCCTTACTATGTCCAGGAAATTCAGATCCTGTGCCCCAGATGAAAAATCAATTCCTCCCCCAACATTTCAGACAGAGTACTCTGAGGCCAAATTTTTAAAATCTGCCAGCTGGTTACACTTTGAAAAAAAACATGTTTCCAATTACTTGTCTTTTTCCCAAATACACCTCCAGCAATTGCTATCAATCCAAGGAAAAATTCTCTGAAGTCTGTTTGTATATAAAAATAGCTATGTTAACACATCCAAGCAAAAATCTTAAACCTTCTGGACTTTGTTGCATTTGGGAGCAACAGAGATATCCTTCCATTGCCCCTTTGTAAATGATCTTTCCATATGTTCTTCGTGTTTCACTGTTGCAGTCATCATATTTGGGTTATCTGCTTGCAGTAGCCCTCAGTCGGCCTGATTATCAAAGTCATGGGTCCTGCGTCGGTTGCTGTCTCATCTTCCGTGACGTCAGGTAGTCAGGGGTATAAAGCATGCAGCCGACGCCATTATATCAGTCTTTCTTGCCGTGCGGTGCCCGAAGCAGAAGCAGTTCGCAAGTGCCAGTCGGCCGACTCCTGACTCCTGAAATTTTCGTTTTCGAGTTTCAGAACCAAAGTCTTCAACTAAAGCTAAGTACCCCGTTGGGGAAACTTTTTCTTGCTCTAAACCGATGTCAGTAAAAGTCAATAATTGTATTTCTTGTGGAAAGCAAATACCTCAAAGATTTTCAAATCGTTCTGTATTCCTTGCACAGGCACTGGCCACGACGTACCCCTCTGTCTGTTTTGTGCCTTATTTAAACCACGAACTATTCATCGTCGGTACATTTTCACTTCTAAGTATTTTGGTACTTGGTTCAATTATCCAGATATATCTCTGGTAAGCCACCGACTACCGACATTCCAAAAAAACTGAAAGATTAAGACAGACAGGCCGCCTAGGTCCAAAGCTGCTGACGACGCTTCTCCTAAGCTTATAATACTTCTGACCAGGATTCTGAAATTTCTGTCTCCTCTGATAACCAGGATTTACCCTTTTCTACCTATGAGGATTCTGATGCAGAGGACTCTATTCCTCTGCGTCTCCCTCAGAGGATTTTTCTTTTGGTGAAACCTTGCATACACTTAGGGAGCATTTTCACTGAGAAAGCCAGGATTACTCTGATTCTAAAAAAAGGCTTAGAGATTACTTACTCCTGCCTCAACACAGGCCTTTAGCTATCCCCTCCTGTGCTGGACATTGCTAATGATGCCTTTTCGGAATCTAGCTTGGCCCCTGACTCTTTACCTCCTGCTCCCAGAAAACCTGATAGATATTACAAGGTTCATGATTCTCACAAGTTCCTTTTAAAAATCCTACTGCAGATCCTGAGACCATTTCACAGTGACCCAAGGGCATTAAGGCTACTACTGCCAAAAATCCTACCCCCTCTGACAGATTCCAGGACCCTGGATAGATGGGGTAAGAAGGTATACACCTCTGCAACCTTGGCCATCAGGGCCTTAAATTGGCAGTTTCATATGTTAAAGTATCAGCAGCATATTATTTGATTGCTTAAACAGAAAATTATGTTGATTCCTGATTGTGCTGAAAATAAGGATTTACAGGATTTAATGCATTCTGCTGAACAGGTTGGAAAACATACTTTGCAATGTGGTTTTGATTCACTACAGGCATCTTGCAGGGCTGCTGTCACTGGTTCTGTACTTGGAAGGCATGCTTGGCTTAAGGAGCAATCTTTGCCAGATCATGTTCAAACTAAATTGCTAGATGCTCCCTTAAATCAGGACCACCTGTTTGGCAACAAAGCAGAAGTTCTTAAAAAGATGGAGGAAAAAGCTAAATCTATGCAAACTGTCAGAGATTTCTTAAAAGTACAGCCTCCTAGATTTAGTAGGCATTGGCCCTCAAAAAATTGGTCCTTTCCTGCCTCTTTAAGGCCTTCTCAGTTCAAACCCAGAACCAGCAGAACACCCAGGCGTCAGTCGCAGGGTATGCACAGGACTAAGCAGTGGGGGGCTCCCACTTCCAAATTAGGGAGTAGTAAGACTCCCCCATGGTAAGCTGTCTCAATGACTTAACTTTAAAACTTCCAAGCACTTCTCAACTGACTGCTCCTTTAGGGGGAAAGATTGCTCTGCAAGCAAAAAACTGGGAACTCATTACCCAGGACAAATGGGTTTTAAACATAGTTTCCCAAGGATACAGATTTCACTTCAACATGTTACCAACCCCAAACAGTTGCCTAGATATACCCCCAAATCAGTGGGCAGAGGCTCAAAAGCAAGTACTCTCTCTCTTAAGATTAAAGGCTATTCAGACTGTACCGGAAGAGGAAAAGGGACAAGGTTTCTACTCAAGACTTTTCCTGGTACCCAGAAAAGACAACTCATGGCGTCCTATCCTGGGACCTGTCTATCCTAAACCCCTTTTTGGTGATTCCAAAATTCAAGATGCTAACTCTTCACCAGTTGCTTCCCATGATAGGCAAAGATGCCTGGTTGGCAACACTGGATTTAAAGGAAGCCTACCTGCACATCCCAATCAGGGAACCTTGCAGAAAATACCTACGCTTCAAAGCAGGCTGCATGCACTATCAGTTCTCTGCACTGCCCTTAGACTTACCTACTGCGCCCAGGGTTATTCACAAAGTGCCTAGCTCCAGTCATTGCATTTTGCAGGCAAAAAAATATTCAAATATACCCATACCTGGACGATTGTCTAATTCAGGCAGAAAGCCAGGACATGCTTCTGAATCATCTGGCATTTGTACAAAAGGGGTTAACTTGTCTGGGGTACACCATAAACGAAAAGAAATAACATCTGGTACCCTGTCAACAAATTATATTCCTGGGAGCAAACTTGAGCACAACTTCCCAGATGGCTTTCCTCATGCCAGAGAAACAAATTCATTTGACAACTTACTTCAGACTAGTGGCCACAAAAACCCTGCTATCTGCAAGTCAAATACTGCAAGCTTTGGGGTTCATGGCCTCGTGCATTCTACTAATTCCAGATGCAAGACTGCATATGAGGAAACTACAATGGTATCTAAAAAGCCTATGGTGTCAACATTCTCTGGATCTAGAAGCAATGATTCCTATCATACCTTGCCTACGGTTAGCATTCCTTTTGTGGGCAGAGGCCTGCCACCAAAACAAGGTACTACCATTCACTCTACCCCCTGCCGCCCAAACCCTAACAACAGATGCATCAGACTATGCATGGGGGGCTCACCTGGCAGGGAAGTGCATTCAGGGCAAATGGAACCAAAGTCAAATGCACCTGCATATCAATCAAAAAGAAATGTTAGCTGTACAGAATGCTCTGACAGCCTTCAAAGACCACATTCTTCCAGGACAATTAATGGTAAAGATGGACAACACCACTGTTATGTGGTACATAAACAAGCAGGGGGGTACCCATTGTTACCCCCCTCTGCAGACTAGCCTTGGCTCTGTGGAATACAGCCTTGAGCTACCAAGTTCATCTACAGGCTCAATTCCTGCCAGGAAAACTAAATACGCTGGCAGACAAACTAAGCAGAAATCTCATGGACCCAAACGAGTGGAAAGTGGAACTGTTAGAAAAATGTGTATTTGAATATATGAGAAATGCTAGTTTAAAAGCAAAGTAGTATATAATGCATTTTATTCTATTAATCATATAATAGTAAGGATTAATTTATGTGTAAATGTAAGTAGTTTTGAAACTGCAGTGTGGCTTGAAGCAAAGCTGATCTTTGACCCTGGCAGAATACTAGCTTAGCAAGTTTTAATGTTTATGCTTTTCACAAGTGATTATCTGCTGGGTCAGGAAATTAAATGTGTGAAATAATGAACTCTTCTGCTCTTTCCTGTTGGAATGATTTGGCCTTGTATATGTATTACTGAGATAGCACGCAGCTGTGTGAGAAAGTGTAACAGAGAACAAAGACGTGTATTAAAAGACTGAAGCTGCTATTGTATTCGAACTGATATGAAACCTTGAAGAAGTAACTTTACAGAAACACATTATGTCTGACCAGCTGGATAGCAAGGCCGTATTGTATCTAGAGGAAAAGTTTTTTTTTAAATATACAGCATCAACAGCTTTATGAATAAAAGACTGTAAGCTAAAAGTGATGTAGATGCCCTGTGACATATCACGTCAGTAAGGTGGGCATAGCTTAAATGTTAAACCTATATAAAATTGTGTGCTTCCTGTTTCATGTCAGACAAAATTCTGTACTTGTACATTTTTTGCCTCCTGGTGTGCACTAGTAAACTTTTTAACCTGAACCTCCTGTGTATTGAAATCTTATTTTATTTAACAGTTTGGTCCTTCGGACCGGAATTTCCTTGGTAAGCCGCAGATCAGAGCGCATCAGTGGTTGAATACTGCGCAGGAGAAGTTACCGAAATGGTTCTTCTTGAGTGAAAAGACCTCCGACTGAATTGTCGTGTAAAGAGGCTGGCCACTTTCTGATCTGTGGCCGAAAAGCGGAACTTGGACTTTCTCAATACCGGAGGCTCAGGTAGGAAGAATTTGCCTTTTTTCTGTTTTAGATCAGGGACTAGGTTACAGTATATTGTTGTCAAGATTTGTTTTGCAGATCAGGGACAAAAGGAAGTACTGTATATTTGGTCATAGATCAGGGTAACAGAATAAGGTAGGCAGTTATTCTAGATAAACTGTGAACAGGAGCTGAGAACTTGATATCACGTGATAAAAAAGGGTTACGTAACATTTTCTTTAACATGGGTAATCAGTGCACTAAAACATCGCGAGATCCACCCCTAACTGAAGACGCAAAATACATGCAATTACAACGTTCTGATAACGTTAGGTATTATACGAAATGAGTTAGTAAATATGAATTTGATGGTAAACTAGATAAGACTTCACTAGTTAAACTCCTTAAACAGCTTAAATCTGATGCAGGAGGTCAGGCAAAAAAGCAACTCCAATTAGGCATTCCTCAGGCACACAGGTGGACTGAGGAAGCAAATCGTAGAGAGCAAAAGCTGAAAAATTCAAAAACATTATTTTTAGACAAAGAAGATAATAACTTGGTAATAGCAACAGCTCCTCCTCCTCCCTTGCCCCCTCCCTTACCCTTTTCAGCATATGAAGCGAGTGGACATGCTGGTCTGCCTCTGCGTTATCCTGAAGTTTCAGCAAGACCACAACCATTTGTTAGAGATCCTATTGAAACTAGGTCCCGAACACGTAAAACACATAGGGACACAGAATTATATCAAATAGAGAGAAACCTACAGGATGAGAGTAAGGAAGAAATATGCCCACTTATAGAAGTTCCAAATCCTCAGGCAGGACAGGAAGGGCAGGACCCAACACTCTTAGTATATAGACCATGGACACCGGAAGATATCCGGAAGGCTACTGAGGGAATCCCCCATCCGAAAGTTAATTTTAAGAAATTTTTAGATGATTTACAAGGCATGAGTAAAAGTAGTAAGACAAATTATAGGTCCAGATTGGAACATGATTTGTGGCAACTGGAATCCTCGTAATGCAGTATTTAAACCACTCCCACATAGTGACGCAGAGTTAGACAACAGAGTGAAAGGTCTGACAGACCGAATCTCTGAGAAATGGAAACCTAGAGCAGACTGGACTTGCATTAATCAATGCATACAACAGGAAAATGAGACAATAGATGGGTATTATGCTAGATTATTAGAATGTTTTAATAATCATAGCGGTATGTCGGTTCCTGAGAACCAAACGAATGATTCCCCGTATGAACAACAATTAAAAAATGCATTTTTGAAAGGTTGCATTGCACCTATTAGTAGCTTCATTACGAAGCATATGATAGACCATCGAACAGGGAGGCTACAAGCCTTACTTGAATACGCTAGACATGCTGAAAGACATTTTAATAGTAAAAAGAAAAAAACGGCGCAAGTCTTCACTGCTGCAGACGGAGCTGAAGTATTTGTATTACAGTCAGGTAAAAAGGGCAAGAAAAATACCCAGGGGAACAAACAGTCTGACAAACTATCAGAAGATTTTGAAGAAAGAAAAAAAGAGAGGTGAATGCTTCAAGTGCGGGAAAAAGGGACATCTAGCAAGGGATTGTAGGCAAAACAAAAAGGTAATTACAGAAGATAAGGGAGATGAGGACCGACTATATGATAGTGAAGATACATCATGTGAAAGTCAGAAATCATCAGGAAAAGTTAATAAACAAAAAACACATGTAAATGTGATAGAAGGAGTAGAGGAAGTGCAAGTAGATATGGAGAATGAAGAAAGTGAAATTTTGGACTTAGCATTACTGAGTTTAGAGCTCTACTTAGCAGATACGAAACCTGAAGTTACACTTCTGGTGGAGGGAAGGGAAGTCAAATTCCTGTGTGACTCAGGAGCGTCACGGACTTTGATACACCCCTCCAAGTTACCAGAACATTCAGGAATCACCTGATTATATATTAGTGAAAGCAGCAAACGGACAGCTATATAGGGAACCACTTTCCCATGATATAGCAATAACTGACCCTGTTTCAGGTATGACCCAGAGAAGTAAAATTGTTGTTTCTGCAAAGTGTCCAGTAAACCTATTGGGCAGGGACCTTATGCAGATATTTGGCATAGCAGTAGTTCCAACTGTACAAGGTATGGAGGCACAGAGACAAATGGATACCTTTGTAGTGCGATCGGAGGGTGAAACTTTTTACTGGTACAGCCAGGACCTAGTCACGACTGGTCCAGGGGCAGTAACCGAGGAACTGATGAACGTAGCCATCAGTAAAGCCCCCTCCCTTGACACTGATTGACAGCATTTGTTACACTGTACTCTATACTACTGTACTACACCAGGACCTGACAGAGAGTATGAGCAAGATTTGTTTAGAAATCGTGCAACTAGATTGGTTTTGCGTACTTTGTACTGGGATACTGAGGGGAACAGTGTAGTTAGCTGTTCGTTACCTCAAGAATTCCTTGCATTGTATAGATCAAATCGGTTACCACATGTCAGCTTGACAAAGAACAAAAGTGTCAAATGGGCAGACTTAGGAGAAAAAGTAACAAGATGGGAGAAACAGACTGATTTAGAACCATCAGAACAAGGGATACAAAAACAAAAACTGAATTGGTTAACACAGACACATCCAGCTGTACACTTGCAATCTAGTGAGGACAGCTGATTAGCGTTCTTATTAGAAGAAGAAGAAAAGGCCTTATGTGAAATTCCAACAACTCTTTGGTTAACAGGCAAGTCAGATGTAGGACTTATTTGAACAGCAGGACCAGATACAATTACCCCAAAGTCAGCTTTTAGACCACAGAAAAGACAATACCCTTTGAGAAAGGATGCAGAAATAGGAATTAAGCCTATAATAGCAGCATTACTCAAAGAAGGAGTACTGGTAGAATATCCTGATTCATCATGTAATACACCCCTATTTCCTGTTAAAAAAGCAAACGGGGAATGGCGGATGGTACAAGATTCACAAGCTGTAAATAATGCAGTAATACCTAGAGCACCTACTGTGCCAGACCCACATACCTTGTTAAACGATTTAGAACCGCAACAGAAATATTTCTCTGTGGTAGATATTAGCAATGCTTTCTTTTCAATACCTATACATCCTGATAGTCAATACTGGTTTGCATTTACATTTCAGGGTAAAAGGTATACATATACTCGACTACCACAGGGATATTGTGAGAGTCCAACAATATTTGCACAAGAAATGGCTAGCAACCTGGCAGGGTTTACCCACGGAGGTAGTCAAATTCTACTTTACGTAGATGACATCTTGCTAGCAGCCCCCACCCAGCAACAGTGCAGGGAGGATACTGTAGCATTATTGAAATTTTTAGCAACACAAGGACACAAAGTAAACAAAAGTAAGTTACAACTTTGGAGAAAACAAGTTAGATACTTGGGATATGTAATACCCAATGAAGGTAGAATACTAGATGAGGAAAGAAAAACAGCAATTTTGAAAGCACCCAAACCAACAACCAAGAAAGAAATGATGTCTTTCTTGGGTACAACTAATTTTTGTCGGAGCTGGATACCAAATTATGCTTTGGAATCTGCTCCACTGACTGACTTGATATATAAGACACCAATGGCAGTACAAGATATCTTACAATGGACACCCGAAGCAGAAACGGCTTTCTGCAGGTTGAAGCAGTTGATAGCTTCTTCATTAGTTTTAGGACTTCCGAATTATCATAAACGATTCTTTCAGACCGTAGATTGTAATCAAGGATATATGATGTCAGTATTGACGCAACAACATGGGGCAACGCCCCATAGCCTATTATTCATCACAGTTAGATCCAGTGGCGCGATCTTTGCCTCACTGTGTACAAGCAGTAGTTGCAGCTGCAATGGCAGTACAGGCTTCGGCCTCAGTGGTATTATTCCACCCTCTCACACTGAGAGTGCCTCATGCAGTTGCAATAATTTTACTGCAAGAAAAAGTGGCATACCTTTCCCCTGCTAGACATCTTTCGTGTATGACTATACTGCTGAGCCAACCTCATATGACAATTGAACGATGTACAATATTAAATCCATCAACATTACTCCCAACTCCTGCGGATGGCACACTACACAGCTGCCTGCAGGAAATTGAACAGTTAGCTTTACCTAGACAGGATCTCACAGATATGCCCTTGGATAATGCCGAGGTGACATATTACGTGGACGGCTCATGCAGAAGGGGTCCTACAGGGAAGAATCTGGTAGGGTATGCAGTAGTTACAGACACTGAAATTTTAGAAGCTCAATCCTTACCACACAACTTATCTGCACAAGCAGCAGAGTTGATAGCTCTGACGAGGGCATGTACTTTAGCAAAAAACAAGTGTGTAAACATATATACTGATAGTCAGTATGCTTTTTCTACAGTACATGTATTTGCACAACAATGGAAAAATAGAGGAATGATAACATCTAGTGGGAAACCTATTAATCATGCGCAATTTATTTTGGAATTATTTTGGAATTATTAGAATCTATTCAGTTACCTACCAAAGTAGCTATTTGTAAATGTGTAGCTCATACAAAACAGCAGGATAAGATTTCAAAAGGCAATGCACGAGCTGATGGAGCTGCAAAGCAAGCAGCCTCAGACTCAGAAACTTTACTTTTAAATGAGGAATTACAACCCTCTGAGATTTTAGATTTAGACATGTTAAAAACAATGCAGACGCTTACTACAAAAGCAGAGAAACAAAAATGGGTAAAATGAGGTGCAATTCTTGAGAATGGACTGTACACTTCCAAAGAAAGAAAACCGATATTGACGTCTAATTTATTTAGATATGCAGCTTTGTTGAGCCATGGGCAGTGCCATGTCTCAACAGGGGGGATGGTACAGTTAGTAAACCGAATATTCCAAACATATGGATACACAAACTACACGAAAAAATTGTGTGCAGCTTGTCATACTTGTAACAAGCACCATGCACAAGGAGCATTTAAAACCAAGCAAGAAAGTTTTCCTATACCACCATACCCGTTCCATACTATTTGTATGGATTTCATAGAATTGAATAAATGTGAAGGGAAAAAGTTTTGTTTAGTTATTGTAGACATGTTTTCTAAATGGGTAGAAGCTTTTCCAACCAAAAACCCGGATGCAGCAACAGTGGCGAAAGCCCTGATAAAAAAAGTAATCCCTAGATTTGGCATTCCGGAAAGGATTTATAGTGACAACGGCACACATTTTGTAAACCAGACAATCCACCAACTTGGGAGATTTTTTGGTATCTCCTTAAAGAACCATTGTGCCTACCACCCACATTCAGCAGGACTGGTGGAAAGGTACAATGGTACCCTAAAAAGTAAACTTAGAAAGCTAGTAGAGGAGACCCAAAAGAATTGGATATACTGTCTGCCTTTAGCACTGCTGAGTATGAGAATGGTTCCAAATGTAAAGGGTTTGACTTCCTTTGAAATGGTTTTTGGGAGAGCATATTATGTGCCTCAGTGGAAAGCTGTCATGCCTGCAGAGCAAGAGGCTGACAGTTCATTAGCTAGTTATATGAGGAAACGGTTAAATAAATCTGTTTTGCAGTTTAACTCTTTTTCAGATAAGGAACAGACCAGACCGGTGGAAGCAGTCTTGGCCCCAGGGTCGTGGGTTTGGCTGAAAGTGACGAAAAGGAAGAATTGGGTGAGTCCAAAGTGGGAGGAACCATACCAGGTTCTGTTGGTAACGCCTACTGCAGTTAGAGTGGCCGAGAGGATGTCCTGGGTTCATTTGACACATTGTAAACTGGTAAAGAACTTTCAACTTGATAAAAACTTTGTGACTGATACACAACCAGACTGAGATGGCCAAAAACAAAGCGAATAGAAATTTAGATCATCCCCAGAGATGTTACATAATCATTTTGTTGAGTGTACATTTATTGACTGTAATTGTGACAATTTTCCTCTTGCTGTGGTTTATCCTACACACAACCACACAAGTGAATGTGGGAAGGCGTGATGAAACGTCTATAGACTGGCATCCAAATTTTAACACATACCTAGCCATGAAACGTGTATATGCAGAGACTATGAACATTTCAAATTGCTGGGTTTGTACAGCTATACCAACAGCATATGGAGGACTGATAATGTCCGCTGTCCCTTTGGGGATAAATGAGACTTGGGAGAATTTACTTTTCGATACAGGAACTGTGAGATCACAGGACAAAATAGCTTTATTTTTACCTGTCACACAAAAAGGAGTTGTATGTTTTTATAAAAATGACACCCTCCAGGTGGGCTGGAGCAATTGTAATATAACCATATCTTACCAATGTTATATTAAGAATGGTAATGGCAATACTTTTTGCAATACTAATTATGACTCGTATTTGAACTCATTGAAAACAACTATGAATGACATTCGCAAAAATCCAGTTTTGTTTAAACAATTGTCAGTTATAGATCAGAAAATGTTTCATGCATGGCTGATGCGTATTAGTACTAAAGTAGAAAACTGTTATTTTATTTGTGGGGAAAAAGGCATATAAATGGTTACCTGAGAATTGGTCCGGCAGTTGTTTTTTTGGGTTATTTGGTTCCGGCAATAAGACATACTGCAGAATTACCTTTGGGTAAGATACGAAACGTGAGAGAAGCAGCTCGAAAGCCTGAAGGTCAAGTTGAAAAACCTGTGAATCCAGTAGGAAAGATCGAAGCTGGCTGGAAAGATCATAATGCCGTGAAAGACAAAAGCCAATTGACTCATATGGACTTGAGTGACAGTGTTATATCCTGGGCAGGAATATTCCCAGCCTATGGAGCAGTCAAATCGATCTGGGAGCTGAGGAAGTTGTCGAAACTTCTCGAAGTAATAAGTAATGCAACTTTTTCCGCCCTAGAACTGGTGACTGATGAACTGAATGCAATGAGAACTGTTGTGCTACAAAATCGAATGGCTCTTGACTTCACCCTAGCGGCGAGAGGTGGTACGTGCGTGCTTATCAAAGAAGAATGCTGTGCTTATATTCCTGACAATCGTCATGAGATCAATAACCACCTAGAGGTAATTCAGCAAGTATCAGCCATGAATGAACCAGGCCCAAACCCACTGACGGACTTTTTCCAGAATCTATTTGGGGGGTGGGGTTCCATCCTAATGAATATTCTGATTGCCATTTGTGTGGGTATACTCCTAATAGGAGCATGTGTTTGCTGTGGAATTCCTGCATGAAAAGATTAATCAAAGATTTTATTGATGTATCTGTTACTGAAACTTTGTACCAAGATATTGAGATTGAAAGATTGATCTCAGATGACATTTTTTCTGAAGTATAGATTGAATGACTCACCTAGCTGAAAATCCTAAGTGGAAAAGGCTAGGAGATGAAATGACACTATGCATACTTCAAAATAGAATAAAAAGTATTAATAGGGGGGAAAATGTTAGAAAAATGTGTATTTGAATATATGAGAAATGCTAGTTTAAAAGCAAAGTAGTATATAATGCATTTTATTCTATTAATCATACAATAGTAAGGATTAATTTATGTGTAAATGTAAGTAGTTTTGAAACTGCAGTGTGGCTTGAAGCAAAGCTGATCTTTGACCCTGGCAGAATGCTAGCTTAGCAAGTTTTAATGTTTATGCTTTTCACAAGTGATTATTTGCTGGGTCAGGAAATTAAATGTGTGAAATAATGAAATCTTCTGCTCTTTCCTGTTGGAATGATTTGGCCTTGTATATGTATTACTGAGATAGCATGCAGCTGTGTGAGAAAGTGCAACAGAGAACAAAGACATGTATTAAAAGACTGAAGCTGCTATTGTATTCGAACTGATATGAAACCTTGAAGAAGTAACTTTACAGAAAGACATTATGTATGACCAGCTGGATAGCAAGGCTGTATTGTATCTAGAGGAAAAGTTTTTTTTTAAATATACAGCATCAACAGCTTTATGAATAAAAGACTGTAAGCTAAAAGTGATGTAGATGCCCTGTGACACATCACGTCAGTAAGGTGGGCATAGCTTAAATGTTAAACCTATATAAAATTGCGTGCTTCCTGTTTCATGTCAGACAAAATTCTGTACTTGTACGTTTTTTGCCTCCTGGTGTACACTAGTAAACCTTTTAACCTGAACCTCCTGTGTATTGAAATCTTATTTTATTTAACAGGAACCAAAGATTTTCAACATGTTGATCAACAAATGGGGGATCCCAGATATAGACTTGTTTGCCTCCCCCCAGAACTACCAATTGGACAAATTCTGCACAAGGACTCCCCAGAAACAAGCTTGGAAAGTGGATGCTCTGTCCTTCAGCTGGAAAAATCTATCAGTTTATGCCTTTCCTCCTCTGCCTCTCCTCTCCAAAGTACTACTAAAGATCAAACAGGACAAACCAAGGATGATACTGATTGCACCAGTGTCCACGCCAACACTGGTACCCCTTCTTGCGCAGTGTGTCACAGCTGGCCCCTTGGCACCTACCTCAGACCTCTACCCTGCTGTCTCAGAGGGAGAGGCAGATTCTGCACCCCCAGCTTCAAACCCTGTACCTGGCAGCCTGGCTAATTACCTAATCTCTCCGTTACCATCCCTCAGTAAACAAATGTTGGATATAATTTTGGAGGCAAGGAGGCCTAGTACTAGAAAATCTTATGCTGAAAATTGGAAAAGATTCTGTGCCTGGAACCAAACTCAAGGGATGGCCACAGCAGTGCAAAATTTACCTCAGATTCTTCAATACTTAACTGAGATGCTTCACAAGGGCCTTTCCTTTTCCTCCATCAAAATTCACGCCTCAGCCATTTCAGCTCATTACAACAAAGAACCACCCCTCTTTTCTCGCCCACTGCTCAAGCAGTTCCTCAGAGGGGCCAAAAACAGAAGACCACCCAGGAGAGCTCCAACTCCAACCTGGGACCTTAATTTTGTATTGGAAAAACTCACTCTTCCTCCTTTTGAGCCAGCTGCAACTGCAGAGTTAAAATTCCTTTCTTGGAAAACAGCTTTTCTTTTAGCAATCGCTTCAGCAAAAAGGGTATTTGAATTACAGGCCCTTATGTCAGTGGAGCCTTTCAACATCTTTCATTCGGACAGGGTGTCCCTCATGACCAATCCCTCTTTCATGCCCAAGGTGGTATCCAGTGTGGCTCTTAATCAGTCCATTCATTTGCCCAACCTTCTTTTCTAATCTACAGAACACAGGGGAACAGATACTGCAGTCCTTAGATGTGCACAGACAACTTAGATTTTACTTGGACAGGACTAAACCTCAAAGGAAATCTGAACAACTGCTGGTGGCATTTGCTGCAGGGGCAGAGGGATAGGCTATTTCAAAGCAAACCATTTCTAAATGGATAGGCCATTGCATTCATTTCTGCTATAAGCACCATTGAAAACCTATCCCACGGGATTAGACCCCATTCATCCAGGGCTGCATCTACCTCTACAGCCCTTCTCAGAGGTGTCCCTACCAGAGACATCCTAGAAGCTACCTGGATTTCTGTACATACTTTCACCAAGCATTATCATTTGCCAGTTTTCTCTAAATCCAGAGCTGGCTTTGCCACTGCAGTCTTGTAGGGCCTTATAGCTAGTCCTAATGCTATCTAAATTCCTCCTCCCATCCTTAGCTTTGGGAATCCACCCAAATGTGATGACTGCAACAGTGAAACACGAAGAACATAGTACAGTTGTGTACACTTACAATAAATGTAGATGTTCAAGTGTATTCACTGTTGCAGTCCTGGTTACCCTCCCTCCAGCCCCCTGGCTTCTTTTGGATATACCTCCATTCTCCTTTACCATACTTAAAAGCGTTTTGGTGTATTTGTTTTTTTGTTGGAGGTATAACCTTGTATATAAAAATTTAATTGCTTCCCATTAAGGGAGCACCTGACATCTGGGGCAAGAAAAACTGATGTAATGGCGTCAGCTGCATGCTTTATACCCCTGACTACCTGACGTCATGGAAGATGAGACAGCAACCGACGCAGGACCCAAGACTTTGACAATCGGGCCGACTGAGGGCTACTGCAAGCAGATAACCCAAATGTGATGACTGCAACAGTGAATACACTCAAACTTCTACATTTATGGTAAGTAGACATAACTGAACTGAAGAAGTTCAACAGTATTCACTATTGCAGTAATTACTTGGGATTTCCTCCTGTGGAAGGCTTTGACTGTCCTGAATACTAAAGATTCGATTCCCCCTCCTGCCCACCTAATGGACGCCCTCTCTTCTAAAGTGAAGACATCTGGGTATAAGGGTTGTCACCCACTGTCACTTTCTCAAGTCTTTCTTGCTCTCACGGGACAGGAGCCCCACAATCTCCTAGCCCTGGGCTAGGAGCACATTCCATCCATAATGTCTCCAGCAAGGTTAGGGTGAAAGAAGCCCGAATGGGATACCTAAATGGGGATGAAACCTTAAGGAGAGGAATACAAGGGATCCCACCCCAACCAAAAGTTGTGAGAGAGGGGAAGGAGGGAGGGAGGGAGGGAGGGAAAGGACACTGACCCAGTGAAGACACTCAAACATCTACATTTATGGGAAGTAGACACAAGTGTACTACGATTCAATATGTTTCAGTGTTGCAGTAATAACTACTTTGGAGGATTTCCAAAGCTACAGGAATGGTGTCTGGAAAACAGATCATCAGGCAGAGGACAGAATCTCCTGCAGGATTGTGGAAGCAAAACCAGCTCTGTCTCTCGAGAAAAAGGCCAAGCTGCAGTGCTTAGAAAAGGTGTGGATTAAGAACCACGTAGCTGCCTCCATAATGTCTTGGGTGGATACTCCCTGATAAAGGCAGCAGTAGCTGTGGCCCTTGTGGAATGTTTTCTAATGTGCTCAGGAACTTGTTTTGCCATGATGCTTGTAGCAAAAAGTAGAACATTTAGAGATTTAGCTACAGATTGTTTATTTACTTATTGGTTTGCCCAGTTTGTTAGGCGCAAAGGCCACAAAAAAGTTGATCAGCCTTTCTGAATTTTTTTGTTTTATCCAAGTAAAACCTGAGTTGTCTGTATACACCCAGGGAGTGCAAAGTTCTCTCTCTTCTTTGCTCTTCCAGCTTGGGAAAAAGGAAAATAAACTGATTTTTTTGATTCAGGGAGAGCTCTGTTCCCACCTTGGGCAGGAGGGGGTGGTTAGTTCTCAGAGAAACTTAGTCTGGGTGAAACTTGAGGAAGGGTTCTTAACATTAGTGCCTGTAACTCAGATTCTCCCAGCTGAGTTAATGTTTATTAGGAATTATACAAATTTGATATCTGTAGAAGCTGCAGGCTGAAAGGGGGGGGGGGTGCAGGGGTGCCCTTATGTGAATAATGCCTTTGAGGAATGGTTTCATCATATGTTGAGAAAACAAAGGGGTTGCATTGGAAGGTAAGCAGAGAGAGGAGCTGCATGAGTTCTAATAGAGAAGTAAGAGAAAGAAAGCCTTTGTGAAAAGCTCCAAACAGAATAAAATCAAGGGGACATTAGCTAGCACAGGTTGCTGGCCCCGGTCCAGCACTATACAGTGAATATTTTCCATTTAGAGATGTAGGATTTCCTGGTACTGGGTGTTATGGCCTCCTTTAATACAAGCAGGACAACCTTGTCTAACAGAGCTAGCCCTGAGAAATAAGGATAACACTCATGCTGCCAGCTTCAGCATGTTCAAAGTGGGGTGGGTGGTAGCTCCTTTGTTCTGGGTCAAGAGGTCCGCCTTCTGTGGTAGCAACAATGGTTACTGCCAGCTTAGGTTGTGCAACAGAGGGACCTAAAACTGCCTTAGCCAAAAAGGTGCAATTAAGATCTCCCTTGACTTCCTTCCTTCTTTGTTTGCCTTTCAGCTTTTCCCGGTTAGGGGTCGCCACAGCGGAACTCCGGTCCGCTAATGATTGGCAGTAGATTTTCACAAACGCCGAGATGCCAGTTCGACGTCCAACCCTTCAACAAAGGCATGCCCATTTACGCATGTCTTTCGAATGCCCATCCAACCGCGGGGAGGACATGCAGACTCCACACAGAAGGCACTCCTCCGCACTTCAGCCGAGAATCGAACGGGAGAACCTCTTGCTGTGAGGCAACAATGCTACCGCTGTACCACCGCGGATGAACTTTCTTCCTAATCTTTACAAATAACCTAGGGATGACAGGCATGGGAGGGAAAACAAATAGACATGTTCATGGGAAGGACAAGGTATCCATCCTCCAGACACAGCTGTCTGGGGCCATTAAGCAATACTTCTCTACTGCCTATTTTCTTTTGAGGCAAAAAGGTGTGCTTCTGGCACACCCCATTTCTCTGTGACTTCCGCGAAGATGTGCTTTTTCAGTATCCACTTATTGGCATCAGAGACTGATCTGTTTAGACAGTATGCAGGGTTGCTGTTTTTATCCTGTGAGATAATGAACTATTAGGTTCAACCCCATCCCTTGTGCCACCTTCAAAAGCTGCACAGCTAGGTCACAGAGGGGGTAGGAGTGTGTACCTCCATATTTAATGTACCACATTACCATGGTGTTGTCTGTTTTTACCAAGAGGGTCCCAGGTTTTCACTTTTGTTTGAATGCCATCATGCCTCTTTAAACTGTCATCATTTTTTCAGGTTGATGCAACTTTGAAGGAAGGGTTTTCCCTCTTGCTTTGAACTAAAAAAAAAAAAAAAACTGAGTGGATGTCCCAAGCTAGGTCTGAGGTGTCTGAGGCCATCATTTAGGTTGTTAACCAACAATGGAAAGGAACTCCTTTGTTCTGGAGGCAAATTTCTATCCACCATAACAGAGGCCTTTTCAGACAAGGGAGAAGCCTCACCGTGAAGTTTAAGGGGTATCTATGCTGAAGCACACATTCTTCAGGAACCATTGGATCTTCATGTGAAGCTTTGCTATAGGTACCATAAGGATGCAGGACACCATGAAAAGTACAGTTGTGTACACTTACCATAAATGTAGATGTTCGAGTGTATTCACTGTTGCAGTCATTACATTTATGTTATCTGCCTGCAGGTAGCCCTCAGCTGGCCTGAATACCAGAGTCTTGGATTCCTGCATTGGATCCTGTCTCTTCTTCCATGACGTCAGGGGTATAAAACATGTAGCAGACGCCATTACATCAGTTTTTTTTGCCCCAGATGTCAGGTGCCCCCATAATGGGAAGCAATTATACGTCATGTTACACCTCCAACAAAAAGCAAATACACCAGAAAGCTCAAATACACCAAACAAGAATGAAAGGTAGAGCCAAGAGAAGTCAGGAGGTTGGAGGGAGGGTAACCAGGACTGCAACAGTGAATACACTCGAACATCTACATTTATGGTAAGTGTACACAACTGTACTATGTTCTTCATGTTTCACTGTTACAGTCATTACATTTGGGTAGATTCCCAAAGCTAAGGAAGGGAGGAGGAAGTTAGAGAGCATTAGGACCAGATATTACGACCTGCAAAACTGCAGTGACAAAACCAGCTCTGGATTTAGAAAAAATAGGCATGTGGTAATGCTTGGTGAAAGTATGAACAGAGCTCCAGTTAGCAGCTTCTAGGATGTCCCTGGCAGGGACCCCTCTGAGAAAGGCTGTAGAGGTAGATGCAGCCCTGGTGGAATGTGATCTTATCCCCTGTGGGGTAGGGTTTTCCATGGTGCTTATAGCAGAAATGAATGCAATGGGCTAGCCATTTAGAAATGGTTTGTTTTGAAATGGCCTGCCCCTGCAGCAAAGCCAACTAGCAGCTGTTCAGATATTCTGAGAGGCTTAGTCCTGTCCAAATAAAATCTAAGTTGTCTGTGCACATTCAAAGAGTGCAGAATTCGTTCTCCTTTGTTTTGTGGATTAGGGAAAAAGGTAGGCAAATGAATGGACTGATTTAGGGCCACACTAGACACCACCCTTGGGCATAAAGGAAGAATTGGTCCTGAGGGAAACCCTGTCTCTGCATGGAAGATAATGAAGGGCTCCACTGCCATGAGGGCCTGTAATTCAGACACTCTTGTTGCTGAAGTGACGGCTAGAAGGAAGGATTTTTCCAAGAAAGGAATTTCAACTCTGCAGTTGCTGGTTCAAATGGAGGGAGTGTGAGCTTTTCCAGTACAAAGTTAAGGTCGCAGGCTGGCGTAGGGGCTCGCCTGGGGGGGGGGGGTCTTAAAATTTCAGCCTCTCTGAGGAATTGCTTTAACAGGGGATGAGAGAAGAGGGGAGGGCTCAGTACTAAACTGTGCTGAAATTGCAAAGGCAGGAATTTTAGTTGACGAGAAGGATAGGCCCTTATGGAGCATTTCTATTAAGTACTAAAGAATATGAGTACCCTGGTTCTGGCTCCAGGAACAGTATCTTTCCCACTTTTCAGCATAGGATTTTCTAGTACTAGGTCTCCTTGCTTCCAGAATGACCTCTAGCACCTGCTTACTGAGGGATGCTATTGGAGAGCTCAAGAAATTAGCCAGGTTGCAAGGTTCAGGGTTTGAAGCTGAGGATGCAGAATCTGGCCCGCCTGCTGGGACAGCAGGGAAGGTGTCTGAGGTAGGTGCCATGGATCCAGCAGTATCATGCTGCGCAAGAGGGGGTACCAGTGCTGGTGAGGCCAGTCTGGTGCAATAAGAATTGTCCTTGCTTTGTCCTGTTTGATTTTTAGCAGAACCTTCGAGAGGAGGGGCAGAGGGGGAAGGCATAAACTGAGAGGCTTTCCCAGGTAAAGGACAGGGCATCCACTTTCCAAGCTCGACTGTGGGGAGTCCTTGTGCAGAATTTGTCCAATTGGTAGTTCGGGGGGAGGCAAACAGGTCTATTTATGGAGTCCCCCATTTGTTCCTTAAGAGGTTGAATATTTTTGGTTCCATTTCCCATTTGTGTGGGTCCATGAGATTTCTGCTTAGGTCGTCTGCCAGTGAATTTATCTTGCCTGGCAGGAACTGAGCTTGTAGGTGCACTTGGTAGGTCAAGGCTGTGTTCCACAGAGCCATGGCTAGTCTGCAGAGAGGGTACGAGTGGGTTCCCCCACTGCTTGTTTATGTACCACATTAACTGTGGTGTTGTCTGTCTTTACCAATAATTGTCCTGGAAGGATGCGGTCCTTGAAGGCTGTCAGAAGTCTGTACAGCTAACATTTCTTTTTGGTTGATATGCAGGTGCATCTGACTTGGGTTCCATTTGCCCTGAATGCACCGCCCTGCCAAGTGAGGCCCCCATGCACAGTCTGATGAGTCTGTAGTCAGGGTTTGGGCGGCAGGGGGTAGATTGAAAGGGAGCCCCTTGCTGAGGTGGCAGGCCTCTGCCCACCACAGGAACTCTGCCTTTATGCAAGGAATGATAGGAATCATTGATTCCAGGTCCTGAGAATGTTGACACCATAGGCTTTTTAGATACCATTGTAGTTTCCTCATATGCAGTCTTGCATACGGAATTAGTAGAACGCAAGAAGCCTTGAACCCCAGGGCTTGCAGGATTTTCCTTGCAGATAGCTGGGTCTTTGTGGCCACTAGTTTGAAGATGGCTGTCAAATAAACTTGTTTCTCTGGCGTGAGGTAAGCCATCTGGGAAGTTGTGTTCAAGCTTGCTCCCAGGAATACAATCTGTTGGCAGGGTACTAGATGAGATTTCTTTTTTTTTTTTTATGGTGTACCCCAGCGAGGTTAGAAGTTTCTTTACAAATGCCAGATGTTTTAATAGCATGTCCTGGCTTTCTGCCTGAATCAGACAATCGTTCAGGTATGGGTATATCTGAATATTTCTCTGCCTGCAAAATGCAATGGCTGGAGCTAGACACTTTGTGAATACCCTGGGCGCAGTAGATACACCAAAGGGAAGTGCATGGAGCCTGCTCTGAAGCATAGGTATTTCCTGCAAGATTCCCTTACTGGAATGTGCAGGTAAGCTTCCTTTAAGTCTAAGTTTGCCAACCAGGCATCTTTGCCTAGCACAGGAAGCAGCTGTTGAAGTGTTACCATTTTGAATTTTGGGATTACCAAAAAGGTGTTTAGAATACAGAGGTCCAGGATAGGATGCGAGGAGCTGTCTTTTCTGGATAACAGGAAAAGTCTTGAGTAAAAACCTTGCCCCTTTTTTCTGCTGGGACAGGTTGAATAGCCCTGATACTTAGGAGAGAGAGAACCTGCTGTTGAGACTCTGCCCACTGATTTGGGGGTAGGTCTGGCCAACTGTTTGGGGTTGGTAAAGTGTGGAAGTGGAATCTGTATCCTTGGAAAACTATATTTAAAACCCATTTGTCCTGGGTAATGAGTTCCCAGTTTTTTGCATGCAGGGTGAGCTTTCCTCCTAAGGGAGCAGGCAGATGAGCAGGGCTTGAAAGGGTTAAGGTTAAATCATTGTGACATTTTTCCATAGGGGGGTGTCTTACTACTTCCTGCTTTGGAAGTGGGAGCCCCTCACTGCTTAGGTCTGTGTGTAGACTGAGACTGTAGCCTAGGTGGTCTGCTGTTCCTGGGTTTGGACTGAAGGCCTGGAAGAGACTGGAAAGGACCAATTCTTAGAAGGCCAATGCCTACTAAATCTGGGAGGCTGTAGTTGCAGGAAATCTTTTAACAGTTTGCATAGATTTAGTTTTTTCTTCCATCTTTTTAAGGGCTTCTTCTGGCTTTGTCTTGGTTTAAGGGAGCATCCAGTAATTTAGCTTTAACATGATCTGGCAAGTTTTGCTCCTTAAGCCAAGCATGCCTTCTAAGTACAGATCCAGTGACAGCAGCCCTGCAAGATGCTTCTAAAGAGTCAAAACCACATTGCAAAGTATGTGTACCAACTTGTTCAGCACAATGCATTAAATCCTGCAATTCTTTATGTTCAGCACAGTCAGGAATCAACATCATTTTCTGTTTAAGTAGTCCCATAATATGCTGCTGATACTTTAACATATGAAACTGGCAATTTAAGGCCCTAATGGCCAAAGTAGCAGAAGTATATACCTTCTTACCCCATCTGTCCAAGGCCCTGGAATCTCTATCAAAGGGGGTAGGGTTTTTGGCAGCAGTAGCCTTAATACCTTTACGTCCTTGGGGAAATTGTCTCTGGATCCGCAGTAGGATTCTTGAATAGGAACTTGTGAGAGTCAGGTAACTCTGTAATACCGGTCAGGTTTTCTGGGAGCTGGAGGTAAATTGTCTGGGGCCAGGCTAGATTCCAAGAAGGCATCATCTACAATATCCAGAACAGGAGGGATAGCTAAAGGCCTGTGTTGAGGGAGAAGTAAGAATTCCCTAATCCTCTTTTTGGGTCAGAATAATCCTGGCTTTCCCAGCACAAATGCTCCCTAAGAGTATGCAAGGTTTCACCAAAAGAAAAATCTTCTGGAGGGGAAGCAGAGGGAATGGAATCCTCTGCATCAGAATCCTCATAGGTGGATAAGGACAAATCCTGGTAATCATTAAAAACAGAAATTTCAGAATCCTGATCAGAAGAAAAATCAGTTCTAGGTCTCTTAGAGGGGGAAGGCTGGCTTCCTCTGATTAAAGTAATAAGGTCTTCAGCCATTCTAAGCATTTGTTTTTTAGGCATATGGGCCTGACCATGCGGTTTGGACGTCGGTTTTCTAGGAGTATGTCGAGTTTTAGGCTTTGATGAAGAAGATGGCGTTGGTTTGAAATGCAAATCTGTAGGCCTGAATACACCCTCAGAAGCCGGTGCCTGCACAGTGGCTTCGGACCCATCCAAGGTACAGACATCCGCAGGTTCCATAGTCAAAGAAGCAACTTGCAGGTATACCAGACTCCGAATGGGTCTCAGTACAGGCCTGCGAATCTGAAGTAGCGGGTATCAGGGGCTGTGAAAGCACCTCACTGAGTACCGGCAACTAGCTTAACGGAAGCGTCGTCGGCAGTTTTGGACCTATGCGGTCTGTCTCTGTCTTTATCTTTACATTTTTTTGGAATATCGGTAGTCGGATGGCTTACCGAAGCCATTTCTGGATAGTTAAACAGAGTACCAAAATAATTTGCTGCGAAAATAGACCGATGACGAATAGTTCGGGGGTTGAATAAGGTACAAAACCGACAGCGAGGGATGTCGTGGTCTGGACCTAAGCAAGGAATGCACTACGAATGAAAATCTCTATGAGGTATTTGCTTTCCACAGGTAATACAATTGTTAACTTTTACTGATATCGGTTAAGAGCAAGAAAAAGGATCCCCAATGGGGTACTTAACTTTTTTCTAACACTTCGGTTCTGAAACTCGCAAACTAAAATTTCAGGAGTTGGCCGACCTGCTTCGGGCACCACGCGGCAAGAAAGACTGATGTAATGGCGTTGGCTGCATGTTTTATACCCCTGACGACCTGACATCATGGAAGAAGAGACAGCATCCGACGCAGGAATCCAATACTCTGGTATTCAGGCCAGCTGAGGGTTACCTGCAGGCAGATAATCTAAATGTAATGACTCAACAGTGAAACACGAAGAACATCCTGCAGTCCTTAGTTTTCTTCCGACTGACACCACCTTCCTGATGTTCTAAGGTTTGCAAATACTATGCTAAAAATTTTTTTCCTGGGGAAGAAAGGACCTTTGTTTTTCCCAGAGTCCAGCAGGGCTTCAAGAACATCAGTTTATTTGCATACATGCTACTGCATTTCTTTAGGTTTATGGAGAATCTCAGGTGTGAAAGGCAGGTATGGTCAGATGAAAAGAAGCTTCCAGCTCATTCACAAAGTAAGCTTGAATCAAGCAATGGTCTAGGTGAGGGTAGATTTGCACACCTTCCATCCTGCAAAAGGCAACTACTGAAGCCAGACATTTTTTCAGAATACTATGGAAGCAGTATATAAGCCAATGAGCAATGCACAAAAGTGAAAGTGACTTCCCTCTGCCCTGAAGTGGAAATACCTCCTTTGTTTCTTTGCTATGGGTATGTGGAAGTAGGCTTTTTTAGATCCAAGATGATCATGAAAGCCTGCAGGGAAAGACAGGCAGGAGCATTTACAGAAGTAAGCATCTTGAACTTGGGGACCACTAAATCTGTTTAGCTCCGTCAGGTCCAGAAATGGTCTCCAAGTTCCTTCTTTTCTTGACATTTGGAAGAGTCTTTAGTACCCAGCTACTAATTCTTTATGAGGGCTGGTTCTATGATTTCCTGTTCTAGAAGAAGCTATACTTGGGTTTGAGCCTCCTTGAGCTGCCCTTTGAACATTGAAAAGATATCAGAGTCTTAAAAGGGAGGCAAACTACAACTTGCACACTGTCCTTATGATATGAAGGATCCAACTGTTCTGGGTACTGTTTTGTTATCTGCTTAAGAAGTGAGAAAGCCTGCCTCTGAGCTTTGTTGGATGAAGTGGGGTCTAGTTTGGGGTGGGGAAAGAATGAAGGGGGGCAGGGAGCTGCTCTACTGAGTCATAGCTATTCCCTTGGGGATGGGGTTTGTTAGGATTAGGCCCTTGTTGTGTTTGCTGCCACCTTTGCAGTCTTTCTCTCATGGATTTTCTGCTCCTTGGTCTTAGATGTGAGACTGGAAATGGACCAGAATTTTGTAGGGTAGTTTATACTAATCCTTGGTGCCTGAACCTGCAGAAAGCCCTTGACAGTTTGTAGGGACATTGTCTTATTGTAGTTTCTTGAATATGGCTACAGCCTTGGGTAAAAAATATCCTTGTCCAGAGGAGCATCAAAGATTTCTGATTTAACAATCTGTAAGATATTGCTCTCAACCAATCATGTCTCCCTTATTAACAGACCCTGATGCGGCTGTCCTGCATGGTGCTTCCAAATCATTAAAACAATGTAAAGAATGATTTGGAAACTGATAGCATGTGCTGCAAAGTTCTAACAGTTCTTTCTGGAGAGCTGCATCTTCCATCCAGTTTCTGCTTCATCTAGTCCAGGAGAGATTCCTTGGATTTGACCATATGGAACAGGTAATTTAAAGCTCTCATGGCCACGGAAGCTGACATATACACTTTCTTGAAAGAGAAGAGAAAACCAAATCTGTGTGTCAAAAACTCAGAACCAAAAGCAACCCCACGGAAAGGTTCTGTCCCTAGGAATCATACACAGCAAGCAGAATGCTTTTACCAGTAAATCAGTCAGTAACAGAATTGAAATTCTGGACAACTCTTTAATAGGTAGTTAAGCACTGGATGGCACAGTGATGCAGCGATTTGCATTGTTGATTCACAGGAAGAGGTTCTCCTGTTTGATTCACTGCTGGGGTGCTTTCAACATTATATCACATTACCAAGTTAACACTATATTAAAAGTCTATAAACCAGTAAAACAATTAGGTAATGACTCCCCTCACTTAAGCAAACACACGTACCAGTTAAAAAAACAAATTTATTGAGCACTTTCGCCTTAATGACTTCATCAGAATAAAATACATTGGTCCATAACCTTTTGATACTTGGTTAAAAATCTTAATGATTAAACATCATTACATCATTTCCTGAAGCAGATTTAGTTCACAAGTAAGTGGTTAATTAATTGATATTTATAAATTATTTCCAATGAAAATGAAGTAAAATAAGGTGAATTAATTAGACTTTTTTAACTAAGAAAGTTTATGTACAATAACATGTAGTACGTCACCCTTCTTTTGGTACATATGCACATATAAATAATATAAATACATATAAATTAGTAACATATAATAACTCTTACATGGTGTTCATTGTCATACACTTTAAATGTGGGTTACATGGAAGAAATGGTACTTCACTGAAACATAATGGATTTAACATCTTTAATTATAGCTGTTTAGATGATATATCAAAGTATGTTTCCCCTTTTGAAAAAGTTATTTTATACTCGTTAAGCCTTTTCATGTTATTTACTCCATACTGGAAATGAAATTATTTACTAGAAAGATTAATCTGGCTCTCACTTTTCAAGACAAAGGAGGAAGAGCTAACAGCTATAGGAAGTTTTTTTAAGAAAAAGCACGCATGTGTACCAGCAAACTGTACAGCTTATGTGCAAACACAAATGCCTAAAGGCAAACATTTTATAAACTGTCTAATGAGGAATCTAGCCTCTTGAAAAGTTAATGAGTGATAAATCCTTTAGGATTATGAAGCCTGATAAAGGTGAGGAAATCATTATATTTGATTCTATAGACTATAGCAGTGCTATGTTTAACATACTAAGGGATAAAAACAGTTATGGAGAAGTCTCTAATAATGAAATTAACATTAGTTACAGGATCTGAATTACTTTCGGAAGACTGGTTATCCCTTGGCGTTACTGATGGACAAACCATCAATGTTTTTGAGTAACTTACATGTGATTTCTACACTCCATAAAAATATTCACAACCACCCTTTCAGGCCTAGTATAGCTGCTCGGGGTTTGCTGATATATTAAGTGAATTTGTCTTTTCTATAGTTAAGTCATACGCTAAAAGATTCCAGGGACTTTCTTAGCAGACTTGCACTAAAGAGAGGACAATTGGGCATATCATGCTTTGGTCCCAGGCAGAACAAACAGTGTGAATGCCCCATAAGAGATTTGTTTCCTCACACTCAAAAGACTAATGCTTGCTTAAACACATTTATTTAATCATCACTTAAGACACAGGCAACATATAGTTATATTCCCAATCCCTCCGAGCTACACACTCTAGGGACCTAAACCTTGTCACCACAATAAACAGAACATGCTGGAGGGATAGATTCCTGTCCCAGAGACTTCCCATACTCTGGAACAAACTACCCTATCTATATCAAACAAAGCTCCTCATTAGCACTCTTCAAGAAAAATCTTGATTATTGGATGAGTAATACGAAATTCTCCACAGGGATCACTTCTGTGGCTCTGCTCGACAGGGGCACAGGTAAATAATTTTCTTGGGTGGCGAAAGCCAGGGTACCTTTTTGGCTAGGCTTATATAGGCCCTAGGGCCAATTGCCTAGTACCTACCTATGATACTATATAAAAAGACACAAACTATGTTAACATGTTACTAATTAAACCAGTGTTGGAAACTTCTCTGTGTGGAAGATTTTCAGTCCATATATTTCTAGTTAATCACTGTATATTAATCAGATCAGACAATAGTAGTAAAGTAGCGAACTTAAACTCGTCTTAAGTCAAAACAAAACCAAAACAAAAAATAATTATAGAAAATATATAATTGTACAGCATTACTACGCATTCGAAAGTAATCCAAGCAAGGCAGGTAGTCTGTTTCCAGTCGAAAATCCTTTATTAAGTACACAGACAAGCGATCCAAGTAAAACAAAAATAGAGTAATAATTTCCTCACAAGCTTTCTAAATATATACATATACTTTTTATCAGGCATGGGAGTGGTTTATTGTGCTGTAAAACAAAGTGTTATTGGTACACATGTTAAATTCACATTCCTTCCCCCATCAGTGTGACATTCGAGCTGGTCCTGCCCTACTTAGTAGCTGTCATAATAATATATAACCCTTATGTACTTTAAATAAAATTTATAATGATGTGGTACCTCTTTATTTAACCAGATTATTAAGTAGATTATTAAGTCTGTGATTTTATCCAAGACAATATACTACATGGCTGGAAATGTATCAACCTTAGTTCATTTGGCAATCAAAAAATATATATAAATATACACATATACATTTTGCATGTAAAAATCAATTTCTATTTTCATAGCCTATTGTTAACAAAGATCGCTTTCGTCCTTCTAGACTTCTTCAGGTTTGTGTACAAGAACCCTAAAAACAATCTATAAAAAATATATAATTGTATAATTAGTTAGTACTGTTATTACACATAATTTTGAATAAAGTGGAAACAAAAACCCAGAAAAAAAATAAAAATAAGAAAAAATGTATGTATGATGATGGAAACAAAATATACACAAATTACAACTGATTTAAAATGGTATTTAAAATCCAACTGGTACAATAAAATAAAATAAATTAGTCATGTAAACAATGTGGCAATTTTCTAAATTCAAGTGCATTTTTAACTGAACAGCAGTAGTTTAGTCCAGGGTTCCTAAAAGAGTTCAGCTTTAATTGCCACATGAGTTCATGTTTCTCCACAATATTCGGGATGTCTCCTTCAAGATCACCCATGTCTATACAATCCAGGATCTGGAACTTAAAACCTGTGTGCCTTTTATGATGAGAAAGGTGTTTGGCTAGAGCATTATTTTTATATCCAGAGCAGATTTCTCATTGATGACATTAAAACCTACGTTTGAGTTCATTTAGTCTTGCCCACATAGAATGCATCACACTCATTGCACTGTGCCCTATAAATTACTTTTGTAGTGTTACAGTCACCCCCTGAACTGGTTTTAATGATTTTCTTTAAATAAGGGCAATAAAAACTATCACCGTGCTGTATAAATATACAAAATGTACAATTAGTTTCACATCTTTTAGTGCTTTTCTCATATGGTCTAAGTTTAAATTCAACAAAACTTCTAATGTTCCTGGCCTTCCTATAAACAAATGATGGGACTTCACCTAAGATGTTAATCAGAAAAGGGTTTCCTGTGACAATGTCCCAGTTTTCTTCAATAATATTTTGATACTGTGATAATCCAAAGTGTATGTCAGGATGCAGCTATTTTTGCATTTGTTATTCTCTGTGGAATTACTTAACATTTTTCTACTGGGGAGGTTGAGTGAAGGTGCTTCAGTCCTTTTCAGTTCTATAATGGGTTCCAGGATGTTTTTTAACATCTGACTTTCATAGCCTCTAACTAGAAAATAATTCTCTAAGTTGTTCAGGTTTCTCAAAAATAGTTCCATCTCTGTGGTAATTCTAGCTAATCTATAGCTTTTTTTTTACTGTGGAGTAATAAGTTAACCCTCATAGGTTTTCTGAATAGATCAGTGGTGATTCTGTTACTGTTGGTGTCCTTGGAAATATGCATATCTAAGAAAGTGGTTGAAGTACAGCTATGGGAAGAGGTAAACTTCAGGAAGGGGATTGTGTGACTGAGGTAAGTGATAAATTCTCCAAGCTGCAAGGTGTCACACCTCCCACGCAATAAAGATGTCATCAATAAAACGTAAATAGCAAGTGATATGCTGCATGTAGTCTGTGTTGTTTAACACAAAGTCCTCCTCCCATTTGCCCAGGGCTATGTTAGCTATGCTGGAAGCCATGGCAGCCCCCATTGCTATACCAGTTTTTTGTTTGTAGTGTTTGCCATTTAAGGTAAAGAAACTGAAGTCCAGTACAAGATTAATGAGCTTGCTTAACTTTTGCAGTTGTGCCTGTGTATCCTGATTATATTTCTTAAACAACACATCTGGTTAAATAAGAGGTACCACATCATTATAAATTTTTACTTAAAGTACATAAGGGTTATATATTATTATGACAGCTACTAAGTAGGGCAGAACCAGCTCGAACGTCACACTGATGGGGGAAGGGATGTGAATTTAACATGTGTACCAATAACACTGTTTTACAGCACAATAAACCACTCCCATGCCTGATAAAAAGTATATATTTAGAAAGCTTGTGAGGAAATTATTACTCTATTTTTGTTTTACTTGGATCGCTTGTCTGTGTACTTAATAAAGGATTTTCGACTAGAAACAGACTGCCTTGCTTGGATTACTTTCGAATACTTAGTAATGCTGTACAATTATATATTTTCTATTATTATTTTTTGTTTTGGTTTTGTTTTGACTTAAGACGAGTTTAAGTTCACTACTTCTACTACTATTGTTTGATCTGATTAATATACAGTGATTAACTAGAAATATATGGACTGAAAATCTTTTGGACCCACTACACTAGACTTCGGGGATACCACGGAGATTACTTGTTTCATGTTACTAATTACAAACATTATATATCATATATTTTTATGCACAATCACCATCACTCCATTAAACAAATTGATCAGCATTACATAAGCTGATCAGTCCTCCTGCAAAATATTATTCTGCATGTATTATTCAAACAATTTCTATTTTTTCCTTTGTAATTTGCCCCTGCCCTTTTCTAAAGAACCTATTTCTGGTTCTTTTATCTCTGATACAATATTCACTACTTCGAACAGAGTAGGTTTGGACTTTGATTTCCATTTTCTAGTAACTTTTTTTCTAACAGCTATCAAAATTAAACTTAACAAGGCCTCACTATGACTAGGCAATTCAGATTTTGTATTCCAGCTCAAAATATTTATTAAGCAAACATTAATCTTACCAACTGACAACTTCTGAAAAAAGTCTTTCCCCAACTTAGCTTTAGGCACTCTATCTCTGGCAACAGACTGACCAATGTACTTAACAAAGGCTGTGTTAGGCTTCAACTGCAAGAAAGAATTGAGAAAATGACATTGGCTGATAACCCTTATAACCCAACATCCATATGTTTGATATGTGGACGGGTGTCCTCTGGGCCAAGAGGAGGAATCAAATATCTGGTATTTGGGCTGGCTAAGGGTTTCCACAAAAGAAAGTCCAATGTAGTAATTACTGCAATAGTGAAACATAATGTACACTTATAGCTACCATGCAATGTTTTAGATGCTCCTACTAATTATCCATTTTTTAATCTGTTCAAGACTCAACTTAAAACTCTACAAGAACTGGTATTTTACTTAGCACTCCCACATCTTTTTCCCTTCACTTCGATATTGATCCTTGGTAAGGAAAGTAGTCTCTAACCTGCAGTCCAAACTTCTGCTTGGAATCATCACTATATCTGCTTTTCTTATTCTAGACATTTGTTCCCAACAGCGTGGTTCCTTTGTCAATTTTATCTAGTAAATTCTAGCCCCCTCCTTACATACCTTCTGTAGCCCTATTTGCAGTAATCCCTACTGGCTCAATCTCCTTTCTCCATTCCTGTACTGGCATAGTTCTTAATAATAATTTCTGTGACTTTATGAAAATAATACTCTGTATGGTTATCTTCCTTAAAGAAAGTACAGTTGTGTACACTTACCATAAATGTAGATGTTTGAGTGTATTCACTGTTGCAGTCATCACATTTGGGTTATCCCTGCCAGGGTAGGCCTCGGCGGCCCGAATACCAGAGGCTTAATATTTCTGCGTCGGTTGCTGTCGCTTCAGGACTGACGTCAGGTCGTCAGTAGTATAAAGTAAGGCAGCCGACGCCATTACATCAGTTTTTCTTGCCCTGTCAAGAGACCCCAAGTGGGAGCCAGGATATGGTGGAAAAACCCCACCAGTAGAAAGTAAATACCAAAAGTTCCTTGTAAGGTGAGAGAGAGAGAGAGAGAGAAGAAAAGGGGGATGGAGGGAGGGAAACCAGGACTGCAACAGTGAAAACACTCGAACATCTACATTTATGGTACGTGTACACAACTATATTATGTTCTTCGTATTTCAATGTTGCAATCATCACATTTGGGTTGATTACCAAGGCTGAGGAGAAGGGTGGAGGCAGATAAGAAGACCAGGGGCTGGCTAGGATGCCCTGCAAGACTGCAGTGGCAAAGCCTGCCCTGGATTTGGAGAAGATAGGCTGGTGGTAATGTTTGGTGAAGGTGTGGACAGATGTCCATGTGGCAACCTCCAGGATGTCCCTGGTGGGGATTTCTCTGTGGAAAGCTGCAGAGGTGAAGACTGCTCTGGTAGAGTGAGTCCTGACCCCCTTGGGGGAGGTTTCCCATGCTGCTTGTAACAGAAATGGATGCAGTGTGCTATCCATTTAGAAATGGTTTGTTTGGATATGGCTTTGCCTTCTGCCCCTGCAGCAAAGCTGACTAGCAATTGATCAGTCTCTCTGAATAATTTAGTCCTGTCTAGGTAGAATCTGAGCTGTCTGTGTACATCTAGAGAGTGCAGGATCCTTTCCCCCTTGTTTTGTGGGTTAGGGAAATAAGTGGGCAAATGAATAGATTGGTTGAGGGCTACACTGGACACCACTTTGGGCATGAAGGATGGGTTAAGTCCTGAGGGACCCCTGTCAGCATGGAAGATGATGGGCTCTACAGCCATGAGTGTTTGTAGCTCAGATACTCTTCTGGCTGAAGTGATGGCCAGTAGCATGGCTGTCTTCCAGGAGAGAAATTAACTCTGCTGAGGATGCTGGTTCAAAGGGGGGGCATGTGAGCTTTTACAACACAAAGTTTAGGTCCCAAGCTGGTGTAGGTGCTCTTCTGGGTGGCCTCAAGTTGCTAGCCCCTCTTAGGAACTGTTTGATGAGAGGGTGTGAGAAAAGTGTGCACTCAGTGTTGAAATGAGCCGAGACAGAGGCATGAATTTTAACAGAGGAAAAGGAGAGACCACTGTGAAGCAGGTCAGCTAGGTAATCCAGGATGGGAGGTAGGGAGGGTTGAGCCATATCGGCTCCCTTAGCCTGAATCCAGGTGCAGAGCCTTTTCCATTTGTCAGCATAAGACTTTCTAGTGCTAGGGCATCTAGCCTCACGTATAACATCTAGAACCTGTTTACTGAGATTGGCAGCTTGCTTAGTGGTCAGGGGATGAGCCAGGCTGCCAAATTGAGGGTCTGCAACTGGGGATGCATGAATTCTCCTTCCTTCTGGGTCAGGAGGGTTGGAGTCTAAGGGAGATGCCATGGTGGCAGTGGGGACAGGCTGCACAGCAGTGGGTACCAGTGCGGGACAGGCCAGTCTGGAGCAATCAGAATTGTCCTTGGTTTTTCCTCCTTTATTTTGAGCAGTACCCTGGCAATGAAAGGTTGAGGGGGGAATGCATAGACTGAGAGGTTGACCCAGTGGAAGGATAGGGCATACACTTTCCAGGCCCTTTGGTGAAGCTCCCTGGTGCAGAACCTGCTGAGCTGATGGTTGGAGTGGAAAGCAAAGAGGTTGACCTTCGGGGTGCCCCATTTCTGAGTTATTAGGGTGAAGGTTCTTTGGTCTAGCAGATTTCTGCTTAAGTTGTCTGCCAGAGAGTTTAGTGATCCTGGCAGGAATTGTGCTAACAGGTGTAGTTGCATAGCTGAGGCATGTGTGCCAAAGGGTCATGGCGAGCCTGCACAGAAGGTAGGAGTGAGTCCCTCCCTGCTTGCTGATACAACACATCACAGTGGTGTTGTCTGTTTTGACTAGAAGATACCCTGGGGAGAGAAGGGGCCTGAAAGCTGTCAGTGTCTTTTTGGTTGATGTGCAGACGTATTTGCTGTGGGGTCCATTGGCCCTGTATGCACCTGGCGTCCAGATGTGCACACCAGGCATAGTCTGATGCATCTGTGGTGAGGGTCTGGGCAGTGGGGGTTGGTGAGAAAGGTAGTCCCTTGTTGTGGGAGCATGCTGCTGCCCACCAGCAGATGGAACCGAGATAGATGGTTCCTCGGGTCCAAAAACCTTTGGATCCGATGACATTTTGGAAACTTTTTGTGAAGGTCCAGATTGGTCCGAAGAGGATGAAGATCTTTTTGTTGACTTACCAGATCTAGAAGGAGGGGGAAGGGCTTTTTTTTTTTTTTTGAAGTACTATAAGGATTCTGAAAAAAGAAGTCTTTAGTAGTCCTCTTACAATAAGTTTATTTTTTATCTCAAGGAGAACCCTTGAACTGAAAGAGTGGCATATGCAGCACGACTCTTGTAAGTGTACTGCTCCAAGGCAGTACGCACACACTGAATGGCTATCTGTCCAAGACACTTTTTGAGAACATTTCTTGAACCCAGAGGGTTTAGTCTCTTTCAACTGTTCAGACATAGTAAATCCAACTAAGCAACACCAAACAACCTATACTATATGGGTATATATGATTTTAAACAACACACAGGAAAAACAGGTGGGGAAAGTCCTCTAACAAACAGGCAAGAAACTGCTCTCTAAGTAGAACGAGCTGGTTAGAGAGAAAAAGTGTTATGTTGTACGTGTATGTGTGTGTGTGTATATATAGATATATATATATATATGTGTGTGTGTGTTTGTGTGTAAGTAAACAAACTGAACAGCACAAAAAAACTACACACCAAGAAGGATACAAGAAAATATCTGAGGTTTGGCACTACACAAGAAGCAAACCTTAAACTACAGGCTAGCCACTAAAAGTTTCAACTACCAAACACACTTGACGGCTCAGAAGCATGGGCCAAGTAAAAGGGCAGAGTTGGTCTCTAATTTAAACAAGCTGAACTCTAATAAAACACACACTCCTGCAATACTATATGAATAATCCTAATAATAGTGACAATAATGTAAAAATATTAATCACACATGGAGGAAAGGGGATGGGGTACACTGTAGGCCTTAAAACAAAAATGACAGCCCCAGTGATCAACAGTAAGCAGCAGACACAGTGTAGACTGTGAACAACTTGGCGAAAGCACTAATAAGTAATCGCACACAAGTTTTAGAGAAGAAAACAAGCTAAACCGTTATATATATATATATATGGTTCTACCTGACTTCGTCGACAGCGCAGAAGACCGACAGCGGAATTCGGAGCTCCAGAAGACCGAAAACGAAGAAGACCGACGCGAATCGCGAGTGGCAGAACATCGACAATGCAGAAGACCGACACGACGGATGACAACACCAACGCCGAGGATGCCGACATGGGGAAAGGCTGTGTGAGTATGCGGTAGTGACGGACGTTAGGGTGCGAGGCAGGTAAGTGTGGAGATTGACGGTCTGTGGGGATAGGGGTGGGTTAAGTGAGTTAGGGTTAGGGAGCGATAAGGGTGGGTTAAGTGAGTTAGGGTTAGGGAGCGATAGGGGTGGGTTAAGTGAGTTAGGGTTAGGGAGCGATAGGGGTGGGTTAAGTGAGTTAGGGTTAGGGGGCGATAGGGGCGGGTTAAGTGAGTTAGGGTTAGGGAGCGGGTAGGTAAGTGTGCGATAGTGACGGACCTTAGGGTTAGGGTAAGGTTTAGTGTGGGCTTGTAAGGATTTTGGTGTGCTTGTGTTGTGTGTGTGGTTTGTGGAATGGGGATGTGTTTTGTTTTTAATAATTGTTATTGTGGTGTGTGCAGTGTATGGGGTTTCGTGTTTGTGTACCGTCGGTTATTTCGTTGTCGGTTATGTGTGGTTTCGTGTTTATGGACTGTCGAATATGTGGTGTCGGTGATGTGGTTGTCGGTGTTGTGTGGTTTCGGCTATGTCAGGTAGAACCATATATATATATATATATATACACACACACATATGTGTGTGTGTGAAAAAAGGATCAAACTTAGCCAGAGCTAGTTGAAACGCCCAATCTGTTTAGCGGCAAATGAGATCTGGAGATTTCCACAGAGCATCATAGGATAGGGAGTAAGCCACAAGCTAGTTGGGGACCTCGAGCTTTTGAAAGCGGCCGAGGCGGAACCGGGGATCAGTTCCAAACCCATCAGTAAAGAATGAAGGCGAAATAGGACAATATCACATCCTATATTTCTTACACCTAAAAAAGTACTTGTTTACTTTAATATCTTTAACACACATGATCACTGAAATGACTCACACAACATTTAAAGTACCCCGACTACACACTACACAAAATTGTTTTACTATATATATATATATATATATATATATATATATATATATATATATAAAACAAGTAGTTTATATCATGAAATGTTTTATACAAATTCTAATAAGAACAATTGTTTTCCCTCTTTTACTGCCCTTCTAAACACTGATATAAAGTGGAGTATACATGCTTTACAGTCCGCCCACAGGTTTAACAAAGTCAACTAAAGTCCAGCTCTTTTCAGCTACTTTTTCTTGCAAAAAGAGTATTTCACAAGTGTAATAAAATGCTTTCTAGTTTTCCATTTATTCACTAATTTCAGAGTTGCTGGTCTTCTTCCCATTCATCTCCATCTCCCAACACCAGATTCTGGTTCCAGTCCAAGGTACTGCTGATTCTTCGAGTCAACTACTGTGCTTTTTCTGTCTCTCAAGCATTTTCCTTTAGAATATTGGGAAATATTTCACTGGCAAAGTTTCTCAATGAACCTTACCATCAGAAGAATGCAAAACAGAGTCCCCTTGTGCTTGCAGAATCGCATCTTATTGGATAAACTGGTTTATTTCCTCCTTAGCCTATTCTACATCAAAAAATGACTTCAATCCTCTAGGGGGAAAAAAACACTTTGAAGACAGTTTGATATAGCATCTTGAATCTCTCACCTCCCTCTCAACATTTCCTGACTGCTGGGATAAATTTGATTCCTTTCTGCCTGGTGTACAGTGAAAAATCATTTTCTACAAATACTCTGCTGTCTCCAGTACTTCCGTGGTGGTGCAGCGGTAGCGTTGTCACCTCACAGCAAGAGGTTCTCCCATTCGATTCTCGGCTTGGGTTGGGAGTGCCTTCTGTGTGGAGACTGTATGTCCTCCCCGCGATCGAGTGGGCGTTCGAAAGATTTGCATTGAATGGGCATGCTTTCGTTGAATGTTGGGCATCGGGCTGGCAACTAGACACCATAAAAACCAACTGCCAATCATTAGCAGACCGGACTTCCACTGTGGCGACCCCTAACCGGGAAAAGCCAAAAGACAAACCACAACAACTCTGCTGTCTCCAGTTTTTAATACTTTGCCCTCCTACTGCCTTAATTTCATCAGGATCAACTCTTTCTGCTGCTATGATTGCATCTTTACTAATGTAGGTCTTAGCTGCTTTTTATGGCCAGGTTTGGAGCATGCACTCAATGTGCCCTATCAGTTCAATTCTGCTGTGGAACACCAGTCCAGTTGCTTATTTGTGCTTTCATAAAATTAATACAGTCTGTTTCTTCCAATTTCACTGGTACAGCAGAAGAGCTCAGGTCTTCTCTGTGGCTTGGACCTCTAATTCTACTATTTTTAAAACAGTTCTTCTTAAGAAACCTCATATTCAGCCAACTTTTTCTTCATGTCATTCTCAGACTTTTGCAATTTTATCAGTCCATCTGAACTGCTAGTTAAAGCATTTTCTACTTTTTCCCAGCCTTTGTTGTTTGAAATGATATACTCATTCAATGTTTCATTTATTTTGATCACCTTCCCCTTTGAGTACATTTGATTTATTTTTTCCCATAAATTACTGGAAGTCATCTCTTCAATCAAAGCTGAAGCTTGAACTGCTTTTTGCTGAGCAGCTGCAGAATCCTTCCAAGACAGCATTTTCTTTTCACCTTTTTTGCTTAATATTCTTTCAGATTTCCAAATTTCTTCTTTGCTGGCATCCAGGCAGTGTATTCACTTGCCAGTAACTGAATTTTAACCAAAACACATTTTCAATGGCACTCAGTTTTCTCAGTTTCTCTTTTCACACTGGGAAAGCTGAAGTTATGCTGTTGATCAGTTGGAAGACGAAAATACATCATCCTTGTCAGTCAGACAAGGAGATGGGATCAGCTTCTCAAACAAAGTACAGGATTCAAGGGGGGATGGAATGTCTAAGGAGCTCAAAGTGTAGCAAGCAGTCCATGAAATGATGGTCAGTGAGAAAGAGATGAAGGATTTTGTGGAGTGTTATCTTGCAAAAGCCAACCCAAATATCAAGACAGAAGAGTAAAACTTATCTGTCTAATACAACTGAATCAGTAAGGGTGGCATGGGGAAAGATAAAGGGAAGATCCATCCATCAATGCTCATAGGTTCATAGGTACATACTAGACTATCTGCCCTAGGGCATTTATAAGCCTAGCCAGAGTGTGTTTGGCTTTCGCCACCCATTTTAAATTAATTTTGCTATGCCCTTTTTTGAGGTTAGTATACTGTGCCTCTGTCTAACAGTGACACAGAAGTGATACCCGGGGTAAACCTACGATCTCCCATCCACTCATCAAGATTCCTCTTGAAGAGAGTCAATGAGGGACTCTGCCTAACCTGGACTGGGATTTTATTCCAGAGTGAAGGGAGCCCCTGGGTTATGAATCTGTCCCTCCAGAATGTCCTATTTATTTCAGTGCTGAGGTTCAAGTATCTCGAGCGCGTGGCTCGATGGGATTTGGATTTTCTGAGGTGCAGCATGTCCATTAATTCCGGGTTGGACATTGCTTTATATGTCAGCACAGATCGCCTCTGAGCAGGCGGTATGCCACTGAGAAGAGCTGGAGTTTCTTTAACCGGGCAGCATATGGCATCTGTTTGAGCCCTTTGATCCTCTTGGTGAGGTACTTTTGGGGTCTTTCCAGTTGCTGCAGATGTCTGGTAAGGTACATCCCAAAAGGGGCATTGTACTCAATTATGGGCCTGATGAGGGATGAGTAAAGAGGCACAATGACCTCCCCTGATCTAGATGTGAATCCCTTCATGATTAGGTGGGCTATATAAAATGTTTTTCTAACTACTTTGGCCACGTGGTTGTCAAATGAGAGATTGCTATCAACTTGGGTCCCCAGGTCCCCAATTACTTCTTCTGTACTTAATGGATTACCACCTATGTGGTAATTTGTGGGCACTTTGTTTTTGCCAAAGGGGATGACTATACACTTTTTGGCGTTTAGCTTCAGGCCATGGCTCTGGCACCAGTTGTCTGTTTCTTTGAGGCCCTTTTGAAGGATGCTTATGTCGGCTGGAGAGTCGATTATGGCACCCAGTTTGCAGTCATCTGCGAACTTGGTCAGCCACAGTCCTTCCGTGTTGGCCTGTATCTCCAAGAAATATATACCGAACAAGAGAGGTCCCAGGACTGAGCCTTGTGGGACGCCACTTGTAACTGGTTTGGAGTCTGACATGGCTCCAGCAATTCTAAACATGTGGGTTCTGTCCTTGAGCGAGTTGGCAACCCATCTAGTGACATAGGGGTTTATATTTAAGCTGGTGAGCTCATCTATAATGCCCGAGTGGGGTATTGTATTGAAGGCTTTTGCGAGGTCCAGGTAGGCTGTGTGGACCACCTTCCCCTCGTCAATGGCCTTGGTGACTGTTTCAAAGAAATCAACCAGGTTTAAGAGGCAGGATCTGCCCTTACCAAAGCTGAACTGGGTAGGATCCAGTGTCTGTAGGTCCCCAATATCTTTATTTATGAGGTCCATGATGATCCTTTCCATAGCTTTGCAGACCAAGCTAATCAGTCTTATGGGGCAATAGTTTCCAGGATCCGTTGAGGCACCACCTTTGTGGAGAGGGACCACTGTTGCTGTACGCCACTCTTTGGGTACATATCCTGTAGTGAGGCTGAGACTGAACAGTAGTTTTATGTTTGGGTTTAGCTCTTCTTGGAGTTCATGTAGGATGCAGCCCGGGACACCGTCTGGTCCCACTGATGCTGTGTTTTTTGCTTTGGAGAGGGCGGCTCTTACCTGAGCATCTGAGATGTCAGGGGGGCAGCACTCTGCTGGGATAGATATTTGCCCTTTTGGTGTGGGGGAGTTTGCGCTGAACCTGTCAGCTAGGATGTTGGCAATGTCTGTGGGTTCGGTGTATTTTTTGTCATTTTGGACTAATTCTGAGCATATCTGGGAATTACCACCCAGGTTCCTAACATAACTAAAGAAAGCTTTGTGATTATCCTTAGTGTCCTGTGCAATTTTTCTCTCGAAGCTGGCCTTAGATGATTTTATGAGTGCCTGTAGTTTTTTGCTAATACTGATCAGAGATGCCTTCCCTTTTTGGGATTTTGCACTATCATGTAGTAGCTTCCTCCTCCTATTGTATAGTTTGTTTATGGCTGGGGTCCACCAGACAGGACGTCTGCCTTTGGAGGATTGGGTCTTGGTTTTATCTGGGATTGCATGATCCATGCATTCCTGAAGGTGTTCATAGAATGCGTTTATAAAGGATTCTGCGGTCTGGGCCGTATTTTCCACAGGCCCGGGGGCTCTGAAGGATTCCACCTTGGTTTTGAGGAGTGTGAAATTTGCTTTAGAGAAGTTTTTCACTGTGCTTTTCTGGGCAGGTGGTGGGGTCGGGATGTGAATATCCAGTGAGATTAGTTTATGGTCTGATCTTACCAGTGAGGGATACACTTCTGGTCTGGAGCATAGATTCCCCATGTTGGTGATGATCAGGTCCAGTATGTTTTCCCCTCTTGTGGGAGTGGTAACAAGTTGTTCCATAGCATTTGAGTTTATAAATTCTAGGAACCTTTGGCCTAGGGTGTTGGAGCTAGAGTAATGCTCCCAGTCTATGTTTGGGTAGTTGACGTCACCCAATATAATGGTGTTTGGAGAGACCTTCATATTTTCCAGTGTTCTCAGGAAGGCAGAGTGGGGTTCCTGGGTTTGGGAGGGTGGTCTGTAGCAGGCTATAAACTGGAAGGCAGTTTTACCCACTGTTAGTTGCACATGGATAGTCTCTGATGCTTCGTGCTGTGCCACCAACCTGAAGGTGTGGGTATCTTTGACGAATATTGATACTCCCCCTCCTTTTGTGGTTCGGTCCAAGTTTTGGGGCCGAAAAGTATGGTATGAGGTATAACCTGGTAGTGCTGGGGTGCTCTCAGGAGCCTTGAACCAGGTTTCTGTTACTGCACAGATATCGATGTTCTCCATGCTAAGGAGAGTTTCGAGTGCGTGCATCTTGAGGTTTAGACTTCTGGCGTTGAGTAGCATTACTCTTAGTTTCTTATCCCTTGTGATACCTATGGAGGTGGGTTTGTCTTTTGAGCCTTGCCTAAAAAAGGCACTATGGGGTAGCAAGAGCCTTTGCCAATATCCGAAAGCCCAGGGGTGACAGGTGCAAGCCGTCCCTAGCGAAGCATCGTGGCTTGTCGAGCATGTCATCCCAGGCCGACAGGCATTGGATCCCCTTTGAATGACACCAATACTTAAGCCAGTTGTTGAAATTGATCATCTTGTCTTCATATTGTGGCATCATTCTTGGTGAGGGTAAGATGCTACTCAAGGTCAAGGTCATACCGGCCTGGGCTACATGCTCAGAGAGCTCCTCTATGTCTCTTTTCATGTAGTCCAGGGAGGTACATCTCAGGTCATTCACACCAGCATGGACAATGAGCTATGTGTTGCACGTGTTTTGTTTTGGGGTAGTAGTTGCTTGGGTGTCTGCTTTGGAGGTCTCTGCTGCTTAGGCAGATTTTTATTTAGAGCCTCCGAGTATGTTTTTGTGTGTTTATGTGTTTGGTTTGCTGTCGTGGTAGGTCTATGTGAGACTGGAATTGTAGTGAGTGTGGTTTCCTTCTCCTCCTGACTGGTTACGCCAGTACTGAGTTGAGAGAGCTTAGCCTCCAGTTTGGCTATATGGTTGCATCTCTCACATGTAATGGAATTTGTTGGGAGGAAGAGAGGGTTGTCTGTGTACATGAGGCAGTTGTAACATTGCCTCAAGATTCCCAGATTCACCAGCTGGACCGGAGAGGAAATTGACAACTGACCTTTGGACATGCTAGAATAGTATTGGGAATTCCTTTATAATTGAAAAAAAAGGGCCAATGGGGAACAAGGTACTCAAGGGGAGTTTGTGAGGGTGTAGTGCTTTTAATTTTTTTAGTGCTGACTTATATAATTGCTTTAGTGAGCAAGTGCCTTAAATGCAATGCGTTACAGGTAACTTAAATGCAAAAACGACAACCAGTAACTTTCTTTCAAGTGAAACAAGGAAATAAGTACAGTAAGCAATGCAGATATCACTAGGGATCCACAGAAGCGCTGAAAAGCCGCGTTTTAGGTGGGATTAGCTTTTCACGGAAATAACAAGCAAACAAACAACAAGCATACAAACAAAGCTAGATTAAGCAGGCCTGGATCTAGTCTATGCTACAGCAAACAAGGTGTACCAATTACAGTAAGAAGCAGTTCAAATATGCAGGCACTATAAGCCTTTAACCAGAAATTCCCAGCTCAGAAGGGCAGAGTCCAGCCTCTCCTCCCACAAGAGTGCAGACCACGAACCCTCAATGTAAAATAACTGGCCTGAAGCCCAAGTGCTTAAACCAGAACTAATACACTTTTAGAATAACAGACACTGAGCCCTCAATCAGCAGTTCCCAACTTAGAAGGATGTAAACTACCTGTCCTGCCACCACAGTGCAGGCCACAAACCTTCCTAATGTAAAACTGGTCTGAAGCCCAAGTGCTTAATCCAAAAGACTTAGAATGATAGCTACACTTTAATCAAGTTACTACCAAGCAGTAATAAATACAATTGAATACTTTAAAGAATGCCTGGATTAGTGCTCAAGTTATACAAACAAAGCTAGATTCAGCAGGCCTGGATCTAGTCTATGCTACAGCAAACAAGGTGTGCCAATTTCAGTAAGAAGCAGTTCAAATATGCAGGCACTATAAGCCTTTAACCAGAAATTCCCAGCTCAGAAGGGCAGAGTCCAGCCTCTCCTCCCACAAGAGTGCAGTCCACAAACCCTCTTAATGTAAAATAACTGGCCTGAAGCCCAAGTGCTTAAACCAGAATTAATGCACTTTTAGAATAACAGACACTGAGCCCTCAATCAGCAGTTCCCAAATTAGAAGGATGTAAGCTACCTGTTCTGCCACTGCAGTGCAGACCACAAACCTTCCTAATGTAAAACAACTGGTCTGAAGCCCAAGTGCTTAAACTAAAAGGCTTAGAATGAGTTACACCAAGCAGTAATAAATACAATTGAGTACTTTTAAGATGACGCAAAAACAAAATAAAGAGGAAGAAACACAAATACAGTAAAAGCAGATACATTTTTTTTTTTTTTTTGTGGAAAGAGAGAAAGGAGAGAGAGTGAAAGGAGTAGCAGAAACTAAGCTGATTGGCCTTCCCAAATGTTCTCCCTGTACTGGGTAGAATGAGGTAATGACACTAGACCTGAGTTACACTAGAATGAGTTACAGCCAACTCCTACAGTCACTTCATAAAGAGCAACGGCCATCCACAGGGTTTACTAGGCAAAGGGGGGATGCAAGCAGCTTGCCAGGTCTTTCTTTCATATCACACACTCATGCAAACACATCTTTGAACAATTTATAAGTCTTCAATATACCTGCAGCATGTCTTTGGAATGTGTGAAGAAAATAGAACGCCTACAGAAAACCCCATGCCAATACAGGGAAGACATATAAACTCCATAATGGAGCACCCCAGCCCAGAACTGAAATGGATAACCTCTTGCTGTAAGATGATAATGCTACCATCCATGCCACTGTGCTGCCCAACAGGAGAGACACACCCTATAATACCCACTAGGAATCTCAGGAATAAGGCTCTTCTATTTAAAGAGTTATATGCTCTTTGCAGTAAATAAGAAAGTTGTGTACATACCATTACAATACATTTGAGTTGTCCATTTCCATCCTTCCTAAACAGATAGGTCTCTGGATCCAACCTCGGCAGTTTAATCTTTAGGATCAACAGCTCAAGCTCCTTCCTTTACCCATAATCCCCTCCAAGCATCAACATTACATCAGATTGAGTTTGCCTACAACCTGATTAAAAAAAACAAAAAAAAAAAAAACAAGAATAATAATAATAATTCAAATGAAGATCAGAAAATTAGTAAATAGAAGCTAATCTGCTCTGGAGCTAAAACAGAATAAGATATGGTTCAGGAAAGCAGACTATCATTGTACCAAGAGCCAATAACACAAGCACTTCTATAAAAAGGAAGGGGTAAGGAGGGAGGGGAGTTGAGGAAGGACAGAAATAAGACAACACAGATCTATCATTATGGTAAGTACATAACTTTCATATCTGATGCTGTCTTTTCTGTCCATTCCTTAATGGATGGGACAGAGTCCCCAGCTACTAAACCCCTTTGGTGGCCCCATGGAAGGATATTCCAGATGATGGTGGAACCAAATGCTGTCCAATAAGTTAGACTTGCTTGCCAGGAATAATGAGACACAAAGATGCGAACATTCGATCATATGACAGCAGCTCAAATATCAGTTCAGGGCCAAGAAAAGAAGGCAGTAGTAGTAGAAACATACCTAGATGAATGTGCCTTTGGTAAGTTTAGGTAATAACAAGCCTTTATCTTTATATACATAAGAGATGAAGTCAGCCATCTAGCTACAGATACCTTTAATTCACCTTTACCCAGAGAGAAATATCTGACATGTCTTCCTGAAAGATTATGTTCGGTGAGGGTAGAAATGCAATTGTCTATGTACGTCCAACACATGGAGCAAAACAGCGTCTTCCATGTTAGAAATTTCAAGTCCACCTTAGCAGCAGGTTGAAAAGGAGGGTGAGTTAAGGCTTTGAGTAAAATAGCCATGACCCATGGTGGAGAAGGATCCTTAAGAGGGAGTCTGAGAAGGAAGGTACCCCTCAAAAAAGCTTTGCATAACTTAAGGAAGCAAAGATGTCATGATTCTATCCCACATGAAAATTTTAAATGGCAGGTAGCTGATCTTTAACAGTAGAATAACTAGACCCTTCATGAAATATGGAAGCGAGGGAATCCAGTATCACTAGAAAGGATCCAAATTCTTCTGAGACCCAAACAGAAATTCTTTTCCACTTACTATCTTAAAAACTTTCCTAGTGGATGGTCTCAGGGAGGATGTGTGAGAATATGAATCACTTGGGAAGAAAGCTTCCAATGATTAGCCATCACTGGAGGTGAGAAAACCATTTTGTCAACTTGAGGGCTGAATGTTCGGATGAGGCATTCTGGATGGGTGAGACAGAAGGTCTGGAGTGGGATTGTGCTTCCAGAGTGGGTGTACCAAATGAGGTCAAAGAAAGGGAAAACAAAGCTGATGAGGCCAGAGAAGGTCAATGAGGATCACCTTGATCTTCATCTGCAATGCTTTCTGCAAGAATTTTGGTATCAGTGGCACAGGAAGAGAGGTGTAGAGAAGTCAGGAGGGCCAACTGTATGTGTCAAAACATCCCTCAATGACTCCCTCTTTGGAGGGATCAGAGCAAAGAACCTGCTGCATTTGGTGTTGATGGGAACAGGCAAAGAGGTCGAAGCATAGCTGACAGCATTGATGAAATATCTGGTTTGCTGCGTAGAAGCCGCCCCACAAGTGGTTCTTCAACTCATCAGGTTTGCTACTGATGATTTGAGGGACAACTTGTTAAGCATCAGAATAGATGCGCTCAACCCGTCTGCAAGTATGATGGACTTCCCCGTTATGAGCATTGCTATCAGAGAGGGAGGGAAAGAACTCGTCCACTGCCACTTTCTCATCGCTTCATGACAAAATTCTTCCCATGTAATGCTTCCCCCTTCCCATGTTGGAAGGCATCTATGGTCCTGTGGCTCCGGAAGGGAGAAAAAGAAACTGGTGTCCAAGAGACATATTTGGAGATTGAATCTACCCACTCTATGACAGTCCTGCAAATGCTGATCAAACAAATTCAGAAACTGATGGGTTGATGTCTTAAGAATCACTGAGCCTCCGGTGTCCACTGTGAAGACCCCTCATGTAATATCTTGTCAATGGGATTAAGGTGATGGAAGAAGACACTGATCCCAATAAATTAAGAACCAGACTTGCAAGAAGTACTTGAAGGGAAAGCAGCTGTACGGCCTGACTGTGTAGAGTACATAATCTAGTTGCTGGTAATCTCGCTACTTGAGTGATTATATCCAAGTGGGTCCCTATGAACTCTAATGTTTGCACTTGAAAAAACTTTGATTTGCCCCTGTTCACTGTGATTCCCAAATTGAAGTACAGTTTGCGTAAGTAATTCTTGGCCTAGATTAGTAGAGGCATATAACTGTAGCTGCCATTGCAATTCTTTTTCGTCTAAAAGTAATTCACTTGAGATGCTATGAGATCACTTAAGATGCTATGAAGAAACCAGGATGGAATGATAAATTAGCTATCAACTGTATTGTAAAAAGGACAGCAGAAAAGTTAAACAATTTTTAACAACTTAAGTTTTAATTTGTAGATGTGCACATATTGTATATACATACATAGATGTACAAAAAAATTTAACATGGTTTTATACTTTTTTTACTGTTGTAGGATCACAAACAACCAGTAAGTCAGCCATGAGCCTCAATACACATCACAGGATGTGTTTAATGTCAAAAATAAAGTTAAAAACATCCACAGAATAGCGTTTTCATCTTTACTACAGAGACATCATCAGAACTATGAATGCAACACACACAAGGCCATTTAAGAACTTGCAACAAAGTAGACACACCTCTTGGAATAAACCAACTTCTGGAGACATCAGTGCAAAGCAGAACATCAAAATAAATGCCATAAAAGTCAAATAAATGCACATTTACACCTGAACCAACAAGTAACTTAAAATTAAATAAAATAAAAATGTAACAAAATTACATCACAATCTACTGGCGCCACTTTTTAATTCACTGTTAATAGAAATATTGTCATTAAAACCAGAAAGGTGGTAGCATCCAGCTTTAGCTGCCAAAGCATTTCCGGGTGAAGCAGAAAAGTGCACTGGCCAGACATTCCACTGCATGTGCTAGTTTTATTAAGTTTAACTTTTTGGTTCTTGAACAAATGCAGCAGATTCTTCAATATGTTGGTGACTGGCAGAAAAATCTGCTTTACCAGGAAATGCTCTGGCAGCTAAAGCTGTATGCTACCACCTTTCCCAGTTTGAATGACAATATTTCTATTAGCAGTGAATTAAAAAGGAGACTCTCTTTAATCTGAAGGAACCTGACTACAGAAGAATTCAACAGTGCTGCCCTAAGAAGCAACCAGAAGCTGCTGTGAACAGCAAAGGCCAGTTAATCAAAATGCAGAAGAGCCAGTAAACAACATTTCAAGATGAATGTCTCAGTGTGACTGCAAAACAACATGACTTTGTTACAGATGTTCCTAAAAGTGCTGCTGTCTAAAAAATGTTCAGATAGACTTCCAAAAAACGTGTACCGAAACAGATTTACAGAGATGGCTGCAAAACCACAGCATTCATGTGAACATTTGAAATTCACCTTCAAATTCTGAGTACAATCATATAAGCCCAAAGATCTTCCATCACCAAGTTCCCAAGATTTGGAAGATTACTTAAATGCCATTCAGCTGTTCTGATAGTCCATGAACTAAAATGAAGAAATTATATGTGGTGCTATGATACTATAGTGTGCTGTATGAATAAGCATAATGTTTATAGCACGGCAGACTCTAGAATTCTTCTCTTTCCAGACTATCTGGGCACAGGCAGGTAAAGGAGCGGTTTGTTAGACTGCATGATTTTCCCTTTTTCCTTACAACTTCTTAAAAAGTCTCCTGGAAGTGTTACCAAAAAGGTTTGCTCTCTCTAGGAGTGCATTCAGGAATTTCTCCTTATCACTATCTGGAAATGGAAGAATTCTTAAACAGTCATGGTTTCTAGCTGATGGCCTACTGACAGTACACATAAAATATGCCCACACTTGAAAGTGTTTCCCCTCTTTACATGAAAATGTTGTAATGCCACTTCACCCATAAGCCAAGCAGAAATGATCTTGACAGTATTCTCCATTTCCTGCAAAATATTTGGAAGGTACTGAATCATGAGAGTTTGACATTTAATTACCAATTAACTAATCAAAATCAAAGCAATAGAAAGGCAGTACACTGCTAAATGCTAGAAGCCCAAACAAAAAAATTGCACTCCCTACAGCCTTTCTTAACTCTTGAAAATCTAGATATCTGTGTTACTGAAACATGTTTTCAGAAGAGTGACAGCACTCCTGCACAGTGCAGGGTTTCATTGTCTACCACTCTTTCAAATAAATACAGACACTGACATTGCTACTAGAGCTCTGTATTCCTAAGAAACTATCTCACCTCCAAACATGATTTTGATCTCCTGCATTTCCTTTTCACAGTAAATACAGATCCATATCATATCGTAGCCAGCTATCATACTCCATGTTATCTGCTGCCCATGATGCATATCTAAATAAACTGACATCTCTCCCTATCGAGCTAAACACTATTCTCTTGAGAGACTTCAACTATCCATAACTTAAGTGGGAAACCTGCACCATCTCAAATAAATATGCACAAGGATTCCTGGACTTCATTAATGCTCGCTTCCTAGACAAACAGGTTCAAGTCCCAACTAGAAGTTCAAAAATATTGGAACTGATTCTCACTAATATTGACCCCCTACCACATCACTGTTTGAATCTGACCACCAGCTCTGTAACAGTCTTTATGAGGGTAAATCCTGACTCTCCACAAGATCCCCCCCCCTGTCTTTTGAGACTACTACAAATCACATCGAACCCAGCTAACTGACGTGATGAAATTTAAGTGCCCTACTCACCTCAATGATACCATCACACGTTGTCACATTAGTGGATATTTTCTACGTCCAGTGGATATTTTCTACTCCCACCTCAAAGCATGCATCAAAATTATCTGTCCCCATCAGATACAAATACAATGCCACATTCACAAATCTGTATGGTGGGACCCTAGTATAAACAAACCATACATGTGGAAGAAACCTGCAGCCCATTAAACCAAACTTAATAGCCCATTACCTATAGACGAACTCAGAAAGAACAAAGCACTCTGAAATATAATAAAATCTTCCATAAGTAAGTACTAATGTAGAATAATACTTACTCATCCCCCAAGGACACAGTCAACATATTAGCAGACAAAGTCACCGCTAACGTTACCCCCTTATCTCCACCCACAACTTTTTTTAACTTGTTAGTATATCTGCACCCCTCCTCCTGATCACCTAATTGCAGGTTCAGAATGCTCTCCCCCAAGGCCAAAAAAAAATACTTGCTCCAAGGGTGATAAATGTGTTAGGTTGCCTTCTTGTTATCATGAAAACACTGTCTGGATAAATAGCTACTAAACCTATTCAACCTCTGCATGCCCTCTGGAATTGTGTCACAGGAATGTAAAACTGCAGCAGTTATCCTGCCCAAGGAGGGATCCATTATTGATTCTATATGGTATTCATTTTTCTGATGTCAAGGCTCATTTTAAGGGCCTGTGGCTGACCATGTTTACACATGACTATAAAATCTCAGTTGTCAAACTCCCCATCAAACTTCAAAATTCTTCCGGAGGGACTAACATGCACCGATATGTGCTGCCTGGAACCTGGCCTAAAATTAATGCCAAGAAAGGCAGCACTGTTGCCTTAGATAAAACTAGGCACCCATGCACCTGTCAACATAAAGTTGACTCTGCCATTAGGGACCTGTACACTTTCACTGACAACAAACCATCCTTTGATCACCACTACTCTTCCCTCATTAGACCAGTTATAGAGTACAGTGCCCCATTTGGCATGTACCTCACTAGACATATGCAACAACTGTAAAGACCACAAAAATGGCTCACTAAGCGGATCCTAGGCCTTAAACACTTGCCCTATGTGGAAAGACTAAAAAACAACACTTCTCGGTATCATATCGCCAACTTAGAGGCGATCTTTGCTTGACCTACAAAGCCATGTCAGACCCAGCACTGCTAGCTATACTACATCTAAGGAAATCTCAAGCCCTCCGTGCCACAAGCACCAGAGACCTCAACCTCATTACCACAATCAACAGAACTTGCTGGAAGGACAGGTTCCCAACCCAGAGACTGCCCATGCTCTGGAATAGACTTCTCTTAAACGTCAAGCAGAGTACCTCACTGACTCTCTTCAAGAGAAATCTTGACGAGTGGATGGGAAATAGAAAGTTCATCCCAGGGATCATTTCAGTGGCCCTGCTGGACAGAAGCACTGGGAAATAACGTTGGGCAGCATGTTGCCAGGGAATCCTTTGGGCTAGGCTTGTAAAGGCTCCAGGGCCATTAGCCTAGTACGCACCTATGTATTCACTGCTGTTAGAAAATTGTTTTACACTGCCAGACTAATCACCAGGGATATTTCTTCCAGATCTAAGGAAGTTATCCCTTTCTACTCCTCCCTCATCAGACCCATAACACAGTACAATGGCCCTTTGGCATGCACCTGTCCATGCAGATGATCCAGCCTGAGGCACATCATTTCTTCACTAAAATAATCAAAGGCAGGTCTTCCATGAGCTACCTGGACCACCTTAAAATGCTCTTTGTCTCTTCTGTTTCCTACAGATGAAAGGTATTTCTATCTAGTTTACAGAGCTTTGAAAGATCCACTTATAGGTGACTTACTACTACATCCATAAAACTAAATATACCATCAACACCCACTCAAATGATCTTAACTTCCATCAAAACAAACAAAACTGGTTAGTGAGATAGATATATATCCCAGAGAATCTCTCTCTTAAGGTACAGCCTTCCTTTGCATGTAAACCAAAGTAGCTTCCTGACCTTTTTTTAAGCACAAACTGGATGGGCAATCATAAATACACTGAACACGTAGATAGATAGAACAAAACTCTAAAAACAACAGTTGTCACAGAAACACAGAACTTTAATGAAGCTTTCGGGCTCTCAACCCTTCATCAGCATTACACAATGTTACAATTTACATCATTTAAATAGAGGAACAGTTAAAATCACATGATCAACCAGCCAATGAATTTTAAAAAAGTTTTTTAAAAGGGAAATGTTTAAAACATGAAAATATATGCAAGTAGCGTGTTGTGCATAATATATTACTTAAATAATATTTTATAAGTTATTTAATTGGCGTTTAACTAGTATTGGTTTTATACTAGTAGTGTTATTTAATCCTGGTGGAGTTTCAGCCTGTAGTCTTATTATCCACTCTAGTTCTCTTGTTTCTACAAGGTTATTTATATCACCCCCCCTCATACCCACTTGTATTGCATCTATACATCTGAATCTAAAGACCGTATAATTGAACATAGGTCTGAAATAAACAGACAAATACAGACCAATGCCCTATATAAGCATATATATGAGTTCAATGCACATACTTTTAGATTCAGATGTATAGATGCAATACAAGTGGGTATGAGGGGGGGTGATATAAATAACCTTGTAGAAACAAGAGAACTAGAGTGGATAATAAGACTACAGGCTGAAACTCCACCAGGATTAAATAACACTACTAGTATAAAACCAATACTAGTTAAACGCCAATTAAATAACTTATAAAATATTATTTAAGTAATATATTATGCACAACACGCTACTTGCATATATTTTCATGTTTTAAACATTTCCCTTTTAAAAAACTTTTTTAAAATTCATTGGCTGGTTGATCATGTGATTTTAACTGTTCCTCTATTTAAATGATGTAAATTGTAACATTGTGTAATGCTGATGAAGGGTTGAGAGCCCGAAAGCTTCAATCATAAATACACCCCATGTCTGGCTCTTCAAACCCTCATTAAATGGGGCTGAAATTAGGTCTAAATGAATCATGTCAATGTGTACCTTTGACTGTGGTGCTGTGGTTAGGCAACTAATGCTCTTCTGGATCAGCAGTCTAGTACCGACCTCTGAATCCATAGTAATCAGATCCCCTGGATAGGTTTCTTTTTAACAAACTCTTAACATTCTTTCACTTGTGCTAGGGAGACTGTAGGTGCCAGAACTAATGACAGCCAGAAATCCAAGGAAGCACCCAAAAAGACAATTGCTGTGTCTCTCACGGAGTCCGTAAAATGAAGTTTGTGTTGCTCTTATATCCCATAAAATCTCTCTCTGGCTTACTGGGAGCATTGACTAGGAATCTAGCTCTACAGAAACGGTAGCAGAAACATATTCAAGGGCATGCACCAAGTGGGAAAACACCTGAAAGCTTTGGTTCCGCTATGCCAAGGAGTTCAAAATACCTTTCTGATGTGGAAGTGAGTTGCATCACTCCTCACTTGAAGTGCTCCCTCACAGCATTCATTACCTCCCCGAAGGAATCATCATCCAGGAGGGATCCAGATGAAAGTGTCATCACTGCTTGTGCCATAACCGAAGGGATAGCAGACTTGGTCTATACAGACTACAGTCACCTGTCCAAGTTACTATCTGATAACCCTTTGTGGGAGGGAATCTTGATTATTTTTTCCTTAATGAGACTGTGTCCAAGTGTATCTTTGTTACTGATGATCGTAGAAATTACCTGACCACAGGCATCGACAGGGACAAGAGTCCAGCAACAAAGTTCTCATTATTATATCTTTTAAAGTATTTTCTGGTGGGACAAGCCCCTCCTTGCAACTCCAGCACCCACTGTTGCTTGTATATAGAAACTCTTACAACACCACATCTTAGAATTGAGGAAATATTCCAAGACAACTGCAATCTCAGATTTAGTATAGTTCTTGTACATTCACACTTACAGTTCTGCTATTGGAAAGATGTCAAAAGGCACTCATGGACACATGGGAATTGTCATTTAGCTGTGATAAAGTTGCTAAATCAGTTCAGGCCCGTTTCTTCTGCTGAACTCCCATTCCACTGTTTGTTTCCAAAGGGGATATCACAGGTTGAGCAATTGCTTGGAACAGAGGGAAGAGATGTTCTTTAACCATAGAGTCTTCTGCAAACTTTTTCACTACTACCTTCCTTTGCCCGGCCATTCTATAGTGCTTGTGTTCTAGGGATTCATTAATTTTTCTCTGTACACTGAAATGCTTCTCAGTTAAGAGAGAAGTAGAAGTTTCTTCTCCAAGCTCTTCCAACTTACATTTAAAAAAAATCTTAAAGTTGCCAGCTTTTCTTAATAGGCTACTTCTGTTAAACATTTTACAATGTTCACAAAGAGTGACATGACGTTTCACATTAAGACAAAACAACACTACAAATGCAAATGATAGTCCTTAGAGGGAATCTGTCTTCTAAAATGCACTTTTTAGCAACTTCCTCTGGTGACCTCAACAAAAAAAAAAGCCAAATTCTAGATAAAAACAGCAATGATGCTACAAAGAGTATTTAAAGGAAAACAGCAAAACAGGATTCTTATTGTGCTTGAAGTTTTACTTGGAAACAAAAGAAGGACTTGATTAGGACAAGTGATCAAAAGAAACTGGACAGCTTCAATGGAGAATGCGGATAAAGGCTGACTACAGCCCAGGTGACCAGAGTTTGATAAGGCACTTAGTGCTTGAGAGGAGAAGATGGGCATGCCCATTCTGCAGAATGGGATAGTGAAATGGAGCAGTGCATGCACTACTGCTTTCCTTTGGATGACCGATGATACCAACATGTATCCCTGGGGTAGGATTTCATTTCACTAAGCCACCGCTTGGTGGTAGCCTTTGTAGTAAGCACACTGAAGTACATGGGTACCATGTTCCCTCCCAAATTAAGGAAAAGCTAGGCCATGTACAAAAAAATGTCCTCAGAGCTAGGATGTAAAATACTCTCATGGCATCCTACAGCTCTCCTCTGTACTCCAGCACTGGACAAGTATTCCCAGTGGACTGAGGAATGACTTGACATGTACGACTGGGGAAAGCTAGGTAATAGATGCAAAAAAGCACACAAGAGAAAAACTGAATATGGTATGCATTACTGTCCCTGCAAAAAAGTCCAGATGTGTAAGTACACTTACTATAACAGATGATGTTTGAACGATCAATAATGCAGAAGCCTTAGCTATATGGGTTATATTCTGCTTAGTAAATTACTAACAGCCAAGCCAGCTTCCAAAGTTTACAGGGCATATTCCACATGCCCATACCTTTGACAGCTGAAGCAGAGACAACTATCGGTCTGGGAGCCAATCTCTTTAGAACTTTCATGCCAAATTAAGGCAAGAGGCTACAGCTCTGAAAGAGCTCAATGCTAAGTATATAACAAAGTCCACACACTAGGAAACAAAATTCATCTTAGTCATGCATGCTAACCCTATCCCTGCTTCTGCCCCCAAACTGCACACCTTACCTTAAGAAAAAAAATGTTGTTACACTACCACTGTTCAGACAAATTTGACACTAACTTTGGTAGGGTTATGCTTAGTACGTCAGAAAAAGAAAGGTATTGTGTGTGTGTGTGTGTGTCGCGCGCGCACACACACACACACACACACACATACATACACAAACAAAAGTGTGCGCGTGGTGTGTGTAGGTTTCCTTAACTTTGTTTTACTGTTTTATCTGTCTGCACATGCACATACATGTGAGTTTCCTCAATTTTGTTGAGACACTTTTGATAGAACCACAGCTCTGTTAAACTACTTCATTGACTCCTGATGCACCGCACAGCTAGGAACACATCCATCCATCTATGTCTGTGTATGTATGTCAGTCAAAGCCATTAATATTTTAATATAATACTTTTGTCTTTTAATTGTACTTCACTACAGCTTCTTTATTTTATGTGATGTACCTTTACACGGCAACATTTATTCTTTTTAAAATTACAGAGCTGTAGAAGTGAAAGTTTTAGCTTCTTCAGCATTTGCCTGTACTTTGACTTTTTTTTTTTTTTTTTACAATGCACCAACATGTGCTTCATGCTTCCTCAACACTTTCAAACCCCCGACCTCAACCAGTGGCCTATGTGCTTAAAACAGTCATAAATGCCTTTCAAAGTGATGATCCTAATTCCAAATAGGTTTTCTCTGGCAAACTCCACTAGAAACATCAATCAGGAATCTAAACTCTTTAGCAGAAGTCCTGCTGAATTCACAGTTGATAGCATATTCCCTTAACCATCTGGCTGTATTGATTAAACAAAAACATTTTGCAGTTACCAGTGGTTTAGGCTCAAAATGTCTAGTTATTTAAGCTACTCATTTTATCTTTCGGGTTTTTACAGTTGAACAAAGCTCTTTGTAATCCATATATGGACATGCCCATTAGCAATGATTTACTTTGCTACCTGATCTCCCAAAGGAATATTACTGCCAGAAAAAAAAAAAAAAAAAAAAAAAGACTAGTTTTTCTACGTATGAAGGTTAACAAAATGGCTGGCTTAAATTCCTTAATGCTTTCAAATGAATCATATGAAGAGAGTTCAGAACTGTTACAAGCTGAAATCATCACTACTGCTTTTGATTCTTGAATGTAGTGAAAAGAAACTCTGATGATGACCAAGCATACAGTCTGAAGCCACTTTATTACAAAGCACAGAATGAGTAACATTCACATATACAGACTTTATTCTTTTTTAAATAGATCACAGGAGGTTACTAGGCTATCGACCCAAAGGTTATTTCAAGCCTACCCGTTTCATCCCAATGTAATACCAACGATATTCTAGTCAATACCCGGGATTGCATTTAGTAATGACTGTCCATGTCCAGTAAGAATCTACTCTGCCTCATTCACGCATCCAGGTTCCTTTTAAACTGTAGAAAACAAAATCACAGTACATCCACAGTCTGTTCGCCATGCGGACATGCTGTGATTTTGTTTTCTTCAGTCTGTTGGCCCTGCAGATGTGCTGTGATTTTGATTTCTTCAGTCTGTTAGCCTGCATTTTCTAGAGTTTGTGTCCTTTTGAACAGTGTCACAGAGACACTCTGCTTCACATGAACTGGCAGTCTATTCCAAAGATGTGGCAGTCACTGGGAGACAAATCTGTCCCTCCAGCACGTCCTATTCAAGTCATAGGGCATATTTAGGTCCCTGGAATGGGTGGCTCTAGTCCCACTTGACTTACGGATTTGTAGCAAATTCATTAAGTTTGGGTCGGAGATTGCTCTGTAAGCCAGAACTGAGTCTCCCCTAAATCATCTGTATGATACTGAGTATAGTGACAGGAACTTTAGTCGGTCTGTGTAAGGCATGTGCCGGAGTCCTTTGATCTTCTTTGTTGGAAACCTCTGAGGTCTCTCCAAGTGCTGCACATGTTTTGTATGGTACATGCCAACAGGAGTGTTATACTCAATTATGGGCCTGATTAGTGATGAGTATAGATAGCGTTCTTAATGGTGATGCCAGTTCATGGTTTAATTTGTTTAGAAGCAGCCTGGTGTGCCGTCTGGCCCCATAGAGGCTGTGTTTTTTTGTCTTAAACAAGGCTTTACTGACCTGCTCTTCAGATTTTGTTGTAATGTTTGTTGATACTGGATGTCCACCAGGGAACTTGGGGGCAAGGTATGTGATAAGATTGGAGGGAATAAGGGAGTAAAATTTTTACCATATCTGTCTGCCAGGTGGGGCTCTGGCTTTTATTCTTTCTGGAACAGCTGAGTCTATACACTTATACAAGTGACTGTACAGGGCTTCAGTGTAAAGTCTGGGTCTATATCAACTTATCAAAAGCTGATAAGAGCGGACGCTCTTTGATCGATCCCTAAACAAACAACCTAAATAGTGAAGATAAGAAACAGTGATTTTTTTCCCAGGGAAAAAAATTGCTGTTCCGCAAAAAAAATGAAAATACAACATAAAATGGGGGACTTTGCCCCCCCCCCCCACCACCACCACCTACTTAAATATACCAACTCCGAGATTTTACCACAGTGGAGGAAATGGCAAACTAGTGAAAACGGCCCAGCGATTTCTTTTCCCTGGGAAAAAAATTGTGCTGTTCCGTGTCTTCGATATATAGTGTGTTCAACGTTTAGGGGTCGCTCAAAGAGCGTTCGCTCTTATCACCTTTCCATAAGCTGATATAGACCCTAAGTTTTGGTGCAGTTACCACTGGGGGTGGGGCTTGGAATGTTTTTATACCTTCCCCTAGGAGGGTACAGTTTGCCTTGGTGAAGTTTTTTAGTTTGACTTTGCCCTTTGAGAGTTCTGGTGTTAGTGCCAGTTCAAAGGTGACTGATTTGTCATCAGATTTAACAAATGAGGGACCGACAATTGCGGTCGTGCATCTGTTTGTCATGTTAGTGAGGACTAGATCTAGTATGTTTGTTCCTCTTGTTGGGGTTTGAAGAATTTGTTCCAGGGCATTTGAGTTAAAGTCAAGAAACTTTTGTGGAGGTGAGTTAGGGCTAGAGTAGGTTTCTCTGTTGATGGTGGGATAATTTAAATTCCCTGTGACCAGAGTGTTTGGCAATATTTGGATTGGCTTCAGTTTGGCCAAGTAGGCCTTGTACACATCATGATTCATGGAGGGAGATCTATAACTAGCTAGGACTTGAATGGGGGGGTCTTACACACCGTAACCTGAACTTAGAGTAACTCCATGGAATTGTCCTGTCTAACTAGCTGGGAGATGAATTAATTTCCAATATAGAAAGAAGCACCGCCTCTTTTGGTTCTCACATGTTCGTTTTACAAGCACCGCCTCTTTTGGTTCTCACATGTTCGTTTTACTATCTGTAGTAGGTGTGGAAGGCATTGTAGCCTTGCAAGGCTGGGGTACTCTCTCAGGCCTTGAACCAGGTTACTGTGACTACACAGACATCTACATCCTCCAGTGACAGGAGTGCTTCCAGGGTGTGCAGTTTTTGGTTTAGGCTCCTAGCGTTTAGCAGCATAACCTTTACTTTGTTATGGTTGACAATTTTCAAATAAAGAAGTTATGTACTCACCATAATGTTCCATGTTCGTTGTCCTTGATCTCGCCTTCCTTCTTGCTGTTTGGGTTTGAAGCCGACTCTCTGCTCCGACTCGGCCGTATATTACAGCTTGAGAGCTTTTACTAGCTTGAGGCTAGCCTCTGTCCCAGCATGCCTAGCGGTAGTTAACCTGATCTCGTTTGTGATAACCCAGTACTAGACCATACAAACAGACAAGAGATATACTCTGTTTTACATATCAGATGACACCTACATATAAAGGTGTAACGCATCCGCAAGAGTAAGAGGAGACTAGGACTAACCAAAAGGTATAGTAAAAAGGAAACCCAGCCAGTATAACCAATAAAAGCAAGGGATTCCTCTCGATCCTGCAGGAAGGGGGAAGGAGGGTGGGAAGCAAGAAGGCAGGTAAGATCGAGGACAACAAACATGGAACGTTACATAACTTCTTTATGTTATGTTGTCCATATCTCGCCTTCGTTCTTGCTGTTTGCGACAGTGACCCCAGCACTGATTCTTGGGTGACTCACTGGAAAAAACTCTTCAGGACCGTGGAACCAAAGGATGCCCTGTTCCGGGAGGCCACATCTGCTTTGTAATGACTGATAAAGCTTTGAGGATTAGCCCATGTAACTCCGCACAGATCAAAGGCAGTCTGGTTTGAAAAGCAATAATGGTAAATTGAGATACTCAGGGGAGGTTTTGAAACAGGTGGGATCGCCTAATGGGGCATCCTGGAGCATGGGTTCCCTACGCTTGGGGCGGAGGGGAGGTTCGAAGGCGGACACTGGCACCAAAGCCAAAGGAGCCAATGGAGCCGAAGGTGGAGCTGTCTTAGCAGACAGCACGCTCATCACCTCGAAATCATCACGGTCCTGACTCGAAAGAGTCTCCGGCTCCGAAGAAGCCGGCAACTTCCTCCGAACCGAGGGCGACAGCTCCAAGGCTGATGTAGGAGCCAAGCTGACCTGCGCCCAAGCTCTGAGAGGGAGAGTAGGGTCGGACAAGGGTCCGATGCCACTCTCCCCCTCAGAGCCGATGAGGGAGCATCGGGTCCCAGATCCCTCGATAGAAGGGGGTATCGAAATGATCAGAGCGGTAGTCGGAACTGAAAGACCGGAGGAGGTTACTGGAACCAACGGTTCCACCACTACGACTTCCATACACTCCGGCTCCGAACTCAGAGGCGTCGGAGGAGGAATTGAGGCAGGTGTTGCTTGGGCTGTCAGCAGCATTTCCGTCTGGGATGGGCCCAAAAGTATTTTAGCTAATGCTGGTGTCCTAAGAAGCCTCTTCACCACCCTCTCCACATCATCCCAGAGGCCATAGCAGCATCAAATGGGCCCTTCAGTAAACATCTTAAGATTAATTTCTTCTTTCGCTCCTGCAGGACTCGAACTAAATGCATGGTAAAATAGAACACAAATCCTGCAGGTGAACAGGTCCTAATCAATATACACAACTCTTGTCCCCATCCATAAGGGACATCTTTTGACAGCACGAATCGCACTTTTTGAAACCCGAAGGTTTCGATTCCTTGGCAGTATCTTTCGACATAATGTCAAACAGCACTTTGTAAAGCTAAACAAAGAGAAAAAAAACACCACTAACAAGATAACTAGCCAATAACAGACAAAAAAAATCCCTCTTTTTTTTTTTTATAACAGACAGGAAAGAAGAGAAGTGGGGGAGAGCCTCTAAGTTAAATGACAAACTCCCCACCTAAGGAGAGCCTCCAACTTAAATAGCAACTCCTTAAAACATATAGGACGGCAAGAAAAGCAAAGAACCCTCCAAGTTAAACAGGTTTAAAACAGGGGAAAGGGCCAGAGAGAAAAATGGTTAGTCCCCAACAAATGCAAGTCAATCGGATGGGACAGTGAAGGTAGAAGAACGAAGGACAACTACTATTAACAAGTTAGAAAGATAAGTAAGAACATTTTTCTTCAAAAATATAACAAATAGAAAAACACTTAGCCTAAGCCAGTATCCGCAATCTTGAAAGCTGCAAGCGGCTAACGAGATCTGGGTAACTACCACTAGGCATGCTGGGATAGGGGCTAGCCTTCAGCCAGTAAAAGCTCTCAAGCTATAGTATACAGCCGAGTCATAGCCGAGGGTCGGCTCCAAACTCAAAAAGCAAGAAAGAAGGCAAGATATGGACAACATAGTATTGACAATTTTGTTTTTGAGACCTTGCCTAAAAAAGCTATGGGGGAGGCAAGAGCCTTTGCCAGCAGCCGAAAGCCTAGTGGTGTCAGGTGGAAACCATCTCTGCCAAAGCAGCAAGGTTTGTCGACCATATCATCCCAGGTTGATAGAAACTGGAACCCTTTGAATGCCACCAAAAACTAAGCCAATTATTGAAATCGATCATTTTTTGTTTATACTGTGGCATCATTCTAGGTGAGGGTAATAAGCTGCTCAAGGCTAAGGACATACCTGCCTGGGACACATACTCAGAGCTCAGTCATGTCTCTCTTCATATAGTCCAGGTCATTTCACTCCAACATGAGCTACGGCAGAGTCATAATGGTAGTTATTGCCAGGAGACCTGAGTGCATGCATGATCTGATGGATACTGGCACTGGATAGACAGGTGATGGTGTCTTTCTCCTTATCTAACCTGGTGAGTGGGACATCCATGTATCTCACTATGGGAGTCTCCAATGACAAGAAAATATGGTTAACGAGTGTTACACCTTGAGGGCTTGGTAGGCAAGACACTGGTGTTGCTGTGTGTCTTGGGTGCTGTGGGAACAGTGTTTGTTATACCAGTCTTGTGTTTTGGTGGTCTTTGGTGTTTCGGCAAGTATTCTTAGAGAACCTCTGCGTATGCTGATGCTGATTTATGTGTTGGACGTGTACTATGTGTGTGAGTAGTATGGGTGAGCTGACAACCTCTTCAGTGTTACTGTTTCGAGTGCTAAAGAGCAGGGCTTCAAGATTCTTGGTATAGATACATCTCTAGCACTCTGTACTCAAGTGAGTTATTAGTAGAGGGTTGTCAGTGTACATGAGGCAGTTGCTACACTGCCTCAGGAGACCCAAGTCAATAAGGCTGGCGGCAGAAACAGGGATAGTCCATCTGTCCATAATGCTAGGTTTGGAGAACTGTTATCACAAAGGGAGTGCTTTCAGGACTGATCTAGGAGGTGCTCTGTAGAAAATTACTTCAGATGAGGTTTTTGGCTGGTGGTTTAATAGCTCATTAGCAATACTTCTTAGACCAGAAATGTACTAAGGATGAGGACTACACTATTGTACTACAGCTATATCTACAGGAAAACTTGTCAAAATTATCTGTCCAGCTATGGAGCACAATTGCGTGGATGCACAAACAAGCAGAAACCTGCTCAAACATGGGGCTTAAATACCAGAAGCTAAAAACTTAATCAAAAGAACCAATAATGATGCTTACTCCAAGCCCTAGACCAATTGCACTTCATCAGACTTGTTCCAATCAACAAACTTCTCTCACAAGAGTGCAGAAGGGCCCTTTCCAATCAAAGATGGCTTGGAAAATGTGCTCAGAATACAACAGCCACTACAAACAGACCCAGATGCAGCCAAAACCTGTATCTGGACTATGCTACAGCTACTAGCTACACTAATTTAGGTAGGAAACACTAAGAATGTTTTAAACAGCAGAATAAAAACAGCAAGGAGACTCTAAAGAATGTTTTAAACATCAAACAAATGTGGGAAAACAGAACATACAGAACAGCTGTTTTGAAAACAGCGAGAATTAGTAACAATTACTATGCAATCATTGAAAATAGCAAAAAAAGCTTTGCAAACTGTGAAAACAGCAAGAAAACATGATTTAAGAGGCACAGTAAGGCAGACAAAGCAGTACAAAGAGTGCAGTTTAGTTTACAGGATTAAAATACACTATTAAATAAGCAGAACACAATAAAAAGTGCAGCAAATAACACAATCAAGCAAAAAAAAAATAGGCACCTTATGCTTTTTTGGAAGCTCAGAAGCCACTAGTCGTCTTGAATTTCAGCTCAGAGTTGTGGTTGCTAGCCCACCTCAGTTCAGTTCGGTTCAAAAAAAGATGCATGGATATGTGCTTTCTTTTATTAAGACTTGGCACTTATGTGCAAACAGCCATACATTAATGAAGTTGTCAAACAAAATTTTTGAATGACACCTAAAACAGACCTCACTAATGAAGGCAGCATTACAAAAGGGATTATTTAAGGTCATCCTTAAAGCAGGAAAGCCTGAGACATGCTATCCTGTGTAGACATCTACCCAAGCATGGTGCCTTAGCAAAAGCACTAATACAGTAAAAACTACAAAAGGTTACATGATAACCCTCTATAAAAACAGTGATAAGAATTTCACGAACTTCTGGTATACCCTGTGTAACCCCAGGTCAATAAGCTCTGCTGGAAATGAGGATCAGGGAAAACATTCTACTAACTGCAACCACCAAGCACCAGCCAAGAGATTTAACTTAGGAAATGCTCTCCACAGTGCAGGCCAGTTGCTGGCAAGCTATAGCTGCTCAAACTGGGAAAAGGTAGTGCTAACATCCAATGATAAAACTGAAAGGCGGTGCCTAGAGTACACTTCTTGAAAGTCCATCATCAATTTCCAAGGTGGGAGAAACACAAAGGCAGAAATGAGCTCCTCACTAACGACAGGGGGAGCTGGTGACATATGGCCCTTTGAGCTCATCCTATAGATAGACTTGCATTCTAGAAGATGACTAATGAGTGCCCCCTTATCCTTCAAGTTCTCATAGTGCTCCAGTACTCTCCCAAAATCATGAGTGAACCTTCAGCAGATTTCCTTCTTGTAAGAAAGAGGTTCAACCAAAAAAAAAATAAAGTAGTCTCATATTCACAATGCTAGGCTGAAATGCTGGCAATTGGCACTGATTCACATTAGTATCCTCACACAAATAGTAAAGGCCAACTTTGTTGAAGGTTTTGGCTTATATCTATCAGGGTCATAAATATTGCTGAATGTTGTGATTAGGAACCAAATATTTGGTTGGAAGAAAAGAACTAGTGGGGACAATGGGTAAGTGTATCCTCCAATCTAGCACATGATATTACAACACTGCACTGGCAGAAAGTATGCAGACCCTCAAGGATAGGAGCTGGAATGAAAAACGGTCAAAATCCCAGGCCTTCACACAATGAGATGAACCCTCACCTTCAGGTATGTATGCCAGGTCTATATCACTTCTTTGACATTTACTTATCTCGAATGGCTATTTCATCAAACCGACATCACTGAACAAAGTGATACAGACTCATGTATGCCTGTATGCTGCAAAGATGGGAATGTAAGGGTCACATCCAGTGGAAAGACAAACCTTTCAGAACAAGCACTGGTAGTGATCTGAGTCCATCTTCCTTAAACTGCACCTCATCAGCTGACAGCTTCTGATGGAGAGGTCCCTCACAGGATTCCACCCACGATAAGGGAGGAGCAAGACACCAACCTTCCGTCAAAGGCTCTGCTCATTTTTAAAACAGTATGTTTTTTTATGAGGTACTTATGTGGAAAATTTTCTCTCATTTTATCATTACATTTCCATCACAGTCAGGAAATCCTTCAGTCTGGCCTAGTTAATTTCCAACGGAATAACTTCAAAATCTAAAGTCATCATCCTACCACTGTATTCTTACTTTATCAGACCAATCAATGAATACAATGCCTACCCTTTGGTAAGTACAAATCCAAATATACTGCTGAAAAGAAACCCCCCCCCCCCCCCCCAAAAGATTCAAAGACTTCTTGCCAAAAAATGAAAGGCCCTATATCCTTCAACTATCTTGAAAGATTATCACAACTCTCAGCTGCATCTTGCTTTTCAAGTCATGAAAGATACAATCCTATTTGACCTCCTATTTCTTCACAAAATGAGTGGCTCTACAAATACAGGCACTAGGGATTAAACCTATACAAACTATAATACAATAAATTTAACTTGCTGGAGGGATAGTTTCCTAACTCAACATATTTCCAGCCTATGGAGTAAGTTACCAATACAGCTCTAAGTACTACTCAAGTCTAAGACTAGTCTTGATGACTGGATGAGTAAACAAACTTACACCATAGTCATCATGTACAAACACTGCTCTGCTGGAGATGTGCACAATATTACGTGCTTGAAATGCCTGGCAAAAGCTTTCAGTGCTTCTCCTTAAAGATGTAATATTACTAGGCATCTTATTGCCTCCATGATCGCTTGACTAGTATTGTTCCTATGTTATGTTCCTATGACTGAAACTTATGAACCCACATGCTTGAGGTATACTATACTATGCTTGTGGCAGAGTAACTGAGAAGAAGAGATACTATTCCTACATGTAAACACTAGCACACAAAATGAGACCATGGAATGCTGAAGCAGCAGCAGTCTCGTAAATAAGCTGATCTAAAATCTGCCATAGGAAAGGCAACTTAACTATACTTCCTACATGCAGTAACACAGTAACTGACTGAGGTATCACAAATATCTGTAACACAGTTTATGCTTAAGTGATTTGCAAAACTGTTTAACTTTTAAAAAACAAGGCTGTAAAAGTTGGAGAGAGGAATATTCAAATTTAGTCAAATATGATTTTATATTCTTATACTCAAAGAGAGGAAAAACAAATCAAGAGCTCCAGAGAATCAGTACAAAGGAAATGCAGGTTAAGCTAACATGCTGAAAATGTGCAAGTTACTGGCCAGACAAAAAAGCATTAGTCATCTATGAACAACCTACAGCAAACACTGTTTCCAGCAAAAGTACTCTAATATACTTGCTGAATGCTCTCTGCAGCTGGTGAACCTTAAACCTCTGATACCCAGTTTACTGAAAAACAGCTGCCCTTGGTTTTACATGGGACAGCTTACAAAATGTAAACAGAAGACATATCTACTACAACATAATGGATAAGTAGAGATTGGTGCCTCCCCAAACCAAACACCAGATGCAACAAAGAAATTTAATAAAATGTTGACTTTATTAATAAAAGTTAAATGTGAGGGCTTTCGTTTAAATAAAATATAAACTTCCTCAGACCTCCTCAGGTCCGAGGAAGTTTATATTTTATTAAACGAAAGCGCTCACGTTGAAATTTTATTAATATAGAAAGTTTTATTAAATTACTTCATTGCATCTGGTGTTTGGTTTGGGGAGGCACCAATCTCTACTTATCGACTCTTCTGCAGTTGGTTTTATTTGTTCGTAGTTTACTACGACATAATGACATCTGAAAGAAATTTTGATAGACTCCCACCCTGTGTCCTCAAACACACATCTGTTGTATGAAAAATAAAATGTTACTTCTTCTTGCGGCTTTTCCCAGTTAGGGGTCGCCACAGCGGATCAGCTGTCTCCATCTCTTCCTGTCCTCTGCATCTTGCTCTGTCACACCAACCACCTGCATGTCCTCTCTCACCACATCCATAAACCTTATCTTAGGCCTTCCTCTTTTCCTTTGACCTGGCAGCTTCATCCTTAGCATCCTTTTCCCAATATACTCAGCATCCCTCCTCAGCACATGTCCAAACCAACGTAATCTCGCCTCTACGGCTTTGTCTCCAAACCGTCTAACCTGGGCTGACCCGCTTATATACTTATTCCTAATCCTGTCTACTCTAGTCACACCCAGTGCAAATCTTAACATCTTTAACTCTGCCACATCCAGCTCCGACTCCTGCCTTTTTGTCAATGCCACTGTCTCCAACCCATATAACATAGCTGGTCTCACTACCCTCTTGTAGACCTTCCCTTTCACTCTTACTGGTACTTGTATGTCACAAATCACTCCTGACACTCTTCTCCACCCACTCCACCTTGCCTGTACTCTCCTTTTCACCTCTCTTCCACACTTGTCATTACTCTGAACTGTTGATCCCAAGTATTTAAACTCATCTACCTTCGCCAACTCTACTCATTGCATACTCACCATTCCTCTATCCTCCCTCTCATTCACACACATATATTCTGTCTTAGTCCGGCTGACCTTCATTCCTATCCTCTCTAGAGCACAACTCCACCTCTCCAGGGTCTCCTCAACCTGTTCCCTACTCTCACTACATATCACAATGTCATCTGCAAACATCATAGTCCACGGAGACTCCTGTTTGATCTCATCTGTCAACCTGTCCATCAGCACTGCAAATAAAAAAGGGCTCAGAGCTGATCCTTGGTGTAATCCCACCTCCACCTTAAACGCATCTGTCACTCCCACTGCAGATCTCACCGCTGTCACACTACCCTTGTACATATCCTGTACCACTCTTAGGTTCATAGGTTCATACTAGGCTATCTGCCCTGGGGCAATTATAAGCCTAGCCCGATTCTGTATGGCTTACGCCACCCCTTGATTTGAGTATACTGTGCCCTTTTTAAGGTTTAGTTTACTGTGCCTCTATCTAATAGTGACACGGGAGTAATCCCTGGGACAAACCTACGATCCCCCATCCACTTATCGAGATTCTTCTTGAAGAGATTCAGTGAGGTGCTCTGCCTCACATGAACTGGAATTCTATTCCAGAGCGAAGGGAGCCTCTGGGTTATGAACCTGTCCCTCCAGCAAGTTCTATTTATTTCTGTGCTGAGGTTCAAGTCCCTCGAGCGTGTGGGTCTAAGGGATTTAGATTTACTGAGGTGGAGCATGTCCATTAATTCTGGATTTGACATAGCTTTGTATGTCAGGCATAGATCGCCTCGAAGCAGGCGGTATGCAACTGAGTAGAGCTGGAGTTTTTTTAACCGAGCAGCATATGGCATCTGTTTGAGACTCTTGATCTTCTTGGTGAGATACTTTTGGGGTCTTTCTAATTGCTGCAGGTGTCGGGTAAGGTACATCCCAAAAGGGGCATTGTATTCTATGATGGGCCTGATGAGGGATGAATAAAGGGACACGATTACCTCTCTTGATCTAGATGTGAAACCCTTCGTGATGAGGTGGGCTATGTAGAAGGTCTTTCTAACCACTTTGGCAATGTGGTTTTCAAAGTAGAGATTGCCATCAACTTGGGTCCCCAGGTCCCTAATAACTTTCTCTGTACTTAATGGGTTTCTGCCTATGTGGTAATTTGTGGGCACATTGTTTTTGCCAAAGGGTATGACTATACATTTTTTGGCATTTAGCTTTAAACCATGGTGCTGGCACCAGTTATCTGTCTCTGTGAGACCTTTCTGAAGGATGTTTGTGTCAGCTGGAGAGTTGATTATGGCGCCCAGTTTGCAGTCGTCTGCGAACTTGGTGAGCCATAGTCCTCCCACGTTTGCCTGTACCTCGGAAAAGTATATACCGAACAAGAGTGGTCCCAGGACAGAACCCTGTGGGACGCCACTTGTGACCGGTTTCGAGTCTGTCATGGCTCCAGCAACTCTTACATACTTCTCTGCCACTCCCGACTTCCTCATACAATACCATAACTCTTCTCTAGGCACCCTGTCATATGCTTTCTCTAAGTCCACAAAGACACAATGCAACTTCTTCTGACCTTCTCTGTACTTCTCCATCAACACTCTCAGAGCAAACATTGCATCTGTAGTGCTCTTTCCTGGCATGAAACCATACTGCTGATCACTAATCATCACCTCCCGCCTTAACCAAGCTTCCACTACTCTTTCCCATAATTTCATGCTGTGACTGATCAATTTTATCCCTCTGTAGTTACTACAGCTCTGCACATCACCCTTATTCTTAACAATCGGTACCAAAACATTTTTTTCTCCATTCCTCATCCAACCTTCTCTCTCTCTCTCATTCTCTTATCAGCCCCTCAAAGTACTCTTTCCATCTGTTCAACACATTCTCCTTGCTAGTGAGTACGTTTCCCTCATTATCCTTTATCACCCTTACCTGCTGCACATCTTTCCTAGCTCGGTCCCTCTGTCTAGCCAATTGGTACAGGTACTTTTCTCCTTCCTTAGTGTCCAACCTTTCATACAACTCTTCATACACCTTATCCTTAGCCACCTCTCTCTTTACCACGCACCTCATCTCCTTATACTCCTGTCTACTTTCTTCATCTCTCTGACAATCCCACTTTTTCTTTGCCAACCTCTTTCTCCGTATACTCTCCTGTACTTCCTCATTCCACCACCAGGTCTCCAATGTTACTACAAAGAAAAAATAATCCCCAAAATGTCATCAACTGATGAAGGCAGCCATTCAAGCAAAGGTAACAGATACGTTAATTTTACATCATAAAGTATTGAACTGGTACGATCATCCATTTATTTTTTTAAATCTGTTAACCAGGTAAACTCCTTAAATACAGATGCCTTTTATCAGGCATGCCCAGGGAGTAGTGTCTGCTTATGTGACATTCTCATAATCACACAGGTTTTCAAGTGAAAACTGGGGGACTCAAACCCAAGAGTAAAAAAGCTCATCACTGAACTAAACTGCCAACTATAAAATTTGGTGTAAAAATATGACTAGTATTTAGTTCAAACTTTTAAGTAACCATCAAGTTAGTACACCACAAAATTAGTGAGTTACTGAAAACAAAATCCTTTAACAAAAGCAAGCAGTAGCTCCTACTGTGTCTACCACATTTTAATCTTGACATTAATGACATCAGAAAAAACACGACAGCTTCCCTGGTATGTTATTCAGACTGGAAAAGTACCTATAGAGACTGAAAAACACGACAGCTTCCCTGGTATGTTATTCAGACTGGAAAAGTACCTATAGAGACTGATACATTTTCCACTCTTGCTAAAATAAACAAAACTTACTGCAGTATTCCAATCTTGAGCTTCAGGCTGTGAAGTATTTCTGCTGCACTATATACATCAGCCAGTAAATGATGAGTTGCAATAATTTTTTTAGCGTTCTGATGAGAGTAGTTTTCATTTAGAAATGATAATCCATATAAGTGCCCCTTATTCAGCCAGTCTTTATCAAATCTGTATTTTGCACTCCACCTCTGACCTGAAATGGGAAAGAAAATCTAGTTAAAATTGCCACATCATCTTTTAAATAAAATTATGTTGGCAAAGTATATACTCCCACTAATGAAATACATTTTTCTTTTTCATTTGATGTTTTATCATCACAGTGAAGTGCAACCCCTCATTCACCATAATACAATGGTCAAAAATCAATTACTCAGTGAAAAGGTAAATATAGAGGGGTAAAGTGAAATAGTAAAAAGGGAAAAAAAGCACAGGGAGAAACCCAGTTCAGATTTCTGTTAAAGGTCGCATCTTTAGGATAAAATATTTATACTTCGCCTACTTTTACCCAAACGATTATACCTGGATGCTATCAAGTTATATAAACTTTCTATGGCAGTATATTCATTCATTCTTACAATTACACCTGAGGAAATGCTGATCCCCTTGTCTTTATAGCAACAAACTAAAATCTTTCTGCAAGCATAGGAAGAGTAAGACTGATGATAGAAGTCTCAACACTGATGAGTGTGTGAATGCTCTTAGCACAACAGCAGACACAGACAGCTGTGAATTTCCTCCCAATACGACTCTGATGACTACCCGATTTTCTACAGTGAGTTTTGGGGAGAATGATGCATGTCCTAATATCATGGCTTTAGAAGTTAAGGCAGCCATGGCAAAAAGCAAGACCTAATGCAGTTTTCTGGCCCTGATGGCTTGTCATAGGATCATAGAAAGTTACTAGGCTATTGGCCCTGAGGCCCTTACAAGCCTAGACAAAAATTTAGCCCATGTTCCAAGAAGTCAGCACCCTATGCCACTGTCCAACAGGGACACAGGTGGAATCCCAGAGGTGTACTTTCTGTTCCCCATCCAGTTATCCAGGTTGCGCTTAAAAAGGTTTAATGAGGTACTCTGCTTTACAATGGAGAAGGAGTCTATTCCACAAAAGGTGGAGTCTCTGGGACAAAAATCTGTCCCGCCAACAAGTCCTATTGATGTCTCAGACCAGGCTGAGGTCGTGTGTGCGGGGTTACTCGAGTGGAGCTTGACTTGTGGATATGCAGCGATCCCATCAGGGCGGGGTCTGAGACTGCTTTGTATGCTAGACAGAGGTCACCTCCGAGGAGTCTGTAGGAGACTGAGTAGAGGGGACAGGGCTTTTAGTTTACCTGTGTAGGATAGATGTTTGAGGCCCTGGATTCTCTGGGTGAGGAATCTCTGTGGTCTCTCCAGCTGCTGCATGTGCTTTGTGAGGGACATGCCGAAAGGGGCACTGTACTCAATAATCGGTCTTATAAGGAAAGAATACAGGGATGTTATGACCACCATGTCCCTGGATAAGATACCCTTACTAATGAGGTGGGCCATGCTGAAAGCTTTCCATACAATGGAGGCAATATGGTGGTCAAAAGTCAGTTTGCTATCAACCTGAGTTCCCAAGTCCCTCACAACTGATTGCGTGCTTAGTGCCTTATTATTAATGTGACAACTTGTGGGGACGTCATTCTTCCCAGAAGGGATGATGATGCATTTTTTATCATTCAGTTTGAAGCCATGTTTCTGGCACCAGTCATTTGTTTGGGTGAGACCCTCTTGCAGGATGTCCACATCACTGGTGGAATTGATGACAACACCAGCTTGCAGTCATCTGCAAACGTGGTCAGTCATAGCCCACTAGATTTGGCCTGCACCTCTGAGAAATACATCCCAAACAACAGAGGGCCCAAGACCAATTCCTGGGGTACACCACTTGTTACAGGTCTACTACTTAAGGTGGCTTCCCTTATTTTGACTAGGTGGGTTCTATCAGTAAGCCAGTTTGCTACCCATCTGGTAACATATGGATTAATGCCTAGTTGACAGAGTATCTATTATACTTGAGTGGGGAAAAGTATCGAAGGCCTTGGCCAGGTCAAGGTAGGCGGTGTGCACCATCTTCCCCTTGTTTATGGCCTTGGTAACTGTCTCAAAGTTGTTGACCAAATTTAACAGGCATGACCTCCCCTTGCATGGATTTCTGTCTAAAACCTTTACTTTTCGTGTACCTTGTTTAACTTGCTTGATTTAGAAAATCTTATATACTGGCTTTGTATCGGAAATTTGGAACAAATACGTTGGAGTACCTATACCTAAAGACAGAAAAACAGGTAATGTCTACAAGCTAATAAGCATACTAGTTTGTTAGGGGAAAGCCTACGAAATGATTATTTTACCATTGTTTTGTGAGTCATATAAACATCATCTATACATTTCTCAATATAGTTTTGTACCTGGTCACACCTGTTGAGTAACCTTATGGAATTTTATGACAACACTGCACTTTCCTAGGAGCATTATTAACTTGCCGATGTGGTATTTTTGGATCTTTCAAGAGCATTTGACCCAGTAGCATGCAACAAAATTTTTCGAGTTATGAGTTCCTTGAACTTTAATAATTTTAATATCAAGTGGGTGCAGCAGTGACTTTAAGCAGATGTAGGATGCAAAACTGTTTCAAAGTACAGGACAGGCACTGTTGGTTTTCATAAGGGATCAGTTCTTTGATCTTTCTTCTTTGATTTACTTATGACCTCCTGATAATCTAGTAATAGCACATGGATAAAATAGGATGTCTATGACACAAGTTGGGGCCATTATTACTAGTGCTGATGAACAAGGACTGTTGCAAAAGCTGGTGGATTCTTTATATAATTGGGCATATTACAAATGCAAACCAAAATAAGAAAACAGTTCTTCAAAACCAAGAAATGTTTATTCCCCTGGTACCTCGGCAATAAATATATATACAAATAATAGAATTACATCATTAACGAATACAATTCAAACAAAATTCAAAAACACCTTCCAAGTATAAAAATGATTAAGACCATAATGTGGCACCTTATTAAATTTAAGAATACAAATACTCTCTTTCAATAAGTATTTTTAAAATTACTCCCATACTGAAAGTCACAATTAACTTTTAAATCTACCTTACACCCATAAAAATCAGAAAAAAGTTTTGTTAACATACTATTAATATCACCATTATGAATATTCCTGAAGTGTTCTGTAATTCTAACAGAAAAAGCTCTTGTGGTTTCTCCAATAAAATATAAATTGCAGGCACAGCAAATTACATAAACTACTGCTGTATTATGGCAATTAAAATGACCCCTAATATCACATTTTCTTCCATCAATCATATCAAATCGTTCACATACAAAAGGACAAACAAAGCACTTTTCACAAGGGAAACTGCCTCTTCTTTTAAACATGAGCATCTCATCTTCAAAAACTGGTAAAGAAAAATAACTGTGACAACATATTCCCTAAACTTTTACCTAATAAAAAAGAAAAAGAGGGAACCTTTAGTAACAACCTTCTTCAATTAGCTTCCATCACTAAAGCATTCCAATTTTTCTTTCCCCCTAAAATAATTTGACTAGAGAGAAAGTACAGTTGTGTAAACTCTTACCATAACAGTAAATTTCCTTCTCTTCACTGTTACAGTATTCTTCACAGCAGGGATCCCCTGCAAAGGATAGCCCAACGTTCAGCCAGTATACCAAAGCCTTTGGACCATGCATGTGCCGTATATCTCACACACATACTCCCTGTACAGGATGAAGGCCATAAACGTGAAGTATAGACACAGTTACCCAGAACTGAAATGCCCAAGAAGCTCAGCAAAATGACAAAAAAAAAAAAAAAAGACAATGCACACTCAGGAGGAGAAAATGCGGATGGAAAAAGGAAACAGTCAGCCAGGAGGGGAACAAAAGTAAACTTCAAATGAAAAAAGGGGGTTGGAAGAAGGAAGAGAATACTGAAACACTGAAGAGAAGGAAATCTACTGTTATGGTAAGATTGCACACAACTGTACTATGTCCTTCTATATCACTGTTACAGTATTGTTCACAGTAGGGAGAGTACAAAAACTCAAGAAAAGGATTGGGAGGCAGAAGGCTGGGAAGAGCCCTCAACAAACCCATGTAGGAAGGCTCGAGCAAAATCTTCTCTAGCCCTAGAAACCATATCCAGTTTTTAATGTTTAGTAAAGGTATTCACTGAAGACCAATTAGCGGCTGCTTCAAGGATGGAACTGGTATCCAACCTCCTGAAGAAAACACCAGAAGAGGCTACAGCCCTACAGGAGTGAACTCTAATGGAAGTAGACAGGCACTTGCCATGAAAAAATGGTCTTAGAAATCCAGTAGGAGATGGTTTGTTTAGAGTCAGTCAAACCCATATCCTGGGATGAAAAGAAGCAAAAAACTGGTCAGATTATAAATGGTCTTTATTTTATCCAAAGAATACCTGAGCTGTCTGTGTAAATCCAAAGTATGCAAGACCCTCTCACTAGCAGTCTGAGGCAAAGGAAAAAAGGAAGGGAGTTGAACTGCCTGATTCAGGAACAACTCATTGACCACCTTGGGCATAAAAGAAGGATTAGTATGAAAGGACACACAGTCCCTGTGAAAAACTAAAAAAGGAAAGATGACCACAAGGGTTTGAAGCTCAGAAACCCTCTGAGGAGAAGTAAGAGCAAGTAATAAGGCAGTCTTTTCAGTACAATGTTGCACGGAAGCTGAACCTGCAGGCTTAAAAGGAGCCTGGGTCAATTTTTCTACAACAAAAGTAGGGTCCCAAGGAGGAAGAACAGGCTTTCCTGGGGGCTTAAGATGCAGGACTTCTTGTTTGACCTCAAAGTGAAAAGCCTGAGGAAGATTCTAGGGCAGACAAGCAGAAACAGCTGAGAAATAGGCTTTTACAGAAGAGAAGGCTAAACTAAACTGGAGCGACTCACACAAATATGAGAAAACAAGAGGGACTCCCAATGAAAACCGATCCTGGTTATCAACATGGCACCAGATAGAAAGTCGCTTCCATTTGGACACAAGACTTTTTGGTTTCATGGCTGCTTTCCTCTTGCAAAACCTTAAGTATGTCCTCAGAAAATGGGTGCCTAAAAGGAATAAAAAATCCTATCACCCACAGTGTCAGCTGAAGATTCGACTAGTGAAGATGCAAGAGTGACCCCTTGTCCTTTGTAAGAAGTTCCAACCGGTGAGGTAAGTTGTGATGACTACCCCTGGTCAAAGGAGAAGCAGGTTTGTCTGATAAAGGATGCTTCTGAGCCACATAACCTGAGAACACTTAGCAGGTGGAGCTCACCTACCACTCCTTCCTGTGTCTGCTGGCCTTACAAGGCTGCCTGCGAACAAAAGCAGATCTAGTAGGATAGTTCCTCTGGAACTTAGGGATAGGGGATACAAAGATATGCTTAAGATCCTGCAAGGCTGTTCCTGAAGAGAGACACATCTCAACAGCATCAGTTCCAAAGAGATTTTTATTATCCAAAGGAGCATCCAGCAACTTGGCCTTAATATCTTCACGTAAGGACTGCAGGTGAAGCCAAAAATAACACCTCATGACAAACACAAAGGCAGCAGCTCTGGAAGATGCATAATCAGTATCCTAGCTACACACTTGACAGAGTGACTAGCCACCTGAGAGGTAGAACCTAAAATAAATAGAGCAGAAGATTTTGCTTCAGAATCAGGAAAATCCGCAATGACATGACAGGCCTGCGCAATCAAGGCCAGAACATAACTAGTCATGTGGGCCTGATAACTCATGGACCAAAAGAACAAAGTAAAAGTGGTATAAACTGTCTTACCAATTCTCTCCATTGCGCTACTACCTTTACCTGAAGGCAAAAGCTCAGAAGAGGGCAAAAGTTTAGAAGGCGTATCAGAGGACATCACATCAGGGTCTGTCGAAGGACATTTAAATAAGAAAGGACAATACTCAGGAACCTTATAGAACCTATCATGTCTCTTAGGAGCAGGAGGCTAAGAATCTGCAGACTTAGAGGCAGCAATAAAGGTGTCTAACAGGGCAGCCAATAGAGGAAGTACTGCAGGCGTTTTAGGAGTGATCCATCTGAAACAGCTCATAATACCTTTTCTGGTTATCAGACACTTGAGAAGAATCCCACTTAAAGTATTCCATCATCCTGGTTATAGTGTCTCCAAAAAACAATTCCTCAAAAAGAGACTCAGGACTTACAGACTCTTCTTTATCAGAACCACAAGCCAAAGGCAAAGGCATTGGGGAACAGCAGAATAGGGACTTATCTTCAGACTCTGAATTTTCTTCCAAGGAATCAGGTTCCCTAGCTTGCTTGGCAGGAGTAGAAGTCGGAGGGGGGGGGACAGGTACAGATACCCCTTGAGGATGCTTCAGGGCCATTACGGCATTGAACAGGCCCATAGTAAACTTCTGCTATTCCCTCTGAGGATCCTTAGGGTGTACAGAAATATGCTTACACGTCTGCCTTTTCTTTGCAAAGATGTCAGCTCTGACAAACACTGGAAGTCCTGACCCTTGATGAGATTCAATAATAGTACCTGGACCCTCTGCCCTGATCAAAATCTGTGAAATCTCTCTAGGGCCTGTGATGACCTCTCTTTACTCCAGGCCAGTAATCAAGGAGTCTCAATCGTCATCACTGACACAGTTGAAATACTGTCACTAAAAACAGGAATGAATTTACACCATATTTTCAAATGCAACACTCTGCATCAAACACAATTTCTACCAAGACCAGACAGGGAACACACTCCACTGCAACTGGACTCTCTCTCCAGATCCCAAACAAAACTCACTTTGGAGCACTTTGTCCAGTTCTAAGTAGGTGACACACCAACATCTGGGTATTTGATTTTCACACATGCCTGGTAAAGGCTGGTACAGATTTAGTAGCTAAACCCCTTCTGTACAGACTATAAGGTATCCTTGCTGCCACCAGTCAGCCACCGTCAGGCTCTTACAAAGGTATCCAATTATACTGAGTGAAATCAATACTAACACAAATGGTTGAGTGCAACCAAAGTAGCCAGGGTTTTCACAGTGGCCAAGGCATCACTAAAATAAGCACAGGTACTCTCAAGATGTTTAAAGTATTCTCTAAAAGACCAGCCACAATGAAAGGTATAAAACTATTTAATAATTTTTGTTGTGTCTTTTGGCTTAGCCCGGTTAGGGGTCGCCACAGCGGAACTCCGGTCTGCTAATGTTTTGATAGTGGACTTTTACGTGCCGAGTTACCAGCCCTGACGCACAACCTTCAACGAAGGCACGCCCATTCACGCATGCCTCCACACAGAAGACGCTCTAGCTGAGAATCGAAAGCAACAACGTCTTGCTGTAAGGCAACAACGCTACCGAAGCACCACTACCGCGGATTATAAAACTATTTAATAATAAATAATAAAATAGAAAAATGAGAATACTAAATATCAAAGTACAATAAACATCAGAATTTCAACCACAGGAGAAATGAAAACAACACAGCTGGACAGATTCAAACAGATGCAGAAAAACACAACTAATCTCACATATTTGCTGACTGCCTAAATAATAACTGTTCCCTAGCTAACTTACCACAGCAAAGCCATATGGGACACTGTGATGCTTACTTCCACAAGGCAAGGTAATTGGCTTCCAACAGACTGAACTCAGCTCAACTGAACTGTGATAACTGCCAGATTTTTATATCCGGTTCCAAACGAAACAAAAAAATCTGCTGTGTGAGTTTCATCCTCTCAGTGCTGGTTATAGAATGACATCACATTTGATCACCTGACTCTGGTACAATACTCCCTCAGAGCTTTGCTAAGATCTGTTGCAGTATCTCAAAAATATAGAACAATTTCAAAAACTACTATTCTTCCCTTCCAGAATTCTTTGCTTAAACACATACATTTACTCAGTTATAACAACACTGCTGCTACATTTTTAACACAAGCATCTGTATAAGTCAGTGTGATAGTCAAATGACACAAAATTATTTACAAAAGTCTAACTATGCAGACATATGTTACACATGCACTTCCCTATTCTCCCTGGCACAGATGGCAAAACCCCACACCCCCCCCCCATGAAAAATTAAACTATTTTTTCAAGTGACCCTGGAAAAATGTTGCTTTAGAGAAATGGGCCTGTCTGAGAACACATTAACTTACACATGTCTTGAGAGTCCATCTGCATTGGTATTGCTGTAATCTGGTCTGGCTAACACAGGGGAGTCCTTCCAAATCCCCTTTACGCTTTTGGAATGCCTGCTCACAGTCTGGGGTCCACACTACCTTATCTGGCCCGTTTTTCCTTGTCAGAGCTGTGAGGAGAGCAGCTATTGTATTATAATTAGGAATTAATTTTCTATAGTACCCCACTGCCCCCAAGAATGCCTTCATCTGCTTTTTGGTAACAGGTGGAGGCCATGCCTGAACAGCTTCCACTTTGGCAGGTTCTGGCCCAATCTTACCACTCTCTACTCTATGTCCCAGGTTTGTAACCTCTGCCATACCCACCTGACACTTACAGGGATTAATGGTCAACTCTGCCCTTTGCAGTCTGCCAGGACCTTCCTGACATGCTGAGGCTGCATTATGTTAACATAGTACAATTTGTGCCCCTGCCTAGCAGGTTTACCATGTAAACAACAATACTGACCTTTCTTACCACTTTGACGGGACCCTCCCATGCTGCCTGCAACTTACTGTGTCTGACAGGAATGAGCACCATAACCTGCTGTCCCACAGCATACTCTCAAGCACAAGCATTCCTATCATACCAGACCTTTTTCTGCTGTTGGGCTCCTGCCAGGTTCTCCAAGGCCAAGCCCATTAATTCCCTAAGCCTTGTCCTGAGGCTTAGGACATATGCCACAAAAGGCTCCTTGTGGGATTCGCACTCACCCTCCCAGTCATCACAAATCAAATCTAAAGGCCCCCTCACCCTCATACTTCTCAACTGTCCAGATTTTCGCCTCATATCGTTGGTCTGTTCCTCATAAAATTTGTGGCTTTCTGGATTCATATGCCAAATTAGTGAAGACTGAATTCACTATATAATGATAGGCATTTGAGTTTCAGACTTCATATCCTTCAGAAAAATGCAATGTTACACAATAACTTTTATTCTAGCAACTTTCTAAGTCTATAAGCAATATTTAAAATTTGTCCCTATTTTTAGGGCTTTGTCCCCCTATTATTTTTGGTTCTACCCAGATTTTTGGTGCTATGAGGTTGACAGCTATGCTCACTCTATGCCCACACAGCAACTCAAAGAGTGAAAAACCTGTGGAATCCTGGGGTATCTCTCTGTATGCAAACAGATGGGGAAAATATTTGTCCCACTCTCTCCTAAACTGGTCTGCAAATGCCCATAGCATGACTTTTAGTTTAGAGTTTAACCTCTCCACAAAACATTATCTGGGGATGATAGGGGTTAGATGCGTCACCCCACTTCCACAGACAAACCAGCAGGTCTGACATGAAACTGGCACCTCTGTCAGTATTTCTCTTGGGAAACCTACCCTGCTGAAAATCTCTAACAAAGCATTTGCCACCTTCTCTGCCTTGATGGAGGACAGAGCCACTGTCTCAGGGTATCTAGCAGCATAATCTACCACCACCAGGTTGTACTTCTTCCCTGTGGAACTTGGGGTATTCAGAGGCTCCACAATGTCCACAACTGCCCTTGGTAATGGCTCCGCAATCATAGGCAATGGCATCAGTGGAGCATTGACCCTATCCTCTATCATGCCTAATTTCTGACACTGCTCACAAGTCCTACAATACCTTTTTATTTATTTTATTTTACATTTGTAGACCGGGCTAGTCTAGCTGGATACATGTCCATTTTCAGTAGAGGCCCGGGGAGAAAAGCTCCAAGAAAAACATACAAAAAGAAATATAAAAGTCATAACAGATCAAACTAAAAAAATACAATTGTAACAAAAAAAATATATATTTTTTTAATACAAATACAACAGTTAGTGAGGATAACATGAGCAGTAAGCGTCAATGGGTAATGTACAAGAGATGGTCAATATCCAATATATACATAAATTTTATTTGCAATAATATGGTATTTTGCGTCTTTAGGGTAAAATTATAAAGTTTCAGAGTACTTATTAGTTTAAAAGGAAAAAAAGTTAGTCAGGGTTAGTACAGGAGCATAGCCAGTGTGCCTTAAGAAATAACTTTAGATTCTTTTTAAAGAGTGAAAGAGAAATGTGAGTTGTGAGTTCAGTGGGTAGTAAATTCCATAGCTTTCCTACAGAGTTAAGAGTACATGGAGTCACCTGATGAGTTATTGGATCTTGAAGTGTTGATCAGCAGTTTGTTTGAGGAGCGTAAGTTCTTGAGATTATTGTAAGGTGTAATGATGGTAGAGAGTATTGGAGTGCTGGTGGGTTGATGCAGGGTCTTGTGGACAATGGCAAGCTTGTGAAATTGAAGATGGTTAAGAAATTCTAGCCAGTCTAGTTTTAGGTTCAGGCAGTGATGAGTTCTGAAAGGAGAGCCTGTAGCAAATCTAGCAATATTATTATAGAATGTTGCCAGTTTGTTGAGGTTGTTTTTAGAAAGGTTAGTGTATATAGGGGAAGCATAGAGTAGAGTTGAGATTAAGTGGGTTCTGGCTATAGTGGTCCTAGCCACTGGTGTAAGAAAGGGCTTGATTCTGTAAAGAGATCCCAGTTTTTTGTTCACTGATTTTATTGTGCTGTTTATATGACTATCAAAGTTAAGGTTGTTGTCTATTGTTATTCCTAAGAGTTTAGTGGTTGTGTCGGGAGAAATAATAGTACCATCATTAGATGTGAGTGTGAGATGAATAGGGGTGGAGTTTCGGGTTGGTGTGAAGAGTAACAGTTTAGTTTTTTTGGGGTTAAGGAGGAGGCAGCGGTTTAAGAACCATTGTTCTACAGTGTTGAAAGCTATTTGGATAAGAGATTTAAGTTCAGTTTGAGAGGTGGTTGTACAGATAATAGTAGAGTCATCTGCATATTGAATGCAGGTGGTGTGTGGGATTGCTGATTGAAGGTCATTAATATAAATGGAAACTAGGAGTGGGCCTAAAATGGAGCCCTGTGGAACACCGAGGGAAATAGGAAGGTTAATATTAGAGAGTTTATTTTGCCAGAGTACAGCCTGCCTGTTTTTAAGGTAAGATTTGAACCAATTCATGGCTAGGGGACTGAGTGAAAGGGATTTCAGTACGTGTAGGAGGAGTTGGTGATTAACCATACCAAAGGCTTTAGATAAATCAATGAAGACTGCAGAGGAAAGAATATTGTTGTTACGGTTTTTATTGATGCTGTCTGTGAAGGATAGAAGGGCAGTGGTGGTACTGTGGAAAGTTTTGAATCCATGCTGACAGTTGGCAAGTAAGTTGTTATGGAGAAGGTGGTTAGGTAGTTGCTTATAGATGCATTTTCCATTATTTTTGCAAGAGGAGATAGAGCTATAGGACGAAAATTAGAATAGTCATTGGAGTGTCTCCCTTTATGTAGTGGGATGATATGGGAAATTTTCCAGATGGATGGGATAGTTCCCTCACTTATGGCTCTGTTGATCAGAATGGAAATGGGGTAAGCAATGGCTTTAGCTCCTTTTTGAAGGAATTCTGTTGGGAGTTGGTCTGCTGAGGGGATGGTAGGTTTTAATCTTTGGAGAAGGGAGCAAATGAAGGAAGTAGACACTGGTTGTAAATGAAATGGTGGGGGTGGAACAGTGGTAGAACTAGGCAGATTTGAGGTATCAGGAGATAGATGGCTAGCAAGATTTTGGATAGCGTCAGTGAAGAAAGAATTGAAGGCATTAACAGTTTGAGAGGGATTGTCAGGGTTGGAGCCAAGTGGGTTAGGATTGATTGATTGACCAGGGTATAGAAGTTTGTTAATGCTAGTCCAAAACTTTTGTGGTTCCTTGTGGTAGGTTTGCTGTATTTGAAGGTAAAAGTTCTTTTTGTCTAACAGGATGGCTTTTTTGTATTATTTCTATGTTGTCTAAAGATTTGGTGATCTGAAGGATTTTTAGTAGAACGCCATTTTGCCCAGGATTTGTTTCTAAGAAGGATTTTTTGCCTAGTATTATTAGTGAGCCAAGGGGCTGGTTTAGTTTTATTTCTAATGGGGCGTGATGGTTAGGAATGTAGAATTGAAGTAATCTACTGCTTCACTGAGTGGGAGAGATTTTAATGGTGACCAATTACATTGAGTTCAGTTTGGAAAAGTTCCGGGTTAAATTGCTTTTTGGTGCGTAGTGTTCTGTATGAGAAAGGGAAAGTTAGGTTGGTTTTATGTCTGATAATATAGGTTAGTGAATGGTCACTTAGGTCATCTGGGAGGGTTCCTGCTTTGTATGCTTGATGGGGACTATTAGTAAGTATCCAGTCCAAGGTACTTTCTTTGTTGTTGGGTCTATTAATTCTGGTAGGGGAGTTAATAGTTTGTGAGAAGCCATAAAGGTTGATATGAGTGGTTGGGTGTGTATTACTACAGGTCTTCCAGTCTATATTAAAGTCTCCTAGGACTATGGTTTCTTGTGGGATATTTATGGAAAGTCAGTTAAGGATATTCTCGAGTGCACTGATGTTATTTCCTGGGGGAAGGTATATACAGATAATATTTATGGCGTTATGTGTGTTGATTTGAAATTTAGTAATAAGTATTTCAGCACTATTGTCTGAAGGTGGGCTAAGATTTACAGTGCTAACCTGTAGCTTTGCTTTATAGAGGACTGCTACCCCTCCTCCCTTTTTGGCTGTGCGGTCTAGTCTAATGATACTGTAGCCTGGTGGGGTGACTTCATTGTCCTTAACAGTTGGTTTTAGCCAAGTTTCAGATAGGCATAAGATGTCAAATAGGTGGACATCTAAAAGGGCATGAGATAGGCAGTGGTTCGAGGAGGTAAGAGAGAGTAAGAATAATACTTGTAATTGGTGTGGGATAGTTGAAGTAGACATTATATTTGTTTGAGAAGTGGGAGAAAAATGGGTGGTAGAGTTTTGTGAGCTGGTTAGGAGAGTTGTCAATAGGTAGGGTGTTGTAACAAGGAGGGATGAGAGGAGAGGTAACAGAGGGTGTGTTGAGATAATGGGGGTTGGGGGTGTTAATGATATGAGTAGATTGATTGGAGTGAATGCGATGTGGGTGTGGCTATAGAGGATTAAATGTAGGAGCACTGGGGGCGGGTGGTAATTGGGGGCAGGGTAGGGGAGCGGAGTGAGCCCGCAGGGCAAACAGAGCGGGTAGAGACACAAGAGTAGATTGTCAAGGATGACAACCAGTGAAGTATGAAATTCTGCGGGTAAATCTAAAGGTAAGAGAATATAGAGGAATGCTGAGAGGCTGGCAGGAATAGAGTTAGATTGTATGAGGAGTAGAGTGTGATTAAAGATAGTTTAGGTCGAGGGAGAGATGGTAAAACAGTGAGTCAGAAGAAAACTGGGAAGAGAGTTAGGGAGATATGGATAAGCAAGTGTGAAGAAACTAATATTCAGAAGCTAATATAGAGGCGCCACCTAGTGGTCAGTTACTTTAATGCAGTAAAATAGGTCTCCTGATGGGGATGTCAGGCCAGGGAGGAGGGGGAGAAAAAACTAGTTAGAGATAAAGAGGGTATGAGCTAGAGGTATGGCTTATTTAAAATGTTAAATGGGGGGGGGGTTGGCTGCTGGTTAACCTGACTGTGAGGCTTGCCTACCTAGCAGTATCTATAACAACTTATTATTACTACAGTTTACTAGAAGCTATAACAACACATACTTTCACTGTCTCTTATCAATTAAGGTTTCCCAAGGAGCTGGTAGGTTAAATCTTAATGCTAGACTATGTTTCTTAGGCGGCCAGCTGGGTACATTCAGGTGAACTAGTACAGGGAGGTACAGGAACAGAAGGCTGGTTCATGTAGAGAGAGAGAAAAAAAAGGTAGTGAGGCAAACAATATGTGAGCTAGAGAGCAAGCAAAAGTTATCAAAGACACAGTAGCATGTTTTACCTCAGCAGGAATTCACAATACTATATTTATTTATCAAAACATATGATTACAGTATATATCAGGTACTACTAGGAGTTCTAAAACACCTTCATGACCCAGTCAAATGGCTAGGATAAGAAAATCCGCATTTGCTTTTATAAAAAAAAAAAATACACTAAAATATAGCTTTTACAGGGTCAGTGGACAACACTTTAAAAAAAGCTAGTCCAAGCATAGGTAAAATAGACAGGCAGAGGTATTCGGGTAGTACTGCAAAAGTCTACAAGTGTGATGATATTAAGGTTTAAGCCTATACAAAACAACTGTCCCAGTTACCGTTGAGCAGTTTCATAAATAAACCTTGTACTGGCTTTAGTGTTAATTAAGCATAGAAGTTGGAGACATACTGTCGCTATAGTAAAGATGTGATGTAGTTTCTAAGCTTTGTTTTAGTGGATACAGTAACACTTGTACATGGAGTAGGGCAGTACCTAAGAAATATTCAGATCAACGGCATAGGAATCACCTCTTAAAGATCCTCACGCTCATCGCTATGTTGGCTTAAGCAAATGCGGTGAATTGAGCTATAGTACAGAGGTTGAATTAACTCTACATCCTTTACAATGCCAGGCCAATAAAAGTTCTGCATAACACATCTCTTGGTACACTTTATGACTATAAGACCTGCAAAAAATTGTCATAGGCTATGGCTAGAAGTGCCAGATGGTAGGCCTTGGGCACTATCAACTGCTGTATTACCTCACTCTCTTGCCCTCCCTCAAGGGTCCACTCTCAGCTCCCCTTCCACAGGAAGCCTAGTATCTTCTGATAGGGGTGCCTCACTATCAGCTTGGGTACTACCACTCATCTCTATCCTTGCAGTCACCCTCTCCATGGGAACATCAGTACCTAACAGCAGCTGTGGCTAACTTTCAGGATCACTGATACAGGGTAGCTCCCCCTTGAAACAGCCACATCACCAGCCCCAGCTTCAGCTGTGGGGTCTGTCTGGGTCTCCCCCAGCTTACCAGACTTACATGCCTGTCGCCAAGCCTGACTGCATGCAACTGCATGCACACAAGGTGCTGCATTATCAAAATCATTCTCTATCAAGACATCTAGAGGAATATCCTCAAACACAGCTACCTGCTTCCTTCCTTTCCACCCTCCCAGTCAAGAACAACCTTGGCCAAAGGTATCTGGAATGGGATCCCTCCTAAAGCTCTGATCGGAGTGGACTGGCCAAGCAAGTACTGCTCCTCTTTAACCACTGCAGGCTTCAAAATAGTTATGTCAGAGGCTGTCTTCTCTCTTAGCAGTGGCCTGTTATCCATCCACTAAGATATGATACAAACTCCAGTGATAGTTTGGTACCCCTGTTGTCTCCAAACAACTTACTACTGGCACACTTATTCCCACTTGCTGGCTTCCTCATCTTTTGTTTTCCACCTTGCTTCAGTGGACATTTGTATGCTACATGACCCCTCTGGTTACATTTAAAACATCTAGCCCCTAATCCTGGCTGTTTACCAGAACTAGTGGCTTCCTCTGTTACTGGCAGACTCTGCTTGGGTGATTTAGGCTGCCCACCATGGGTTCCCTTATATTCATGTGAAGCACTGGGTATCCCTCTCTTGTGCACCATGTTTGCTAAGTAGAGATGATCTTTTTTCTCTAGGTCATCTGCAGAGTTACACTTGCGGTCTGCCAACCAGATTCTCATGCCCTCAGGCAACGTACTAAGGGCTTGCTCCCCCCAAAAGGTCTGCCAGTGTTTCAAAAATGGTGAACTGACACCCACTCACTCACCTATGAAAATAAGTGCTTAACTCAGCAACATAATCACATACACTTTCATCTGCATTGCGTCTATGCTCACAAAACTTTTTTTTTCTGTAAGCTTCAGGTGTTAACTTATACCAGTTTGATAAACATTGCTTTACTCTATCATAGCTTAAACAATCAGTATCAGACAATTTAGAAACAGCAGTAACAGCTTTACCATGGAGTAAGAGGGGTCAGGAACCATACTCAGAACTCTTGGTCAGCATTATACTGTTTGCATACTCTTCCAAATATATGAAAAAAAACTATCAAAGTCATCCCCCTCTGCAACTTGTGGAAGAAATTTACTGACCTTTATTGATTCTGGGGTCTGGTTATTCCCTTCCCCATGACCCTGATGAAGGGTCAACATCTCCTCTTGTGTTTTTGCTGCTTCTCATTTTCTTCAGCCTTAAAACACTGCAGTTTCTCATTTTCTTCAATCTCCAAATGCCAAAGTTTCCCATTTTCTTCTATCTCCAAATGCTGCAGTTTCTCTTCAGTCGCCAAATGTTTGGCCTGCAGATGATGCTCCAAATGTTGCAGTTCATGCTGACATTGCTGCTCCTTTTCTTCAGCCTCCAGTTCAAGTCTCTAACTCAAGACAGATGTTTAAGTCCTTTGAGGAAAAGGTGAATTGTCCCATTTCTGAAGACTGCACATCCCCAACACCAGACTGATTGTCTTTCCTTGTCACTGGTCCGCGCTGTAGCTGCAATTAAAGCTGAAATCATTTCCGCTTTAGTCCAGTTAGCATGCACCAGTCCTTTGGCTTTGTACATCTTGGTCAACTGGTTCTTGGTCAGCTTACCATAATCTTCTGCTGACATCTTTGCCTGCTTTCCCTGACTAAACCCTGATTAAACTAAACTTACAAAATAAATAAAACTGTTGTGAAAATGAAACTATGAATGTTTACCTTGTGGCTGTTGAGAGTACACACACCTTCACTGATAACTGTCCACAGGCTACTGAAGTTCAACTAACATCCCACTGCTCTGACACCAATGTGTGATGGCCTCTCTTTACCCTGGGCCAGTAATCAAGCAGCTTCAATCCTCACACCACTTACAATGTTGACAGACAGTCACGAAAAACAGGAATGAATTTACACCATATTTTCAAAAGCAGCTCTCTGCATCAAAGGCAATTCCCCCCAAGAGAACACAGGGGGGGACTGGACTGTCTCTTCAGATCCCAAACAAGACTCACTTTGGAGTGCTGTGTCCCATTTCCAAGTAGATGACACACCCACACCTGGGTATTTGATACACACACACACACACACACACACACACACACACACACACACACACACACACACACACACACACACACACACACACACACACACACACACACTCCTGAGAAAGGCTGGTAAAGACTTATTAGCTGCACCCCTTCCACCCAGATTACAACAGAACCTCACTACCACCAGTGAAACATTGTCAGGCTCTCTTACAATGGTATCCAATTATACTGAGTAAAATCAATACTAACATAAATGGTAGAGTGTAACCAAAGTAGCCAGGCTTTTCGGAGTGGCCAAGGTGTCACTAAAATATGCACAGGTACTCTCAAGACATTAAAAGTGTTCTCTAAAAGACCAGCCACAATGAAAAGTATAAAACATATTTAATAAATAATAAAATAAAAACATGAGAATAGTAAACATCAAAGTACAGTAAACATCAGAGTTTCAATCACAGGAAAAATAAAAACAACACAGTTAGACAGACTCAAACAGATGCAGAAAAACACTACTAAACTACTCTCAGTGTGTATTTCCTGACTGTCTAAAGAATAACTGTTCCCTAGCTAACTTAATACCGCAAGGCAAGATAGGATGCTGAGATGCTTACTTACACAAGGCAAGGTGATGAGTTCCAACTGAGATAAATGCAATAGATTTTTATATCAGGTTCCAAAGAAAACAAAATGCTGTGCAAGTTCCATCCTCTCAGTGCTGGTTACAGAATGACATCACATTTGATCACATGATTCTGGTACAATACACACACAGAATTTGCTAAGATCTGTTGCAGTATCTGAAAGCTATGGAGCAATTTCAAAAACTTCTACTCTTCCCTTCCAGAATACTTTGTTTAAACATACACATTAATCAGTTATAACAGCACTGCCGAAACACTTTTAACACAAGCATCTGTACAAGTCCATGTGACAGTCAAATGACACAAAATTATTTTACAAAACTCCAGCAAGTATGCTGGCATATGTTAGACATGCACTGCACTATTCTCCCTAGCACAGATGGCAATATCCCTCATCGTCACAGGGCCCTCTGAGATGATCAACTCTGGTTCCCCTTTAACATCTGCAACAAACACCTGCAAAGCCTCAGAGGACATATGGAATGAAGAAACCATGCTTGCGTCCAATGGGGTCATCGCAGAAGAATCTGATATAGATACTGAACAGCCTACAGAACTTTCACCTTTTCAAAAGAAATGTCCTGTGAAAACAAAAAAGCAAAAGAATCTGTTCAAGGTTTATTGGCCTTCTTGCTACTTAAATGGACCTCAGAGTTAGAAGATTCTTCCACGCTACCCTGAGCTACCAATTTAAGCCTCTGGTACTCAATACAGATGACCAGATAAGATAGGGAACTTCTAAGAGTTTTGGGTACAAAAGCTTTGCAAATGGTACAGAATGTATGGTCATGGGAAGCACCAAGACAAAAAAAAAACTTTTCATAATGATCCTTATGGGGAATCTGCCTCCCACACTGACTATTTCCCTTCTTGGATGACATGACCTCTAAGTAACAAAAAAGGTAACAAGATCATAGAAGAAGGAAAAAAAAAAGACTCCAGTGGGGTACTTACCTGAAGGCTACATATACAGCTCAGCAAAAGGGCTTTCAGACCATTGAGTGATGATGGGGTTTGGACTTGCGACAGAAAGGTTTGGGGTAACTGTGTCCGTACAACACCTTCATGCCTTACATCCAAATGTGATATACGGTGCCATGCAAGGTATAAAGGCTTTGGTATGCTGGTTGGATGTGGGGCTATCCTTGGCAGGAGATCCCTATTGTGAAGAATACTGCAACAGTGATACAAAAAGGATATCACTGTACTGTGAAAATACATCGCATAACATTATTATAAATGCCAGTCCTACCAAAATACACCATGTGATGATGTGGCGTGTTGTCAGCTGTGCCAATAGGGGTAAAGCAGTGGATGTGTGGCATGTGCTGGCATGGCTGGCTGGAGTTTTGTGGAGAGTTGTGTGTCGTGTGTGTATTGGGCTTGGCTTGTGCTTGTGTTGAAGCTGTATTTGTGGAGTTGCTTGTGTTGGGAGTGCATCAGCGGTGTGTCCTGCTGGACGTAAGGAAGTATACATGTATGTCAGACTGTATTATTATGGCAGGGGATGCTGGAGGACAGGCGGTTGGTCTCAGTCCAGCTGACTTTGAGAAGTGGTTTGGAACTGAAATGCTTAGTTTAGGTCATGGAGATTGTATCTCACAAGTCTCAATGGAAACAGAGATGAAAGGTGTGCACTAGGAAGCCTTCTGTGTTGCTCTTAGGGGTCAACTGGTTGCTGCTCTGTAGGGGTGGAGGTTTGGGGTTGTTTTGTGACTTCCTGAGGCTGTGGCAGACCTTGGCAGAGATCTGAGTGTGTGGAATGGCACATCTGTACTGGATCCTGGAAGCTTCTGGTGGAGGGGATGGTGTGGAAGCCTGAGCTGGATGGTCAGATGTGTGTGATGTCATTCTGTGGTCCAGGGATTAAATGGTGCTTTGATACTGGATGGGACAGCGGTCTCAGGGCAGTGTGTTTTTGGAACATGACAAAGAAGGAAAACCACTCACCTACTTCATCTTGCCTTGCTTTAGTAAGTAATCAGGGAATACTAATTTTTGAGATCAGTAAAAAATATACTGAGATTAGTTAAGTACTGTTTTTCTGTATCTGTGAATCTATTCATCTGTGTTATTTTAATATTTCCTGTGAATTAAATTCTGGTGTTTATTGTAAATACATATTCTGTATTTCCATATTCTTTTATTATTTATTATTAAATATAGTTAAACTTTTCATTGTGGTTGGTCCTTTAGAGAATATTTTAATCTTTGAGAGTACTTATATCTATTTGGTGACTCGGTGACCACTCCTGAAAGCCTTATTGCCCTGGTCAAACATTATCATTAATATTAATTTCAATCAGTATAATTAGATAGCCTTGTAAGAGCCTTAAAGTAGCTAACTTTGGAGTGTCTGGTGGCAGTGTAACTACCCTGTAGTCTGGGCAGAAGGGGGCACAGCTATTAAATCTGTGCCATCCTTTCCCCGTGTGTGTGTGGTCTCAACTGCTAGGAGCAGGGACAAAAAGCACTGGTTTCACAGAGAAGGTGCTGGAGGATTTGGCATGGACACTTGGTTGAAGACTCAACTCTACAGCTGTGCCAGTGGGGAGTCTTGTTGGGGGCCTGGAGAGACCGAGAGAAGAAAACAGCCTCTGGACTGTGTTCCCTGTGTGCACTTAAGCAAAATTGGGCTTGATGCAGACAGCTGCATCTGGAAATACTGTGCGTATCTATTTTTGTTCCAAGTGAATGTCCCTCTACAGTGTCAGTGGTGAGGATTCAGGCTCCTTGATTACTGGCTCAGAGAGTGGACGTCACACAACATAGTACAGTAGTTTACACAACTCACTGTCCCTGCACTTTATATTGGAGAAACTAAATGAGCTTTTTCTTATAAAAGTAAAGAATACTTTAGGATACTCATAATGGTGATTTTAATAATCTGTTAGCAAAATATTTTTCTGAATTTCACGGGTGTACGCTAGATGGTTTAAAAGTTATGGTTTAGGACAAGTTAATTTTGACTTTCATTATGCGGGTAATTTTAAAATACGCTTATTGAAAGAGAACACTTGTATTCTTAAATTTAACACTCGTCACCTTATTGACGTGACCATTTTTATAACTAGAAGGTATTTTTGAATTTTGTTTGAATTTTATTCATTAATTATGATACCACTGTATTATGTGTGTACACATGGATTCCTTTTGGGTTTCTAACTTGTTAGCCCCTGAAAGGGTTGTTGCTGAGGTACCAGCAGAATAAACATTTCTCAGTTTATAAGTACAGCTGTGCAAAATGTTACTGTAACAGTAGATGCCCTTCTCTTCACTGTTGCAGTATTCTTTACAATAAGGATCCCCTGCCAAGGGCAGCCTGACATTCGGCCAGTATACCAAAGCCTTTCGGCTGTATGCCATATATCACATGTATGCTCCCAGCACATAGCGTAGGGCATAAAGGTGATGCCTGGATGTACCATCCTCAGAACTAAAAAGTCACAGTAGGAATGACAGTCCACACATAAAAGTAAGTAAAAAGTACATTAAGAAGGAAAAAGGATGGGTGGAGAAGGGAGGGAATGAATACTGCAACAGTGAAGACAAGGACATTTACTGATATGGTAAGAATTTATACTACTATACTGTGTCCCTCCATGTTGCTGTTGCAATATTCCTTACAATACAGAGAGTGTAGAAGCTGAAGAAAAAGATTCGGAGGAGGAAAAGCCAAAAGTGCCCTCTAGGAAGCCAAGGAGAATGGCCCTAGCAAATTCAGCTGTGGCCCTAGAAATCCTGTCCAACTTAGAGTGCTTACTTAAGGTATGCACAGATGTCCAGGGTGCTGACTCAAGAATAGAATTAGTACCCAAACCCTTGAAAAAAGCACCAGAGGAAGCCACAGCCCTACTGGAATGAGCCTTAACAGAAGGAAGGGTCTTCCCGTGAAAAAAAATAGCAAAAAGAAATGGCTTTAGGATATCCAAGAAGAGCTTGGAAACAGCCAAACCTAAAAGACCAAGGATGAAATAAAACAAAAAGCTGTTCAGATTTATGAAAAGCTTTAGTCATATCCAAATAATGTCGGAGTTGACTATGCAAATCCAAGGTGTGCAAAACCTTCTCACTAGCAGACAAAGGAGAAAGGAAACATTGGGCAAATTAATAGACTGATTAACAGACAATTCATTAACCACCATGGGCATAAAAGAAGGACTGGTACGAAGAGACACCCTGTCCTTATGGAAAACTACAAAAGGAGGAACAGCCATTAGGGTTTGCAGCTCATCTACCCATCTGGCAGAATTAAGGGCCAAAGGAACAGTCTTCCCAAAACAATGCTTTAAGGAAGCTGAAGCAGCAGGCTCAAAAGCAGCTTAAGTCAAGTTTTCATAAACAAAATTAAGGTTTCAGGAAGTAGGTGACAGGCTTCCTGCATGGCCCAATGTGAAGCACACCTTTAAGAAACTGTTTGGCCTCAAATCTAGAGGCCAAGGTGAGAGTCAAAGGCAGACAAGCAGAGAGAGCTGAAAGGTGGGCCTTAACCAAAGAATATGCCAACCCAGCATTGAGCAACTCATACAAATAAGAGAGAACCAAAGGAATGTCTTCAGTAAATGGATCTAGGTTACAAGAAAGACACCAAACAGAAACCCCTTCCACTTGGATAAATAAAATTTCCTAGGACTGGGTTTTCTGGCCTCCTGCAGAACCTGAAGCACATCCTCAGAAAAAAAGGTGTCTGTGGGGGAAACCCTACCACCCACAATATCAGTTGAAGAGTGGACAGGTGTGGATGATTGAGGCATCCCTTGTCCTGTGTGAGGAGGTCCATCCTGTGAGGTAACTTGTGATGATTGCCCACGGCAACAAGCAGAAGAGGGAACCAATGCTGTTTGGGACAAAGGCTAGTCACCAACACAATTTTGGGAGCATCCTGTTTTATCTTGAACAGGACATTCGGAATAACAGGAAGGGGAGGAGAGACAAAGAAACATCTCCTTTGGAGAGAGAGAGAGGGTGTCCACCTTCCAGGTCAGAGGACATGGGACTCTAGCACAAAACAGAGGAAGTTGTCTATTCAGAGGGGAGGCAAACAGATCTACTTCATGAGTACCCTACTGGTGGACAATGTCCTGAAACACATCCCTGTGAAGCATCCACTCGTGGGATAGTGTTATGGACCTGCTCAGAGAGTTTGCCACAATATTCTGATCTAAAGGAATTCAGACTGCCTGAAGGGTCACTTGATATGGGATAGCCTGCATCCAAATCTGAATGGTTAACGTGCATAAGAGATGAGACCTTGCCCCTCCCACCTGTTTGTTGACATACCACATCACTGTGGTATTGTCTGTGAGAATCTTGAGGTGGCCTGGAAGAAAGAGAATGAAAAGCCTGAACTGCCAGTAGAAGAGCTCTCATCTCTAACCAAAGTGACCAAAGGCGCTGTACCTTCAGAGAGCAGGAAGAGGCCCCCCCCCCCATCCCACACCTGAATGAGTCTGTGAAAAGTTCCTGCTAGGGGACTGGAGATTGAAAAGGAAGCCCTGTGTTGAGGGTCAGCTGATGAATCCACCACTGAAGTTTCAGCTTGAGGCAGGGAAGTAGGTGGATCAGAAATTCTGAAGGGAGAAAAGGAATGGTGGAAGCCATGTAACCCAGATCCCTCAGAAATTCTCTGGCTGTGATTGAAGTCAGAGGAAGAAGGGAGAGAAAGACAATAATGAGAGTTAAGGCCTTGGGAGGAGGCAGGGATGCTAGGATTGGAACAGTCTGGATCCTATAACAGTACAGTTGTGTACACTTACCATAAATGTAGATGTTCGAGTGTATTCACTGTTGCAGTCAGTACATTTGGGTAATCTGCTGGCAGGTTGCACTCAGTCTGCCTGAATAACAAAGTCCTGGGTCCTGCGTCGGTTGCTGTCTCCTCTTACATGATGTCAGGTCGTCAGGGGTAAAAAACATGCAGCCGACGCCATTTTAATCAGTTTTTCTTGCCCCAGATGTCAGGTGCCCCCCAAATGTGGAGCAAAAAAATATATATATTTATATATCTAGATATATATATATATATATATATATATATATATATATATATATATATATATATATATATATATATATATAAATGCACTTTAGAAAACATAAAATTTACCTTCAACTAAAAGCAAATACACCACAAAGGCTTTTGAGTATAGTGAAGGAAAGAAAAGGTATAAAAAGGGGGCTGGTGGGTGGGTAATCCGGACTACAACAGTGAATACACTCGAACATCTACATTTATGGTAAGTATACACAACTGTACTATGTTCTTCGTGTTTCACTGTTGCAGTCATTACATTTGGGTAGAATCCCAAAGCTATGGATGGGAGGATGGAACTAAACAGCATTAGGAGCAGCTATAAGACCCTGCAGGACTGCAGTGGCAAAGCCTGCACTGGATTTAGAAAAAAAGGTAAATGGTAATGCTTTGTGAACGTATGAACTGAGCTCCAAGTAGCAGCTTCTAGAATGTCTCTGGTAGGGACCCCTCTGAGAAAAACTGCTGAAGTAGAGGCAGCCCTGGTGGAATGGGATCTGATCCCCTTGGGCACAGGTTTACCATGGTGCAAGTAGCAGAAACAAATGCAATGGCTTATCCATTTAGAAATAGTCTGCTTTGGTATAGCCTTCCCCTCTGATCCTGCAGCAAATGCTACCAGTAGTTGCTCAGACTTTCTTAGAGATTTGGTCCTGTTTAAGTAGAATCTTAGTTGTCAGTGTACATCCAAGGAATGCAGAATCCGCTCCCCCTTGTTCTGCGGATTTGGGAAGAAAGCTGGCAGGTGAATGGTCTGGTTAAGAGCCACACTGGATACCACCTTAGGCAAAAAAGAAAAATTGGTCCTGAGGGCCACCCTGTCCGGGTAAAAAATAATGAAAGGCTCCAGTGCCATGAGAGCCTGCAGTTCTGAAACCCTTCTAACTGAAGTGACTGCCAAAAGAAAAGCTGTCCTCCAAGAAAGAAATTTTATATCTGCAGTAGCTGCTGGTTCAAAAGGAGGTAGGGTAAGTTTTTCCAGCACAAAATTGAGGTCCCATGCAGGAGTTGGCGCTCTCCTGGGAGGCCTTAAATTTTTGGCCCCTCTGAGGTACTGTTAAGCAGGGGATGAGAAAAGAGGGGACGCTCTGTGCTGTAATGAGCCAAGATGGCAGAGGCATGGATCTTTATTGAAGAAAAAGATAGGCCCTTGTGAAGCATCTCAGTTAAGTATTGCAAAATCTAAGGAATATTGGGCTTTGCTGTGTCTATTCCTTGTGCTTGGTTCCAAGCACAGAATCTCTTCCATTTATCAGCATAAGATTTTCTAGTACTAGGCCTTCTGGCCTCCAAAATGACATCCATCACAGGTTTACTGAGAGATGTGGTTGGTGAAATTAGTTGATTAGCCATGCTGCAAGATTCAGAGTTTGAATCTGAGTGTGCAGAATTTGATAGTTCTGCTGAGACAAATAGGTGAGGTGTTTGAGGCAAGTACAACGGAGGAAGATGTGACATGTTCCTTAGAAGCAGGTACCAGTGTTGGCAAGGCCAGTCTGGAGCAATTAGAATAATTTTTGGTTTTTCCTGTCTGACTTTTAGTAAGACCTTGGAGAGTAGAGGCAGAGGGGGAAAGGCATTGACTGATAGGTTTTTCCAGCTGAAGGATAGAGCATCCACTTTCCATGTTTTTTTTGGGATGAGTTCTTGTGCAGAATTTGTCCAGCTGATAGATCTATTTGCCTCTCCCCAAAACTATGTCTGGGCACCCCCATTTTTGTGTTAACATGCTGAAGATTTGTGGACCCAGTTTCCATTTGTGCGGGTCCATAAGATTTCTACTTAGGTCGTCTGCCAGAGTATTTTGTTTCCTGGAAGGAATTGAGCTTGAAGATGTACTTGGTAAATCAAGGCTGTGTTCTACAAGATCATGGCTAGTTTGCAAAGGGGGCAGGAGTGGGTACACCCCTGCTTGTTTATGTACCACATAACTGTGGTATTGTCCGTCTTTATCAGTAGTTGTCCTGGATGAAGGAAGTACTTGAAGGCTTTCAGAGCATTCTGAACAGCTAGCATTTCTTTCTGGTTGATATGTAGATGCATTTGGTTTGGGCTCCATTTGCCCTGAATGCATCTCCCTGCCATGTGGGCCCCCTAAGCATAGTCTGATGCATCTGTAGTTAGGGTTTGGGTGGCAGGGGGTAGAATAAATGACAATCCCTTGTTTTGGTGACATGTCTCTGCCCACCAAAGAAACTCCTGTTGCAGGCAGGGAATGAGAGAAATCAGTTTCCAGGCTGTGTCAATGTTGACTCCATAAGCTTTTTAGATACCACTGAAGTTTCCTCATATGCAGTCTTGCATATGGAATTAGTAGAATGCAGGATGCCATGAACCCCAAAGCCTGCAGAATTTGTCTTGCAGATAGCTGGGTTTTTGTTGCCATTTGTTTGAAGTATGTTGTCAATTGAATTTGTTTGTCTGACGTGAGGTAAGCCATCTGGGCAGTTGTATTCAAGCTTGCACCCAGGAATGTAATTATTTGAGAGGGTACCAGTTGTGATTTATTTTCGTCTATGGTGTACCGTAGGCACGCTAGAAGCCTTTTTACAAACGACAGATGTTGAAGAAGAGTGTTCTTGCCCTCTGCCTGAAGAGACAATCGTTCAGATAAGGATAAATTTGAATGTTTCTTTGTCTGCAAAATGCAATTAGTGCAAAATGCAATTACTGGTGCCAGGCACGTTGTAAAGACCCTGGGCGCAGTAGATAAGCCAAAGGGCAGTGCAGGGAATTGGTAATGCAAAAAGCCTGCTTTGAAGCGGAGGTATCTTCTGCAAGATTCCTTTATTGGGATATGCAGGTATGCCTCTTTTAAGTCTAGAGTTACCAACCAGGCATTCTTGCCTAGCATAGGCAGTAGCTGTTGTAAAGTAAGTATTTTGAATTTTGGAATGTCCAGGAACGTGTTTAGAATTGATAAGTCTAGAATTGGACGCCATGATTTGTCTTTTCTGGGTACAAGGAAAAGTCTTGAATAAAATCCTTGTCCTTTTTCCTTTTCTGGTACTGGTTGAATAGCCCCCATATCCATGAGGGACATGACTTGTTTCTGGGCCTCTGCCCACTGGTTTGGTGGCAGATCTGGCTATCCGTTTGGAATTGGCAATGTGTGGAAATGAAATCTGTACCCCTGGGATACTATGTTTAATACCCACTTGTCCTGGGTAACTAAATGCCAATTTTGAGCATGAAGTGCTAGTTTTCCCCCCAAGGGGGCTGCCAAAAGATAAGTGCTTGGAGTTGGCAGAGGAAAGTCATTGAGACTGCTTACTGTAGGGTTGTGCTTTGTTACCTCCAGATTTGGAGGTGGAGGCACCCCACTGCTTTGACCTGTAAGATCCCTGTGATTGATATCTGGAGCATTTGTAGCACCTGAGTTTGCCCTGAGTGGCTCTGTTGGACACAGGAAAGGACCAATTCTTAGAAGGCCAGTGCCTACTGAACCTGGGTGGCTGCACTTGCAAGAAATCTTTTACAGTTTGCATAGATTTAGTTTTGCCTTCCATTTTCTTAAAAACCTCTTCTACCTTTTTACCAAACAGACTGTCATGCTGTAAAGGGGCATCCAACAATTTAGCTTTAATGTGATCAGGCAGATTTTGCTCCTTGAGCCAGGCATGCCTTCTTATCACAGATCCAGTTACTGCAACCCTGCAAGAGGCCTCCAAGGAATCAAAACCACATTGCAAAGTATGCTTTCCAACCTGTTCTGCTGAATGCAATAAATCCTGTAATTCTGTTTTCCACAGAATCAGAAATCAACATCATTTTCTGTTTCAATAAGCCCATAACATGCTGTTGATATTTAAGCATATGAAACTGGCAGTTTAAAGCCGTGATGGCCAAGGTTGCAGACGTATAAACCTTCTTTCCCCATCTATCCAGTGCCCTAGAATCTCTATCAGAAGGGGTAGGATTTTTGGCTGCAGAAGCCTTAACACCCTTGGGACCCTGAGAAATGGTCTCAGGATCAGCAGCAGGATTTTTGAAAAGAAATTTGTGGGAGTCAGGAACCCTGTAATATCTGTCTGGCTTACTAGGAGCCGGAGGCAGGGAATCAGGAGCCATGCTTGATTCCGAGAACACATCATCAACAATGTCTAATAGAGGAGGTATTGCCAAAGGCCTATGCTGAGGAAGAAGAAGAAAATCCCTAAGCCTCTTTTTTGATTCTGAGAAGTCCTGACTCTCCCAGTGAAAAATGTTAACCTTAAAGTATGCAAAGTCTCTCCAAAAGAGTAATCCTCTGGAGAAGCAGAAGGGATGGATTCCTCTGCATCAGAGTCCTCATAAGGTGGAATAAAAAATTCCTGATCACAAGAGGAATCAGAAGAATCAAAAGAAATGGAAACCTGATCTGAAGATTCATAATCAGTGTCTTGCCTAGGTCCCTTACCGGGGGGGGGGGTTGGGAACCCCTGATAAAGGTAATTAAATCCTCAGCCATTTTGATCATTTGTTTTTTAGGCATAGGGGCCTGAGCACATGGCTCATGCGTCGGTTTTTTAGATATAGAAGTTGGTTTTGGCCTTGTTTGTGATGATGGCATCGTTTTAATATACAAATGTTGAGGCCTGAAAACATCCTCAGAAGCCGGTGCCTGCTCAGTGGCTCCGGACCCATCCAAGGGAGAGACATCCGCGGGTTCAATACTTGCAGAATCTTGCGGCATACCGGAATCCGAATGGGTCTCGGTAGAGGCCTGCGACTCAAAAGTAGCGGGTATCGGGGGCTGCGAAAGTGCCTGAGTCCCGGCGAACCAGCGACTGGCTTAGGAGAAGCTTAGTCGGTTTTGGACCTTGACGGTCTGTCTTTTTCCTTGCGTTTTTTGTGAACTCCGGTAGTCAGACTGCTAACCGACATTTCAGGGTAGTTAAATCTTGAACCAAAATATTTAGAAGCAAAAATATACCGACGCTTAATAGTGCATTGGTTAAATTTAGCACAAAACCGACAGCAAGGCACGGTTTGATCAGGGCCTAGGCAAGGAATACAGTACAAATGAAAATCCTTATGAGGTATTTGCTTCCCACAAGTAATGCAATTATTAACTTTTACTGACATCAGTAAGGAGCAAGAAAAAGTTCCCCCAATGGGGTACTTAGCTTTAGTTTGAAGACTTCGGTTCTGAAACTTGAAAACGAAAATTTCAGGAGTCGGCCGACCTGCACTTGCAAACTGCTTCTGCTTCGGGCACTGCGCGGCAAGAAAGACTGATTAAAATGGCGTCAGCTGCATGTTTTATATCCCTGACGACCTGATGTCATTGAAGAGGAGACAGCAACCGACGCAGGACCCAAGACTTTATTATTCAGGCCGACTGAGGGCAACCTGCCAGCAGATTACCCAAATGTATGAAACACGAAGAACATCCAGAAAAACATGTTCCTGAGAAGGAGTCAGAAATGACTTCTGGAAATTAAAAGTAAGCCCCAAGCTCTGCAAGAGATAAATGGTAAAGTGTAGATACTGAAGTAAGATCTCTTGAGAGGAGGCCTGAATAAGCAGGTTGTCCAAGCAGGGAAATACCTGTAGCCCCCTCAGCCTGCATTAAGCAATCACAAGAGCGAGGCATTTGATGAAGATTCTTGGGGTAGTAGACAGGTCAAGGGCAAACCAAAGACTGAAAATGGAAGCAACAGAGAAATATAAAAAGTTCTTGAAAAGGGGATGAAAATGAATGTGTAGATAAGTATCCTTTAGATCCAGGGAAACTAAAAAAGCATAAGGAAGTAGCAGAAGAAACAAGGTTTGAAATGATAGCATCCAAAAGGAGGGACCTTCAAAAAGGTGTTTAGCTGGGAAAGATCTAGAATGGGTCTCTAGGTACCGTCTTTTCTGGGGACCAAGAACATTCTGGAGTAAAACCCCTTCCCCCTCTGAGGACCTGGAACATCTTGAATTGTTCCTTGAGCCAATAGGCCCTGAAGCACCTCTGGAAAAAAAGGGCAGTTGTTCCTGAGGAGGCTGAGGAATGCACAAAGTGTGGGGGGGGGGGGGTTCAAACTATGAAATAATCCTGGTGAATTATGGAAAGAACCCAGGAGTCTTAGGTGACCTTTACCCAAACAGGAAGAGACCGGGAGAGACGCAGAAGAAAGAGGAATGTGACAGAGAAGAACCAGATAGTCATACAGCACCTGGTTTGTCAGGAAAAGGAGGCTTCTGAGTAGAAGTAGTTTGGGTAACCTTAGGAGGGGAAGCCCTTTTACCACGTTTTTTACCTTTGGGGAGGGCGACACTATCTATGAACAAAGGCAGGCTTATTAGAATAATTCCTCTGAAACTTGGGCAAAGGGGAAGCAAAAATATGCTTCAACTCCTCTAAGGTTTTGTTCTTTTCCTGCAGTGACTTAACTCCACAGCAGCAGCTTCAAACAAATGCTTATTATCTAGAGGAACATCCATCAGTTTAGCCTTGATATCATCAGGCTAAGGCTGAAGTCTGAGCAAAGAATACTTCCTCAATACAGACTCAAAAGCAGTAGCCCAAGATGAAGCATCAGCTGCATCATAGCTGCATTTAATGGAATGGTGAGCCACTTGAGAGAGGCCTTCCCATCATAATCAGGAAGATCAGAAATAGCCTGACAGGTTTGAGAAGGGACAAAACATACCTAGTCATATGTGTTTGATAGGTAACAGGTATAGATGGCAGGGTAGCAGAATTATACACCTTCTTACAGAGTCTCTCCATGGTTCTACTATCCTTATCAGATGACAGCAATTTAGTGGAAGGCAACAATTTGGAAGGCTTATCTGAAGCCACAGACACCACAGAAGAGTCAGCAGAGGGATACAAAGAAACGTGCAGTCCTCAGGCATTTTATAAAACCTATCAGGATTTTTGGGAGCAAGAGGTTGGGAATCAGGAGTGTGGGAAGCAGAAGAAAACACATCCAGCAAGGCAGCAAGAACTGGAGGAACAGCAGAGGGCCTAGGAGACTCCACTTGCAGAAGCTCACAATACCCCTTCTGAACATCAGACACCTGATCACAGTCCCATCTGAAAAATTCCACCATTCTGAAAACAGTATCACCAAATGAAATCTCCTGAAAAGGAAAGTCAGAACTGAGAAACTCTTCTTCCTCAGAACCACAGACAAGTAGTGAAGGAGCCTGGGAGGAGTAAGACAGGGACATTTTGTCAGAATCAGCAGCAGCATCCTCAGAAGAATCCTGCTCCCTGGTCTTCTTAAAAGTAGTAGAAGACCGGGGGTGCAGGAACATACACACCTTGTGGTGGCTTGAGAGCCATAAGGGCATTAAACAAGGTGTGAGTGAAGTTCTACTATTCACGCTGACTATCTTTGGAAACAGGAGAAATATTCTGTTTTCTGCTTCTTTCTTAGTGTGACATCAGCCTTGAAAATGTTTGGAGGCTCTGACCCTGATAGCACTCAGTAATGGTAGTTGGGAACTCTTCCCTAACTAAAATCTGAGGAACACCCCCTAGGCCCTTCAGTAATAACCAGCCATGGTTCCCCCTGTACATCAGAGGTGGACATCTGCAAAACCTCCATGGACGTGAGTGGCACAGGGTCCATGCGACCTCCGAAGAGGCTGCGGCAGAGGAACCCAAAAAAGAAACTGGACACACCTCTGGGCTTTCACCGGCCTCTAGGGAGACGTCCAGTGGAGGCGGTACAGCCAAAGAATCACACCTAACTTTTTCTTTGTAGATGGCTGGCCCTCAAGCCAGGAAGATCCTTCCATGGTATCATTAGCCAACAATTTAAGTCATTGGTTCTCAAGGTAAATCCCTAGGGAAGAAAGCGGACTCCTCAACATCTTAGGGACAAAGGACTGACAAATCTCGCAAGACGTATGGTCATGTGAAGCTCCTAAACAGAACAAACACTAATCATGATGAGTTTATGGGGGATCCATCTCCCGCACAGGCAATTCCCCTTTCTGGATGACATGAAACCCAGTAACCAGAACAAAGCAAATGTAAGACACACAAAATCAAAAATCTCAATGGGGCACTTATCTGAAAGCAGTACAACCAGCAGACAAACCGGCGTTAAGAAAGATTATCAAAGATGGCATTTAGACTGGCAGTAAAGTTGTTCCAAGGATGGTACATTTGGACGTCATCTTTATGCCCTATGCCTTGGAAGAGGAGCATGTGTGTGATGTACGATGTATCCTTTAAAACCAAAAGGCTTTGTATACTGTCCGGAAGTCAGGCTTCCTCTTGGCAAGGGATCTCTATTGCAAAGAATATTGCAACAGTGAAATGGAAGAACATCTGTTTTATTATTCTTTATATAGTTGGTCTAACATCAACCAAGAATGCATTTTAACACCACAAAGTATACATTTTTTCACTTTGGTGCTGGTAATATCAGGTTTCCAAATGCCATTAATCAATAAATGAGTCCAGAATCAAGTAACAGTGAAAGATCTAAGTGTCTTAGTCAAGGACGGACGGACTTTGACAATCATGCATTCTCTATTCTTAGACGTCGATACAGAACTATGACAGACATCCTACACACTACAGAAGGAAAAGCACTGATCCCTATTTACAAGTCTCTCATCCGCTCATATACATAGGAATACAGATAAGTCTGTATAGAGCTCAGACACTTTTAAAAAGCTTGGAAGAATCCAAAAATATATTTACTAGGTACAAGAGTATGCCACCTTTTGTAAAAGGTAAGGCTGAAAGAAATGAACCTATTCTCACTTAGATATAGGTTGGTAAGAGAAATGAAACATTGTCAGAAATACTAAGTTTAGGGGGCGGTGCCCAGATGGCCGACTAAGAGCAGTGAATTTTGAAAGCTCCATAACTAGTACAATAATTTAGGAAAATTTTATTATTTTCAAGTTTAAAATCTATAGATAAACTACCAAATTACATAAATATCAATTTTGGTGGAGATGTACACAAATTTTCCTGTCAAGTAACTTGGAGACATATTGAGTCACTGAATATGAACAATTAAGGAACTCTCATCCAGATGCTGCTATGAAAAAAGAACTGCAATTGATGACATCTACCTTACAGGAACTATCTTTGAAGATGGATGGCTTTAAAAATGACTTAAAAAATCTCAAATTAAATTCTCAAAACAGACTGATGCACTTAAGGATCTATTACAGCAACACCATACAAAAATAACAAATCTAGGACTTCTCTAAATGACATTGAAGGGAGACTCAAAGAGGAAGAATTCCAAAAAGAATTTCTGCTTAAACAGAATACATGGCTGCATAACAAAATAGATGACTTAGAAAAAAGGGAAAGGAGAAACAACATAAGGATCTTTGGTCTGCCTGAAAACACTGAAGGAGAAGACATGATTTCATTCTTAACCTGGATTCCTGAATTTTTAGACTTGAAAGAAGGACTTTCATTTGGAATTGAAAGGCCGCATAGAACACTGAGGAAACCTGCTTCTAACTCAACAAATACTGCACCTAGATAGTACAGTTGTGTACACTTACCATAAATGTAGATGTTGAGTGTATTCACTGCTGCAGTCATCACACTTGGGTTATCTGCCTGCAGGTAGCCCTCAGTCAGCCCGAATACCAGAGTCTTAGGATTTCTGCATCGGATGCTGTCCCTTCTTCCATGACGTCAGGTCATCAGGGGTATAAATCAGGCAGCCAACGCCATTACATCAGAAGGAGCCTGAAGCAGAAGCAGTTTGCAAGTGCCGGTCGGCCACTAACTGAAATTTTCGTTTTTCGAGTTTCAAACCTGAAGTCTTCTAAAGCTAAGTACTCTGTTGGGGATCCTTTTTTCTTGCTCTAACCGATGTCAGAAAAAGTTGACGACCTGGCGTCATGAAGAAGCGACAGCATCCAATGCAGAAATCCTAAGACTCTGGTATTCGGGCCAACTAAGGGCTACCTGCAGGCAGATAACCCAAGTGTGATGACTGCAACAGTGAAACACGAACATCAGGTATCACACATGCATCTGGTACAACACCTTGATGGGAGTTCTGCACCATCAGACAGTGATGTTTATGCAACAAAAAGAATGCCTAGGTATGGACAATAAGACATGAGAGAGCTCACTGTGGCAATGGTGGTACACTTCAGTTACACATCACTGGAAGATGTGTAGGAGGTACAAGAAGAACGGTGCATTGTACTCGGTTACTTGTGCGATGAAGGCTGTGAAAGTACAGTTGTGTACCTACCATAAATGTAGATGTTCGAGTGTATTCACTGTTGCAGTTATTACCTCTTGGGGTTATCCTGCTGGCAGGCTACCTGCAGTCGGCCTGAATTCCAAAGTCTTGGTCCGGCGTCGGTTGCTGTCGCCTCTTCCCTGACGTCAGTGCGCCAGGGGTATAAAAGATGCAGCCGATGCCATTTTCTTCAGTTTTTCTTGCCCCAGATGTCAGGTGACCCCAAAAGGGTAGGCTAAATAGATTATGCCAAAAAACATGCATGCACTAAGGTAAACATTTCCTTCATCTACAAGCAAATACACCACATAGGTTGTATAGAATAGAGAAGTACATATAAGACCCAGCAAATGAAAGGGGGATGGTGGGAGGGTAACCTGGACTGCAACAGTGAATACACTTGAACATCTACATTCATGGTAGGTACACAACTGTACTATGTTCATCGTGTTTCACTGTTGCAGTCATTACTCTTGGGTTGAATCCCAAAGCTGAGGATGGGTGGCTGGGCTAAATAAGATTAGGAGAGGCTATGAGGCCCTGCAGAACTGCAGTCGCAAAGCCTGCTCTGGATTTAGAGTAGAGAGGCAAGTGGTAGTGCTTTGTGAAAGTGTGCACTGAACTCCAAGTTGCAGCCTCTAAGATGTCTTTGGTTGATACTCCTCTGAGGAAGGCTGCTGAAGTAGCTGCTGCTCTGGTAGAATGTGGCCTAATGCCCTTAGGCACTGATTTGCCATGCTGTGAGTAGCAGAAGTGAATGCGTTGGTCTACCCATTTTGAAATAGTCTGTTTTGAGATGGCCTTTCCTTGTGATCCTGCAGCATATGCCAAACGTTGCTCAGTCTTTCTGAGAGCTTTAGTTCTGTCCAAGTAGAAGTGTAGCTGTCTGTGTATGTCCAAAGAATGCAGAAGTCTCTCACGCTTGTTCTGTGGGTTTGGATAAAAGGTAGGCAAGTGAATGGTTTGGTTAAGGGCCACACTGGACACCACCTTAGGCATAAATGTAGAAAGAGAAACCCTGTCTGGATGGAAAATGATAAAAGGTTCCACCGCCATGAGTGCCTGTAACCCCGAGACTCATCTTGCAGAGGTTATTGCTAGGAGCAGAGCTGTTTTCCAAGATAAGAATTTAATATCCGCTGTTGAGGCTGGCTCAAAAGGAGGCAATGTGAGTTTTTCCAAGACAATTTAGGCCCCATGCAGGTATTTGGTGCTCTCCTTGGGGGTCTTATGTTTTTGGCCCCTCTGAGGTATTGTCTTATTAAAGGATGAGAAAAGATAGGTGGTTCCATATTGTAATGGGCTGAAATGGCAAAGGCATGAATCTTAACTGATGAAAAGGATAGGCCTTTGTCCAGCATCTCAGTTAAATATTGTAAAATCTGAGGAATATTTGGTACAAACATGTCAATTCCTTGCTCCTGGTTCCAAGCACAGAATCTCTTCCATTTTTCTGCATAAGATTTTCTAGTGTTGGGCCTCCTGGCCTCCAAGATAACATCCATTACAGCTTTGGAGAGTGGAGTGTTCTGAATGGCTACATTATCTGCCATGCTGCCAGATTTAAGGTACTGATCTGGCTGTGCAGGATCTGATTGTTTTGTTGGGTCAGTAAGTGAGAAGTTTGAGGCAATGTCCAGGCTGGACCTCAAGACATGTTCTTTAGGATTGGGTACCAGTGCTGGCGTGGCCAGTCTGGGGCAATCGGTATCATTTTTGGCTTCTCTTGTCTGACCTTTAGGAATATCTTGGGGAGGAGAGGCAGTGGAGGAAAGGCATATACTGTTAGGTTTTTCCAGCTGAAGGATAGGGCATCCACTTTCCATGCTTGCTTGTGGTAAATCCTTGTGCAGAATTTCTGTAGTTGGCAGTTGTGAGGGGAGGCAAATAGATCTATGTCTGGGCATCCCCATTTCCTTGTTATGATGAAGACTTGTGGATCCAGTTTCCACTCGTGGGGATCCATGAGGTTTCTGCTTAGTTCGTCTGCCAGAGTATTTATTTTTTCTGGCAGGAATTGTGCTTGCAGGTGAACTTGATAAATCAATCCTGTGTCCCACAAAGTCATGGCTTGTCTGCAGAGGGGGTAGGAATGTGCGCCTCCCTGCTTGTTCATGTACCACATGACTGTAGTATTGTCCGTCTTTATCAGTAGTTGTCCTGGATGAAGTAGATCCTTGAAAGCTGTCAGGGCATTCTGAACAGCTAGCATTTCTTTTTGATTGATATGAAAATGCATCTGGCTTGCGGGTCATGTGCCCGGAATACATTTTCCTGCCATGTGGGCCCCCCAGGCATAATCTGATGCATCCGTTGTTAGTGTCTGCCTGGCTGTGGGTAAAGTGAAAGGCTGTCCCTTGTTGTGGTGACAGGCCTGTGCCCACCATCGAAACTCCAGTTGCAGGCAGGGAATGAGGGTAATTAATGTTTCCAAGCTGTAGCAATGTTGAGTCCAAACACTTTTTAGATACCATTGAAGTTTCCTCATATGCAGTCTGGCATACGGAATTAGCAGAATGCAGGATGCCATGAAGCCCAAAGCCTGCAGAATTTTTCTTGCAGATAACTGGGTCTTTGTTGCCAACATTTTGAAGTAAGAAGTCAGTTGTCTTTGTCTGGCGTGAGATAAGCCATCTGGGCAGTTGTATTTAAGCTTGCACCCAGGAATATCATCTCTTGAGAAGGTACTAGTTTTGATTTCTTTTCGTTTACTGTGTACCCTAGGCAAATTAGTAATGTTTTTACAAACGCCAGATGCTGTAATAGAATGTCTTTGTTCTCTGCTAGAATAAGGCAGTCGTCCAAGTAAGGATATATTTGAATTCCTCTTTGTCTGCAAAATGCAATTACTGGTGCCAGGCATTTGGTGAAGACCCTGGCCGCAGTAGATAAACCAAAGGGCAGTGCAGAGAATTGGTAATGCATTGAGCCAGCTATGAATCTGAGGTATCTTCTGCAAGACTGTCTGATTGGGACATGCAGGTATGCCTCTTTTAGGTCCAAAGTAACGAGCCAAGCCTTCTTGCCCAGCAGGGGCAGTAGCTGCTGCAGAGTCAACATTTTGAATTTTGGAACGTCCAGAAAGTCATTGGGACCGTTTCCTGTATGGTTGTGATTTGTCTTCTCCGCTTTTGAAGGTAGAAGCACCCCATTGATTAGGCCTGCACAAGCCTTGGGGCTGTGATCTGCCTCTGGGGCATCTGTATCTGCCTCTTTGTGGCCTGTCTGACACTGGAAAGGACTAATTCTTTGTAGGCCAGTTCCTGCTAAATCTGGGTGGCTGCACCTGTAGGAAATCCTTAACTGTCTGCATGGATTTCGCTTTATCCTCCATTTTCTTCAACACCTCTTCTGCCTTAACACCAAAGTATCATGCTGTAATGGAGCATCCAATAATTTTGCTTTAACATGATCAGGCAGATTCTGTTCCTTTAACCAAGCATGCCTTCTAATGACAGAACCCGCAACAGCGGCCCTGCAAGAGGCCTCCAGTGAATCAAAACCACATTGCAAAGTATGCTTTCCCACTTGTTCAGCTGCATGCAATAAATCCTGCATTTCCTTGTTATCAGAACATTCAGAATTTGTCAACATTTTCTGTTTAAGCAGTGACATTAAGTATTGCTGATATTTAAGCATATGAAACTGACAATTTAAAGCTCTTACAGCCAAGGTAGCAGAAGTGTAAACTTTTTTCCATCTGTCCAGTGCCCTAGAATCCCTATCAGAGGGGACAGGGTTTTTTGCAGTGGAAGCCTTGACCCCTTTGTGACCCTGAGATATAGTTTCTGGGTCAGCAGCAGGGTTATTATACAGAAATTTATGAGAGTCTGGAACTCTGGAGTATCTGTCTGGCTTAGCAGGTGCAGGGGGTAAAGAGTCAGGAGACAGACCGGACTCTGAAAATACATCTACAATGTCTTGAACAGGAGGAATAGCAAGAGGTCTATGCTGAGGTAGTAAAAGAAAATCTCTGAGCCTTTTCTTAGATTCTGAATAATCTTGGCTCTCCCAGTGAAAATGCTCCCTCATGGTATGCAAGGTTTCCCCAAAAGAATAATCCTCAGGAGGAGAGGCTGAAGGAATGGATTCTTCAGCATCAGAATCCTCATAGGGAGGAAAAGAGTATCCCTGTTCAGAAGAGGAGTCAGAGGAAACTGAAATCTGATCAGAAGAGTCGTATTCTGTCTCTTGCCTAGGCCTCTTATCAGGAGGGGGATGGGAACCCCTGATCAAAGTAATTAGGTCGTCGGCCATTTTAAGCATCTGTTTCTTAGGCATGGAAGTCTGTCCAGGAGAATGCTGTACTTGTTTCTTTGTCTTTAGAGCTGTTTTAGTCTTTGAAGCTGAGGTAGGCTTGACATATAATTGTGTAGGTCTGAAAACACCCTCAGAAGCCGATGCCTGCTGAGCGGCTCCGGACCCATCTGAGGGAACAGTTTCCGAGGGTCCAATACCTTGAGTATCCAGAGGCCTAGTCGGCTCCATGTGAGAGTCGGTAGCGGGCGTCAGGGGCTGCGAAAGCACCTCACTGAGAACTGGAGACTGGCCTAGCGGTGGCCTCGCCGTCGGTTTTGGACCTCAGATGCCTGTCCTTTTCCTTTTCCTTGCGCTTTTTATAAACTCCGGTCGTCGGCTGTTCCGACGGCATTATATAATTAAACCTTTGGCCAAAGTAATAAAAGGCAAAATCTTACTGACGCTTAATAGTGCATTGGTTAAATCTAGCACAAAACCGACAGCTAGCAACGTCGTGATCAGGGCCTAGGCAAGGAATACAGTAAGAATGAAAATCCTTATGAGGTATTTGCTTCCCACAAGAAATACAATTGTTAGCTTTTTCTGACATCGGTCTGGAGCAAGAAAAAAGTTTCCCCAACGGGGTACTTAGCTTTAATGAAGACTTCGGATCTGAAATTCGATTTTGAAACTCTCAGGAGTCGGCCGACTGGCACTTGCGAACTGCTTTTGCTTCGGGCACCGCGCAGCAAGAAAGACTGAAGAAAATGGTGTCGGCTGCATCTTTTATACCCCTGGCGCACTGACGTCAGGGAAGAGGCGACAGCAACTGACGCTGGACCAAGACTTTGGAATTCAGGCCGACTGCGGGTAGCCTGCCAGCAGGATAACCCCAAGAGCAATGACTGCAACAGTGAAACACAATGAACATCTTTGGATGTATCGTGGGTTTTGATGTGGATGTCCTGCACATACTCAGTAGTTGTATTACATACAAGAGAGCAGTCACCACTGTGGCCACATGCTGGTGGACATTCCACATACCATCTACACTAGGACACAGATCATACACCACCTGGTCTGCTTATTGGGTGTGATGTCTACATTACCATTGGGATGTGCATTTATTTTCATAATGTAATAAATAACCCCATGTTTTTGTTTCATCTTATATGTTATCATGGCTGTGGCAGCAATATTTGGTGTGTGTTGATACTGTCTGTATTAAGCTAATATCACAGCTGGAGTCAATAATTGCCAACAATCTGTAGTCCGCCAGACAGGTGTTTGGACACAGGATGTATATGTCATTCTTGACGTCTGTGGCTTAAATAATGGGGAGTAAAGAGACCATCAGACAGCCCTGACGTATGGACCTGATCAATGGACTCAAGATATAGGTCACGTCACACATTTAAACAAATTTAGATACCATGTATGTGATCCAGCGGTCTACCTACTTGGTGATATAGGTGTTTACGGCCACATCTGACAGCGTTGAGTGAATGCTACAGTATGGATTTGTGTTAAATGTCTTGACTTGGTCAAGTTCCACAGGATGATAGTGTTGTCATCATGCATGCCCTCAATGACATCTTTGAGGACATTTAACAGATGTAACAGACATGGATGTAGCATCAACAACTAACCCATGTCTGTTGCACACAGCAGGGATATTACTAGTGTCCATTTAGAAAATGTCTATGATTACATGTTGGGTCTACCTAACAGATGAGGGAATCAGGATGTGTATATACATGCATGCATCAGGTGCTGGTCCCCTCACTCCAATGGATGCATGTCAATGTGGAAACATTCTGTCTGGTGGGTGTGATGAAATGTATATTCGACTATGTCAAGTAAGTGTATGTTATGAGTCAAGCTATAGGCTATTTGTGATGTTGTCACAGCCCATTGATTCTGTGTGAAAGGCCTGAATGAAGCTAAGATGGTGCATACTGCCTATCTTGATCTCACCTAGGGTTTGGACACAATCCCCCCACACTCAGGTATCACTGAAAACCTCTCCCAGCTGGGGATTAACCCTTACGTCACTAGATGGTTAACCAACTGGCTCACAGACAGAACACACATTATGAAAGTTGGTGAATCAACCTCTACCAGTACAGCTGTCACAATTGGCATATCCCAAGGATCTGTGCTAGGCCCTTTACTATTTGGTATCTATTTCTCGACAGTCCACGCTGAAGTATACAGCCTTTGGCTTACCAAATTTACTGATTACTGTATACTGGTTGCAATCATCGAGTCCACCAAGGAGAGCTAACACAGAAAAATGATTGTTGCCAAAGCCACACAGTCTACAAATAAATGCAAAAATGTGTCATTATTTTTGCCATCTGCAAAGTGGAATTCTCCGCTCATTACAGCATTAACAACACTTCCCCATGCTCAAACTTAGTGGTGCAAGACTTGGAACACAAGTAGATAGCAATACGTACTTCGAACACCAAGTTTCCAGTGGTATGGAAAGGCTTTGTCGTGCACCTCCTAAGTCAGGCCATCATATCCGGATTGGACTATGTTATAACAGCATTGGACTCGACCCTCATGAGAACAGTAGTAGAGTATTAAAGCTCCCTTTTGCATGTACCTCACCAGACAACTGCAGCAGCTGGAGAGACCAAATGGATTTCTCAACAAAAAAATACAGGCCCTACAACCCATGCCATGACTTATGTGGCTATATTGACAGGCTTGTCACTGTAATTTTTATCATATAGGATGAGATGAGTTGTGCCTGGCCTACAGGCCAGTCTCTGACCCTGCCCTGAAGGAAATACTGCAAATCCACAAATCAGCTACATCTGATGACATCATCAGAGTCTGGTGAGAGGGAGATGGTAATAGCAGTGTCCCACATGCTGGTGTAAAATACTCTCTAACATCAAGCAAGAGCACACACACACACACACACACACACACACACACACACACACCAGTTGGATGCAGTGAGAACAGAACCCCTTCCTAATTACAAAGATGAGAGAACTCTATTTTACGCAAGTGCCACAGCACTAGTCTGACTTTTACAAGGCTGCAGGATAACTTATAGTGGATGACATCAACCGTGGATGTTGGAAGGCTAGTATGAAATGGATGAGTAGGCATGTGCAAGTATACTATATTTGGGGGCCGTGCATTACCCACGCGCAGGAGGAGGTTTTTTTGCTGATGTTCCACGTGTTCACTTCCTGCTGGGGTTGGTGATCCTGTTGCTGCAACATGGATTCGTTGCAGTTCATCATGTTTTAAAATCTTTTGGCATCATTGTGGATATTTGGTGGTAACAATCTTATGGAGCCGACCTAGTTTGGTACTGGAATATTTTCCAACCCATTTTGGAGTTGGCAGCTGGTGGACTAATTCTTTTTCATGATATAAAATTGGGACTTTTCATCTATAGTGTTGAATACGCCATCTTGGTTTTGTTCCTTGGCCTGATTATCTCGAGGGGATTCCAGTATACATGCGTTGCATATATCTTCCGACCTTTTTTCTGTTTGGATTTGGACAATTTTGCATTGTTTATCACAGCTACATCAGCTGGTAGGATACAGTTTTTCATATATTTATGTTCATGTGATGTATTAAAGCACTAGTCGTTTGGTTTTTGCTAAAGGACTGGTGGAGCAGTGTCGCCTGTTTAAACGGATTTACGGGTCTGTATTCCTTCCTTCTGATTGACCGGATCCAAGGTACAAATATTTACTGTTTACAGCAAGATGCTACAAGTGACATTTCTCAACAGGAGGGATTTATAAATCCCATTATTCCAGTTTTGGACATATTAGTTTGTTCAACTTTGGACTAAGTGGTGAGGGAAATTCAACGGAGACCATTTTGGAAGCATCTTGTTGAACATTTATGTTCTTTATTGTATATGGACATATTTTTATATACCAAACAGTGGCGATATGTCTATGTGAGTCGTTTTGTGTATGTTGCAATGATGTCTACTGGCAGTCAAACTCTGTATACATATTTATATTTGATATGGGAGATGTAAAGTACGTATCTATGAGTTTTGTTCTTGTAGGGGCCGTCAGTAGATTTTCTAATATTTAACATCATTTAAAGTGTTTTTTCACTCATTTTGGATGTTCGGGTCTGCTTACCATCCTATAGCATGATATCGGGTCTTTAACAATTTTTGCAACCTTGATTTAAGGTACAAACATTTACCGTCTAAACAGCAAGACGCTACAAGTGACATTTCTCAACAGGAGGGATTTATAAATCCCATTATTCCAGTTTTGGACATATTAGTTTGTTCAATTTTGGATTAAGTGATAGGGAAATTCAATGGAGATCATTTTGGAAGCAACTTGTTGAACATTTACGTTCTTTATTGTACATGGACATATTTTTACATACCAAACAGTGGCGATATGACTATGTGAGTTGTTTTTGGGCATGTTGCAATGATGTTTACTGGCAGTCAAACTCTATATACGTATTTTCATTTGATACGGGAGATGTAAAGCACGTATCTATGAGCTTTGTTTTTGTAGGGGCCGTCAGCAGATTTTCTAATATCTAATGCCATTTAAAGTGGTTTTTCATTCATCTTAGATGTTCGGGTTTGCTTACCATTCTATAGCATGATATTGGGTCCTCAACAATTTTTTGCAACCCATTTTCATGTTAACATCTTTTCATAAGGAATATGAGAAATTGTGTCATACATAACAGTGGATTTTGTTATATGTGTTTTCAATATATATATAGTCGGTTCAGAATTACTTCTCAAACCGATTATATTTTTACATGAGGTTGCTTTGGATTTAAGTAGGGGTTTATCCCTTAACCAAAAGCAGTTATTTAGATACAGGGACTTTTTGTCTATGTTCATATCAATAACACCTTAACAATACTTTAATATTTATTCACTTTCTATGAACATATCATGTTTTTTGATCATTCACAGGAGATTAAGGCCTTCTTGTGAGTTTTGATCAAGTTTATGTTCATTTAGTGTTTTATATCAGTATATAGTTTGGGTTGTTGATTATAACATCTTAGTACTTTTGGTAATACATATCATGTTATATTTACATGTTTGGAGCTCGGACAACCAGTGTTTGGTTTATGATTATGAGAACGTACAGGAGTACTAGATTTGCATTTAAAAGTTATCTTTTTAAGGCTATGATAACTTGGGATATGTAAATTAGCTGAGACTACTGTATGTAATTTTTAGACACACAGTCTTACTTTTCCCTGCACGTTATATATTCTCATATTTGATTTTGGATTGTAGGAGAGTGTTCTTCCACACTGTGGGTCACAGATCTACATATATACATTCTGTCATTTTTTTCATAACCAATACACTCAATATCCATATGGGTTCACTATATGAATAGTGTATAGTCCATGATAGTGGGGAATGAGGTTCTTTACCTCTCGGGGCAGAACAATTTTCATCATATTGGCGTTGGTGATAACAACTATTTTTTTATTTATGATAAGAATACCCTACATGGTTTTGTTGTGTCCATCCTGGGTCCCTATTCTGTATAGAATGAGTATTGCAAGTCTTTTTCTTTGATAGTTGAGCATCAAACAATTTAATATTTCTTCTTTTCTACACATTTCCTTTTGAGCCTTAATTCATGATTTTTGACTGCCCCTTTTTGGTTTTATAAATATTGCTGTTTCATCATCTGCATTAAAAACAAAATCTTTGTGATTTTGAATTTTATATGGATGCAGCTGTTCCTTTTTTTGTGGAAATTATCACTTTGACAGCTGTTATTGTCCATATTATCACTTTTCAGTTTGCTGTCGTGGTACCATTGATTGACCATTATTGACAGCTAAAAAACTTTTTTTTATTTTTTCATTGTTTTCTTTTTGGTTCCAGTAAATATGGATTTATCGAATCTTATTTCAGGACTGGTGGCTGACAGGGAGGATTTAGGGGCCTTTGGTTTGAGCCCAAATCCAAATGGGAATGTAGACCAGATGGGGAATAGCAACCCTGATATAACAAGCCAAAAGCTAATTGATGACCTGAATAGGCAATTAAGGGCGCTACGAGCCAATGTGTGGCATAGTAAGCTTTTTAAGGCGTATCAGGCAGCGAACATAACCCCAAGGGGATTAAGGATACGAACTATTCCACATGTGAGTAATGCAGATGATGAATTGACCACGCAGTGGTCAAAAATACAACATGAAGCCACAATGTCTTTTGTGGTTCAACTTTATAAATTTCATAATCGAGCCATAGATAAGGGGTTGTCTGAGATTATGATTTTGGCAGACAAATTGAAATGTTATGAACAGGAGCCTTCTTTTGAAGGCAAGCTTAATAGAGTGGCTCAAGATTTGAAAAAGTTTGATGCTGAACTACGGTTACGCAAGATGAAAAAGTTCAATAGGGACCAAGAGGATTATTCCCGGGGTAACCCTTTTTCTTCTCAATCTAAGCATGTGAGATTCAATAACCTCCCTACTTCAGATAGGAAAAGGAAAAGACCTAGATCCATATTGAGGAAAAGCAACCACAATAATACTTCATCCTATGATGACACATCATCAGGGACTGACAATGAATCCCTGGTAGCAACAGGAGTCCACTACATCATCCAAACCACTTAGACTCACTACAACCTATGGACGGAATACCAATGGTCTAGCTAAGATTGTACAGCGACACTGGAACATCCTGCAGAGTGATCCAGAAGTTGCTAGGATTATCCCTGACAAATGTATGTTTTCATACAGAAATGGTAAAAGCTTGAAAATAGAAGTTATGTACTCACCATAACGTTCCATGTGGAGTGTTCATCTCGCCTTTGTTCTTACACATGGGTTCGGAGCCGATCCTCGGCTCCGTGCCGGCCTCTTGCAAGCTCTGCATCGAGAAGAAGCTCGAGACAATCTAATACCCACAATCCCCCTCTGCCTTTACCTCAGATCTAGTTTGCAAGCAAACCAATCTACATAACAGAACATTCATGCCATACATACATAAGAGACACACATATATATATATGTGTATACCAACTATGTACAGAGAATAAGAAAGTAGTAACAATGCTACTGGCCAGGCATCAAAGAACGTTCCTCCTAAGGGTGGGAGGGTGGGACTGTAAGAACAAAGGCGAGATGAACACTCCACATGGAACGTTATGGTGAGTACATAACTTCTATATGTGATAGTGTTCAATCTCGCCGTTTGTTCTTACACATGGGTAGCGTCCCTAGCTCCTAAATCCTGAGGAACTCACGGGAGGACGTTCTTGAGCACAGTGGAACCAAAGGTTGCTCTGTCCCTAGAAACCTTATCTACTTTATAATGAGAAATAAATGTATGTGGCTTAGACCAGGTAGCAGCCGCACAAATAGCATCCAGAGGTAGGCGAGCTGCATGAGCCAAAGACGTAGATATTGATCTTGTGGAATGTCCCTTGGGTTTGTTTAGAAGGGGTTGATTTGCAGAATCGTATACATAGATTATACAATCAGATAACCACTTTGAAAGAGTTCTTTGGTAACTGCAAGTCCTTTCCTGCTATCAGCAAAAGCCACAAAGAGTTGATCTGTTTTCCTGTGATCTTTTGTTCTATCCAAATAAAACCTTAACTGTCTGTGAACATCCAATTTGTGTAACATATACTCCATTTTGTTGGAGTGGTTTTTGAAGAAAGTGGGTAATTCAATGGACTGATTAATGTTATTAATAGAACACACTTTAGGGAGGAAGGATGAATTGGTACGAAGAGAAACTCTGTCAGAGTGAAAGATTAGATAAGGGTGCTTGATGGAGAGAGCCTGAAGTTCAGACACTGCCTAGCAGAAGTAATGGCTACCAGAAAGAGAGTTTTCCAGGACAAAAATTTTAATGGGCAAGAAGAGGCAGGTTCAAAGGGGGGCAACATTAATTTAGATAGTAATAAGTTTAGACTCCAAGGTGACGTAGGAGATTTGACTGGAGGTCTAATATGAAAAACTCCTTTTAAGAAGGCTTTACAAAGTCTGTGAGCCATGATTGGAGCTCCACACTCTTCCACATGGAAATTCGAAATGGCAGCCAATTGAACTCTTAGAGTAGCAGGAGAAGCACCCTGATGAAATAAGTCTGTCAAGAACTCTAAAATCTTATTCAAAGGAACTGTAAAGGGATCAACGTGGTGTGTATTCGCCCAGAATCCAAACCGTTTCCATTTGCTAGTATATGTTTTAGTAGTGGAAGCCTTATGCGAAGCCACTAATATATTCTGAACTGCTGGTGACAAGAGATCAGACCTGGCTAAGTTAGAATTGGAGCAGCCAAGCTGCTAGATGGAGTGACAGGAGCGCGGGATGGGGAACCCCTGACGAGTGAGTCAACAGATCCGGCTCTGGGTCCAGAATCCAGGGTCCCCGAATGCAGTGAGTTTTAGGGAAGGAAACCAAATTTGACGAGGCCAGAATGGAGCAATGAGAATTATCGTCCTGTGAAGGTTCCTGGCTTTCTGGAGAAATTTCGGTATCAGAGGAAATGGAGGAAATGCGTACAGGAGTCCCGGGGGCCAATCGTAAACCAGTGCGTCCCTGGGGACTTCCCTGGAGGGTAATAGGGCAAAGTAGCTCCTGCATTTGGCGTTCATTGAAGACGCAAACAGGTCGCAGGAAGGCTGGCCCCATGAGCGAAAAATCCTTTTCGCCACTGACTGTTTCAGAGACCACTCGTGTGGTAGCAGAATTGCTCTGCTCAGCTTGTCGGCTATGACGTTGGATGACCCCGGGATGTGCGTTGCTATTAGAAAGCGACCCGTGGACTCTGCCCACTGCCAAATTCTCATGGCCTCTCTGCATAGTTGATAGGACCTGGTTCCCCCTTGTTTGTTTATGTACCAGACTACCGACATGTTGTCCGTCTGAACTGCAATAGTCCCTAGAGGAAGAAGGGGAGCAAAGTGTTGCAACGCTAGAAACACTGCCCTCAACTCTAGTACATTGATGTGCAGATTGTACTCCAAATTGGTCCATTCGCCTTGGACTGTCTGTCCCTGAAAGATGCCCCCCCACCCTATCAGGGAAGCGTCCGTGGTCACCGTAACTGTAGGCGTGGGTAGCACAAACGGCCTCCTGGGAAAGGTTGCACGTTTGGAGCCACCAGTTTAGGTCTGTTTTGCAAGTCTTTGTTATGAGAATCTCGTGTGTCAGAGGTAGCTGTTGAAATGACCATTGAGCAAACAGTAGCCATTGTAGAACTCTCATGTGCAGCCTTCCCAGGGGAATTGCAATAAGGGAAGCTGACATGAGGCCCAACACCTTCAGAACTAGTTTTGCAGGAGATTTCCTTGACAAGAGCAGAAGACGTATGTGAGTCTGCAGCGATACTATCCTTTCTGTGGGAAGCCTCAGAATTAATTGCCGTGTGTTTAACTCTGCTCCTATGAACAAGATATTTTGTGATGGCTGAAGTAAGGATTTTCCGAAATTTACGGAGATCCCTAGGTGAACACACAGCTGAAGAACATAGTCTCTGGCCTGCAGTAGTTGACGCCGGGTGGTGGCTGAAAGGAGCCAGTCGTCCAGATATGGAAACACCTGGAATCCCTGACGTCTCAAGTGAGACGCTACCACTGCCATGCATTTGGTGAAGACCCTGGGGGCTGAGGTCAGACCAAAGGGCAGGGCTCGAAATTGAAAGTGACTGGCTCCCAGCCGGAAGCGCAAATGATCCCTGGATGCCCTGGCCATCTTGATGTGGTAGTATGCATCCTCTAGATCTATTGAGCACATCCACTCGTCCTTCTGTAGAAATGGAAGGATCGACTGAAGCGTGACCATTGAACTTTTCTTTCTTGACGAAAGTATTGAGGTAACTCAGGTCTAGAATGGGCCTCCAGTCCCTGTTTTCTTTGGAACTAAAAGAACCTTGAGTAAGTCCCGAATCCTTGCTGGTCCGCTGGGACTGGCTGGATGACTCTTTGTCTAACAGCTTTGAAATTTCTAAAGCTGCTGGCTCTCGCAGATGGGGCGGTACATCTGGGAGTCTTTTCTTTGGAATGGGATAAGATAGAAAGGGTATGGTGTAACCTCTGGTAACTACGCGTTTACCCAATTGTCTGTAGTTATACCTTGCCAGGCCTGAGGGTAAAAGGCTGCGACCCCGACTGCCTCCAGAGCAGGACAGTCGGGCCTCCTCTCAGGAGTGCTGGAAAGGTTTACCAGGGAGTGTATCCCTGTCACCTTGATGTTGCGGACCCCCTCTGCCGCCAGGGCGGCGTCTTCCACCTCTGCCCCCTCCTCTGCCTCTAGAGGGGGCATCACCCTGTGTGCCCGGGAAAGACCCTTGATTTTGTTTCGAAACCACATTTTCCCACCGCGTTGCCCTTTGGAGGACGGTCTGGTTAGGGTGGCAAAACGGGCTCCGGCAGCGGACAGAGTCTTTCCATCTTGTTCACACCGGGTAAGGGTCTCCTTTACCTTGGGGCCAAAAGAGTGGCACCGTCAAATGGGGCGTTTGTAAAGGAAGACTTGAAGGCTTCCGCAAAGGAGCATAGGCGCATCCAGGATTGTCTACGAAGAGCAATCGCTGAAGCTGCTGCCCTACTCGAACCTTCGGCTGCATAGGAAATCATCCTCATGGACGAGTTAACAATCGATGTTAGGGTATTAAGTTGCGCTGTCACTTTCTCTGAGACAGCTGCATCTGTAGAACCCTGGAGGGTATCTCCCAACTCTTTGACTAGATCCCTCTGCAGACGTGTAAAATGGGTCAAATAGTTCAGGGACCGCATGGAAAAAGCCGCTGAACTGAAAATGCGCTTCCCATATCTATCCATCGTTCTAGAATCTTTATTAGGCGGATGGACAGTCGAAGAAGACTCCGACATCTCCTTTTTCGTGGCTGCAGCCACCACCATAGCGTCTACTGGAACTCCTTTAGTAAGGTAGGACTTATCCTGAGGTGCTGTGATGTACTTGTTCGGTTTCCTACGAACAGGTTCCACTGTGTCAGGAGCCTCCCACGCCCTTCGAGCAATAAGTTCCATTAGTTCGTCAAGGCGGAGTGACCCAGGAGGAGGAAGGGCGAGCACCAAATGCCTTCAGCAGAACTGACTCATCCTCAGAAGGGGGAAGGGACTGCCAGTCACCTCTCTGCTTCAGGATCTCCAAAATGTCTGAAAAAGAGACATCTTCTGAAGGTGACTTAGGGGACCCTTCTGACTCATCTAAGTCAGTATCAGATGTTATGGATTCTTGTGGAGAATCCAAGTGTCTCCTCTTACACAGTCTCTTCCTAGGGACTTCCTCGTGGGGAGCATCCGAAGAAGCCTCGAGGAAGAGGGGCACCCTCCAGGGGTGGCTGAGACACTGGTGCCCGACGCTTGGATGTGGCCGTGGGTGCAGATGAAGACAAAGGCCCTTTATGGGGAGGAGAAACTGCTTCCACTGATGTGGTTGTCTGGGTAGACAACACCTTCCTCATCAGGTCGAACGCTCCCGGGTCACGCATCGAAGAATCCCCCGGTTCCGAAGAAATGGGAAGAATCCCCGACACGGGCACCAAAGGCATCGACCTCGAGGACGGAGCCGAATCGATCCGTGCGAGGCCCGAGGGAGAGTCGGAACCGACACGTCGGTTCGACTCTCGGCCCCGGAACCAAGAACAGACCGTCGGCTCCGAGACTCCGGTACCGGGTCCGACGGAGTCGAGGTGAGGGGAACAGACCGAGAAAAAGACGGTACTGGACCCGAGGGCTCCACAATCAGCAGATCAGCCTCTTCCGGCTCCGAAGACTGAATCGGTCTCGGAGGAGGAATGGATGGAGATACAGGAAGGCCTTCAAGTTTCGACACCAGCTGGGTGGAAACCGAAATAAGTTTAGATAGGGCCGAATGCTCCAGCAGCTTCTGCACCACACGATCCACATCGACATCCGAAAGTTTAGAGGAGGAACGGGTCGAAGGAACCGAAGACGGAGCCGACCTCAATATGGCCGAAGGAGGGAGCTCCATCACTGGTTCCAAGACTCGAGGCTCAGGAACCGACACCAGTTGAACACTCGGCCCCGAAGTCTGTGGAACCGGTGATCTAACCTTAGAAGAAGAGCTCGGAGCCGATGACTTGGGCTCCGATGTCTTCGATTCCTTAGAGGACTTCGATGCCTGGTCAGAAGCATCCAAAGCCTCTTGGAAAGCTGGTTTCAACAGACCCCTGTCCATTAGTTTCCTGCGTCTATCTGTCATGACCCTCCCACTGAAAGAGTGACAAATGGAGCAATCCTCTTGTAAGTGGAGAGGGCCAAGGCAGTAGACACAGGAACTATGGTTGTCAGTGACCGACATTTTTTGGCCACACTGACAATGCTTGAAACCAGACTTTGCCTTCTCAGACATTGTAGGAATAAACAAGTCTAGAAACAAAAACACAGTCAAATCCGGTTAAAAAAGTCACAAATAGGTAAATGTCACAATTAGGTAAATGTCAAATCCGGTTAGTCACAATCAGGTAATTTTGACTAAATATAGCAGTATATGGTAAGGGTGTAGGCCCCGGTACAAAAATACCGATAAATGGGTTAACGGTACCAACGAACTACGGAACCAGAACACAATCACACCAGTTATACTAACAATATCAAGTTAAATAAGATTCTTAGTAAAATACAACAAAAAGTTATATCTTAGCTTAGAAAACCCTCGAGCTAGCTCCCAACGATGCGAATGCAGCAGCGGCAAACTAGATCTGAGGTAAAGGCAGAGGGGGATTGTGGGTATTAGATTGTCTCGAGCTTCTTCTCGATGCAGAGCTTGCAAGAGGCCGGCACGGAGCCGAGGATCGGCTCCGAACCCATGTGTAAGAACAAACGGCGAGATTGAACACTATCACATTCTTATTTTAACCATTATAAAACTGGAGATAGAAGGTTCAGGGACAAAATACAAGCTACTATTTCTGGGCACAGTCTGTATGGTTGTTTTCCTTGTGGCCATTGTGTAAATTGCAAATATATATGTACCACCAAGGAATTTTCCAGCAGAAATTGTCCAAAGGTCTTTGATATAAATATTTTTTGCAATTGCAGTAGTGATTGGGCCATTTACATGGCCACATGTAAATGTGGTGCATTCTATATTGGACAAACCTCAAGGTGCATCAGGTTACGTATTTCAGAACATTATAGCAATATCAAACAGAAAAAGATGACTAATGCTTTGTACAAACACCAGTTGTCACATCCATCTGCAATATTCTTGTTTACAATTATTGATGTAATTCAGGGTGATCGGAGGAATAAAACTGGTTGGCATGATATTTTAAATTGTAGAGAAAAAAAGTGGATCATTAAGCTAGGTGGGCTTTTCTCCCCAGGGCTTAATGAATATTTATAATTTTTCCACCAATGAGATCCTATGTCTGTGTATTTAAACAGCTTGCAAATACTATTAGCTTTGAATACACTGATGAAGGCTGTGTAATTTACCAGCCGAAACCGGTATGTCTGTATTTGCTGTGATGCTTTAATTTCAATACAAATATTTTCTATCACCATTTGCTGGCTCCATTTCTTGTTTTTTGGTTGATCTACTATATTTGGGGGCCGTGCATTACCCACGCGCAGGAGGAGGTTTTTTTGCTGATAGGCATGTGCAAGTGTCAAAATATTGGCAATCCATGGGATTGGAGTGGTAACTGTAGGATACACACTTTTCTGACTAGAGACACACACACCTCCCAGTTGACTGTAGTGAGAACAAAACCCCTACCTATCCAAGTACAAAGACTAGAGAATTCTGTATTTTATACAAGTGCCACGGCACAAGCCTGACTTTTACAAAGCTGCAAGACAACTTATAGTGGATGACATCAGCAGTGAATGCTGGCGTGAAGATGTTGGAAGGTCAGCATGAAATAGCCCAGCATGTCCAAATGTCAAGAAATTAAAGTTCTGCATGTTACCTGATTGATGAGTGTGCAATATGTAGCACTTGGTGGCTATGTTTCCAATGTGCAAGTATACTTCAAGAGAACATTTTGCAAACTATATGCAAACAGGTGTCCACATTACTACAAATATTGGAAAATCTCAATGTGTACTGTCATTCTAAAGATGTGCATGGTACACAAGACATTTGTTATTTATTTATGTAGTGTAATTGATATATTTGTGAACAAGTACTGAAATACCAAAGTTGCAGTGGATGGGGACAGGTAACAGATGGCTGCACTGTAAATGTGTGTCTTTTTCTTAGGATAGTGGCTGCATTTTGTGATTTCACATGTAATATCATGGCATGAACCCTAAATGGACAGGAACAAAATTAATACATGCTACTGTCCACTTTGCATAGAGCACTGCTGAGCAGAGGGTTTGCATGATGGTTAAGGAAGTGTTTGCACATATGGGATACACATTTCTACCACTTTCCCTGTTTGCATGTAGTTAAGCAGTGCACAAATTTGAGCCTCACTGCTAAAATTCTGATAGTTCTCAGTATTGAGGGTATGAAACACACCTGCTGCTTAGGTGACTCTGCAGCAGCAGGTGTAAACACATTTGACACATTTCTTTCTGAGCCCAGATGCTACAGGTTTCGAATCTAGGTGTATGTAATACTTTTAAGTAGTGATAATGCAATTAAATTATTCTTTATATTACATTTATAGTGTGTTATTGTGTGCTGACATAGCGTAGCATGTTTAAGCAGCATTTCACGGAGGTAACTTCACCACAGAAGAGCCGTTCACTGTCGCCTGGCATTGGTGCTGACGCCAAACTCTGCACAAACACTGAGGCCAAAATGTTAAGGACGTCACTGTTTTATTTTTGCTTCTTGTGTGTGTTTTGCATGATTCTATTTTTTGACCACATTATAAGTGTTAAAATGGGGTAGATAGGAAAGTGGTGAAATGGAGGGCAAGCAGGGGGAAGAAGAAAGGGAAAGCACTATAGCAATCTGCAGGGGGGAAGTAGGAAAGAACCATAGCTATCCATTTCTTCAATAGTGTAAAATGAACATATATACAGAATATTAGCTGAATTTGGACTGTCACCTCCACAAAGAAGGGTGACAACAACACAATCATGTTGTACAGCCAAATGGACCAATTTAAGTGCGTCAACAGGACACGTGTGAAATGGACAGCAATGTACAGGACAATAATTTTTTTTTTGTTTTGCCTTTTAACTTCAGTAAGAGGAATACTGGATAAAGGAATGTTGGTATTTCTGGGTCAGGTAAGTTGGATAGGTGAGGAAATAAATGCAAACAAACAGGACAAACAAGACAAAACACAGGGATGGTGAGGGACACAAAAGGTTGGGGGACACCACGACTGGGGTGAGAGATAGGACAACATAAAAGTCCATACCCATCAAACATGGGGACAGTAAGAATGTAGTCCTCACCCAGTGGACTGTCATTACCGTCTCCTTACTCTGCTGGCTGCTGGAGTGCTTAACATCTCCTCTTCTTACGGAACACGACGGAGAGCAGCCTTGCCATCCAGGGTAGGTGTACACCAATGGTGCTGTGTACAACTCTATGCACCAACCCTGGCACCTCCTGGTGGGTGATGAAATCCCCATCTTTGCCAGTACTCCCGGAGGGTATCACAGGACAAGGTACTGGGGTAGTGCTACTTGAGGTTGCAGGTAGTGAAGGGGCAAGCAGAAGCAGTATTGCAAGGTTGGGTCCCAGATGTGCTGGGTGTCAGTGCCGGAACCACTGCAGCGGGGGCAGGCTGAGCCACTGGGGATGGCCTACCTCCCTGTACTGTGAAGCATTTAGTGATTTGTTACAGATGGATGACATGGAGACATTTTGATGACATGTAACAGAAAATGAGAGAGATAAGAGTTGGGGTGAGAGAAAACAGAGATAAAGTTAGTACCATCATATACAATGCATTTATGACAATAATACAACTATTTTATCTGACGTTTTACATGCAAGTATACTTCCTAGCAACTACAAACTACAATTACAGATCGCTCAAAATAATCCTTGCAATGTGCAGATATTGCACATATGCTTGGTACAATTAAACAGATTAAAGTTAACAGCAGGGCATTTATGCCACTTGTGTAGAACTTAATTTCTGTATTATTAAAAAATTGCAATATTTTATACTTGTTACTTGTGGTATTTGAATCCATAACCTCTGACTACAGTCTTACATTTCACTCCTAAAGTTGGATTGTGCTACAGACTAATACATGAATACTTGCTTTTACAGTTAGGATATGTATGCTTACGTTCCTACTACTGTACAGAAAAGAACATTTTTCTTAAAATTTTAAAGCTGCAATACCTCTCTTGTGCTGCATGCATACCACTTACGTCCCTCAGTCTCTCTAGATGCTCAGCATGGGCCTGCCTATTTGCATCTATTTCAGAATTAGCCATGAAAAGAACAGAAGAGCATTATGCATACCAGTCTTACCTATATTTAGCTTTCTAGGCATAATAAATTCTCTATTAGCAGATTTACACAACTGTGGGATGTTGCTAGTTTGGAGCTCATCCAACCAGTGGTTGAGTGTATCCCTCTCACGCCTTTTTAGGTTACTGAAGTGGTGCCTACACTGTTTTCCAATGTGTGGGATGCCAGTCACACTGGATACAGCCTTGACCAGACTATTCCAAGCCTCAGACTTGTACTGGAAGCCAGAATTGTCCCCACGTAAAAGCCTTTGGCTATGGCACTTTAGCAAGAGTCTAGTAAATATTCTGGGTTCCTGAACACCCCACTTCTGTGCCCTAAATTGGACACCTTCCTCTCTAACACCAGACATGTCTAATCCCAAAACAATGCAATAGCAAATAATGATTTCCTGCCAATTCCTGTTACTGCATTTATTGGTAGTATGCAAATCCGAGCAATGATGCCAACCACATTTGCACGATGTTGAGTGGACAGTAACAGTGCCAAGCAGAGAGGAAAGCAATTTTTGAAACTGGAAGGTTAATCTGACACTTGACATTAGTTTGAGGGGTGTCTGCTGCTGTAACTGTTAGGTGATTTAACTTTTCAGACATGCACTGGGGGCAGAAATTTCATGACCTACCACGTATGTTTGGCTTTATACACTGCTAAAATTGATTTTTACAGTGTGGGGTACATATACATAAAGGACAAAACATTTTCTTTCACAGCGGTGATTCTCCATCTTTGCCACAGAAGTGCTTCTCAGACACAGTCATGAATCATTTATAAATATGGATGACAGCTTGAGGTGTTAACCATGCATGCATGTGATCTGACAAGGTCATTTTATATACATTCATTTGTGCATGAGTCTTAAGTGTGAAGGCCATCCAAGTCCAGATAGCAGAATTATACTTACAGAAACATAGGAGACCAAATACCCTCAGTCATACATCGGAACCTTCAAAACACAGTAAGTGTGCCTTAGCCCTTATGCACACAATTCATATCAGCTCAACTATTCATATCGGCTCAACTATTTCTAATTATATATAAATTGTTATAAGTGATATTTAATATAATGTGAAATGGAACAACAGCAAAAATGTCTAGAATTTCCTGTATTAGAACCCAGGACAATGTATATGGCAACTCTATATTTAGACCTGTTGCCACTGAAATAACACTTGGATATTTTCCTTTTCATTACTATAAACTGAACTGTCGCAACAGCAAAAATATGTTGCACTTCCTGTATTAGAACCCAGGACCATCTGAATTACAGCCCTACACTTACACCTGCTGTCACAGGAAAAGTTAAACAATTGGATATTTCCCTATTCATTATTAACTTGTGTGTTAAGCACTGCTCAACGCCACTTACCATGTTTGCTCATTGCCCAACACAGAGTTGTTGCAATGTGTCCATTTTTAAATTGTTGACTGTCTGCTTCCTCTCTGCAGCTGTTTGGGAAGCTTGCTAACTGCTGTGCAACATTGCTTAACAATGTTGTTCGACAGGAAGTTAACAACTGCAACAATGTATCCTTTATGACATTTAGAATGTCTATGTCCTTGTCTGCAGGTGTTCTGTCTGCTTCCTATGTGGGTCACTAGTCCAGGTTTGCGCACTGCTAAACATCATGCAAACCAGATAAGCAAAGTTAAACATAACATTTATTGTGTTTCTCTATTTCCCCTGTTTGTGCTAAGCAACGTGCTGTGTAAACACTGGCATTAAAAAAAAAGAAAAAGAAAAGAAAAAAATGGAACATTATGGGAAAGGAAGATAAATCTATTAAATAAACAATACTATATATATATATATATATATATATATATATATATATATATATATATATATATATATATATATATGTGTGTGTGTATGTGTGTGTGTTGGTACACAAGAAACATTTTTACACAGGGCTGGATTTGAACTCTCACTCCAATGAGCCCTCAAAACACAGTAAGGGTGTCTATAACTCTCTGCCAAAGAAACAGCTTTCCAGCAGAGAATGAAAATCATTGTGCATACACACAATGCATAATCATCTACAGTATCAACAAAACATATGACAATTTATGTACATGTAGTAATTTTCAGATGTACACTGAGTGATCATACAACCATTTATGACTGTTTGCAAAAATGCAGCTCTGTCTTATCTCTCTGTTTGTTGCTCATTTGTGTCTTATCTGACCAGTAATCTGAGACATGCAGACTGTAAGGAATTCTGTATTACTGTCCTTAAAATGTGTGAGATTATGAAATGGCAATAACATACAGTTGTCAGGAAATGAAGGGGAGGGTTGGACGTTACTGAACAGAAACTGGGAAATGTGTGCTGCTTACTTACATTTAAAACCTTGATACACTTCCACAGTTTAACCTGGCTGAAACATCCACCGGAGGTAAGGGAGCCTGAACTGCTGTTGTGTTTTCCTTCTTCCTACCAGTAATCATTCACGGTTACAATCCATTAGCAACAAACACTGAGGGAGTGTCTGCACCATGTTTACATTATCTACACGGAGCCAAGTATTTGGAATTCAATTCTAATGACTTCACACCTGATTTGCATCTTCACCGCACTTAAAACCCTGAATCTACACTATAAAAAGGGAACCTTGTAGCTAGGGAACCTGAAGATAGACAGACTTGTTTATGTGAATAGCACAGAAGATGATACCATTCTGGGATTTGCCTGCACAGAAGACTACTGATCTCGATAAGGTAATCTTGCATTTTTTAGTTATATATTGGATATGCTCACATTACTGAGAAAATCTTGTGTGTGTGTGTGTGTGTGTGTGTATCTATATATATGCATTAGCAAGTGATACTTTTATCTGTATGCACTTTTTACACATGGCATAGGCATGTTTGTTGGGCATTCATCACAAGTGCTAATGTTACAACTGTTTTCACTTTACACTCCTACTGTGAATTCAGTGAAATGTAAATATACTATACTGTCAAGGACATAGGGGTGTTGGCCTTTTAGGCTGGCTAATAAACACCTCTAAGGGACTGCTGATTACAGGTAGATGTGACTGGCAACTGCATAAAATTGAATGTTCGGTGGTAAGTGTGTAAACATTTTTTGGGACAGTTTAATTGATAGCAGTTTTAGAAATTCACTGATGGCTTGTCAGCAAAATGTGTCATTTGCCTGTTTTGGGGGTGGGCGAGTCAAGTTCCAGTTCTGTATTGGCACAAACAAAATTTGCTATTGTTACTCTCCTTGTTTGTGTGTGACTGTAATATGTTACAACCACATAACTCCTTTTTTTAACATTTGAATATCTTGACTGTTTTTTGTTTTTCCAGTGGGAAATATTGAAATGCTACCTTTTGTGTGTTATATTTAAGCAGGCTTGCCTATCTCAGTTGTTAAATACTTATTCTACAGTAAAATATTGACAGGAATACTCAAGTTCTGTTTAACATAATTTTTTAGCAGGGGGGGATATTTGTAGATTGATACAGTTAACAACACATTCTGGTTGATTATACATGGGCTTCGGGTGGACATGCCATCCAATTTCTTGTTAAAGGTACTGTTAATGGACACAAAGGGAAAAAGTTTTAACCCCCTGTATTACTGTTATTTGTGATAATGGTGTCCTTACATTTTGCTTAACTTCTTACAGGGCAATTCTTCAAACAGACCTTACAATCACTTGCACATGGTAATCCAAACATTTTTTTGTCAGTACTAATGAGTAGTTCAAAGAAATAGAAGTTATGTACTTACCATAACGTTCCATGTGAGTTGTTTATCTCGCCTTTATTCTCACTGATGGGTTGGAGATGATCCTCGGCTCCGACATGGCCGATAGCAAGCTCAAGGTTTGCCAGCAGCTCGAGACCAGCCCTTTATCCCACCATGCACTGCTAGAATTACCTCAGATCTTGTTTGCTGCGAATAATAGTCTATACATATATATACATATATACAACCTATACATACTCTCTTATATATATCTACGAAGAAGAGTACCCAAAGGGAAAGAGAAATATTGAATAACCAGGATGGCACTAGCTTCTAAGTCAACAGTCAGCCAGGAGGGGGAAGGAGGGAGGGACGTGAGAATAAAGGCGAGATAAACAACTCACATGGAATGTTATGGTAAGTACATAACTTCTAAATGTGAAGTTGTTAATCTCGCCGATTATTCCCACTGATGGGCAGCGTCCTTAGCACCCTCAACCCTGGGTGTCTCATGGCAGTATGTTCTTCAGTACTGTAGAACCAAAGGAAGACCTGTCCCTAGAAGCCTTACCTACTTTGTAATGTGAGATAAAGGTATGACGGTTAGACCAAGTGGCTGCAGCACAAACATTGTCAAGGGGCAATTTAGCTTGAAAAGCAGTAGTAGTAGAGACAGCTCTGGTAGAATGAGCTTTTGGTTTGTCTGTTAAAAGCATGTTCACATTTTCATAAACAAAGGATATACAATCGGATAACCATTTAGTTAAGGTTGTTTTAGCCACTGGATTGCCTTTTCTTGCTTCTGAGAAGGCTACAAAAAGTTGATCTGATTTCCTAATATCCTTAGTTCTGTCAAGATAAAATCTGAGCTGTATGTGAACATCAAATTTGTGCAGCATATATTCTAAGTTGTTAGAGTGGTTGGGGAAGAACACTGGTAGTTCAATGACCTGATTGATGTTTGACTCAGAACAGACTTTAGATAAAAATGAGGGGTTCGTTCTGAGAGATACTCTATCAGCATGGAAGATCATGTAGGGTGGTCTGATGGATATGCTTGCAGTTCTGACACTCTGGGGCAGACGTAATGGCCACAAGAAAAATTGTTTTCCACAATAAGAATTGTAAAGCACAAGATAAAGCTGGTTCAAAGGGAGGAAGAATAAGTTGAGACAGCAGAAGGTTTAAATTCCAGGGAGAAAAGGGAATTTTGATCGGAGGTCTCATATGAGGAATGCCTTTAAGGAAGGTTTTGGATAACTTATGGCTCATAATATTTGAGCCATTAAGACCAAGGTGAAAATTTGAGATAGCAGCTAACTGAACTCGAACTGCAGCAGCTGCTGCCCCTTCCTTAAAAATTTTTGTAAAAAATTCCAAGATCGAAGATAGCGGAGCTCGAAAAGGGTCAATGTTCTGCGCGTTGGCCCAAATTGAGAACCTTTTCCATTTGCTGCCATATAATTTCTTGGTAGATGGCTTGTGAGAGGACAAGAGAATCTGTCTTGTATCTTCTGAAATTGAATGAAGCCTGGAAATTAGGAGAAGTGGATTAGCCAAGCAGTCAGTTTCAGGGACTGTAGAGAAGGATGAAGGTCCCCTGACGGGTGCATCAGAAGGTCCGGAACTGGGTTCAGGATCCATGGATCCTCCAACAGATGATGGTGAAGAAACGGAAACCAAATCTGTCGAGGCCAGTAGGGGGCTATGAGTATAACCTTCCTTCCCAGCGATTTTGCTTCCTGTAGAAATCTGGGTATTAATGGGAAGGGTGGAAATGCATAAAGGAGACCCGGGGGACAATCGTGTAAAAGTGCATCTCTTGGGGGATGACCGGGAGGTGGTATCAGGGCAAAGTAGCTTCTGCATTTTGAATAGATGTGACTGGCAAACAGGTCGCAGCAAGGCTGGCCCCAACCTGTTGATTGAGAGACCACTCGTGAGGGAGTAATATTGCCCTGCTTAGCTTGTCCGCTATGACGTTGGATTTCCCCGGGATGTGCGTTGCTAACAGAAAACGCGGGTATGACACAGCCCATTGCCAAACCCTGAGGGCTTCTCGACAAAGGGGGGGTAAGACTTGGTTCCGCCCTGCTTGTTCAAGTACCAGACTACTGACATGTTGTCGGTCTGAATTGCAATAGTCCCTAGAGGGAGAGAGTCCTGAAAGTACTGCAATGCCAGCAGTACCGCTTCTCAGCTCTAGAACATTGATGTGCAGATGTGATTCTTGATCTGTCCATGTGCCTTGGGCAGTCTTTCCCTGAAATTGCCCCCCCCACCCTATCAGGGAAGTGTCCGTGGTCACAGTGGCTACTGGGGGGGGGGGGCAAAGGGTCTCGCTACTGTAACATGAAGACACATCAACCACCACCGAAGGTCTCTCATGCAAGAATCCATGATAAGAATCATGTGGTACATTGGTAGTTTCTGGTAAGACCACTGAGTGAAAAGAAGCCATTGAAGGATTCGCATATGCATCCTTGCGAGTGGTATAGCCAGGATTGCTGCCGCCATCAAACCTAGTACTTTCAATACCTCTGCTGCTGTAGCTTTGTTCTTTGACACCAGTGAGCTGACGTTTTGGTGAAGAAGGGAGACTCTTTCGATAGGGAGACGTAGAGTGGTGGTTGAGGTATCTAACTCTGCTCCTATATAAACGGTATGCTGAGATGGCGATAAGGCAGACTTTTCGAAGTTGAGTGTAACACCTAATTGATGGCAGAGTGTCAGAGTGTATTGTGTTGCCTGAGTCAATTGATGCCTGGTGGTAGCGGTGAGGAGCCAATCGTCTAAGTATGGAAACACCTGGAATCCTAGATGCCTCAGGTGAGCCGTGACCACTGCCATGCATTTGGTGAACACTCTGGGGGCTGAAGTGAGACCAAAGGGCAGGGTTCGAAACTGGTAAGGAATGGCACCCAGCCGGAAGCGCAGATGATCTCTGGAGCGTCTGTCCATATTTATGTGATAGTACGCGTCCTTGAGATCTATGGAGCACATCCAATCGCCTTTCCCTAAAAAGGAAAGAATGGACTGAAGCGTGACCATTCGGAACTTCTTTTTCTTTACGAACTTGAGTCTGTTGAGGTCCAAGATAGGTATTCAGTCCCCTGTTTTCTTTGGTACCAAAAAGAATCTTGAGTAAGTTCCAAATCCGACTTGGTCTGCTTGGACTGGTTGGATGACTCTTTTCTAGCTATCTGTGGACCTCTACGACTGCTTGTTCCCTGAGATTGGGTGGAACATCTGGAATTTTTTTGATAGGAATGGGAGGGGTAAAGAACGGTATGAAATATCCTCTGGAAATGATGCTTTGTACCAAGTATCCGATGTTATGTTTATCCAAGCTTCTGGGTACAAAGACAAGCGACCCCCAACTGCCTCCAGAGCCGAACAGTCGGGCCCCCTTTCAGGAGCGCTGGTAGGACTGACCGGAGAACTGACTCCTGTCACCCTGTATCAGATTCAGCCTCTGCACCCCCCGACTGTACCTCTGTTTGTCCACCAGCAACGTCAGCATCATCAGAGTCTGCTGATACTCTGATATCAGGTGGTATGAGTCCTACACTTCCACTGTCAGGATCATCTGTCATAATCAACAAACACAGGAAAAAATGAATACCGACACTATTATAGCCCTGTATATACTAACAAACAGTAGTGCCACGGTTACAAGACAGTGCAGCAGTACACAACAGTCCTAACACTGACATCACACATATGGAAAAAAATATATGTGAAGTTGTTAATCTCGTCGATTATTCTCACTGATGGGTTGGAGCCGATCCTCGGCTCCAACACAGCCGATAGCAAGCTCAAGGTTTGCCAGTAGCTCGAGACCAGCCCCTTATCCCACCATGCACTGCTAGAATTACCTCAGATCTAGTTTGCCGCGGCAAAAGAGATCTCAGTGATCCATATAGCTCTGACCATTTTAGGAACAGAATTAACAGCTAGTTTTTAAAAAAAAGTTTTCCTTTTTGATATATTTATGTAGTGTGTGTTAGTTCCATTTTTTTTAGATAGTTTAGACAGTTTAGATAGTTTAAATTGTTTTAAATTAGGGACTTGTTGGCTTTTTAGTTTGTGTGGGCCTTTAGCCCTTTTCCTACTATTAATCTCTTTAGTAGTTAGTTTTTTTTCTGTGGGACTCTTAGTCCCATCTTTGTATTATATTTATTTATATATATATATATATATATATATATATATATATATATATATATATATATATATATCTATATATATTACTGTTGTAGATAGTGCCCGGGATGGGCTTAGTTGTTTGTGAACCTATTTACTGTTTTTTTCTCAGTATGTTAGAGGATAGGGAGAAATCCCATCCCAAATCGGGTTTTAAAAAATACCCAGATTGTGGGCAGAAAATGTCCATTACTGACGGACATATTCAATGTGTCTACTGCTTGGTGGCCAAGCACCTCCAAGACACCTGTAGCATTTGTCACTCCTACTCTTCAAGAGTACTCTTGGAGAGAAGGAGGAAACTTATAGACAGAGGATTGCTACAGCAATCCTTTTCAGAGGTTTTGAATAGCCATGAAGGTGCTAGTACATCTTCCAAATCTTCAAAATCCAAGTCTTCAGACAAGGTATCCAAAAAGGCTAAAATTTCAGGAGGAGGGTCATCGGTTCCACAGTCATTGGAGCCGAGTGTACCTTTGATTTGTAGCCAGCTCTCAGTATTGGAGCCGGTCTCCAAAGTTCCTTCTTCACCTCTGCTCCAGTCAGCACCTTCGGTGCATTCAGTTAAGTCTTCAGTCTGGACATGGATCGGCTAGTGCAGAAGCTTTTACAGGCACCAGGATTTGCCAAATTGTTGTCGGCCCCGACCAGCTTGTCGGTGCCGAAGACCATGGAACCGAACTTGTCTACTTCTCCTCCGGGCCATACTGGACTCTTGGAGCCGAGGGAAGTCAAACCAATGGTGGTCGGACCCTTGGAGCAGATATCCGCTCCGGGGTTATCGGCTCCATCTACTTGGATGTCCTCTGCGCCGACTGAGGGCTCTAGGAGCTGATGCTCTCCAGTCAGGTCCGGGGAGGATAGTCGCACCGACTTGTCGGTGCCGACTCTCCCTCTCGGGGCTTCGGCTCGGATGAGCTCAGCTCCTACCTCAGGCTCGGAGCCCAGGGTTTCGGTGCAGGAGGATCGGACGGTACTCTCGGGTCTGTCCACTCCTCGTCGGAGCCATGGTTCCTTCGATGCTATGAGGAGAGTTTTGTCTTCAAAGACATCAGCATCGGTTCAGCTTTCCCTCTCTCCTCAAGCTCCTGTGTCTACTTCTGCATCTACCGACCCCCTGTAAGCGTAGAGAACCTGAGCCTCAAGTACCCCCACAGGGTGTCCCCTGCTCTTCTGAGACCTCCCCAGTCCCCCCCCACTGAGGAGGTGCCCCGAAAAAGACTGTGCAAGAGGAGGCACTTAGACTCCCCCCAGGAGTCTTTGACATCTGACACGGACTTAGATGAGTCAGAAGGGTCCCCTTGGTCCCTCTCTGAGGATATCTCTTTTGCAGAGATACTAGAGATCCTTAGTCAGAGGGGTGACTGGCAGTCCAAGACCCCTACTGAGGATGCGTCTGTGCTCTTGAAGGCTTTTGGGTCTCAACCGTCCACTTCTTGGGTGTCTCTGCCTTATGACGAGCTCGTGGATCTGATCTCCCGTGAGGTGTGGGAGTCACCGGAGGCCATGGTACCTGTCCGTCGTAGACCCAATAAATTCATATCTGCCCCAGTCGATAAACCGTTTTTGACAAAAGGAGTGCCTGTGGATGTCAAGTTGATGGCTGCAGCTACCAAAAAGGAATTATCTGAGACATCCTGTTCTATTCATCCCCCTAACAGGGATTCTAGGGTTATGGATAGATGTGGGAAGCGCATGTTTAGTTCAGCAACTTTTTCTCTGCGATCACTGAACTACTTGACCCATTTTATAAGACTACAGAGAGATCTCCTGAAAGAGCTAGGAGATACTCTCCAGGGTACAGAAGCTGCAGGAGTGGCCGACAAAGTCAAAGCCCAGCTCGCTACCCTTAACTCAGTAGTGAACTCGTCCATGCATCTCATATCTTATGCAGCTGATGGTTCGAGTAGAGCTGCTAGTTCGGGCATTGCTCCTCACAGACAAGCCTGGATGCGTCTCTGTTCTTTTGCGGAACCCTTCAAGTCTTCTTTTATTAATACCCCATTTGATGGCTCATCACTGTTTGGGCCCAAAGTAAAGGAAACCTTAAGCAGGTGTGAACAGGAAGGCAAGACTTTATCTGCTGTTAGGGTCCGCTTTTCCACTCCTACTCGGCCCTACCCCAAGGGCCCTGGGGGGGGGGGGGGGATGTGGTTCCAAAAAACTCAAGCAGCCTTTCACGACACACGTGGTGAAACCCCTTCTAGAGGCAGAGGAGGGGGTTAAACGGAAGCCGCCGCCCCCGTGTCGGTATTAATTTTTTCCTGTGTTTGTTGATTATGACAGATGATCCTGACAGTGGAAGTGTAGGACTCATACCACCTGATATCAGAGTATCAGCAGACTCTGATGATGCTGACGTTGCTGGTGGACAAACAGAGGTACAGTCGGGGGGTGCAGAGGCTGAATCTGATACTGAGGTTGACATTCAGCCATCCCCTGTAATTCCATCAGATACGGCCAATAGGCCTACACTAACCCATTCCAGTAATCCCTTAAATATTGAACAGGTGGACGGGTGATACACTCGATCAGGGTAGAGTGGTTACTGCAGCTTCAGTGCCTTTTGACTCTCGCTGTAGCCAAAGTGTGGGTGAGGTGTCACACAGGAGGGTTGTTACTGGTGCTCTGAGGAGACTTGTTGTCCATCCACCACCTGATCCAGGTGTCTTTCTATGCCACTCGACATATGTTTAGGGCCATCACTTTCCAACAGGTCCTCCAGAGACAGGTTTAGGGTTGTACATGTGGCACAGGCTGACATGCATAACTGCGTCCATGTTGATTCAATCTATCGGCTGAATGACATGATGGAACAGGCAGTGTCTGCGATGCAACTTCTGCTGGAAGGGGGACAGCATCCATGTGGGCATAGGTCAGCCGCATCATCTGATGTTAGTTGACATGGCTGTGCCCGATCATTCTCCCATAGTGGGCTTAAAGCTCTTTCTGTCTCAGTGGCCATTTGTTACTTTATCCAAATATCTGCCTGTTTCACTTTCTTACTCACATATACTCACTCACCTTTTCTGTCAGCCTAGACTTCCTGCCCCCACACACACACACACACACACACACACACACACACACACACACACAACACCCTGTGCAAGTGAAAACTGTGCCTTACCCTTGTTTTTCTATCTTTTGGATTCAGGGATACAAAAGCTGTGTCTGATGCTCAGGGTACACAGCTGACTTTGTGCTTAGTATATCTGTGTTTGCGATGTTTTGATAATTGTACTTTTGACATATTTTGGTCTTAGAAAGTTAAACAGTTGATAGAATCAAAACAGTTTTGCATTAGTATTTTTTTAAGAATCTTCTGTGGGTTATGAAGTCTGAAACTGACATGTATCTAATTTCTAACTTCTCTCTCTAACGATTTTCCAGGACAAAAGTATTAGGCCAAAATGAGGACATTCAGTGACCATCAGTACTTTTGAAAGGTATGAATGTGTGAATCTTTGATGCCTGAGGCCTATTACTTGAAAGAGGACATATGCATTCACCTCAGTTTCTGCTATCACATGTTGAAGGCATTGCTGTACAAATCACCCACCTTTTACTTAGTTTACCAAGCAGCAACATGCAAGGATATGTCATTTGTTCGCGTGTGCCTGTGGTGACCTTGCCATTGGTGGTGGGATGTGTGCCTGTGGTGACCTTGCCCATTGGTGGTGGGATGTGTGCCCCTTCCACTTGTTGATCCTCCTGAAGCTGTTTTCTCAGGATGATGTTGTGAAGCATGGCACAGACAGTGACAATTTCAATACATGTATGTGGATTGTACTGCAGGGCTCCCCAGATGTATTTAGGCACTGGAACCGTGACTTCAGCAGCCCAAACACACACACTATATTTTTGGTGTGAGTGTGCGCCTCATGATGGAGGAATTCCACTGTTTTGATTTCTGCATTCCCTGTGGCTGCTGTCTTGGGGGGGTCTGCTTCCCCGGGGTCTGGGCTGAACTGACCTGGTCAGAGCAGGAAAGGACCAGTGCTTGGAGGGGCAATGCCTGCTGAACCTTGGTGGCTGGACCTGTACGAAATCCTTAACTGTCTGCATAGATTTAGCTTTTTCTTCCATCTTTTTTAAGACCTCCTCTGCCTTAGTGCCAAATAAGTTATCTTTGTGCAAGGGTGCATCCAATAATTTAGATTTAACATGGCCTGGCAAGGGCTGTTCCTTAAGCCATGCTTGTCTTCTAAGGACAGAACCGGTGACTGCTGCCCTGCAAGAAGCTTCTAGGGTGCCAAAACCACAGTGTAAGGTATGCTTACTCACTTGATTTGCAAAATGTATTAACTCTTGTAACTCTTTAGATTCTGCACAAGCAGGAAAGGAGGACACTTTTTGTTTGAGGAGTTCAATGGTATGTTGCTGAAATTTTAGCATATGGAACTGACAATTTAGTGCTCTGACAGCAACAGTAGCAGAGGTGTATACTTTTTAACCCCATCTGTCTAGTGCTCGGGAATCCTTATGTGAGGGGGTGGGATTCTTGGCAGAGGTTGCTTTAATACCTTTAGGCCCTCGAGAAATTACCTCAGGGTCAGCAGTAGGGTTTTTGAAAAGAAATTTGTGTGAGTCAGGGACTCTGTAATACTGGTCAGGTTTTCTGGGTGCAGGAGGGAGGGTGTCAGGAGTCAAACTGGATTCCAGGAAAACATCATCCACAACATCCAGGACTGGGGGAATGGCCAGGGGTCTGTGCTGTAGATGATCCAATAATTCTTTGAGTCTGTTTTTAGACTGAGGGTAGTCCTGATATTCCCACTGGAAATGCTCCCTTAAGGTATGGAGGGTTTCCCCAAAGGAAAAGTCCTCGGTTAGAGAGGCTGAAGGAATGGAATCTTCTGCATCAGAATCCTCATAAGCAGAGAGGGGTTGCATGTTTTCATATTCAGATGCATCAGAGTCATCAGACTCCTGTTCAGACAAAAACTACTGGGGACACATCTCTTTTCCTTTTGGAAGGGGTAGCTTGGCTTCCCCTGATCAGCATGATAAGGTCTTCTGCCATTTTAAGCATTTGATAATGAGGCAAGGAAGCAGGTGCCTGCAATTGGGTCGTAGATTTCTTGGGTGTGGTTCATGCCCTAGGCCTTAGAAACTCTCTAGTTTTCGAAAGAACAGTAGACGTGAAAGAAGTTGTCGGTTTGTGATGAGAATCGGTAGTCTGAAGTACTTCCTCAGAAGCCTGTGTCTGCTCAGCGGCTCCGGACCCATCCAAGGGTGAGACAACCACAGGATCCTTAGTCGAAGAAGAGTTTTGGGGCATCCTGGACTCCGAAAGGGCCTCGGTACCAGCCAGCGAATCCAAAGAAGAGGGCATCAGGGGCTGCAAAAGCAACTCATTGAGGACTGAAGAACTGACGACTAGCTTAATGGAAGCGTCGTCTGCAGGTTTGGACCTGTGCGGTCTGTCTCTGTCTTTATCCTTACGTTTTTTCAGATCATCTCTTGTCGGATGGCTTACCAAAACCATATTGGAATTCGGGGACTGTAAGCAAAAATATCTAGCTACAATAAAGGCCCGACGACGTATAGTTCTGGCGTTAAACAAAGCACAAAAGTGACAGCGAGGGACATTGTGGTCTGGGCCTAAGCAAGTGACGCGGTAAGAATGAAAGTCTCGGGTGTATTTGCTTTCTACAGGCGAGACAATTGTTAACTTTTGCTGACATCGGTTAGAGCAAGAAAAAAGGATCCCCAACAGGGTACTTAGCTTTAGAAGACTTCAGCTTCAATTCGGAAGATGAAACTCCGGTAGCAGCCAACCGGCACTCGTGCGGACTGCTTCTGCTTCGGGCTCCTCGGCAAGAAAGAATGATGTAATGGCGTCGGCTGCCTTATTTTATACTACTGACGACCTGACATCAGTCCTGAAGCGACAGTAACCGACGCAGAAATACTAAGCCTCTGGTATGCGTATTTGATGACTGCAACAGTGAAACACGAAGAACATCAGTTGCTGTAACATGTATCAATACTATGATGAAATGCCAACAAAGGAGACAAAATTAAGTTAAAAGAATGTTCCTGTACAAAAGGGATGGAACCAGAGTTCTGCTTTTGCTGTGAGTCTTTTTTACAACCAATCCCAGTTAGAATAAAAGATGAACAGCAGGTTTAATGTTGCACTAAAGGAAGGAAGCATGAGAAAACAAGCCAAGTACTAAGCAGAAAAGCAAAATATTAATGACAGTCTGAACTCAGATGACTAGACTACACAGCAAATTTTAGTAATTTTTGCAAGAACAGTTTAGATGAAGATGGTAGCTGGGAGTTAAGTGCCGTCATCTTACTTGTCTAAAAGCTCCACAAAAAGCCACAGATGTTCTAAAGAATGTTATATTAAGCCCTATTTTCCATGTAGCAGAATGCAGGATCTTACTTTGAAGTAACAAATTCTCAGCTTCAATGATGAACACATGATGGACAATGAGTGTTTGGATATTACAGTAGTTTTTCAGTCAGACTGGTAGTAGAACTTCATGTGTTAAGGCTGTACTATTAAAACTAGATTATATATCAAAACTTCATCAATACTGTACTTCTAAATTATAAATGCACTCTCACCTGTTGGGTCCCTGCAGATATAGCAGACATAGCGTTCTGGAATGGTTTCTTCTAACAATCCCATGCATGTGCTATGCTGCCAACAAAGGCACTCTTCACACTATAAAATTACAGAAAATAATGTAAATAGCAAGCACTTCAGAATATATTGAAAAAACATATTGTCAGTAAGGAACAGCCACTGGTAACAAAAGACGCTTGCAAGAACAAACTACACAGCAAATTGAGTCCACAGCACCTGTAGAAATGAGTAGGGTTATTTTTTTATTGATATATACATTACATATTACTTATGTTATTTACATCTATTTACAAAACCCCAGCATTCATGAGTTTAAAAACCTCCTTAAGGAACATCTAGCAAAACACTGGCTCTGCTCCTGGTTAAGCTACCTACTATTCACTTACATTACCCTAAACTAGCTCATTCTCACAGCTACAACTATTAACTTCTGAAGGCTATCTTGAGTGTACACTCAGTTTTCAGTTAACAATGTATACACATATACTGCTTTGTCTTTAACTGTTATGTAGACTGCATTTCTCTATCTTGCAATTACTGTATCACACTGTTCTCACTATTAACTCATGCGGCCAGTTTTTATCATTAACTGTGCCATTTTTTGTTAAATTTATTAATTTAATTATTTGCTAATTATTGTTATATAACCAATTTCTTTACTGACTTGGTTTGTACACTGTTAATTAATACATACTGTCTATTTGTATATATGGAACTTTTCTCCCCGGGTTTCCACTGAAAATGGGCCTCATGCCCAGTTGGAGATTACCCGGTAAACAAACAAACTAAATAAATTAAATAAAATCTCGATACATTATAAAGTTCAATTTAAGGATTCCCACGCCACTCTTATCCACAACCAAAATATTATTTTCTCCAAAATCTTTGTCAAAGTGCATTTTCCATTGTTTTTAATTTCATTTAGTCTCTTGTTCAAAATAGTCCATGTTAACAAATTCTGTCCATTTTCTTCATTTCTTCCTGTTTTTGTTCACCATAATAACCAAATTCTATTATGTTCATATTTATTTGCTCACATTTTAACAAACTTTTCACCCTATTAAGTTTACATATTTCTTTCCACAAATGATAAACTCTTTCACATTTCAAAAACACATGCTCAGTTGTCAAAAAATCTCCACATTTATCACATATTTTATCTTGCTTTTTTGTATGGCATATTTGCCTTAACTGGCAATTTTCTAATAGACCATCTCCATAAAAAATCATTACATTCTTTAATCTTTTTATAATTACATCTCATCATTATGGCTTTTTTTCTTACCTATCGAAATCTTTCCACAGATCAATGCAATAAAATTCTTTCATAATACTTAGTACCATTCCTTATTCCTTTCTATTTTTCAGACAGATATTCTTTTTTATTTTCCATAACGCAATTTTGTTTTGGTATTGTTTCATTTCGTGGTGCTGCGATAGCGTTGTCGCCTCACAGTTAGACGTTGCACTTTTGATTCTCAGTTAGAGCGTCTTCTGTGTGTCGACATGCGTGAATGGGCGTTCCTTCGTTGAAGGTTGTGCGTTAGGCCCGGCAAGCCAGCACATAAAAATCAACTGCCAATCATTAGCGGACCGGAGTTCCGCTGTGGCAACCCCTAACCAGGAAAAGCCGAAAGACAGACTGTTTCATTTCTTTCTTTGCTTTTACTTCTTTTTCTTAACTTCGATTCCTTCCCACAGTTCTTTGTATTTATAATATAGTATCATTTCCATCAGGTTTTTATTTTCCTTCATAATTCCTTTTAATACCTTATATTAAATTAAACATGCTGCATGTACTATCAGGTTTATTAAATCCAAGCATCCTTGCTCTTCTTTCATATATAGAACCCCTCTCTTGAATGGATTCAGTCTAGAGCACCATATAAAATAAAATATAATCATTAGTTCCTTTTCATAGTTCAGGAATCAAATAGATGTTAGCAACATATGCAATTTTTCCTATTACCACAGTGTTCAACAAGTGTGTTTTTTCTTTATGAAAATCTGTACATTTCCAAACATTAGTCATATCCTTTACTTCTTTGAGTACATTATCCCACTGTTGTTGTCTGTATTCATTCCTTTCAAATATTATTCCCAATATATCTATATATTTTTCAAAAAAGTCAATACCTATCATGCCTTCAAAACGAAATCCTTTACTTTCCTCATTTATACTTAAATCAATTTTTTTTAATTTATACTTCATTTTTCATTTACTTTTTCCATCCATACTTTATTTTTAACAATACAATATCATCTGCATAATTATACATTATTGGCAACTGTATTCCTTCATTTTGTATCCACCACTACTTGACATTTTATTAATTTCCTACAATATTACATTCATAATTAATGAGAAGATTACACTACTAGCTGGGCAGTCCTGCTTTATTCTACATTCTATTGTTGTTTCTTCCCCCAATCCAGCCATTTACATTTAGTTTCACATATTTCCTTTCATAAACAGATTTTATTAATTGTAATTTTTTTTGCTTACGTTATATGCCTGGAAAACTCCCCATAATGATTTATCTTGAATATTATCATAACCTTTTCTTAGATCCCCTATCATAACCTTTGCTTCTACATTTTTATTTATGATATTGTCAACTATTTCTCTTATTAGCCATAATAATTATTGACTTCCTTTTCTTCCGAATACATTTTGGTCATATATTCTATCCATTTTTTGTAACCTTTTTGTCATTATTCTCATAAAAAAAATTATAATCTGTATTATTCAATGTTATAGATCTCCATTTTTATGTCTTCCATTTCCTGTTTTAAAAAGAAATTGTATAACCCCTGTACATATCTCTCTAATTCCACATTCATTCATAACTTCTACAAACATTTTTTGCCATTCTTTCATTTCTTTATACATACCATATTCAGTTCCGTCCAATCTTGTAGAATTTATGTTAAAATCTTTTAGAATTTTACTGAATTCTTTCATAGTTTTTTGTTCTAAATACTCATCTTCATTAATTATTTTTTTAACTTTATAAATTTGTTCTATGTTTTCTTCTCTTTTACCAAATAATTCCAATACATATTCTTTAATTATTTCGTATATATCTTCTTGCTGTCTTATTTGCTTACCTTCTTTAGTTTTTAATTCTTATGTTTCCTACTTTTCTCATTTAACTCAGATATGGTGCTACCTCTTCTTTCTTTCCTTTTAAACAATATTTTGTTTATATAACAAGTTAATTTTAATTTGATTCATTTTAGATATTTCTTTTTCATAAAATGAATTTTTCTTCTCTACTACGTCTGTGAATATTTCTTGACTTAATATCTTATATCTCTTTCTTTTCTTTATACATTCTAAAATCACTTTTTTATATTTCTCTTTAAAATTAAGCCAAAGAGTTCAATTCTCATAAAACTCTCTCATATTCATATGATTTTTCTCCATAATTCCATAAGTTCTTTTTTCTCTTCTAAATCTAATTCCTTTTCATTAATTCTCTTTATTCCTTTTCCTATTCTTATATATTCTTCATTTTCTTGTACTTTAACCCACATAGCCACACGATCTGAAAATCTAGCATACTTAATTCCCTTTTTATAACTTTTAAACTATCGGATATTAAAAAATAACCAATTTCTGTCCAAATTTCATTTCTTTTATAAGTCCAGTGGTTATTCCTCCATACACTTAACTTTCCACTTCTCATAATTTCTTTAAACATTATAACACCACAATTGCTCTTATTTTTTCTTAAATTACAATTAAAATCACCCACCAACATAATGCTTATATTTACACAAACATATTCAAGAATATTTTTAAGTATCCTCTCTCTTTTTGTTACATATAAAGTTATAATTCTGTACACGTTTGTTCCATCTCAAGTCTATTACCGTAATTTGTCCTAATTCCACTATGGTTGCATCTAATATTTGAATGCTTTCTTGACATAATATACATATGCCCAAGCATGCCCAAGCACATTTCTTTCCCCATGTTCCAAACTAACTCACCATTCCAAAGTTTTTCAGTTTGTGTTCTTTCTTCCTCTGTTAATAATCGGATATCTTCTAAAACAATTATGTGTGCATCTACTGCAGCACACCATTGTAATATGCCTATTCTCCTCTTAAGATTTTTTCATACTGTTCACATTTAAAGTGAACATTTTCAGATTTTAAGAACAGTTAGTATAAAAAATGTTTACCCATTTCCTTTCTTATTTTCACTAAGCATTATATTTTTGAATTTTCTTTTCCTTTCTTTAACTCCTTTTCCCTATCAAATTATTTTATTTCTTACTGTGCACCAATCAGCTTCTTCCTCACTTGTCTCATCAGTTTCATTTTCCTTGTTACTTCCTTTAACTTCATGTATAAGCTCTATCAGTCCCATCTTTTTGCACATTTTCTTGTATAACACATCTTTCTCTTTCTCTGGTATAACTTCACTTTCATTTCATTAAACTCGTTTCACATTCTAGCCAGTATTGGCACATTTTCTGCACTTTACAATCACATTTTTTGCATTATGCCCGGTTTGACCACATAAATCTTTTTTATCACATTCATTGATTAAATGACATTTTTTTCCACAAAAATAACAAGTCTTTGGTTGACCCCTGTATCTCACAAAACCTCTATTACCATGAACATTACTAATACTAGATATGTGCATAACATTATCATTTCCCATTTTCAGTATTACTCCACATTCCCATCCCCCAGTCCATGGGTCCTCTTTCTATATTTTTGCAGTGTCCATTACTTCGACATACAGTTAATTGTTCTTTCAGTTCCTTTGCTTCAACTTCAGTTCTAAACTGGATCATTATTCTTTTTTTGCCCATAAAAAGCTTGCACCACATATTCGGACCATGGATAAATATTTTTCTTTTGTTCATATGCACCCAAGGAATTTTCCATGGCCTGCCCAGTCTCAAATATCAAGTCACAAAATGTCTCTTTCTTAATTAAATTAAATGCTCTTACCTCTTCTGCTTTGACACCCACAGGTGCTATGACAGAGTCACAAACCTTATAACTGTCCAAACTTTCTTCTTTTTTTTTACAGCTCACGTGTACTGTAAACTTCATTTCTGTTTCTTTTATTTCTTCTTTGATCCTTCTCCAACAGTTTGTGCAAAATGTTTGCTTCTGGAACATTTTCTGGCATAGTCTCTTCTTCTCCTTTTCTTCTTCTATTTTTTCGATAATGTTGCTCCATGAAACCGCTGGTCCATTTTCTTGCTCACTTCGGTTTACCATTTCTTCCAAATAATCATCCAGCAAACCCCCACCCCCACCTCGACTGGAGGGCTGTAATTATGCATTTTTCAGAAGTAACTCTCTCCTCCAATCTCCTCTGACATTGGAGGAAAAGGAGATTGTACCTGTAATACAGATGGATTCAGAGGAAAACTTTCACTGTTTTTTCTGCATCCACATCATCAGAAAAAAACTCTGGTAGTGATTCTACCATTTCAACTACATTTTCAGCAACTTTCACTCCATTTTCAGCAAAAGCTGAATCAGCCATGTTTTCTCCCTGTTCCTCCTGGCTGCCTGTACACCTGGACAGGAAATAGGAAGTCAGGATGTGCAACACACAAAGCCTTTCCTTGACTACCAAGAATAAAGTTATCTGATGGCCTGGCCAAATTTCCCCAGGTAGTGTAAATACCACCTTTTTTTTTTACCTGAAAAGTGGCCACTAGCCTAGTGGGACTAACCTGGTTAACAGTATAAATAAATAAATTAATTAATAAAATTAATTAATTAAATAAAAAGTTAACAAAAAATTACTAGTGACAGAAAACTGTGTAGTACTCTGCATGCCCAAGATATCACGTACCTCAGCAAGCCTTGTGTTTTATACGCAAAATACATCTAATTATCTACAGTCAACGCAGCAGTTATACTTCAAGAAAAACTAATTAAAAACATTTTACTGACCATCTAATTAAGAAGACATGATAATACAAATATCCAGTCTACTCCCTGAAAATGAAGAAGTTGAAATCCATTTCAACAGTGATAAGGTGATTAAAGAACTACTGGAAATCTACAATAATTGATAAATCACAGAAATTATTAAAGTAAGGCCTGCAGAACAAATGGTAGAAAAGAGGGTATTTACCTTGACACTGGTAACCCCTGAGCAATTTCTCCTTTATGTCCCAGAAGGCCAGAATGAGCAAAAAAGGAAAGCAATGGCAGTGACTGACTTACCTTTCTTAGACAGAAACAGTAGAGAAACTCCAACAGTCTTACTACTTTAGTGTCACAGATGGAGACATAGTAGTAGTAACAAAGATGATACAAGACTTGGGGACTGGAAGATTCCACCTCCATAAAGTGAGGTACCTGCAAAACACAGGACCAGGCCAAGTACACAACTGCAAGACCTACAGAGGAGGGTTGGGGTTTGTGGGGAAGAAATAAAAACTCCTTAGCTCTACAATAGCATTAAAGGTGGCAGCAGCACATGAGTGCTCTCACTCAATAAAGAGGTGAGTGACTTTTAAGGTGACGCACACAACCAAGTTGCCACAGCTTAGCACAGATTAAGCAATGTTAAAACTTCACTTGTACTTTTTTACGTTTGTTCCTGTTAACAAATGTGTAAATATTCAATATATAGAAGTTATGTTCTTACCATAACGTTCCATGTTAGTTGTCTTCTTCTCGCCTTCTTCTTGCTGGATGGGTTCGGAGCCGACCTCGGCTCCGACTCGGCCACTCTAAAAGCTCGAGAGTTGGTTCCACCGGCTCGAGGCTCCCCTTATATCCCACAATGCTAGGCGAGAGTTACCTCAGATCTCGTTTGTAAGCTAACCCAGCTTATATCAATAACAGTATAACTGTAAACAGAATCCACCTCTAACAGCAGGAAGAAAAGGGGTGACCTACATCCTGAAACAAGAAATATGCATAATAGCATATGACTAAGAAAGAGGTGGTAGAAAGAGAGGTCACGATCACAACTCCTCTAGGTCTGTCCAGGCCAGGGGAAGGAGGGTGGGAAGAAGAAGGCGAAGAAGACAACTAACATGGAACGTTATGGTAAGAACATAACTTCTATATGTTAAGTTGTCTATCTCGCCTTCATTCTTGCTGGATGGGACCGTCCCTAGCACCTTGTCCCCGGTGGCCTAACGGAACAGACTCCTGAGAACAGTGGAACCAAAATTAGCTCTATGCCTAGAAGCTAAATCCAACTTATAATGGGAAATAAAAGTGTGAGGAGTAGCCCAAGTAGCCGCTGCACAAATGGTGTCAATAGGCAGTCTGTCTTGGAAGGCTAGAGAAGTAGCCAAAGCTCTGGTGGAATGGGCTTTAGGTTTATTAGGCAGTTTTTGGTGTCTAATCTCATAAACAAGGGTAATCAGAGATGTTAGCCATCTGGATAATGATACCTTTGAAACTGGAAGTCCCTTTCTGCTTTCTGCATAGGAGACAAACAGCTGATCAGATTTTCTGAATTGTTTCGTCCTGTCCAAGTAGTACCTTAATTGACGATGAACATCCAGGCAGTGTGTTCAGACCTATTTGAATACTCTGGGAAAAAGACAGGGAGGTCAATGCATTGGTTTAGATTTGATGTTGAAACCACCTTAGGCAAAAGGACGGGTTAGTTCGTAAGGAAACTCTGTCCTTATGGAACAAGAGATAAGGAGAACGACAACTGAGTGCTTGAAGTTCTGAAATTCTTCTAGCTGATGTGATAGCCACCAGAAAGAGAGTTTTCCATGATAATAATTTCAAGGAACACAGCTGCAGGTTCGAAGGGGAAAGAATCAAAGAAGCAAGAACTAAATTTAGGTCCCAAGGAGAAGGAGGATTTCTTATAGGAGGTCTGAGAAGAAAACTCCTTTCAAAAGGCTTTGCAAAGTTTGTGGGACATTAGGGCAGATTCAGAAATGCCCACATGAAAATTAGAAATAGCTGCCAATTGAACCTTAAGAGTAGATGGAGATGAACCTGCATGGAAGAGTTCAGCTAGAAAATCAAGGACTAGCTGGATGGAAGCGTGAAAGGATCTATGTCCTTTCCTTGTGCCCAGTATGAGAAACGTTTCCACTTACTCAAATAAATCTTCGAGTGGAAGATTTATGGGAAGCTATCAATATATCTCTAACCGAGTGAGATAATTGAGGAAGCCTGGCTACGGTTGGAACTGGAGGAACCAAGCAGTGAGGTTCAGAGAGGGGAGGGAGCGATGAAACTGACCCGATTGGTGGATCAAAAGATCTGGAACTAGGTCCAGACTCCACGGTCGCTCCAAGAGAAAACGATGTAGAAAGGGGAACCATACTTGTCGAGGCCAGTAAGGAGCAATGAGGATCAATGAGGCCTTCTGAGCGATAGCTTTCTGTATTACTTGAGAGATCAGAGGGAAAGGAGGAAATGCATACAGAAGTCCCCGGGGCCAAACTTGGACTAGAGCGTCCCTGCTGGGTTGGCCTGGTAAAGGGAATAGAGTGAAGTATTCTCTGCACTTGCTGTTTTGGGGAGTAGCAAAAAGATCGCAGCAAGGCTGACCCCACTTGAGAAATATCTCTCTCACTACAGAGTCTTTCAGAGACCACTCGTGAGGCATGAGTATAGCTCTGCTCAACTTGTCCGCAATGTGATTGGACTTCCCGGGGATGTGCGTTGCTATCAGAAAACGCTGAGAAGAAATCGCCCATTGCCACAGTCTGAGTGCTTCTCGACACAGGGGTATGACCTGGTTCCGCCTTGTTTGTTGATGTACCACACTACAGACATATTGTCTGTCTGGATTGCAATCGTTCTCAAGGGAAGAGAGTCTTGAAGGGCTTGCAACGCTAAAAGCACTGCTCTCATCTCCAGAACATTTATGTGCAAGTGGCATTCGTTTGGTTGCCATGTGCCCTGGACTGTCCTGCCCTGATAATGCCCCCCCCCACCGGATCAGGGAGGCATCCGTTGTCAGAGTAGCAACCGGAGGAGGTGGAACAAATGGTCTTCCCGCCAGGAGCTGGGGAAGACATCCACCACATGAGATGCTTTTGCACGCTTGCGTGATCATAATGGTGTGAGACATTGGAAGTTCCTGGTATGACCATTGAGAAAAAGCATCCACTGAAGGATCCGCATGTGGTATCTGGCCAATGGGAGGAGAGGTATGGCTGCCATGATTCCCAACACCTTTAGAACTAACCTGGCTTTGGCTCTGTTGTTGTTGAGAAGAAGTGACACCAATTTGTGAATGTCTGATATCCTTTGGTTCGTTAGCGTTGCAGACATGTTTATAGTATCTAAATTTGCCTATGTAGGTAATAGTACGACAAGGCGACAAAACAGACTTTTCGCAATTTATTGAAATACCCAGTTTTTGACAAACGCGAAAAGTATAATCTCTGGCCATCAAAAGGAGACGCTTGGTGGGAGCTGTGAGAAGCCAGTCGTCCAAATATGGAAACACCTGGAATCCTTGTCGTCTCAGGTGAGAAGCTACCACTGCCATGCATTTGGTAAACACCGGGGGCAGTGGTGAGACCAAAGGGCAGGGCCCTGAACTGAAAATGACTGGTTCCCAGCCTGAAACGGAGGAATCTTCTGGAGCGTCTGTTCATTTTTATGTGATAGTACGCATCCCGAAGGTCTATAGAGCACATCCAGTTTCCTTTGCCCAAAAGGGGAAGAATGGATTGCAGTGTGACCATCCGAAATCTTGTTTTCTTGACTGATTTGTTCAAGACACTGAGATCCAAAATCGGTCTCCAGTCCCCTGTTTTCTTTGGAACTAAAAAGAACCTTGAGTAGATTCCGGATCCTTATTGGTCTGCTGGCACTAACTGAATTGCTCTTTTTGTAAGCAGTTTTGAAATTTCCAAAGCTGCTATATCCATTTGAGCGGGTGGAACATCTGGAAGGGATTTTTTTGACTGATTTGGAAAACGAAGAAAGGGGATAGAATAGCCTTCGGAAATGATGGACTGTACCCATTTGTCTTGAGTCAGGGTTAGCCAGGCTTCTGGGTACAGTGACAATCTTCCCCCGACTGCCTCCGAAGATGGGCAGTCGGGCAACACCTCAGGGATGCTGAAAAGGCTTGTCAGGAAAAGCTTCCCGATTGCCCTGGTTCTGCGGACCCCCCCCTGCCCCTAGGGCGACGTCTACCATTGTTATTCCCACCTCTGCCTTTGGTAGGAAAACGACTCTGTGCGTCAGGCGAAGCCCCTTGAGATTGTTTACGGAACCACATCTTCCCACCCTTCTGGCCTTTGGGGTAAGGCCTAGAAGGAGTAGAAAAACGGACTCCGACGGCAGAAAGGGTCTTGCCATCAGTCTCGCACCTAGTCAGGGTTTCTTTCACTTGAGGACCAAAGAGAGATGATCCATCAAAGGGAGTTCGTGAAAGACGCCTTGAAAGGTTCCGCAAAGTTGCATAGCCGCATCCAGGCGTGCCTACGTAAGGCTACCCCTGTCCCTGCTCTGCTCGCTCCATCGGCCGCATAAGAGAGGAGGCGCATGGAGGAGTTGGATATGGAATTAAGGGTAGCCAGCTGCGTGTTCATTTTCTCTTGGAAACCCGCAGCTGTAGGGTCCTTAACATTTCACTCGCTTCCTTGATCAAGTCCCTTTGAAGACGAGTGAAATGGCACAGGTAATTCAGCGAACGCATGGTAAATGTCGCTGAGGAGAACATCCGCTTCCCGTACCTATCCATGGACCTAGATTCCTTGTTAGGTGGATGGACAGGCACTGAAGGATCAGCCAGTTCCTTCTTTGTGGCGGCAGCTACCACCATAGCATCCACAGAAACTCCTTTTGATAAAAATTGCTTGTCTGATGGAGCTGTGATGAATTTGGAGGGTCTCCTGGGGGTGGGGTCCACTGAATCAGGAGCCGTCCATGCCTTCTTAGCAACCACCTGCATGAGGGGGTCGAAGGGGGGAGACACCCAGGAGGTGGAAGGACGAGAGCCAAACGCCTCAAGATACACAGATTCGTCCTCCGAAGGGTTGAGGGCTGGCCAATTTCCCCTCTGTTTCAGGATCTCCAGAATGTCTGCAAATGAGACATCTTCAGAAGGGGAACGGGGGGAACCCTCAGAATCATCCAGATCTGTGTCCGACGTGATAGACTCAGGTGAGTCAATGTGCTTCCTCTTGCACTTCCTCTTCCGAGGAGGCTCTTCTGCCAAATCAGGAGAGGCCTCGGAAGAGGATGAAATCCCCAAAAGGGGCTCTTGAGGAGCTGGCTCTCTGCGGTCCGGGATGAGGGAGTGAGTCGACTTACCCTGAGGCAGCATAGAAGGAGGGGCTGACGGAGCCGACTGTGGAGTAGAGCCAGGCTCTAACACACTCCGCATGACCTCGAATGCACCCGTGTCAGGCAGAGCCAGAGGTCCCCGCTCCGAGGAGCTAAGGACCCCCCTCGGCACCGACAGTGATGGCTCCGAGGTCGATGTCGGAGCCGAACTCACCAGCGCGGCACCGAGAGGGAGAGGGGTCGGACAAGGGTCCGATGCCACTCACCCTCGGAGCCGACGAGGGAGGTCCGGCGCCGAGATTCCTCCAAGGAAGAAAACGGAGCGACGACGGAGCCGAAGACAATTGTCTCGGCTCGGTGACCACAGTCTCGGTTCCGACACGACCCGGCTCCGAACTCAAGAGAGTCGAAGGAGGAAAGAGTTGATGGACTGGGGCAGGCACCGACTGATGAGTCGGGCTCTGAAGCATCTGGGCTAGTGCCTCGGACTTAAGTAGTCGACTCACCACCCTCTGAAGGTCATGATCGGAAAGCCTCGATGACCTAGAGGAATGAGACCTTTGGCTCCGTTCAGACAGCAGGGGAGATCCTGGAGCCGAATGAACGGAACCAAGAGAAGGTGACCTAGACCTCTTTCTGGTTGTCGGCTCCGAAGATCTTGTCGGAGCCGACACGGGTACCTCGATAACCTCGGCTCCGGTCGGAGCCGAGGAAGCCACAGAAACTGTGGACTGAGTCTTATCGGCTCCAGCCAGAGCCGATAAAGGCAAAGGTTGAACGACCTGAGGTCTCGGCTCAGAAGCCGGAGCCGAAGACCTCGATGCCTTAGAGGGCTTCCCTGTTGAAACTGACAGGGAATCCTCTGGCTTCAACAAGCCTCTCAGAATCAACTTGTTTTTCTCTCCTGCAGGACCCTGGGGCTGAAGCCATGGCACACAGCACAGGAGTCCTGCAGGTGCAAAGGCCCCAGACAATAGACACAAGAAGTGTGAGCGTCTGTCAGAGACATTTTCTGACAGCACACATCACACTTCTTGAATCCAGAGACCTTTGCTTCTTTTGACATTTCCCTAACTGACAGGTGTACACTAACACACACCCAAACACACAGTTATACCCTGTCAGTAAAAATTAGTAATACTAAAAACAATAACAATTTTAGTAAAAATACTAATAATTAAGTACAAAAATTAAAGTAAACTACACAAACACTCCCTAGGGAAGGGAAGGCCAAAGGCCCAAGGGAAGAACCAACGGTTCTTTTAGTAAGAAAAACGGGAAAATTTAGGGTCGGGGATAAGGATCTATGTTCTACACTAATTTAGGAAGAATTAAAGTTAAAAGGGGAAAAAAAAGAGTAACTTTTTGAAGAAAAAGCTAACACTCACCAGGAACCGGTAGAAGCAACCAACCTCGAAGCTGTAGCGGCAAACGAGATCTGAGGTAACTCTCGCCTAGCATTGTGGGATATAAGGGGAGCCTCGAGCCGGTGGAACCAACTCTCGAGCTTTTAGAGTGGCCGAGTCGGAGCCGAGGTCGGCTCCGAACCCATCCAGCAAGAATGAAGGCGAGATAGACAACTTAACATCTGATGTTTATTTTCCCCAAATTCATCTGTCTATATAGCTTATACCAATATAGTCTATTGCAAAAAAACAGCAATTTCTATTAAAAATCATAAAATATGACCTATCTAAACAAAGTCAGAACAACAAATAGAATTCTTCAGCCTAGCCTTATGGACAGTTGGACTACCCTCGTTTCTCCTGCCAACCTTGTTGACTTGGGTCTCCTGAGGCAGTGTAGTAATAGTCTCATTTACACATACAACTTTCAACTAATAACTCACTAGTACAGAGTGCAAGCGATGCATCTCCACAAAGAATCTTGAATCCCTACTCTCTTGCACTCAAAACAGCAGTAACACTGAAGAGGTTGTCAACCCCCACCACTATTCATACACATAGTACGTAACACAAAAAATAAATACATACATAAATAAATAAACATACATGGAAGTTCTCTTGAAAAACTTACTGAAACACCAGAGACCTCCAAAACACAAGACTACTACAACTAACAGTTTCTACAGCACCCACGACACGTAGTAACACCAGTGTCTCACCTACCAAACCAGTAAGGCTTAGTCAAAAAACAAATTTTCTTGTCACTGGAGACTCCACAGTGACACACATGGATGTCCCACTCACCAGGCTGGACAAGGAGAAAGTCACGGTCAACTGTCTGTCCAGTGCCAGGATTCGTCAGATTATGCATGCACTTTGGTCTCTCAGCAACAAGTACCATTATGACTCTGTCACTGTTCATGTTGGAGTGAACAGTCGAGACACATTAATGAGCTGTATGAGTATGTGTCCCAGGCAGGTATGCCCCTAGCCTTGAGCAGCATACTACCCTAACCTAGAATGATACCGCAGTATAAATAAAAAATGATTGGTTTCAATAATTGTCTTAGTTTTTGGTGTCATTCAAAGGAGATCCAGCTTCTGTCAGCCTGTGAAGTCATGTCCAACAAACTTCGCTGCTTTGCCAGAGCCAGTTTGCACCTGGCACCACTAGGCTTTTGGCTGTTGGCAAAGGCTCTTGCCTCCCCCATAGTGGCGTTTTTAGGCAAGGTCCTGAAAACAAACTTACCAAAGTGAAATTTGCCAGTCTTAACAAAATAAAGGTCATGCCGCTAAACACGAGGAATGTAAACAAAAAACTGCACACCCTGGAAGAACTTCTATCACTGGAAGATGTAGATGTCTGTACAGTCACAGAAACCTGGTTCAAGGCCTGAGAGAGTACCCTGGCCTTGCAAACCTGCAAAGACTTCCACACCTTCAGAGTGCAAAATGAATGTGTGAAAACCAAAAGAGGAGGGGTTTCTATCTACATTCGAGACAAATTTACCTTCCATCTAGTTAGACTGGACAACTCCATGGATTTGCTGCAAGTTCTAGTGACTGTGGGTAAGACTCCCATTCAAGTCATAGCCAGTTATACATCCCCCTCCATGGGTCATGACGCGCACAAACCCTACTTGACCAAACTGGAGTCAAACCAAATATTCCTGAACACTCTGGTTATGGGGATTTCAATTATCCCGCCATCAACTGGGAAACTTACTCTCACCATAAAGTACAGTTTTGTACCTACCATAAATGTAGATGTTCGAAGATCCACATTGCTGCAGTCCTTATACTTGGGTAGTCCGCTGTCCTCGGTCGGCCCGAATATCAAAGTACAAGGCTGACGTCGGTCAAGGCGCATTTGACTGACATCAGAACGTCAGGGTACAAATGCGCATGACCGACGTCATATCCTCAGTCTTTTCTTGCCCCAGATGTCAGAAGACCCTAAAAAGAAAGGTCAAAACCAAAAGACAGCAAACAACCAACCAACCACCCTTGTACCAAAAATATGTACAATATATACAATATACACCATAGTGACAACCCAACCCACACAACCACCTCTAACTACAGAGGGGAAGGAGGGAGGGTAAATTGGACTGCAGCAATGTGGATCTTCGAACATCTACATTTATGGTAGGTACAAAACTGTACTATGTTCTTCATCTCACATTGCTGCAGTCCTTACACTTGGGTAGAATCCCAAAGCAGAGTTAAGGGAGGATGGCAAAACTATAAGGAAGCAAGAGCTGCCAAAATGCCCTGCAAAACAGCAGTGGCAAAACCAGCCCTAGATTTAGAATAAAGTGGAAGGTGATAATGCCTAGAGAAAGTATGCACTGAACTCCAAGTAGCTGCCTCCAAAATATCTTTAGTTGCCACCCCCCTCAAAAAAGCTGTCGAGGTGGCAGTAGCCCTAGTGGAATGAGGCCTAATCCCAGCTGGAATCTCCTTGCCATGATGGGAACAACAGAAAGCAATGCAAAACCCAATCCACTTAGAAATAGTCTGTTCTGACACAGGCTTGCCCTGAGAACTCAAAGCAAAAGAAACAAATAACTGCTGAGACTGCCTGAACCCTTTAGTTCTGTCCAAATAATATCGCAACTGCCTGTGTACATCTAAAGTGTGCAAAATCTTTTCCCCTTTATTTTGGGGATTTGCATAAAAAGTAGGCAAATGAATAGTTTGGTTTAAAGCCACACTAGAAACCACTTTAGGCATAAAGGAAGGATTAGTACGTAAAGATACCCTATCCTTATGGAAAATGAAGAAAGGCTCAACCGCCATAAGGGCCTGCAACTCAGAAACCCTTCTTGCAGAGGTAATGGCCAACAAAAAAGCAGTCTTCCATGATAAATATTTTAACTCGGTAGTAGCTGCAGGCTCAAAAGGTCGTAGAGTGAGTTTCTCCAACACAAAATTGAGATCCCAAGCAGGAGTAGGAGCTCTACGTGGGGGTCTTAAATTCTTTGCCCCTCTAAGAAATTGCTTGAACAAAGGATGAGAAAACAATGGTGGGTCACAATCATAGTGAGCCGAAATTGCTGCAGCATGAACCTTAATAGAAGAGAAGGACAAACCTTTGTCCAGTAACTCAGTAAGATATTGAAGAGCCACACAAATTAGGCTCAGAAACATCAAAATCCTTTGCTGCACTCCAAAATAAAAATCTCTTCCATTTATCTGCATACACTTTCCTTGTACTAGGCCTTCTAGCTTCCAAAATAACATTCAAAACTTGCTGTGGAAGTTGAGACCCACTATGGTTCAAAACAGAATATGCCAGGCTGTTAGGTGAAGAGAGTGAAGCTTGATATTGAGCAAATGACTGTCCTCCTGAGACAACAGGTGTGGAATCGAAGGCAAAGGCCATGGAGGCTCCCGTACCAGACTTCTCAGTAATGGGTACCAATGCTGTCGAGGCCAATCTGGAGCTATCAAAATCATCCTTGGCTTGTCCTGTCTGGCCTTTAGTAGTACCTTTGGGAGGAGAGGCAGAGGCGGAAAGGCATACACATGAAGATTGCTCCAATTGAAAGAAAGAGCATCCACTTTCCAAGCTGTGGGATGAAACCTTTTCGTGCAAAACTTTGGCAGCTGGTGGTTTAGTGGAGAAGCGAACAGATCTATGTCTGGAGTTCCCCATGACACTGTCAATTTCTGAAATACATGTGGATCCAATTTCCACTCGTGGGGATCCATAATTTGTCTGCTTAATACATCTGCTAAGGAGTTCTGTGCTCCCGGCAGAAACCTTGCCTGAAGATTTAGCTGTAAACCGAGAGCAGTCTCCCACAAAATCATTGCTTGCCTGCATAGAGGATAAGAATGTGTTCCCCCTTGCTTGTTGATGTACCACATGACAGTTGTGTTGTCTGTTAGAATCAACACCTGCCCTGGAAGAAGTAAATCCTTGAAAGCTATTAATGCAAACTGGACTGCTAACATCTCCTTCAAGTTGATATGTAGATGTTGTAGTCTGGCAGGCCACTTGTCTTGTATCCACTTTCCATTCAGATGAGCTCCCAAGCTTTGTCTGAGGCATCTGTCGTTAGAATCTGACTCGCCTCTGGCGGGTCACAGAGAGTCCCTTGTTTAGGTGACATTCCTGAGCCCACCACAACAATTCCTTTTGAATGCAAGGTATTATTTGAATGACAGTGTCCAGATCCTGGCAGTGCTGTGTCCATACATTTTGAGATACCATTGTAACTTCCTCATATGCAGTTTGGCATTGGGAAGCACCAGAATACAAGATGCCATGAACCCCAAGGCTTGAAGGACTGTCCTTGCAGTCAGCCTGGACTGATGAGACAATTGATGAAAATAAAGGGAAAGATTCTTTTGTTTGTCCGGGGTCAAAAAGGCCATCTGGGATGCTGTATTCAGTCTTACACCCAGAAAGCACATGTCCTGAGAGGGTACTAGACTGGACTTTATTTCGTTCACAGAATACCCCAGGCATCTTAGCACTGCTATCACATATTCCAAATGATGAAGAAGCTCGTCCCTTCCTTGAGCCAGAATCAGGCAATCGTCCAAATAAGGATAGATCTGTATTCCTTTTAGCCTGAGGAAAGCTATCACTGGAGCCAGAACTTTCGTGAACACTCTGGGCGCAGTAGATAAGCCAAAGGGCAATGCAGAGAACTGATAATGAGAAGTCCCAGTCCGAAAATGCAGATACTTCCTGCAACTCAGTCTGATAGGAACATGAAGGTAAGCCTCCTTGAGATCCAAAGTTACCATCCAATGATCTTTGCCCAGCAGAGGTAAAAGCTGTTGTAACGTCAACATTTTGAACTTGGGAATATCCAGATAAGTGTTGAGGGTAGATAAATCCAAAATTGGTCTCCACGTGTTCCCTTTCTTTGGTACTAGGAACAGGCGAGAATAAAATCCTAGGCCCACTTCTAGCATAGGCACCAGCTGTATGGCCCCTATTTGAAGTAACAGAGAAATTTGTTTGTGAGCCTCTATTCTTTGCTGAGGAGGAACGTCTGGCATGCCTTTGAAAGGAGGCAAGGTATGGAAATAAAACCTGTAACCGTGGTGTATGATGTCCAATACCCATCTGTCTTGGGTAATTAAACTCCAATTTTCCTTGAAAAGTGCCAACCTTCCTCCCAAAGGTGCTGCCAGACGAGCAGGCTCTGGCAGCTGAAAAGGTAGGTCATTGGGTCTGTTTACGAAAGGACTGACCCCTGCCCTCACCCGAAGACTGTGCAGGTGAACTCCCTGTTCTAGGCCTGAAAGAGCCCTGAGCTCTGCCCCTACCATGTCTAGACCTACCCCTAGACTGGGAATCATAAGAAGGATACGTCCACCCCTTGGTAGGCCAATTTCTACTAAACTTCGGAGGCTGAACCTGCAAAAAATCTTTAACAGTCTGCATAGACTTAGCCTTGTCTTCCATTTTCTTTAAGACTGCCTCAACAGGAGTACCAAACAACACATCAGATTGTAAAGGAGCATCTAAAATCCTTGTCTTAACATGGTCAGATAAATTCTGATCCCTCAGCCAGGCGTGCCTGCGAATAACTGACCCAGTGGCAGCCACCCTAGAGGAGGCCTGTACAGCATCAAAACCACATTGCAAAGAATGCTTACCCACCTGTTCAGAAACATGTACCAAATCTTGTAACTCTTTACACTCAATACCTTCCGCCAGAGCATCTACCTTAGACTTCAATTGTGAAAGGAGATAGTTTTGGTATTTTAACATGTGAAACTGGCAATTCAAAGCCCTCATAGCTAGGGTGGAAGAAGTATAAACTTTCTTTCCCCATCTATCCAAAGCCCTGGCCTCTTTATCTGGAGGAACCGGATTTTTGACAACAGAAGCCTTAACACCTTTAGGCCCCTGACTAACAGTTTCTGGGTCTGCCCTAGGACTCTTAAAAAGATACTTATGAGCTTCAGGCACCCTGTAATACCTATCCGGTTTAACAGGAGCAGGAGGCAAAGAATCAGGATTAAGAGAAGCCTCTACAAAAACATCTTCCACCACATCCAGAACAGGAGGTATAGCCAAAGGCCTATGCTGGGGTAAAAACAAAAATTCCCTAAGCCTTTTCCTGGAATCAGAGAAGTCCTGACCTTCCCACTTAAAATGCTCCCTCATGGAATGAAGAGTCTCTGAAAAAGAAAAATCCTCAGGAGGAGAAGCAGAAGGAGTAGAATCATCCACATCAGAATCAGAATAAGGAGAATACTCCTGCAAGTCTTCAGCCGAAGACTCTGAAACATCCGAAGCCTGCTCAAAACTCCCAAGCTCAGGTTCCACCCTAGGTCTCTTATCAGGAGGGGGCATAGAACCTCTAATCAAAGTAATCAAATCTTCTGCCATTTTAAGCATATGCTTCTTGGGCACAGTCCCTGAAGAACTAGGGGTGACACCAACTGAAGCTAAACCTGGCCTACCTCTGGGAGAAGCCTTGGGAACAGAAGGAGAGGGCCTAACCACCCTAGGAAGGGAGGGGAGTACAGTAACCTGAGAAGCCCCTTCAGCCTGACCTGCCTCCTGGGAGGCCACATCCTGCAATAACAAAGTCTCTCCCTGGGACTCCAAAGAAACCTCCGGCAGAACCGCCGGCTCCACCGAGACCTCTAAAGAACCGGCGTCCGGTACGGACGGTTCTTCTAGCCTAGGCTTAGCTGCTTTATCCTTGCGCTTCTTCGAAGAAGTGGGCGTCGGAGCATCCGACGGCATTTTATAATTGCACCGCTTCCCGAAGACTAACCTGGCACAATCTAACCTTCTCTTTATAGTGCGTTTGTTAAATCTAGCACAAGAGCGACACCCAACAACGTCGTGCTCAGGTCCTAAACAAGGAATACACAAAGTATGATAATCTCTATGCGGTATCTGTTTCCCACAAGAAATACAGTTATTCACTTTTTCTGACATCCGTAAACCACTGAGGCAAGAAAAACTAAAATATTCCCCAACGGGGTACTTAGCCAACTTTGACTCGGTCTGAAACTCCGAATTCGAAAAATTTCAGAACGCCGAACGGCACTTGCAACGCTGCTTCTGCATCGGACCATGCGGCAAAAAAGACTGAGGATATGACGTCGGTCATGCGCATTTGTACCCTGACGTTCTGATGTCAGTCAAATGCGCCTTGACCGACGTCAGCCTTATACTTTGATATTCGGGCCGACCGAGGACAGCGGACTACCCAAGTGTAAGGACTGCAGCAATGTGAGATGAAGAACATCTCACTAGTGCAAAAGTTCCTTGACTTTGCTAATTAAAATACAGAGGAACAAATTGTTCATACCTTGACAAGAGGAACAAATATACTAGATCTGGCCCTCACTAACATGACCAACAGATGCACTGCCATAACTGTCGGATCCTCATTAGTTAAATCTGACCACAAATCAGTCACCTTCGAGCTGGCACTAACACCAAAACTCACAATTGACAAAGACATACTAAATAACTTCACCAAAGCAAACTACACCCAACTAGGGGAAGCTATAAATGCATTCCAAGCCCCATCCCCAGCTAGATGTGGTAACTACACCGAAGCTAACACTAAAGCCATGTCCAATCACTTGTATAAGTGTATAGACTCAGCTGTACCAGAAAGAATCAAAGCTAGAGCCCCAAGTAAAAACAAGCTGCCATGGTGGTCATCCAGCTACAACAAACACAAAACGTTGCTGTCCAAGAAAAGAAAGGCGAGGCCCCAACTACGGAAAAGCACCATACTCAGCCTTGACAAGCAAATAAGACAAGTCGTCAAATCCTCTAAGGGCATCTTAGAGAAAATCTTAGCAAGCACAGCCAAGGATAACCATAAGGCCTTTGACAGCTACATACATAGCCTAAAAGATAGGACCCAAGCACGTGCTGAACTAGTTACCAACAGCATCACACACACACACTGCATAGAAATAACAAACCTGTTAGCGAATAGGTTTGGTGAAAATTTCCCTCCCTTATCCCCTCCAACTTTATCACAAATCTTGCCCCAACCCCCCCCCCCCCAACATATCTGAAAAGCAGATCATTAAACCTTGCCCAAGGCAAAAAAACACAGCCTCTATGGAAACACATGGCATCCCAGGCTGTCTTCTAAACAGGCTAAAACATGAACTAGCATCACCATTAAGTACCCTTTTGACTCACAGCCTAACCACTGGCTATATTCCCAAGGAATGGCGAACAGCATTAATTATTCCCCTCCACAAAGGTGGCCTAGCAACAGACCGGAGGAATTATAGACCCATATGTCCGACCAGCCTCATCTGTAAGGTCATGGAACGTACCATTATGGACTTCATAAATGTAGACATAGGTGACCTCCAAACCCTGGATCTAACCCAATTTGGCTTCAAGGGCAGATCCTGCCTGTTAGATCTAGTGATTTCTTTGAAAATGTGACCAGGGCCACTGACAAGGGCAAATCTGTGCACATGGCATACCTCGACTTGGTGAAAGCTTTTGACACAATCCGCCATTACCAATAAACTTAGCAAACTGAATGTAATTCCCTTTGTTGTAAGATGGGTTGCCAACTGGCTCACAAACTGGACAAACACTATCAAAGTGGGTTACTCCACATCAACCAGCAGACCTGTAACCAGTGGGGTGCCACAAGGGTCATTGTTGGACCCCCTTCTGTTTGGTATATACTTCTCAGACGTTCAGGCCAAGGTTGACCAAGTTTGTGGACAACTGCAAACTAGCTCCAATTACTGAATATCAAAATGATGTCAGTATTACCCAGGAGTGTCTTACGCAAACCAATGACTGGTGTCTTAGTCACGGTCTCAAAATGAATACAAAGAAATGCATCATCATTCCCTTCGGCAAAAACAATGTCCCTTCACACTATCAAATCAACAACAATACCCAAGAACCCAAAGTGGTAAGGGATCTGGAATCACAAACTGTGACCTTAACTTTGACCACTATTGTGTCTACTGTAGTAAGAAAGGCCTTCTACATAGCACACTTGATTAGTAAAGGCATCGCCTCGAGAACAAAGGAGGTTATAACACTTGGCACTAATCAGGCTCATAATTGAGTACAAGGCCCTGTTCGGCATGTACCACACAAAGTACCTGTAGCGATTGGAGAGACCTCAGAGGTTTCTAATAAAGATGATCAAAGGACGCCAGCATGCGCCTTCCACAGACGGACTAAAGTCTCTGTCAATATACTCTGTACTGTCTAGACTTCTTAGGTGAGACTTATGCCTGGCTTACAGAACAATCTCAGACCCAAGCCTAAAGAACTTGCTGCACAATCGTAAATCAAACAGGACTAGAGCTATCCATTCCAGGACATGCTGGAGGCACAGATTTGTCTCCTAGCGACTGTCGCATCTTTGGAATAGGTTACCAGTTCACATGAAACAGATGACCTCTATGACACTGTTCAAAAGAAACCTGGACGAGTGGTTGGGACACCATAAATTCTAACTGGAGATAGCGCCCACAACCCTTCTACACATAGGCAGTCATTACTAAATGGAACACTGGATAAGGTATCTATGAAATTACATTGGGATGAAACAGCTAGGCTTGAAATGACTGCTGATCAAACCAACAACAATAATAAAAAAAGGAGTGAGGATGGTAGGTGAATGATCATCTACTAACTACAACTATCCCAGGGTGAAAACTGAAAAGACAGTAAAAGTTATACATTTGGGAGAATTTTGGTTATTAGCTAGCAGGCACAATGCCTTGTTGTAGCAGCTGGGAAAAAAAGAAAAAGCTGGGAATGATCAGCAGTAACAGATGTGTTTGGAACATTAATCCAGAAGATGGCTTCCAGTAAACTAGAAGAAAAATATACCAGATGCACTCAAAAGTGTTTAAAATAAAATAACCAAGACTTTGGATGAACATACAGTATATACGGTTGGAAAAAAATGCAAGACATTAAATTACAAATTTGATGATCTGTTAAAGTTGAAAAATGTCAGCAACATTAATGATGGAGAGAATGACAGAATAAGACTAACTGCAAAAATATTATATAAGAAATAGCAGACCAAAAAGGAAGAGCATGCACAGAAAATCTGAAGTTCTCTGCAATACACAAAGTTAGAATAAGTGGATTGTATAAACTTTATGACGGTACAAATAAGCAACTGCACTGGTGTTCCACAGCAGTTTTTGTTAACTGAGAAAGCACACTGTCTTTACTCCAAATTCAGTCTCTAGAAAGCAGTAGAGACCCAAATTGATTAATAATATGCTGTCATACCAGTATAAAGAAACACATCTGATAAAACTACATCAGAAAGGAAAGATGGTCACCACTGTGACACCATGAGTGCTTGCAGAAAACAGTTATTTGTTTTACACTAGACGAAAGATGAGCAGGTTTATTTCAGTCATCAAGAATTGTCATGAGGCTCGGGTGAGATTTAAACTACTATACCCAGCAGTCTTTAGAATATTTTCCATGTAGATCAAAAACATATATGGAGGTGGATAAGACTTTGCAGGAGATAAATATTTCAGTCAGAGTAAAAAAGTTTCTCAACCCTCTACATTAGGGGGCTGCAAGAGAGGCTGTGCCAGTGAAGCCCTGCATCTTATTTCAAAAGTAAATGCTTGAGTGGCAGACAGAAGACTAGAGTCTGACCAGAAGAATTACTGGGAAGTACAGACTCAAACCAATTACTGATAATGCAAGAAAGTGAAAAATAGGAAGACATAAGTTAGGAGAAGCTGGGATGTGAGCCAGGAGAAGACATGACGAGATGGTGTGGGCTACGGAAAAGATCAACAATAAAGTAAAACTGGAAATTGGGTTAATGATCCTCTGTTCTTATATTAAATATTTCAATCTAGAGGAGTGTGGAAATTATAACACACAAATTCCACTATGTTAAGGCTGCCTAGTAAGTAAATAAATAGGGAAAATAAATATGTAAAATCATTTTCAACTTCTGACTATATTATGTTAAATACTTTTATTTTAAAGTACATTAGTATTTCTAAATGTAAAGGGTAAATACATAAATGCAGTAATGCACAATGTGTAGGTTAAAGTAACTGTTTCTGTGTAATGACTGACTTGACTACTAACAGGAGACTTCTAGCTGCTGTAGGACTGAGAAAGTGTGAAACTGTCTAAATAAATATGTTAACCACAACAACTTTTTTCCATGCATACGATTAGCAGAACAGGTTAGACATTGTAAGTCAAAGGTACTTCTTAATTTAAGTTACACAGGCTAGATAATATGGAGTAAGTAAAGGTACTGTTTTTCTTAATTTCTTCAAGTTAAACAGGTTAAAACAAACAAACCAAATTGAATAATGCAAGATCACTGTGAAAGCACCAACAAGGATGTCTTATAAAGATATTCTAGCTGGGAGAAAATAGAGTTAGACACATGGTCTTTGAGAAGAGTTGAGCTGATGCACTTCAAGACAAGGAAGCAAGCAATTAGGACACATAACCAATACTGCACTCTGAAGCCTATTTAGTGATTATGTTAGACAGATAGCAATTAACTCACAGGAGGACAATGAAATTTAGTTTGGAAAGAATGGGAGGCATAAAGATAACGAGGAAGAAAAACAGTGCTAGAATGGAATGTCCCACAGAAGTTTTAACTTTAGAATGTACTAAGCATAAAGTTAAAAAATAAATATATTTTCTGTTTTCAAAGCTAATCACTGAATAAGGGCTAATATTCAAGTAAGTGGCTGAAACAGTATATACAGACTGCTTTCTACACTCGGAAGTGAAGTAATACATTTGGGTGCAAGCACTGGCAGCATGCGCTTTAACATATAGCCCTAGTTCTATGGTGCACGATACCAGTATAAGTAGACTTCAATTTGAAGCTGTTCCAGTTGTGTCATAAGAAAATAAAAGAATAATGGAAGATTGGGAGGGAGTTGTAGGATACTGGCTGAAAAACAGGTTTACTTTAGTATGCATCTACATTACCCCTAAATCCAAAGTAGTGGAGTTTTAAAGAATTTGGGAGAAATAGTAAGTTTTCAGTAGGGAAATTTATTGATAGGTGTGGACTGCAACGTAGTATGGAGCTGTGAGGAAGTGCCAAGGAGGCCCAGAAGGGAAACTAACTAGAGAAGGTGTATTTTAACAGAGTTTTGCTGGCACCCTTGTTGTAGAACAAAGTAGCAGTCCACAAAAATCACAAAAACTGATAGGCCAAAGAAGAGCCATAAAGACGGTAGAGTGGACTATTGAGGATAAGAAAGAAAATATGTATTGTTATTATTATGCAAAAAGCCCAGAATTTCCCGACACAAGATATACAAAACGATGAAGACAGAAATTAGAGGAAAGAAAAATACTTCCGCAAGTAAAACTGTCAGAGGCTTCAAATGAAAATTTGCATTCATTAATACAACAGATTTGTAAAAAAAACAGTATATAGATCAAGAAACTTTGATCTGTTTGGAAAAAGAAGCATCTGAGAAAGTGCAAAAATATAAATAAAACCTATAGATATTTGAAATGCTTAAAAAAGAAATATGGACATGGGGAAAAAGAGATTTGATATGGTGCACTATTTATGCAAAGGAGAAAGCCAAATTAATCAATATAAAGAAGGCAGCCCAAAGCTAACTGAAGACAAATACAGGCAAAGGCATCCGGATATGGAAAACTTCACAATAAAAAAATATCACAAAGACGGAACGTAGAAAAGAAGATTAGTAAAGTAGAAATTAAAAAAAAAATACAGAAGTTGAAGTTATGGAGTGCCTGCGAAGTGAAGGATTTGGTGTAGAAGGTCTAACACAGGTTACATCACAGCATGATGCAGCGAGTCCCCAAAGTAAGGAAAAGCAGAAAGATCAGGAGACATCTGAAAAAGAAATATGGACATGGGAAAGGAAGAGAGATTTAATATAGTGTAATACTTATGCAAAGGATAAAGCAAAAATAACCAATACAAAAAGAGCAGCACCAAAGATATTTTAAGAAAAATACAGGCAAAGAAAACTGGACATGGAAAACTTTACAATACACAAAATAAGAGAACAAAACAAAAAAGTAGAAAAGGAGATTAACAAATGGAGAAGTTAAATAAATAGAAACCAAGGTTATGGAGTACCTGCAAAGTGAAGGATTCAGTGTAGAAAATCGAAAGCAGAAAGGACCACAACAGGATAGAGCAATGGATATCCAAATTAAGGGAAAAACCAGTGGAAGAGAAAGCAATTGGTCAGGTGCCATATCAAGATATTTTGGAGTTTTGCACAGGAAACCAGTATAAATGTTCACATGAAGCTAGACACCGAGGAAAAAAAGAGGAAATTGTGGAAACTCTGATGCAATCAGTGTTGAGAAGTGGTAGGTCAGTGAGTTCCCATATGACAGAGCAACGGATGGCACAGGATGAAACTGAAGAGAAGGTGCCACAGGAAGTTGCTATAGAACGTTCTATAGAATACCTGCAAGAAATGGAAAAGAAGGGCTGTGCCCTCAATTTGAAAGAAAATGAGCTAAGTGAAGAGTTGCTTGATTTAATAGACATGGACAGCTATATTAAGATCAATGACAGAGTCAATAAAACCCCAAAAGTCAGAAGTCTGATAAAACAAATGAATGTAGTAATTAGGACTGTCCAGAGAGATCCATGTGATACAACAGAAGTAAACAGGATATACTACTCTGCTGCTAAATTAATAACTGATAAAATTCCACCACAAGAACACAAGGTAGCGAGGGAAAGGAAGGGGAGAAATCTAATACCATAGTGGAAGCATCGAATAGAGAAAACTATAAAGCAATTAAGATAAGAAGGGTCACTGCTAGAAGGCTATAGAAGTGGGAATAGATTAACAAAAATATTAAGAAAGATAGATGTGATAAAAGCAATGTGCAGTATAACAGACCAGGATCTACCATGCACTATCGCAAACTAACTAAAAATTTCAGCACAGGCAGAAAAACTTACAAAATACACAGATAAATATAAAGGAAATGTACAAAATAAGCAATTTATTAATGACCCAAAAAATGTTATAGAGAATTGGGAAACAAGGTAAAAGGAATTGAAAGACTGGCAAAAAAGAGGAAATATATACATTTTGGAGAAGTATCTATGAAGATCCTGTGGAACATAAAGATGCTAAATGGATAGAAGAAGTAAAAGAAAGAATACGAAGTTAAAAGGTGCAGGATATGAAATGGGATGAACAAAATTAAGAAAAACCTCTAAATGGAAAACCCCAGGCCCAGATGCAGTACCTAACTTTTGGTTAAAAGTATTAACATCCTTGCACGAAGATTTAGCCATAAATAAGAACTACTTATATGCGCACCCCGAACAGACGCCAACCTGGCTAACAACAGGCAAAACAATGCTCCTACTTAACAGTGAACCTGCAAGCTACCCTAAAAATTATACACCAATAACTTGCCTTCCGACGACATATAAACTATACACAGGAATTGATGCAGATGGAGTTTACAGACATTTAGAAGAAAACACAATTATGGCAGTAGAACAAAATGGCAATAAAAGAAAGTCATACAGAACAAAGGAACATTTGTTGCTAAATAAAGTCATACTGGAGAACTATAAAAAGGGGAAATATTTAAGTATGGAATGGATTGACTATAAAAAAAGCATTTGATAGCATCCCACATTCATTGATAAAGAGAGTACTTAAAAATGTGTAAGACACACCCTGTACTGACCAACTACATTGCAGTGACCATGAAACAGTAGCAGACCACTTTGCAATTAAGCCATGATAAAGGACAGATTATTATCCCAGGGATAAAAATTCAAAGTGGGATATTCCAGGGCGACTCTCTGTCACCATTGCTATTCTGCCTTGCCATTAATCCATTAAGCTGTTTACTTAACAGCTTAGGCCATCGCTACAATTTGGCTCCTAGAAAACAACAAAGTGTAAAGACTTATCTTCTTTTTACTGAAGATTTAAAACTGTAGAGCTCATCAGATGAGGAACTGAAAGCATAGCTGCAGGTTGCCAAACTTTTTCAGATGATATAATAAGAATGTCATTTGGTCTTGATAAGTGTGCAAAAGCAACCTTTAAAGCAGGAAAACATTAGTTTGGGACAAGAATGTGATATAAAAGAACTTGAGCAAGAGTGTGTATATAAATATTTGGGAACTGATGAAGGATCAACTATAAAACATGAACAAATACAAATATAACTTAGTAAGGAATACTTCAGAGTTAAATTAATCCTGAAAACAGTGGCGACATCTAGAAACAAAATTCAAGTTATAAAACAATTTGCTGTTCCTGTCCTAACTTACAGTTTTGGAGCGAGTGACTGGCCCCAAAATGTGTTGGATAGGTTAGATAGGAAAACAAGGAGGATGCTTCATGCTTATCAAATGATTTATAAAAATGAGTGCATACCAAGATTATATATTCCCCGTTCCGAAGGAGGGATGGGCCTCCTTGAAATTGATATATATAGATCTGCAATTGTGGTACTCCACACATCTGCTGACCTCTCAAGACCCAAATGTAGTGAACGTTTTGAAACATGAGGAGAATAAATCTAAGATGACTTATCTGCTTAATTTAGCAGAAGCATATTGGCATCAAGGAGGAATGGAAATTAAACCAGAAGTAGATAAAAATCAGGCAGCAACTAAATGTGCCAAAAAAACAAAAGAAAGAATATAAGTTGAAGGATCAGATGAGAAGGCAAGAAATGTGGGAAATGCATAAATATAATTGCAAGTATAGAAAACATCTGGAAGAACCTCATATTGATCAGAAACAAATGTAGAAATGGTTAAGGAGAGGTGAATTTCAACCAAGAGATGAAAGTTTAATATTGGCGCCCAAGATAGTGGGCTGCATACATGTTGGTTTACAAAGTCCATTGAACATGTAGGAGAAATAGACAAATGTAGGTTTTGTAAAACTGAATTGGAGACAGTTGCACACCTCATTGTTGGTTGCGATATACTAATGGCAGAAGGACTGCATACTGAAAGGCATAATAATATGGCAGGACTGTTGCACTGGGGATTGTGCAAACATTATGGTAATGAAGTGGTTGAAAAACACTAGAAACATGAGCCACAAAGCATCACAGACCATGAAGAAGTTTACATCACATGGCTTCATCCAATACCAATAGTTCAAAAGACAGTTTCTAGAAAAACGGATATAGCGGTCCAAGAAAAGAAGACAAAAGTAGCACTGATCATTGAAATTGCCACACCCAGTGACTACAGTGTCTTGCATACAGAAATACACCAAGTCATAAAATATCACCAAGTCATAAAATATCTGGATTTGCAGGCAGAAACAAGAGCAATGTGGAAGAAAGATACCCAGACAGTTCCAACAGTAGTAGGAGCAACAGGTCTTATAAAGAAGAGTCTACAATTGTATTTAGATATGTTACCAATACATGTAACTCCATACGAATTACAGGAGGAGTCATTACTGGGCACATTGCGGGTGCTCCGAACAGCACTACTGGCTGACATCAAAGAGTGAAACAACACTAATTTAATGAACTTTAATCGTACTTTGACTTAGGAATAGGGTCCATTCCCGTCATGGTATTAGAAACCCAAAAAAGAGGGAAGCCAAATTCATATGATGAATAAAATGTTAACTGCACTATAAAAACAACAAATGTCTGTAGTAAATATCAAGTTGTAAATGGCTAATGTGAAAGGTCTAAGCACATAAAACAAAAGGAAAGCTACAAAATAATAGTGCAGTGTTTTAATACAACTGAAAGGGCACATTGCCAAGCAAAGAAAGACAACAAGTAAATCTTTAAGGTGTGTTGTGGATTCAGCTGTATGGGATAATACTTAATATCTAGTTTCTACTTTAGCCGAATCCACAAGTGAGAATGAAGAGTTGCATCTGACAGCTCACGTGATGGTTTTCTGCATGATACTTCTGTAGACAGCTTGCTGCAAACATTTTCACATACTGGTCAGAAAAGGATGCAAGAGATTCACGTCCAACTCATGTCATGCATTCCAATTTGTGGCTGTAAACAGCCCTGTGATGACCATAATCTATAGAAACCAAGTGGGCACCATATACCCAAGACATAAAATTTTGAGAAAATTCAGTAGACTCCAGCAGGGGGCTACTGACAGTAAATCACTATTCACAAGTTCGACAACTAGAGGACACACAACAATCTAAAAAATTTACAACTCCAGAACATACATAGGATGCTACAACATGAGTAGTGACTACCAGACGTACAAGAAAGTTCCTTACAAACCACGGTGCCAACTCTCATACATAAATTTACCTGATGTAACTTGGGGTTGCAGATAAACATTAAAGAAGGAGGTACATGAATTCTAGTTAACTTGCAAATGTTTGCTTATATATTTCTTTACTGTGAATGTGTACTCAATACAAAAGACTTTGCTAAATATTGTACATGCAGGAAGAATTTAGACACCCATTATAAAAATAAAGGTATTACTGCATTATAATAATGTTTACCATAAAAAAGAAATCTTAAAATGAATGGATTCACTAAGGATTTTAAATCAGTGTGCCACAGCTGAAAACACTGCACTGCACAGGGTAGACTGCGATGGTTCTTTAAGTGCAAAAACTGAATGAAGAAGTTTCAAAATTCCCCATCTGAAATAAGTGCGTAAGAGACAGAATGCCACTCGTCAATTTTTAATCCAGGCTTGTCCCAAACTGGAAGATTTAGAACACCAACATGCTGAATCTCCAAGAGTTTGCTCAAGTGTCTGACAGCTTGATAACAGGGGTCAATACCATGTTAAATGTTTGGGACTGTACCCAGAGATTTGGTATACTAAAATACAGCCAGATGTGAAGTATTCCTAAAATATTTGCTTCAAGCTTAGCCCACATCACTGGTTCATCTGGTTTGGCCATTAAAACTACTGCTTGAAATCTGCTCCTCCTTGCTTCAAAGGTACAGCGACTACATTAGAAGGTAGATTCCTTCTCCTCCTATCCCACATACAATGCTGCAATAGTTTTTGCATATTGGTAAGTCATTTACTAGCGTAAAGAATGAGGAACATGCCTCAGTAAATAAAATATCTGCGGATTTATATTAATTTTAATACTAGAGATGCAAGCCAATCAATGAGAAATCCAATCTTCCCATGAGTACATTGGGCCATATAATTGGTCTCAAAGGGGCTTGTAATTAACATTCATTGTGTAACAACAGCAGGGGTTGAGATGTATGCCACTGTATTTAGGAGATAGCTGACATCACTGGAAAAGAATTATGAAAACACAAACTACCTGGACTCTCTTGCCGCTTGACTGATGATAAACACTTCTGTCTAACTTGCTTGCTTCAAGACCCATCATTTTGCAAAACAAATGAAGTGAATTACTAATGAATTCTACATCCCTGAATAATCTCAAACATCTCAGAATAAGACAAACATCAGAAAACAAAACAGTTTTGGTTTCTATTCCTGCAGGCTTCCACTCTGCAATATTAGGAGACAGCATGCTACACCAAAGGTTCAATAGCTAGAGAAGAAAGCGTACAGGAAAAGGGGTATCTTTCTCTGCCTTACCAAAGGATAACGAGCAGGGTGTATGAAAGAGTTATTCCAGACATAACTTTTGCAAACAGATGACAATACTCACGTTGCTGTTATTACATAGGTTCATAGGTATTTACTAGGCTAATGACCACAAGGGCCTTTTTAAGCCTAGCCATGCATCCCAAATCTCTGTCAAGTCTGGATACCTTTGATGAGCATAAACATGGGCCCGGAAGATTAACCACTTGCAGGTTACCTGTGTCCATTAGAGACATAGCTGCCAAACCAGGGATGAATTGATACATACCTCTCTCTCCAACAGGTCCTTATTTATATCACTGGCAAGGGTTAAGTCTTTAGAATGGGTAATTCTGGTGCTGTTTGTTTTGGGGATGTGCAGGAGATCCATCAGAGTGGGGGGGGTCTAACAATGTCCTGTACAACAAGCATAGATCTCCACTCAAAAAACTGTAGGAGACTGAATACAGGGATAGGGCCTTGAGGCAGTCTGCAAAGGGAATTTTACTTGCTCCCTGTATTCTTTTAGTGAGGAACCTCTGTGAATGTATCAATTGTTGGATATGCCTGGTTAGGTACATACCAACAGGGACACTGTACTCAATGATAGGTCTGATGAATCCCAAATACAGTGGAACAATGACTTCCTTGGACTTAGATGGCATACTTTTGTTTATACGTTGTGAAACATAGAATGATTTCCTCACCACTGTAGACACATGATGGTCAAAGGCTAGGTTACTATCTGTGTGTGCTCCTATATCCCTGACTACTGGGTCAACTCTACAGGGTATGTTGTCAATATGATAGTGACAAGGAATGGATGACTTCCCAAAGGATACTATTAAGCATTTCTTGGCATTTAGTTTCAATCTATGGCTCTGACACCAGTTGCTTGTTTGTGTCAGCCCCTCCTGGAGCACATTTGTGTCAGTGTGAGATTCAACGACAACACATAATTTGCAATTATCTGCAAATTTAGTCAGCCAGAGTCCACCGACATTGCCCTTGGCTTCTGAGAAGTAAATGCCAAACAGGAGCGGTCCAAGGACTGACCCCTGAGGGACTCCACTTGTGACTGGCCTCTTTGTAGAGGTGGACTCCCCAATTCTAACTTCCTGAGTCCTGTCTGTGAGCCAGCTGGCTATCCACTGGGTGACATAGGGGTTTGCACCTAACCTCTTGCATTTGTCAACAATGCCCAAGTGGAGTATTGTGTCAAACACCTTGGCCAGGTCATGGTAGGCAGTGTAAACAATTTGTCCTCATCCACTACTTTGTTGACCTTCTCAAAGTAGCCCACCAGGTTGAGCAAGCATGATCTGCCCTTGATGAAACCAAATTGGGTTGAGTCTAGTGTCTGGAGGCTTACCATATCTCTATTGATCATCTCCATGATAATTCTTCCCATGGCTTTACATACAAGACTAGTGAGTCTTATGGGTCAGCAGTTTCCAGGGTCTGTAGATGGCACACCTTTGTGTAGAGGGATGACCGTTGCCTTTCTACATTCATGAAGCCCAAAACAGGTTTTGTGCCTCATGACTGTAGCCTTTCTACATTCATGAGGCGCAAAACCTGTTACGGGGCTACAGTTAAACAGTAATTCCAGAGGCCCTGACAGGTCATGTTTCATGCTATACAGAAGGCATCCTGGGATTGTCTTCATTGTCGCGGTGTTCTTGATCTTAGACAGAGCATTAAGGACCTGTTCCCTAGTGACAGTAGGGGGAGTTATATTTGATGATATTTCCTGAGGGAAGGTTGAGGGTGAGAGAGGGGTAAAGTTGAGCTGAATTTATCAGCCAGGAGGTTTGCTAGGTGTTCTGGCTCAGTATAGGTGGTTCCATTAACAATGAGCTCTGTACACAATTGTGCATTGCCTTTGAGGTTGTGGACATAGCTAAAGAATGCGTTGTGGTTGTCTTTGGCCTGGTAAGCCAAACTTACCTCAAATTTGGCTTTGGTAAACTTTATTTGTCCTCGGAGTCATTTGCTTAGTTTGATGAGAGTGCTTTTATCCTGCTGGGTGCTGCACCTCCTACTTTTTGTGATGTTTTTTTCCTCCTGTTATACAGCCTATCGATTTTGTGATTCTACCAGGGTGGCTTGTTTTTTTTGAGTAGGTTAGCCGTAGAATAGTTCCTGGTTTAGCTGGGGGTCCAGGTTTTATTTTTACTTAAGAGGAGACCATTTTGTGGTCTGACCTTACCAGGGAAGGCATCCCATATTAGTGAGGACTAGATCCAGTAGGATTGTACCCCTGGTTGGCGTACTGACTATCTGGTTCAGGAAGTTTTTTGTTTACAAAATCCAGGAATCTCTGTGCATGTATGTTTGGTGTCATATAGGATTCCCAGGTAATGGTGGGGTAATTAAAGTCACCCATGAATATGGTTATTGGGCTGGATGGTTAGTGTTTCTAACATGTTTAAATACATGGTATGGCTTTCCTGGATCACAGAGGGGGACCTACAGCTTGCAAGGAAGTGGTACTGGATTTTGCCTATGGTGATTTGAACATGGAGCTACTCAAGTGCATTGTCCTGTTTGACCACCCTTGAAGTATATTTATCTTTGATGTAAATGGAAATACCTCCACCTATAGTCCCTGCCTGTGAAGTACCTGGCCTAAATGTGTGGAGGGCATTATAACCTAGCACTGTTGGTGTGCTCTATGTGGCTTTAAACCATGTCGCAGTAACCACACAGATGTCAGCATTCTATAGGGTAAATACAGCTTCTAGGGAGTGGTGGTTTTGGTTTAGACTCCTAGAATTGAGCAGTAATACCTTTATATTTTCTTAGTTCTGATTTACTATGTCGGAAGTACTTTCAGTTTGGCATTGCCTAAAAAAGGCACTATGGGGGAAAACAATGTTTTAGCTCATAGGTAGGTACTAGGCTATCTGCCTGAAGGCATTTATAAGCCTAGTCAGAATGTGCTGGCTTTCGCCGCCCCTTTAGATTAGTTCCCTGTGCCTCTGTCCAGCAGAGCCACTGAAGTGATCCCCGGGGTAAACTTTCTGCTTCCCATCCACTCGTCATGGTTTCTCTTGAAAAGTGTTGGCGAGGAGTTCTGTAGATTGGAATCTTGTTCCAAAGCATGGGAAGTCTCTGGGACAGGAATCTATCCCTCCAGCACGTCCTATTTATTGTCATGGTGAGGCTTAGATCCCTAGAGCATGTGGCTCGAGGGGATATGGTTTTCTTTAGGTGGAGCATGTCCTTCAATTCTGGGCTGGACATGGCCTTATATGTCAGGCAGAGATCACCTCTGAGTAGGCGGTATGCAACAAAATACAGCTGGAGTTTTTTCAGTCGAGCTGCATAGGGCATCTGTTTGAAGCCAGTGATCCTCTTGGTGAGGTACTTCTGTGGTCTTTCCAGCTGTTGCAAGTGTCTTGTAAGGTACATCCCAAATGGGGTGCTGTACTCTATGATGGGTCTGATGAGTGATGAGTAGAGGGACACAATGACCTCTTCTGATCTGGATGCGAACCCTTTTGTGATTAGGTGGGCCACATAGAGGGATTTTCGAACCACTCTGGCAATGTGATTATCAAAGGAGAGAATACTATCTACTTGGGTCCCCAGATCCCTTATTACGTCTTCCGTATTTAGGGGACTACCACCTATGTGGTAGTTTGTGGGTACTTTGTTTTTTCCACAGGAGATGACTATGCACTTTTTGGCATTTAGCTTCAGGCCATGATTTTGACACCAGGTATCCATCTCACTGTGACCCTTTTGGAGGATGTCTGTGTCGGCTGGAGAGTCAATTATAGCCCCTATGTGACCTTGGTCAGCCATAGTCCTCCTGTGCTTGCCTGTACCTCTGAGAAGTATATGCCAAACAGGAGGGGTCCTAGGACTGAGCCCTGGGGAATGCCACTTGTAACCGGTTTAGAGTCGGACCTAGCTTCCAAAACTCTCATCATGTGGGTTTTGTCTGTGAGCAAGTTGACAACCCATTTTGTGATATAGGGGTTTATGTTCAGGCTGGGTGAGCTTGTCTATAATACCAGAATGGGGAATGGTGTCAAAGGCCTTTGCGAGGTCTAGGTAGGATGTGTGTACCACCTTTCCCTCGTCTATAGCCTTGGTAACTGTCTCAAAGAAGTCCACCAGGTTTAGGAGGCATGATCATCCCTAACAAAGCCAAAATGGGTAGCGTCCAGTGTTTGGAGGTTCCCAATGTCTCTGTTAATGAGTTCCATGATGATGCACTCCATAGCCTTGCAGACCAAGCTAGTCAGGCTTATAGGGTAATAGTTCCCGAAGTCTGTTGTGGCTCCACCTTTGTGGAGCAGAATAACCGTTGCTGTGCACCACTCTATGGGTACATAGCCTGTGGAGAGGGGCTGAGTTTGAACAGTGTGTTTAGGTGAGGGGTTAGTTCATGTAGGACGCAGCCTGGGACACCATCCGGTCCCACTGATGCTGTGTTTTTGGCTTTGGAGAGGGCTGTTTTAACCTGAGTGTCTAATTTTAGGGGCTCTACATTCTTCTGGTATGGTTATGGGCCCTTTAGGTGGTGAGAAGGGGTGAAGTTTGCACTGAACCTTTCTGCCAGGATGTTGGTGATATCGGTCGGTTCAATGTATTTTGTGCAATTCTGCACTAACTCTGAGCACATCTGAGTACTGCCACTTAGATTCTTGACATAGCTAAAGAATGCCTTGTGGTCATCTTTGGAGTCCTTGGCAATTTTTCTTTTGAAGCTAGCCTTGGATGATTTTATGAGGGATTGTAGTTTCTTGCCGATACTAATCAAGGATGTCTTCCCTTCTTGGGATTTTACTCTTTCCTGTGCTAGTTTCCTCCTTCTGTTGTATAACTTGTTTAGGGCAGGGGTCCACCAGACTGGTTTCCTTTTCTTAGAGGAGTGAGTCTTGGTTTTACTTGGGATAGCACGATCCATGAATTCTTGTAGGTGCCCGTAGAATGCATTAGTAAAGGATTTTGCAGCTTGGACAGCGTTATCCTTTAGCATGGGGGCTTTGAAACTTTCCAACTCGGTCTTAAGTAACGTGAAGTTTGCTTTTGAAAAGTTTTTCACGGTGGTTTCCTTGACCGAGGGTGGGGGCGGAATGTGGATATCCAGAGTGATTAGTTTATGGTCAGATCTAACCAGCGAGGGGTTTACCTCCAGTGTGGAACACCGGTCGCCCATGTTGGTGATGACCAGGTCCAATATGTTGTCACCTCTGGTGGGAGTGTTGACCAGTTGATCCAGGGCATTTGAGTTTATAAATTCTAGGAAATGCTGGGCAAGGGAGTTAGTACTTGAATAGTTCTCCCAGTTAATGTTTGGGTAAGTGAAATCAGCCAATATTAGGGTGTTTGGTAGGACCTTTATGTTTACCAGTGTTTACAGAAACGTGGAATGGGGGTCCTGGGACATGGTGGGTGATCTGTAGCAAGCTACAATTTGAATTGCAGTTTTGCCCATTGTTAGTTGCACGTGGATGATCTCTGAAGCATCACGCTGTGCCACTAACCTGGAGGTGTGGGTATTGTAGATGAATATGGATACGCCCTTGCCTTTTGTATTTCAGTCCGGGTTCTGTGGTCGAAATGTATGGTATGAGCTGTAGCTTGGTAGTGCTGGGGTCATCGCTGGAGCCTTAAACCAGGTTTCTGTTACTGCACATATATCGATTTTCTCCATACTGAGGAGTGCCTTGAGTGAGTGCATTTTGAGGTTTAAACTTCTGGCAATGAGTAGCATTACCCGCGGTGGGTTTGTCTTTTGAGCCTTGCCTAAAAAAGGCACTATGGGGATGGCAAGAGCCTTGGCCAGTATTCGAAAGACTAAGGGTGACAGGTGCAAGCCATCTCTAGCAAATCAGCGTGGCTTGTCAAGCATGTCACCCCAAGCAGACAGACACTGGATCCCCTTTGAATGACACCAGAAACTTAGCCAATTGTTGAAATTGATAATTTTTTCTTTATACTGTGGTATCATTCTTGGTGACGACAGGATGCTACTCAGGGTCAGGGTCATACCGACCTGGGCTACGTGATCAAAGAGCTCTTCCATGTCTCTCTTCATGTAGTCCAGGGAGGTATGGCTCAGGTCATTCACACCAACATGGACAATGACAGAGTTGTACTTGTACTTGTTCTGGAGCGCCCTGAGTGCTTGTGTTATATGGCGGATCCTGGCACCCGACAGGCAGCTAACAGTAACCTTCACCTTGTTCAGCCTAGTGAGTGGGACATCAGTGTGCCTGACTATAGAGTCACCTATTATTAGTGTGTTGGGTATGTTATTTTGCCTTAAGGGCTGTGACTGCATGACACACTGGTTTTGTGAAGTATGTGTTTCATGGTTTGTGTTGGGGGGGGGGGGGGGTCGCTTGGATGTCTGCCTTGGATGTCTGTTGCTTTTACAGATTTTTATTTAGAGCCTCCGAGTATGTTTTCGTGTATTTATGTGTGTTTTTTGGCAGTGCTGATTTAATGGCTGTATGTGAGACTGGTGGTGTGATGCAAGTATTTCCTTTCTCCTCTTGACTGTCTGATCCAGTCTTTGGTTGAGAGAGCTTAGCTTCCAGTTTGGCTGTATAATTGCATCTCTCGCATGTATTAGTGTTTGGTGGTAGGATGAGAGGGTTGTCTGCGTACATGAGGCAGTTGTAACACTGCCTCAAAATGCCCAGATTCACCAGTTGGACTGGAGAGTACACCTGAAACTGCCCTTTGGATATGCCTGGATAGGTACAGTGAACTGTTTTACTGATTGCCTGGTAAGGTCGAATAGAGAGCCTTGTCCTTCTGTACAGTATGGGGGGGGGGGTCTAGTGCTAGATTTTATATGAGTTTTGAGCAAGTGCCGCACTGAGAAATGAATGGTTTGAGTGCTTAAGTTGAAAGTTTGTCAAGTTCCAAGGGAAAAATTGAAGAGGAGACTTTGTGGAGCTGGGAATAGTTATACCCTAGCTAACTGGCGCTGCCAGTATTCAAAAGCCTAGAGGGTAGAGGTGCAGATCATCCCTGGGAAAGCAGCATGGTCTGTTGACCATCTCTTCTTCCATGCTGACAAATACTGCACCCCCTTAGAATGACACTAGAAACTACGCCAATTATTAAAGTCAATCATCTTTTGTTCATATTGTGGAGTCATCTTTGGAGAAGGTAAGATGCTGCTCAATGCTAGGCTCATACCAGCTTGAGATACATATTCCAAGAGCTCCATGATGTCTCTCTTCATATAGTCTAGTGAGGAACGTCTCTGGTCATTTACTCCCACATGGACTATGACAGAGTTATACTGCCAACTGTGGTCCAATGACATGAGTGTCTGCTTAATGTGGTGGATCCCAGCCCCTGATAAGTAACTGACCGTGACTTTCTCCTTACTCAGCCTGGTGAAAGGGACATCAGTGTGTATCACGATGGAGTCTCCAATGAGTAGAATGTTGGACTGTGTGGTGGCTTACCTTATAGGCTTAGAGGTAGGGGCTCCATCAGATGCAGCTCTATGTGTTGACTTGGATGCTGTTTTGAAAGAGTGCATTTGGGGCTGCTGAGGGTATTTGTTATGTGTACTTTGTCTAGGAGGTCTTTGTGGTTTAGGAAGGTCACATTTAAGTGCCTCAGCATATGTGGGTCAATATGTCTGCACTACTGACAACCGTACTGACATTAGGAGTACTTTTATGTGAGAGCTTTGCTGCCAGTGACATTGTGTAAATACATCTCTCACATACCACATCAGTTTGTTTGAGAATTAACTGGTTGTCAGTAAACATGAAGCAATTTCTACATTGCCTCAGGATGCCTATATCCACCAAGCCGGTAACGGAGACAGTAGGAAAGTTCATATCCACGGCAACAGACCTTTTTTTTTATTGATTAAACAGTTGGAATGAGATTATCAATCGCTGTCAGGAGTATCCAGTTTGCAACTATGGGGACAATGTGTGTCACTGCAAACTAGCCGTCCTATATGCAACTAGGCAATGCAGACATTTCAACTGTGCTTTTACTGGAAAAATGTTACTCAAGGTGTTTGAGTCGATACACAGCACTGCCAGCCACTTGAGGGGAAACTAATATGTAGACCCTGAAAATTTAAAGATGAAGTATTTAGGCATTCTGAAGTTAGAAACAAATCAAGTAGTTCTTACTGAAAAAGAATCATCTTAAGAATATTGAAAAGAGGGGAGTTGCATGAATGGCTACTGCTAATGCTGGTCTCACCACAGCTTCAGTCTGTTGGGATACAATGCTCCTTTGCTTCTTCTCTCTCCAGAAGCAAAATGTTAGCACCAGTCCCAAGATGAGAAGCCGGCCACAGCCTGTATGGTAAGCCAGAGTCTTGTGCCAGATGATGCAAGGGTATATATGTAGGCTTGCAGCCTTTTCTTAGTAGATGCACACGATTAAATCCATAGAATAAGCTCGATTATAAAACAATTCTACTAAAATTTTGCCTCTTCCAAAAATCAGGAAGCTTACTAAAAATCTGCTATGTACAAAGAAACTCACCCACTGATAAAGCTTTTGTAACATGTGCAGGGTGAAAACGAATTATGCAAATCATTTCATTAGTTGTTTCTTTGCTAAACCGGTTTATATGAAGTTGGTTATTTTTTTATAAATAACTCTGTATCAAAGAAACTAAAGCTCATCACAAAAGAAAAGTTAAAAATAAAATTATTCATTTTCAGATCTGTGAGAAATGTGTAAATGTCAGATGAAGGGCATTGTATATTAAAAAAAATGCATCTATGTAGTTGAACAAACCCATAAAAAGTTTGCATAATTCAGGACAAAAGAAGTACTTGCTGTACCTTACCCACTGTTTAAACCAAATCCCATCAAATTAAAAAAAAAATTAAAAAATCAACAAAGTCAAAAATATAATATGTAGAAGGGACATCCTGTAAAAAAATGTGCAACTGTCCCAAGGCCCAGATCATGTTTTATATTAGTGCATATATTCTACATATCCAAGCTAACCCAACAATATGCATACCCTCATACTAATGAATAAACCAACAGCCACACACATTTAAACTGCACAATAACACAATTTATGTGAAATAACCAATATTAAGCAAATATGCAGGCAGCTATAATTTGCACAGACACTACACAGTAAATGTGCTCAACAGGCAAAGGTCATACAAACAAGTTCTATTTATCTGGAGCTACCACTACCAGTAACTAAAGATATACTTTACCAGTAGGTAAAGACTATAGTTTTCTTCTTTCTTTAACTTGCAAGTCCAAACAGCAGCTGCAGTGTTTCACAGGAGCTTCATCATGAATGGAATATACAAGTACAGTTCAGAAGTAAGGCAGTAAGCAACTCTAACAGTCTCTTTCTGATTTTGGAGTCTCAGGTTCTGTATTTCTTGTGTTAAGTTTGAATGATGTTTCTCCTGTTTCCACAGTCCTGTACTTCTGGGTATTGTAGAGTGGGGTCCAAGAAGTTATTGTTGAACTAATGTAATACAGTTTTTTTAAGGTGAAGTAACTGTAAATGCGTTCACTTCTGACAAGTTAGACTTGGTTTAAGTTTCCAACAGCTCTGTTGCATTGTCCACTAAAAGCAGTCATATACGCAAACACTACTCATATTTTACACTGTACATACATTACATGCTGCAAGATTTAAAACAGCCACAGTTTTTAAGACAAAAATTACATTTGCTTTAGCTAGTATTAGTTCTCAACGAGGTATATTTTTGTTTTTTTCCTAACTGGCTGTGAAAGGTCTAATTTAGCAGTCCTGAAAGCATGTAGTAGATCTAATCATTTGAATTTATATTCTTTTATATGGCTGAAACAAGCTTTTCTCTTTCTTTCCCAAGAGACTTAACATGATCATCAATTTCTTTCTGACTTCATATTTAGTTTGTTGTTCTCCTATTTTTTTTAATTTCTCCAAGTCTTTTGGCTTTATAATACCACGATGGGAATGGACCCCATTCCTAAGTCAGAATATGATTAAAGTTCATGAAATTAGTATTGTTTCAATCTCTGATGTCAGCCAGAAGTGCTCTTCACAGCACCAGCAATGTGCCCAGCAATGACTCCTCCTGCAGCTCATACTGGGTTACATGTACTGGTAACATATCTAAATATGACGGTAGATTATTTTTTTATAAGACTCATTGCTCCTACTACTATTGGAACTGCCTGGGTATCTTTCTTCCACATTTCTCTAGTTTCTGCCTGCAAATCCTGATATTTTATGACTTTATGTCTCTCTGTACGCAAGGCACTGTAGTCACTGGGTGTGGAGATTTTAATGATCAATGCTACTTTTGTCTTCTTTCCATGGACCACTATCTCCAGTTTTCTAGATTCTGTCTTTTGAACTGTTGGTAACGGGTGATCCCATGTGATGTAGACTTCATCTTCTATAATGCTTTGTGGCTCATGTTTCCAGTGTTTTTCAGCCACTTCAATACTATAATGTTTGCACAATCCTCAGTGCAACAGTCTTGCCACATTATTATGCCTTTCAGTATACAGTCCTTCTGCCATTAGTATGTCACAACTAGCAATGAGGTGTACAACCGTTTCCAATTCTGTTTTACAAAACCTACATCTGTCTGCTTCTCCCACATGTTCAATTGACTTTGCAAACCAATGTGTACGTAGCCCACTATCTTCGGCCACCAATATTAACTGTCAGCATCAATTCCAATGTACAGTTTATATGTCGTCAGAAGGCAAGTTATTGGTCTATAACATTTAGGGTACTTCTCCTACCAGATGGATATGGGAATGGAGTCTAAAGGATTTAAGATGAGATATTTCCGATGTTCATTCTTAATAAAATGGGTAAGATCTAGATCTTGAAGAGTTAGCTGACCCACCTATCACTGTCTACAGCTAATCTGCTTTGATTATGAAGTAAAGATGATCAACACTACCTCCCTTCACTGTGCATGAGGACACATGTAAGCTGTTTTATATCATGTACTGTTTTATGTGCAACCCCTGAAATTATCCAATAATACAATACACCGAGAAGCTGCCAACAAAAAATGTGTATCCCTGTTCTGAACCATGTAATAATATAAGCATCTATGAATGATTCCATGTGCTTTAACATTACATTCAGCCCTCATATTAGACCTATTCAGCACTGTTTTGAAAATGACATTGACACCCCCCCCCCCCAAAAAAAAAAAGAACAGTTACCGTTGCTTCAGCATGGTTAAATGTTTGCAATTCTTGAAAAAATAAGTTGTAAATAAGGTGGGAGAGTAACTGCTAGGACCATGAGTGGTGGTAAGAAGCACTTCTGCCTGACCAGTCAGACTATTATCCACCTACCTTCTGTGTTGTGTCTAGCATCTGTAATCTCCCAACTTAGTCTGTTATATATAAATACCACTACCTCCTCTTAGATGTTTTGGCTAGGCTATTGCTTACTAATAACTAACACACAATTTTAGGCATGTAATATGCCTTCTGGTTACCTGATATCTTGAAAAAGTTTAATGCTATTAGCTGCCAAAAAATGCAGTTACTAGAAAATGGAAATCAAAATCTAAACCAACAGTAATTGAAGAACTGAATATTGTAAAGGAGATAAAAACTGGAAGTGTGAGCTTTAAAAAAAAGTGGATGAGCAAATTACATATAAATAAATGGAATGTGTGCAAACAATGCATACACAATAATGCTCTGGAGGAGTGAGGTTTATGTGATGGCAGGAATTGAGAAATGTATGTAATGTTGGTGTGAATAACTGTTAAAAATAACTCACATACATATACTGCATGATAACAATGAGAAATATCACTATGGTTTGTTTTCTATTGCACTATGCCCTTTCAACTGTGATTTAATATGAGTAAGCCAGGAAAGGACTGTGTGTCACAGAATGTGGCTATTACATTAATATTCATTCTTTGCAGTCGAAGGTGAAGTAACTTCTCAGAAGAGACACATTCCATTGGACAGTGTATGTGCACAACAGAATCTGAAGCTTGTGGTGGATGCCTTTTTAGAAACAAACTGAAGATAACTCATGGTTTGACTTAGCTTCTCTAATGCAAATGTACTTAGATTCAGTTCACAACAAATAGTCACATTTTTGCTTTTCATCATAGCTGATGAATAGGTTGTTGTTTGTCTTTCGGCTTTTTCCCAGTAAGGGGTCGCCACAGCGGAACTCCGGTCCACTAATGATTGGCAGTAGATTTTTACGAAACGTCGAGGTGCCAGCTCGATGCCCAACCTTCAACGAAGGCACGCCCATTTATGCACGCATGCCTTTCGAACGCTACCCAACCGCGGGGAGGACATGCAGACTCCACACAGAAGGCACTCCCAAGCCAATCCGAGAATCGAACGGGAGAACCTCTTGCTGTGAGGTAACAACTCTACTGCCTTACCACCACGGAAACCGATGAATAGATAATATACAAAAATCACAGTTTTATATTGCTCTTATAACAAGAATGAAAACCATTACTTGTTTCTGAATGTGCTGTTTCTATAATTTGAAATGCTACTTTAGAAAAAAATGAATGTGACTTTGCACTGAGAAATTCAATGTATAGTTGTTCTACTGTTGCACCTAAAATAAAGTGTATAGGTGAATATCTAGATTTGTTATGCAAATAATTTTAGCAGAAAATGAAAGTTTCAAAAATGTAGCAAAAGGTCTACATGTACAATAGAATGTTCTAATTTGCATTAAGCTTTATTTCAAATACATTTGAAGATATAACTTCAGTTTAAAGCAACAAAATGCAGACTATATTCAGAACTAGCTGTTATTGTGCTTTCATTATATCAACAGGAAACATTTTATTTCACCAGCTAAGGCAGCATTTCCTTTACGCAGCACACAGCACAATGTCTACATTGTGAATACTGATGGCAGCAGTGTGCTACCATTTAAATCAGAATTTAGATACACTACAGTCCTTGGGTGTAGAATGTCATTCTTAAGATACATGGGTACAAAAAGTACAGTTTTGTACCTACCATAAATGTAGATGTTCGAAGATCCACATTGCTGCAGTCATAACCTGTGGGTAGTCCGCTGTCCTCGGTCGGCCCGAATACCAAAGTATTAGGCTGGCGTCGGTCATGGGCGCTCAGATCTGACGTCAGTGCGTCATGGTATTAAAGCACATGACCGACGTCATATCCTCAGTCTTTTCTTGCCCCAGATGTCAGAAGGCCCTAAAAAGAAAGGCCACAGCCTAAAATAGAAAAACCTCCAAACCCCATGTACCAACAACATCTATAACCCAAACCATACAACCACTCCAAACTACAGAGGGGAAGGAGGGAGGGTAAATTGGACTGCAGCAATGTGGATCTTCGAACATCTACATTTATGGTAGGTACAAAACTGTACTATGTTTTTCATCTCACATTGCTGCAGTCATAACCTGTGGGTAGAATCCCAAAGCAAAGGTAAAGGGAGGTTGGCAAAATCATAAAGCATTGGGAGCTGCTAATATGCCCTGTAAGACTGCAGTGGCAAATCCAGCCCTAGATTTGGAATAAAGAGGGAGATGGTAATGTTTAGAAAAAGTGTGCACCGAACTCCAAGTAGCTGCTTCCAAAATATCTTTAGTAGCTACACCCCTTAAAAAAGCAGTAGAAGTGGCAGTAGCCCTAGTGGAATGAGGTCTGATTCCAGCCGGAATCTCCTTACCATGATGAGAATAACAAAAGGCAATACAATGGCCAATCCACTTAGAAATAGTTTGTTTTGAAACAGGTTTCCCCTGAGAGCCCAAAGCAAAAGAAACAAATAACTGTTGAGACTGTCTGAACCTTTTAGTCCTGCTCAAATAATAACGCAACTGCCTGTGAATATCCAAAGTGTGCAAAATTTTCTCCCCTTTATTTTGGGGATCAGCATAAAAAGTAGGCAAATGAATAGATTGGTTCAAGGCCACATTTGAAACCACTTTAGGCATAAAAGTAGGGTTAGTATGCAGGGATACCCTATCCTTATGAAAAATCAGGAAGGGTTCAACTGCCATTAGAGCCTGCAATTCAGATACCCTTCTAGCAGACGTAATGGCCAACAAAAAAGCAGTCTTCCAAGACAAAAACTTTAACTCAGATGTAGCTGCAGGTTCAAAAGGAGGTAAAGTAAGTTTTTCCAACACAAAATTGAGATCCCAGGAAGGAGTAGGAGCTCTACGCGGGGGTCTTATGTTCTTTGCCCCTCTAAGGAATTGCTTAAACAAAGGATGAGAGAATAAAGGTGGGTCACAGCCATAGTGAGCAGAAATGGCTGCAGCATGAACTTTTACAGAGGAGAAGGACAAACCCTTGTCTAATAATTCTGTAAGATATTGAAGAGAAACACTCAAATCAGGCCTGGAAACATCAAAGCTCTTTGCTTTGCTCCAAATAAAAAAATCTCCTCCATTTATCAGCATAAACTTTCCTTGTACTAGGCCTTCTGGCCTCCAAAATAACATTCAAAACTTGTTGAGGAAGCTGCGACCCTCCAGGTTCTAGAACAGAATATGCCATGCTGTTAGATGCAGGGACTGAATCCTGACATTGAGGAAATGATTGCCCTCCTGAGACAAAAGGTGTGGAATTGAAGGCAAAGGCCAAGGAGGCTCCCATACTAAACTCCTCAGCAGAGGGTACCAGTGCTGTCGAGGCCAATCTGGAGCTATTAGAATCATGGAGGGCTTGTCTTGTCTGACTTTCAAGAGCACCTTGGGAAGGAGAGGCAGAGGAGGAAAGGCATAGACGTGAAGATTGCTCCAACTGAATGATAGAGCATCCACTTTCCAAGCTGTTGGATGAAACATCTTTGTGCAAAACTTTGGCAACTGGAAATTTAGTGGAGAAGCGAACAGATCTGTGTTTGGAGTCCCCCATATCACTGTCAACTGTCGAAATACATGAGGATCCAACTTCCACTCGTGGGGATCCACCATCTGTCTGCTCAAAACATCTGCTAAGGAGTTCTGTGCTCCTGGCAGAAACCTTGCTTGAAGAGTGAGGTGCAAACTGAGAGCAGTCTCCCACAAAATCATAGCTTGCCTGCAAAGAGGGTACGAATGGGTTCCCCCTTGCTTGTTGATGTACCACATGACAGTTGTGTTGTCTGTTTGAATCAACACTTGTCCCGGGTGAAGTAGATCCCTGAAAGCCATCAATGCAAATTGGACTGCTAACATCTCCTTCAAGTTGATATGTAAATGTTGAAGTCTGGCAGGCCACGTGTCTTGAACCCATTTTCCATTGAGGAGTGCTCCCCAAGCCTTGTCCGAGGCATCTGTCGTTAAGATCTGACTCGCCTCTGGTCGGGTCACAGAGAGTCCCTTGTTTAGGTGACATTACTGAGCCCACCACAAAAATTCCTTTTGAATGCAAGGTATTATTGGAATGACAGTGTCCAGATCGTGGCAGTGTTGTGTCTACACATTTTTGAGATACCATTGTAGCTTCCTCATATGCAGTTTGGCATTGGGAATACAAGATGCCATGAACCCCAAGGCTTGAAGGACTGTCCTTGCAGTCAGCCTGGACCGTAGAGACAATTGTTGGAAGTAAAGTGTAAGGTTCCTTTGCTTGTCCAGGGTCAAAAAAGCCATCTGGGAAGCTGTATTCAGTCTCACACCCAGAAAGCACATTTCCTGAGAGGGTACTAGACTGGACTTTGTTTCGTTCACAGAATACCCTAGGCACCTTAACACTGCCATAACATACTGTAGATGGTGAAGAAGCTTGTTTTTGTCTTGAGCAAGAATCAGGCAATCGTCCAAATAGGGATAAATTTGTATTCCTCTTAACCTTAAGAAGGCTAATACCGGAGCCAGAACCTTTGTGAACACCCTGGGCGCAGTAGATAAGCCAAAGGGCAATGCACAGAATTGATAATGTAAAGTCCCAGCCCGAAAACGCAGGAATCTCCTGCAACTGGGCCTGATAGGAACATGAAGATAAGCCTCTTTGAGATCCAGAGTTACCATCCAGTGATCTTTGCCCAACAGAGGCAGAAGTTGTTGCAACGTCAACATTTTGAATTTTGGAATGTCCAGGTATGTGTTGAGGATAGATAAATCCAAAATTGGCCTCCAAGTGTTTCCTTTCTTTGGTACAAGAAACAGGCGAGAATAAAATCCTAGGCCCTCTTCTGACAGAGGGACCTGCTGTATAGCCCCCATTTGAAGAAGTAAAGAAATCTGTTTGTGAGCCTCTACCCTTTGCTGAGGAGGAACGTCTGGCATGCCCATGAAAGGGGGCAATGTGTGGAAATAAAACTTGTAGCCTCGGTCTATAATGTCCAACACCCATTTGTCCTGGGTGACTAAAAGCCAGTTTTGCTTGAAGAGTGCCAACTTTCCTCCCAAAGGAGCTGCCAGACAGGCGGGATCTGGCAGCTGAAGATGCAGGTCATTGGGCCTGTTTACGAAAGGACTGGCCCCTACCCTCACCTGTAGATTGTGCAGGGGAACTCCACGTTCTAGGCCTAAAAGAACCCTGAGCTCTGCCCCTACCACGCCTAGATCTGCCCCTAGACTGTGAATCAGAAGAAGGATAAGCCCAACCCTTAGTAGGCCAATTCCTGCTAAACTTAGGGGGCTGCACCTGCAAAAAATCTTTAACAGTCTGCATAGACTTAGCCTTGTCTTCCATTTTCTTTAAGACAGACTCCACAGGAGAACCAAACAAAACTTCAGACTGTAAAGGAGCATCCAAAATTCTAGCTTTAACATGCTCTGACAAATTCTGATCCTTAAGCCAGGCGTGCCTGCGAATAACTGATCCAGTGGCAGCCACCCTGGAAGAAGCCCGTAAAGCATCGAAACCACACTGCAAAGAATGCTTACCCACCTGATCAGAGGCATGAACCAAATCCTGTAATTCCTTACACTCTATGCCCTCTGCCAAAGCATCTACCTTAGATTTTAATTGAGTAATGAGAAAATTCTGGTACTTCAACATATGAAACTGGCAATTCAAAGCCCTCATTGCTAGAGTGGAAGAGGTGTACATTTTCTTACCCCACCTATCCAAAGCTCTAGAATCTTTATCCATAGGAACTGGATTCTTTACAACAGAAGCCCTGACACCCTTGGGTCCCTGGCTAATAGTTTCTGGGTCAGCCCTTGGGCTCTTATACAGATATTTATGAGCCTCAGGTACTCTGTAATACCCATCTGGTTTAACTGGCGCAGGAGGCAAAGAGTCTGGATTAAGGGAAGCCTCCGAAAAAACATCCTGAACAACATCCAAAACAGGAGGTATGGCTAAGGGCCGATGTTGTGGTAAAAACAAAAATTCCCTAAGCCTCTGTCGGGAATCCGAGAAATCCTGACCTTCCCATTTAAAATGCTCCCTCATAGAATGCAGGGTTTCTGAAAAAGAAAAATCCTCTGGAGGAGAAGCAGAAGGAGTGGAATCCTCTGCGTCTGAATCAGAATGAGGAGGAAAATCCTGAGTGTCTTCAGCCGAAGACTCTGAGTAATCTGAAGCCTGTTCCAAACTTTCCACCTCTGGCTCCACCCTAGGCCTCTTATCTGGAGGGGGCATAGAACCCCTGATTAAGGAAATTAAATCTTCTGCCATTTTAAGCATGTGTTTTTTAGGCACAGAACCTGCAGAACTAGGACTGACACCTGAGGAAGACAAACCAGGCCTGCCCTTAGAAGGTACCTTAGAGACAGAAGGAGAAGGCCTAACCACCTTAGGCAAAGAAGGGAGTACAGCAACCTGAGAGGCCCCCTCAGCCTGACCTGACTCCTGAGAGGCCACATCCTGCAAAATTAACGTCTCCCCCTGAGACTCAGCTGAAACCTCGGCTGGATCTACAGATTCCACCGTAGTTTCTAAAGAACTGGCGTCCGGAACGGACGACTCATCCTGCTTGGACCTTAACGATTTTTCCTTGCGCTTCTTAGCGGTAGCGGGCGTCGGAGGATCCGACGGCATATTGTAATTACACCGCTTACCGAAGACAAGCCTAGCGCAATCTAACCTACGTTTAATGGTGCGCTTATTAAACCTAGCACAAAAGCGACACCCGACTACGTCGTGCTCAGGCCCCAAACAAGGAATACAGAGAGAGTGGTAATCCCTATGCGGTATCTGTTTCCCACAAGAAATACAATTATTCACTTTTTCTGACATCCGGAATTAACTGAGGCAAGAAAAAACAAAAATATTCCCCAACGGGGTACTTAGCCCAACTTGGTTTCGGTCTGAAACTCAGAATACGAAAATTTCAGAACGCCGAACGGCACTTGCAAACGCTGCTTCTGCTTCAGACCATGCGGCAAAAAAGACTGAGGATATGACGTCGGTCATGCGCTTTAATACCATGACGCACTGACGTCAGATCTGAGCGCCCATGACTGACGCCAGCCTAATACTTTGGTATTCGGGCCGACCGAGGACAGCGGACTACCCACAGGTTATGACTGCAGCAATGTGAGATGAAGAACATCTCTTATTATGAATTGCTTTAGAAGAACCAACACCCGGCTCTTAAATACATCTAAGAAATCAAGCATCACATACCGCTTTTCTTGTCACGCTATGGCACTACATCTGGTGTCCACTTAGTTTCACTTGGCCTTTTAAGTAGGTGCAAAAAACAAGCCCACATTAGGCCAGACGTTATAAAATATTTCACCAATAAAGGCAACATTTTAGCTACTGCATAAATGGTGAGGTCTACACTCTACATGCCATCAAAGGTAGTGTGCTTACATATAAAATAGAAGTGTGATCCGATGAAATTCTTGGGGATAGAATGGCATACTCGAGTGTGTTTTGTACACAAGAGTCATACTTAAACTCCCTGTACTGTTTATTATGAACTGTCTCAGGGGGAACTGACATACGCCCCAATACACAGCTAGGAAATCCAGTGTTTCAGATATTTTTTCTTAAAGTTTAGCACTATACCTAGTTTCCACCTGTTGGTTATTTCAGCTTTGCTCACATGGGGCAGGTGAAACTAATGTCCAGAATATACATGCACTATGTCTTCATTAACCCAAAGGTTTAAAAAAAATGTTTTTACTTCACCAGCCAAGACAGCATTTATGGTGCTGCACAGAGGATGAGATCTATGCTATGAATACTGACAAGGGCAATGTGTTACACCTATAAATCAAAACTGAGATGCAGTGAAATCCTTTGGGGTAAAACGTCATCCTCAAGTGCTCTTGGGACACAAATACCTGTTTAGAATTCCCAGAATTTTGTATTGGTCACTCCCTGACCGAAAGACATCTGGATTTGCAAATCCATTGTTTCAGGTGACTTTTGTTACCAGAATATGGCACTATAACCAGTTTCCACATGGGGCTATATGACTTCTGCTCAAATCCACATACAAGTTCACCAACTCCTCACTAATCCAGAAGTGAAAATAATGTTTATTTCACCAGCCAAGACAAAGTTTCTGACACTGCATATAAGGTAAGGCCTACATTGTACATACTGACAAAGGCACAGTGCACCTATAAAAATCAAAATTGAGGTATAGTGAAATCCTTGCAAATTGAATGGCATTCATAAGTGTAGTATCCCTCAATTTTCTACTGTGAAATGCCTTAGGGAAATGACACACTACCTCCTATGGGTCCCTTCAAAACACTGACTTTCAAAATACCTAAACTCAAAATACTGAAACCAAAATCTATAAAGCTCAAAATATCGAAATAAAAAACACAGTACAGCAACACAACTACATTGCAGAAGAACTACATACAGAAACATATTACTCTTCGGCAAGTATAGGCAGGGGGGGGCAAGCCACCCTGCACCTCCCATGTGGGGGGGCTGCTCCCCCCACACCCCCTCCTACTCCGAGATTGCACTTCACTACACTAAAGTGCAATCTTCGAGTTGATATATTTGAGTAGCAGGGGGTGTGGGGGGCAGGGGGGCTTGTCCCCCTGCTTATACTTGGAGAACAGTAATATGGTTTGTGTTTTGTTTCAGTATGTACTTGTGCTGGAATATAATAAGTGATGGCAGCCTGTGTTTTACTAGTATTTTGAGTTTTCAGTATTTTGAGCTTTAGAGATTTGGGTCTCAGTATTTTGAAAGTCAGTATTTTGAAGTGGACCTCCTCCTATATACACTTAGGAAAAAAATCAATATTTCACATGGCTTTTGCTGCAACAGTCTAGTACTATTCCCACATTCCTAAAGCTGGGTGAAACAAATGTCCAGAACATACCTGCACTTAATCGTATGATCATACATGTTTCACCAGAAAAAAATAGTTTTCACTTGTAACATACTGTGACTACAATATCATGCTTTGCAACAGTTAAAGTGGTGACATCAAATTCAGTGTTGACCTGCACTGAAATTTCTCATGGGAGGATAGAAGTCTTGAATATGTTTTACAGCAGACCACTTTGTCACTATTGCATTTAAGATTCATGATAAAATCTCAAATGGTAACAGAGATATAACCTTATATAAATAGGCACCTGATACTTTGACTCACATGCCTTTACTAACACAATCTGACATTTTGCATTATACTCTGTTTTCACTGGGGGATGCTGTGTGAACTTTTTCCTAAGTATGCAGAATACATTAATGGTTTAGAATAGTCCTTTGTTGAGATGTCACTACATCAGAAGTAAAAATCCTATATATATATATTCACAAGAAAAAAAATTGCTTTGAGTAACAATGCCATGTTTTCAAGCAGCTGAAGTGATGTAGTCTAGTTCAGTGTACTGCTGCTCTGAAATCCTAAGTTTAGAACAGGACACTTAAGAGAGCTTACTGTAAACTAGACAAAAGGTGGCAACTGCCTTAAACTTTCGGAATCAAATCTAAAACATGAAATAAGAAATTAACTTTTACTTGTAAGAATATGACCACTGGTTCAGAGGTGCTCACTGCCACAGACAGATATGTTGCTTTATACTGTATTCCATTCTGGGTGTTGCAATGAACTTCTGCTTAGTATGCCCAAGTACAATAATGATGACCTAAAACACTTTTTTCAAATATGTCATTACATCAGAAGTAGAACTTACGTATACATCACCAGAAAAAGTGTAAAAAGTTTTTTTTTTTTTTCATTTGCAAACTGCCATGGACCACTTAAACTGGATCAACTAAAGTAAGTGGTATACTTAAATTTAAAACTGAAACCACCTAACGTAGAATAGCTGTATTATGATTTTTTGTAGCTGAACACTATGTGATGACAGCCTTAAAATTTCATAATGAAAAATAAAAAGGGGCCGAGATATGGCCCTGGTTCAGAGGTGCTCACTGCCACAATCTGATATTTTGCAACATATTCAATTTCTACTGAAGGTATATAGTTGTGCTTCTACTGAGTATTATGAGCAAAATAATGGCCAACAATGTTTCTTTATTGAGTTGTCATGTTGTCTTGTCTGGTTCAACCTGTGTGTTACTGGATCCGAGACAAGCCATTCCAAAAGACATCAACTGTAGAACTCCACCTCTTCTACTCACAATACCTCATTCTCTCCTTTCTAACTCACATCAAGTTTGACCCTCCCACAGCTACAAAACATGACAGAAAAACTTTTCATGATCTTAACACAGGACTCCAGCAAAGAATAGAGAACACCCCAGCAGCTCAGTCATCCACTGCTTTGGTCCAAAGGAAAAGCCATAGAAGAACCTGATGAAAACAGACAACATGGATCTATCATTATGGTAAGTACATAACTTGAATATCCCATGCTGTCTTTTCTGTCTGGCTTCAACTTATGGAGTCCCCCATCCACATATCATCCTACAGAGGCCCTACGATAGAACATTCCACAAAATGGTGGAACCAAACGAGGCCTTGGATCTCGACTGCACATTCAATTTGTAATGGGACACAAATATGCATTTACTATTTATTTATTTTACATTTGTTAACTGGGGGTGTCTGCCTGAGCCGAAAAGGCCCTTTTTCAGCAGAGGCCCGGGGAAAAAAGCTCCACATAGAAAAATTACAGATACATTTAGACATGATCAGTATAAACACAAATTACAAAAGACATGTTTGTACAGTGGTATGCAGCGCATCGACAGTTACAGTGGAGAGAACAAACAAAAAAATATTAATTTAAAAATAAAGGTACTTAATAGATTTGTGGTGTAGAGCTGAAATTTGGAACACAGGTAGAATACATATATAGTACACAGGTACAGTATATACATTGTAGATTAGCCAGTGTTTGTGAGACCAGTTTTCAATCTTAATCGAGTACTCTAGGTTTAGTATGTGCACCTTATCCGCTTTCACTAGCCTGAGGAGCAATCATGGCACTGCCAACTTTGCTTGAGATGTTGCCTGATGAGGTCTTTAAAGGAGGCTTTGGATGATGTGTTTTGAATGCTAGTGGGGACATAGTTCCATTTTGTAGCAACTAAACTACTATATAGTGCATCCCCAAAGCTATTGTAGCTGTTGGTGACTTCTAGTAGTAGTTTACTTGATGATCTAAGAGGCCTTTTGGCTGAGTGATGTTGTACTAGGTTTTGAGGGCAGGACACTTATTGGGGAGGTAATAGACAGAATGACAGAGGCAGAGCTGATTGTAGGTTAGGAGGTTGGGCAGTTCATGCCAGTGGAGCTGTCTCAAAGCAGTACAGTGATGAGTTCCATATGAGCAATTCGCAGCAAAGCGGGCAATTCTGTTATAGCAGGCTTCCATTTTGCTTAGTTCAGCTTTGTTGAGATTAGTCAGAATGGGAAATGCATAGAGTAGGGGGATAGAAGTTGTGAGCGAGCAATGGCTGATCTTGTGTTGTTGGTAAGAAATGGTTTGATACGGTAGAGTGATCCCAGTTTGGCATGTACTTTTTTAATAGTTAAGTTGAGATGACTATCAAATTTTAGGTGGGAGTCTATGGTTATCCCGAATAGCTTAGCCCGTGCCACTGGAGCGATTAGAGTAGCATTTGTGGAGTAGATAGTGAATTGACTGTTATCAGTGTTTTTGTTAGAACTGGCTATAATCATAAGCTGAGTTTTCTTTGGATTGAGGGTAAGTTGAGCTTTGGTTAGGTAGTTTTCAATGTCAGAGAATACTAGCTGAGTTGTTTGCAGGAGGGTGGGAATGTTTTGTGCAACACAGATTAAGGTAGTGTCATCTGCATACTGAATGACAGATGCATGCTGTGTGGAGGGTATGGAGATCATTTGTGAAGATTGTGAATAGTAGTGGTCCTAAGACAGAACCCTGTGGAACTCCTATAGTTATGGGCAGCTGAGGAGAGAATTTTCCCATTTCACAGCTTGGTACCGTCAGTTAAGCAGCTTTGGAACCAGGTTAAGAGTGGAATTTGATAGGTGATATTGCTTTAGTTTGTTTAGCAGGATTTGGTGTGAGACTATGTCAAATGCTTTGGACATATCCAAAAAAAGAGTTGACACCTGCAGGCCTTCATTTTTGAGACGGTTTACTGCGTCTGTGAAGCAGAGGAGGGCTGTAGTGGTACTATGGGCAGGTCTGAAACCATGCTGAGTAGGTGACAGGATGTTGCTGTCTAGGAGATATTTTAGCATCTGGGTATGGATCCATTTTTCTAGGATTTTGGCCAGGGGGGAGAGTAAAGCAATGGGTCTGTAGTTAATAAGTTCAGTGGAGGTCCCACCTTTATGTATGGGTGTAACATAGGATATTTTCCAGAGTTTGGGCACATAGTTTTTAACAACTGATCTGTTTATGAGAGTGGAGATTGGTATAGCAATAGCATCTGCTGTGAGTTTCAAGAAATAGCTGGGAAGTAGGTCGGCTGCTGTTGATGCGGTTTTTAGTTTTGAGAGCATGACTTTGATTGAAGTGGTGGAAACTGTTTTGAGGGTAAAGCTTGTATTAGTGTTATTTGTGTTGGGGGGGACAGCGAGGAAGGAATTGTCCTGTGATACTAAGGATAGAACTGAGTTCACAAAGTGGGAGTTGAATTGTGTTTCAATGGGAACTTTAATGTCAGGGGTGGTTGGTTTGGGGGTAGCCTTTTGGGTGGGTATACTAGCCCAGGAAGCAGCAGCACAAATACCATCAATAGAAGTTCTGGAGAAAAAGAACACAGAAGTAGCCACATCTCTAGTAGAATGGCCTTTAGGTTTTGATGGCATGAAATTTCCTTTCATATTACACCCACAAAAATGCAATTAGCCAAACATTTGGATAGGGCCATCTTGCCCAGCCTGGCCTTCGAAAAGAAATACAAAGTAGTTCTGACTTCCTGAAGACATTAGTCCTAGCCAGATAGGATCTCAGTTGTCTATGAACATCTAGACAATGTAGTAGATATTCTCCTTTATTACTGAAGTTTGGGAAAAAAACAAATATTAGCGAATAAGCTGATTCAAGGTAGACTCTGAAGCCACCTTAGGCAAGGAGGGCTCAGTTCTAAGGGAAAACCTAGACCTGTGGAAAAATCAGACAAGGAAGTACAGAGGATAAAGCCTACAGCTCTGAAACCCATCTAGCAGACATTAACAGCTACCAGAAAATTTTCTAACAAGAAAGTAAATTCAAGGAAATAGTGGCTGATTGCTCAAACAGAGGATCAGCTAACTTGTGAAACATGAAAGGCAAGTTCCACAGAGGAACGGTATAACAAATGGGAGGTCACAATAAAAACATAATTCTCAGAAAAGCCCTAGAAATCTTCAGAGCAGTTACTGGAGTATTACCTCCACCAATATGGAAATTGGAAATAGCCGCCAAATGAACCTAGCAGTGGAATAGCTCAACTCAGGTTGAAAAAGGTAAGCAAGAAAATCCAGAATAACATTCAGATTAACTGAAAAGGGATCCAAGCCCTTTGACAAAGACCAAATTGTAAAATGTGTCCATTTACTAGCATACATTTTCTGTGCAGAAGGTTTCTGAGAAGAGGATAAAAGTGACAACTCTGTTAGAGAGCTGGGACACTCTGGCCATCACAGGAACAGGAAGAAAGGAAGAACCATGCAGTCAGTTTGAAAGTATGAAGAATGGGTGGCGGAAGCCCAGCTGGACATGAGATCATGCCTGGAATGGGGTCAACGACCCATGGAGGGTATCAAAGGTGAGGCCACAGGAAAGGAAACCAGACTTGTCGGGGCTAGAAAGTACAGTTGTGTACACTTACCATAAATTTAGATGTTCGAGTGTATTCACTGTTGCAGTCCTAACTAATGGGTTATCCAGCTCCCGGTAGCCCTTGGTCAGCCAGAATACAATGACATTGGTTGCTGTCGGTTGTAAAGGACATCAGGGGGTCCGATACAAAAGGAGGCAGTTGACGTCACTTCCTCAGTCTTTCTTGCCATAACAGTCAGGAGTCCCCCAGAAAATAAGGCTTAAAGCAAAAACAAATTTGGCAAATAACAACTTCAGCCTGTACCTTAGGAAAAGAGAATAGGAGTGGAAAAAAAAAAGGGGGGGGGGGGAGACCAGGACTGCAACAGTGAATACACTCGAGCATCTACATTTATGGTAAGTGTATACAACTGTACTATGTTCATCGTGTTTCACTGTTGCAGTCCTAACTAATGGGTTGATTACCAAAGTCCAGAGAAAAACAGGGGAGGAACCAACAGAATCAAGAGTTGTAGATAATGCCCTGCAACACAGCAGTGGCAAACCCTGCCCTGGCTCTGGAAAACGGAGGCAAATTACAATGTTTTGTGAAAGTGTGAACAGAAGACCATGTGGGGGCCTCCAAAATGTCTTTAGTACGGACACCCCTTAGAAAGGCTGCAGAAGTGGAAGCCACTCTAGCTGAGTGGGTCCTAACCCCTTGAGGAGTAGCTTTGCCATGAAGGGAATAACAAAAAGTAATGCAATGTGCAATCCATTTAGAAATGGTTTGCTTAGAAATAGCCTTGCCCTGGGCTCCAGGGGCAAAACTGACCAACAACTGTGCTGTTTTACGAAGGTCTTTAGTCCTGTCCAGGTAAAACCTGAGCTGTCAGTGCACATCAAGAGAATGTAGGATCCTTTCACCTTTATTTTGAGAATTAGGAAAGAAGGTAGGAAGGTGTATGGACTGATTAAGAGTCAGGCTAGAAACTACCTTAGGCATAAGGGAGGGATTAGTTCTCAGAGAGACTCTATCTGCATGGAAAATAAGAAAAGGCTCCACGGCCATCAAAGCTTGCAGCTCCAAAACCCTCCTTGCTGAAGTTATAGCCAATCGGAAGGGGGTCTTCCAAGAGACAGACTTTAAATCTGCAGAGTATCTCTAGAACAAAATTAAGATCCCAGGCTGGAGTAGGTGCTCTTCTGGGAGGTTTTAAGTTGCAAGCACCTCTGAGAAACATTTTCATCAGGGGATGAGAGAAAATGGGTTGTTCAAGAGAACAAGGAGCAGAAATGGCTGAAGCATGTATCTTGACAGAGGAAAAAGAAAGACCACCGTGAAGCAAATCAGCCAGGTATTCCAGGATCAGAGGAAGGGTAGGCTGAGAAGCAGATTCCCCTCTAGCCTGCATCCATTGAGAGAACCTTTCCCATTTGCAAACGTAGGACTTCCTAGTGCTAGGCCTCCTGGCCTCCCTCAGCACGTCAACCACCTGTTGGGAAAGGGAGGAAGAAAGGGAAGGAGTCATACAATGAGCCATGCTGCCAAATGGAGAGACTGAAGATGAGGATGTAGAATGTTTCCCCTTTCCTGAACCAAAAGATCTGGCTTCAAAGGAAGATGCCAAGGAGGAAAATGGGAGAGGCTGCGAAGCAGCGGATATCAATGCTGTCTGGGCCAGTCCGGAGCTATGAGAATAGTCCTTGGTCATTTGGCCCTGATCTTCACTAATACTCTGGGAAGAAGATGAAGAGAAAGAGGAGGGAAGGCGTACACTGATAGCAACGTCCAAGGGAAGGACAGAGCATCCACTTTCCAGGCTCTGCTGTGATGCTGTCTGGTGCAAAAGAGAGGTAGAAGATGGTTGTCTGGGGAGGAGAAAAGATCCACCTGAGGCGTGCCCCAACGCTGAATAATGATGTAAAAGACTGCTCTGTTCAGCTGCCACTCATGGGGATCCAGGGTTTGCCTGCTCAACTGGTCTGCCAAAACATTGAGCCTTCGTGGAAGAAACTGAGCCAGGAGATGCAGGTCTAGGGATGCTGGCATGGACCAAAGATTCATGCTTTGTCTGTACAGGGGGTAAGAGTGAGTCCCTCCCTGCTTGTTGAAGTACCACATAACTGTAGTGTTGTCTGTTCTGACAAGCAGGGTCACTGGAGAAAGATGCTTGAAAGCTAGTAAGGCCTGCTGAACTGCAATTAACTCTTTTAGATTTATGTGCAGGTGCATCTGCTGGGTGTTCCAACGTCCCTGTATGCATCTCCTATCCAGGTGTGCTCCCCAGGCGTAGTCCAATGCATCTGTAGTCAGAACTTGAGTGGAAGGAGGTGTTCGAAAAGACATGCCTTTGTTTTGTAGATAGGCTGTTGCCCACCATAAAAACTTTGTCTGCAGAGATGGAAGCAGAGGAATCATCATATCTAGGTCCTCTGTGTTGACACCAAATGTTCTTGAGGTACTATTGCAATTTCCTCATATGCAATCTTGCATATGGAATCATGAGAATACAAGATGCCATGAATCCCAGGGCTTGCAGGTATTTCCTTGCAGGGAGCTGGGACAGGCTTGCCAAGTCCTTGAAGTAAACTGAAAGAGTTGTCTGCTTCTCCTGGGTGAGATGTATCATCTAGGCGGCTGTGTTCAGACTCACTCCCAGGAATGTTATCGCCTTGGATGGTACCATTTTTGATTTTTCCTTGTTGAGAGTGTAACCCAGGGAAGAGAGAAGAGTCTTTACGAATTCCAGATCCTTTACTAGCTGTCCCTGAAAACTTGCTTGAATCAGTTGTACAAGTATGGGTAAATCTGAATTTTCTTCAGCCTGCAAAAAGCAATGATTGGGGCCAGACACTTTGTGAAGACTCTGGGAGCAGTAGACAAGCCAAAGGGCAGCGCAGAGAATTGATAATGTTGCTTGCCCACTCTGAAACGAAGATACTGCCTGCAACTTTCTCAGGGATATGCAGATAAGCCTCTTTGAGATCCAAGGTTACTAGCCAGGAATCCTTTTCTAGCAGTGGTAGCAACTGATGCACAGTGAGGATTTTGAACTTTGGAATTACTAGAAAAGAGTTCAGAATGAAAAGATCTTGGATAGGACACCAGGTGCCTTCTTTTTTTTGGAACTAGGAAAAGCCTGGAATAAAAGCCCCGGCCTACCTGCTGAGCAGAAATGGATTCTATTGCTTCCAGATGAGACAAAGACAAAATTTGTTTTTCTACTTCTGCCCTTTGGTTTGGAGGAATGTCTGGGAATGTCTGGGAATCCCTTGGGAGCTGGAAAGGTGCGGAAAGAAAACTTGTGCCCTAGGGACACCGTTCTGAACACCCATTTGTCGTCTGTGATAGTGGCCCAGACATCTGCAAAAAGGGCCAACCTTCCACTTAAAGGACTCTCCAGGCAAGCAAGAATAGGCAGAAGTTGTAAAAAGTCATTGAGAGTGTTTTGATAGCGATGCAGGCTTGGAGCTTCCCCTGTTAGAAGTGGAAGCCTGCCAACGCCCAAGACCTTTGAGGGGTAGCCACCTGCCTCCTAGAAGATTTGTAACCTCTAGTCCTGGAACGGCTCTGTCTGCTGGTATCAGGAAAGGTCCAACTCTTGGAAGGGTAATTCCTGCTAAAGGGAGGGGGTTGCACTTGCAGAAAATCCTTAACAGTTTGCATGGACTTGGCCTTACCCTCCATCTTCTTAAGTCACTTCTCTGCTTTGCTGCCAAAAAGACTGTCTTTATGCAAAGGTACATCCAAAAGCGTAGCCTTGACAGTTTCTGGAAGAGGCTGTTCTCTGAGCCAAGTGTGCCTTCTAATAACAGATCCAGTAGCCGTAGCCCTGCTGGAGGCTTCAAGGATGTCAAAACCTCAATGCAAAGAATGCTTACTGACCAGACTGGTGGAATTCAGTAAATCCTGCATGTCTTTACTCTCTGCCAAAAGAGGTACACTTGCTATCCTAGACTTAATAGCCTCCAAGGTATGTTGCTGGTACTTCAGCATATGAAAAAGACAATTGGTAGCCCTAATAGCTAAGGTGGCAGAGGTATAAACTTTCTTGCCCCACCTATCTAGGTTCCTAGATTCCCTGTCAAGAGGGAACAGGATTCCTGGTGACAGTAGCCTTAACTACTTTAGGGCCCTGAGAAATAACCTCTGGATCCGCCAACGGGTTCCTGAAAAGAAACAGATGAGAATCAGGGACTCTGTAGTACCTGTCAGGTTTCCTGGGAGCAGGAGGAACAGAATTTGGAGTCAAGGAATTTTCCAGAAAAACATCAACAACTTCCAACACAGGGGGAATAGCAAGAGGTTTATGCTGAGGTAAATCCAGAAACTCCCTAATCAGTTTCTTTGATTGGGGAAAATCCTGACTTTCCCATTTAAAATGTTCCCTGCAGGTATTTAAAGTATCACCAAAAGAGAAATCCTCTGGAGGAGAGGCCAAAGGAATGGACTCCTGTATCTGAATCCTCAAAAGGAGAAAAAGCCTGAGAATATTCCTCTTTATCAGCAGAAATGCTGGAATAATCAGAACCTGAGCAGGACAAAACCTCAGGAGAAACATCCCTACTCCTTTCAGGAGGAGGAGGCTGAGAACCCCTAATAAGAGTCAACAAATCATTAGCCATTTTAACCATTTGAGATTGAGGGGAACGAGAAGAAACTGGAGCCTGCCTTTTCACAGGCTTACGAATGGAAGATTTACCTGCAAGCCTGAAGGACTCGGAAGGCCTGGCAACTGCCGAAGTTGCAGCAAAAGTCGAAAGAAGAAGTTTGCTGACAGAATGCAAAATGGAGGCCTCAGACACCGGAGTCAGCTTAGCGGTTCTGGCTCCAGCAGAAGAGGTGACCGAGGACAGGTCAGAAGGAAAAATGGAGGCCTAAGGGACTTGGACTCAATCAAGGCCCGCGGTTGTACATCTGCAGACTGCAGGGACTGCAAAGGTGTCTCACTGGCTACCGCCTGACTGACGACCAACTTAACATCATCTGAGGACTTGGCTTTCTGAAACCTGTCGCGATCCTTATCCTTACGTTTCTTCAGAATATCCTAAGCCTGAAGACTGGCAGACGCCATACCAACGAATTTAGGCCAAACTCCAAAATGCCTGGGCAAAATCTTAGCCAGACGATGGATAGTACGCGGATTAAAGGAGGCACAGAGATTACAACTGGGAACATCGTGGTGGTCAAGGCCTAAACAAATAATGCAATAGGAATGAAAATTTCTATGGGTAATCTGCTTTCCACAGCTAAGGCAATTATTAACTTTTTCTGACATTCGTTAAGGCAAGAAAAGATGATCCCCAACGGGGTTACTTAGCTGTAGTAGACTTCAACTCTTGTAGTCGGAAACCAACAAAGATAAACTGCCGACCGGCACTCGTGCATGAAAAGCTTCTGCTTCGGGCTCCTTGGCAAGGAAGACTGAGGAAGTGACGTTGGCTGCCCCCTTTTGTATCGGACGCCCTGACGTCCTTTACAACCGAAGGCAGCCGATGTAATTTTTACTTACCTTTAGTATTCTGTCCGACCGAGGGCTACCTGGAGCCGGATAACCCATTAGTTAGGACTGCAACAGTAAAACACGATGAACATCAGAAAATGAGAATCACAATCACTCAACACAGCAGCTTTTTGAACAAATTTTATTATAAGGGGAGTAGGCAGAAATGCATACAGGCCAGGCATCCAGAAAAGCGTTCCTTGGTGACTGTCCCACAATGTACACCTGGACATAAAAACTGTTGCACTTCATTTTGGATGGGGTTGTAAACAGATCACAGCAAGGGGTGTACCAGCACCAGATCATCAGGGGTGCTACCGCTGGATTCAGAGACCACTTGTGAGGAAGAAGAATGTTCTTGCTTAAACTGTCTGCTAAGATGCTGGACTTCCCTGGGATGTGCACTGCTATCAGAAACCAATGAGAGGAGATCACCCACTGCCACACTCTCATGGCTTCCCAACCAACTGGAAAAGACTGAGCTCCCCCTGTTTGTTCAGGTGTCAAACCAGACATTCGGTCTGTTTGAACAGAAATCACACCCTTGGGGAGAAAGCCATGAAAGGCCTGCAGTGCTAGAAGAACTGCTCTCATCTCCAAGATACTGATGTGAAGGTTGGCCTTGAAAGCTGACCACGCCCCCTGAACAGTCTTCACTTCAAAATGGTCCCAAAACCCACCCCAGAAGGAAGACGTGTAGTGACTGTGGCCTGAAGCAGGCGAAGAACAAAAAGTCATCTGGTGTAAAGAAGGGGAGACACCAACCACCATTTGATCTGAGCCCGACAGATGTTTATCATGACAATGGGAAAATTTATGGGATGTGTAACGCAAGACCACAGAGTTGCTAACTTCCACTGCAGTATCCTCATATGGTACCACACCAGGGGCGTTAGGCATATAGATGCTGCTATGTAATCCAAAAGCCTCAGGACTATGTTCATAGTTCATAGTTTAGTACTAAGCTATCTGCCCTTGTCAGCCATTTTAAGCTTAGCCAATTATCCCTTGTGAGACTCAAACCCTACACCTTGTGTTTATAAGGCAAACACCTTAACCATTAGGCCCACCCTCCCAACCCAACAGTGGAGGCTGGAAGCTTGTGAAAATGAAGTAGATGAGTCAACTCTACATGAAGAGCGCTCACCCTGTGTACTGGAAGCCTTGCTTTCTAGGACACCCTATGCAAACTGCACACTATGAATTCCAACACTTGAACAGGCTGTCGACTAGATTTCTCATAGTTCACAGTGATTCCTAAGAACAGGCACAACTGGAATAAGGAGTCCCAAGCCTTGGAGTGCGTAAAGTGCCAGTCATCCAGGTACAGAAAGCCCAGGAACCCCTGCAGCCTGAACCAAGCTGCTATAACTGTCATAAACTTGGTAAACACCTGGAGGCAGTGGTGAAACCAAAGGCAACACTTGAAACTGACAATGATTAGCTCCCAGCTGAAAGTGCAGATATCTTCTGGACTGCCTAGCAATCTTTACATGATGGTAGGAAATTCTTGAGATCTAAAAAGCACATCCAGTCTTCCCTCCTCAAAAGAAGCAGAACGGACTGTACCATAACCATGGTTTGCTTCACATAACAGTTCAGTTTGCTCAGATCTAAAATTGGTAACAGGTCCTTGTTCTTCTCTGGTACCAAAGAGATTATGGAAAAGACTGGATTCTTGTTGATCTTGTGGGACCTCTTGGATGACTTGATTTGGCAAGCAGCTTGTGAATCTCGACTGCTGCATCTCTTCTTAGATGGGGTGGAACATCTGGGAGGGACTTGGCATTTTCTCTCAGAGGATATAAAAATGGAATAGTACAGCCTGTGGATACAACTTACAACACCCACTGTCTGAGGTGATGGCCTCTAAAGCTTTTGGGTGGAGAACCAGCAACACCTGACTGTCTCCAGAGTAGGACAGGTGTGCAACCCTTTAGGTATGCAGAAACAGCCTCCCATGAAAAAAAAACTGCAGAAGCTTTGGTTCTCTGGACCACTTCAGCTGTACCATATGGGCAGCATACATTCTGGTTAGCCCCCATCATCACCATAAGGGGCAGGCTCACCAGAGGTGCTCTGAAAAGGCTGCTGCAATGTCTGGAAAAAGAGATGGTTGCTCTCTTGTGGTTCCTAGAGAAATTCGCTGAGGGTTGGCAAAGTGCATGCTGATAACAGACAGTATCTTTCCATCCTGTCTGATCCTAGTTAACCTGTCCTTGACCTTTGGGCGAAAAAGAGAGGAACCATGAAAAGGGGCATTGGCAAAGGACATTAAAGCAGTCTGCAGAATTACATTACGACATCCAAGTGAGATGGTGCATGGCAATGCCAGTGCCTGCACCTCGAGACATGCTTCTGACTGCATAGGAGAGCACGTGCATAGACACACTGGAACTAGATTGCATGGTTAACAACTGCATCTCCAGAGTCTTTACATTCTGGTCTCCTGCATCTGCTGATTTTACGACTTTTGACACTTCAGAAACAATGCCATGTTGCAGTCTTGTCAAATAAGCCAAAAAGGTTAACACACTCAACATGAAAGTTGCTGATGCAGAGGTGTACTTTCCTAAATGATTCAGCACCCTAGACTCCCTGTTTAGTGGATGAACTGAAGGACTTTCCTCTGAAATGTCCTTTTTGGTGTCTGCTGCAACACTATGACATCAACAATGGGTCCCTTTGTGGCCAGTCCTTACAGGGAGCCATGATCTTATCAGGTTTTCTAGAGCTAGATTCCACCATATATGGTTCCTTTCATGCTATCTGGGACACCAGGTCAATAAGCACACCTGGATGGGGTAAATTACAGTTGTGTACACTTACCATAAATGTAGATGTCCAAGTATATTCACTGTTGCAGTCATTACGTTTGGGTTATCTGCCTGCAGATAGCCCTCAGCCGGCCTGAATATCAAAGTCTTAGATTCTTGCGTTGGATGCTGTCGCTTCTTCCATGATGTCAGGGGAATAAAACACGCAGCCGATGCAATTACATCAGTTTTTCTTGCACCAGATGTCAGGTGCCCCCATAATGGAAAGCAATTATATGTTAGGTTACACCTCCAACAAAACGCAAATACACCAGAAAGCTGAAATACACTAAACAAGAAGAAAACTATAGCCAAGAGAAGTCAGGGGGTTGGAGGGAGGGTAACCAGGACTGCACTGTGAATGCACTCGAACATCTACATTTATGGTAAGTGTACACAACTGTACTATGTTCTTCGTATTTCACTGTTGCAGTCATTACATTTGGGTTGACTCCCAAAGCTAAGAAAGGGAGGAGGAAGTTAGAGAGCAATAGGACCAGCTATTAAGCCCTGCAAAACTGCAGCGGCAAAACCAGCTCTGGATTTAGAAAAAATAGGCATGCGGTAATGCTTGGTGAAGGTACAGAGCTCCAGGTAGCAGCTTCTAGGATGTCCCTGGTAGGGACACCTCTGAGAAAGACTGTAGACGTAGATGCAGCCCTGGTGGAATGTGATATTATCCCCTGTGGGGTAGGTTTTCCATGGTGCTTATAGCAGAAATGAATGCAATGGGCTATCCACTTAGAAATGGTTTGCTTTGAAATTGCCTTCCCCTCTGCCTCTGCAGCAAAGCCATCTAGCAGCTGTTCAGATTTTCTTAGAGGCTTTGTCCTGTCCAAATAAAATCTAAGTTGTCTGTGCACATCCAAAGAGTGCAGTATTCGTTCTCCTTTGTTTTGTGGATTTGGGAAAAAAGTAGGCAAATGAATGGACTGATTAAGGGCCACTCTAGACACCACCTTGGGCATAAAGGAAGGATTGGTCCTGAGGGACACCTTGTCTGCATGGAAGATGATGAAGGGCTCCACTGCCATGAGGGCCTGTAATTCAGACACTCTTCTTGCTGAAGTGATGGCTAGAAGGAAGGCTGTTTTCCAAGAAAGGAATTTCAACTCTGCACTTGCAGCTGGCTCAAAAGGAGGGAGAGTGAGCTTTTCCAATACAAAGTTAAGGTCCCAGACTGAAGTAGGGACTTCTCCTGGGTGGTCTTAAATTTTTGGCTCCTCTGAGGAATTGCTTTAGCAGGGGGTGAGAGAAGAGTGGTGGCTCAGTATTATAATGTGCTGAAATGGCAGAGGGATGAATTTTAACTGACGACAAGGAAAGGCCCTTGCGGAGCATCTCTAAGTACTGAAGAATATGCGGTAAATTGGGCACCGTTGTGCTCATCCCCTGAGTCTGGCTCCAGGAACAGTATCTTTTCCACTTTTCAGAATAGGATTTTCTAGTACTAGGCCTCTTTGCCTCCAGAATGATATTTAGCACCTGCTAACTGAGGGATGCTATTGGAGAAAAATTAATTAGCCAGGCAGCAAGGTTCAGGGTTTGAGGCTGAGGGTGCAGAATCTGGCCCTCTTGCTGGGACAGCAAGGAAGGGGTCTGAGGCAGGTGCCATGGTTCCAGCAGTGACATACTGTGCAAGACAGGGTACCAGTGCTGACGTGGCCAGTCTGGTGCAATCAGTATTATCCTTGGTTTGTCCTGTTTGATCTTTAGCAGAACTTTCGAGAGGAGAGGCAGAGGGGGAAAGGCATAAACTGAGAGGCTTTCCCAGGTGAAGGACAGGGCATCCACTTTCCAAACTTGACTGTGGGAAGTCCTTGTGCAGAATTTGTCCAATTGGTAGTTCTGAGGGGAGGCAAACAGGTCTATCTCTGGATTCCCCCATTTGTTTCTCAAAAGGTTGAATATCTTTGGTTCCAGTTTCCACTCGTGTGGGTCCATGAGAGTTCTGCTTAGGTTGTCTGCCAGTGAATTGAGCTTGTAGGTGCACTTGGTAGCTCAAGGCTGTGTTCCACAGAGCCATGGCTAGTCTGCAGAGAGGGTACGAGTGGGTTCCCCCTGCTTGTTTATGTACCACATAACAGTGGTGTTGTCCGTCTTTACCAATAATTGTCCTGGAAGAATGTGGTCCTTGAAGACTGTCAGGGAATTCTGTACAGCTAACCTTTCTTTTTGACTGATATGCAGGTGCATCTGACTTGGGTTCTATTTGCCCTGAATGCACTGCCTTGCCAAGTGAGCCCCCCCCCCCCCATGCAAAGTCTGATGCGTCTACTCTTAGGGTTTGGGCGGCAAGGGGTACAGTGAATGGCGAGCCCGTTGTTGTGGTAGCAGGCTTTTGCCCACCAAAGGAACTCTGTCTTTATACAAGGAAGGATTGATTCCAGGTCCTCAGAATGTTGACACCATAGGCTTTTTAGATACCATTGTAGTTTCCACATATGCAGTCTTGAATATGGAACTGGTAGAATGCAAGAGGCCATGAACCCCAGGGATTGCAGGATTTTCCTTGCAGATAGTTGGGTCTTTGTGGCCAGTAGTTTGAAGTAGACTGTCAAATAAACTTGTTTCTCTGGCATGAGGTAAGCCATATGGGAAGTTGTGTTCAAACCTGCTCCCAGGAATACAATTTGTTGGCAGGGTACTAGATGAGATTTCTTTTCGTTTATGGTGTACCCCAGTGAGGTTAGAGGTTTCTTTACAAATGCCAGATGTTTTAGTAGCATGTCCTGGCTTTCTGCCTGAATTAGACAATCGTCCAGGTATGGGTATATTTGAATATTTCTTTGCCTGCAAAATGCAATGACTGGAGCTAGACACTTTGTGAATACTCTGGGCGCAGTAGATAAGCCAAATGGAAGTGCAGAGAACTGATACTGCATGGAGCCTGCTCTGAAGCGTAGGTAGTTCCTGCAACATTCCCTTATTGGAATGTGCAGGTAAGCTTCCTTTAAGTCTAAGGTTGCCAACCAGGCATCTTTGCCTAGTATAGGAGGCAGCTGTTGAAGTGTTAGCATTTTGAATTTTGGGATTACCAAAAAGGTAACAACAAGTCCAAGCAACTGTAGAGTCGGCACACCAATTTAATAAAAACTTAAAAACTTGAAGCGCTTTTCGTTTGCAATCTTGCAAACTTCATCAGAAGTACAAACACAGGAAATTGCAACATCCTTATAATATCCTGCTCCATTAGTAGTGTTCTTAAATTGAAGAGTCTGCAAAGATGAAATTTAGTACTAAAGAGCTTAAGTTGAATATTAGTGCTTTTAGTTTTTTAGTAACACTGATGTCTATTAGTGTAGTGGCTTAGGGTAATTTAAACTGCTGTCAATAAGGTTTCTTTTAAGTTTATTGTTTATACAATGCAATGCTTTACTTCGTTTGTGTTGTGTTTGCGTTTATGAAGTTTAAAATATTGTATTTGGACAAAATAAAGTTTATTATGGTATTTGAAACAGACTTTATGTAGTTTTAGGTAATGATTATTTAAGTAATTACTAGTTAATTGTCCCGCATTTTTTAGATCAAGTGTGTATATAAGGATGTTGCCATTTCCTGTGTTTGTACTTCTGATGAAATTTGCAAGATTGCAAACGAAAAGCGCTTCAAGTTTTAAAGTTTTTATTAAATTGGTGTGCCGACTCTACAGTTGCTTGGACTTGTTTTGTTAAGTTTTTTGTGCCGTGATAATTTATTACCAAAAAGGTGTTTAGAATAGAGAGGTCCAGGATAGGACACCAGGAGCTGTCTTTTCTGGGTACCAGGAAAAGTCTTGAGTAAAAACTTTGTCCCCTTTCTTCTGCTGGGACAGGCTGAATAGCCCTGATACTTAGAAGAGAGAGAACATGCTGTTGAGCCTCTGCCCACTGATTTGGGGGTAGGTCTGGCCAACAGTTTGGGGTTGATAAGGTGTGGAAGTGGAATCTGTATCCTTGGAAAACTATATTTAAAACCCATTTGTCCTGGGTAATGAGTTCCCAATTTTTTGCTTGCAGGGCGATCATTGGTGACTCCATAGTCAGACACACTGACATCCCGCTCACCAGACTGAGTAAGGAGAAGGTCACAGTAAGCTGCCTGTCGGGCGCTAGAATCCGCCACATAACGCAAGCACTCAGGTCTCTCAACAGCAGGTACAAATACGACTCAGTCATTGTCCACGCTGGTGTAAACGACCTGAGACGTACCTCCTTGGACTACATGAAAAGAGACATTGAGGAGCTCTCTGATTATGTAGCCCAGGCAGGTATGACCCTGACTTTGAGCAGTATCCTACCTTCACCAAGAATGATGCCACAATACAGAGATAAGATGATCAGCTTTAACAATTGGCTTAAACTCTGGTGTCATTCAAAGGGGATCCAATGTCTGTCTGCCTGGGATGACATGCTGGACAAGCCACGCTGCTCAAGGGACGGCTTGCACCTGTCACCCTGGGATTCGGATATTGGCAAAGGCTCTTGCCACCCCATAGTGCCTTTTTAGGCAAGGCTCAAATTCTAAACCTACCACCCTAGAACACAAAAAGGAAAAAAACTAAGGGTAATGCTGCTCAATGCCAGAAGTCTAAATCTCAAAATGCACGCACTCGAGGCCCTTCTCAGTATGGAGAACATCGATGTCTGTGCAGTGACAGAAACCTGGTTCAAGGCTCCTGAGAGCACCCCAGCACTATCAGGTTTTACCTCTTATCATGCGTTCCGCCCCAAAATCCGGACAATACCAAGAAAGGAGGGGGTATCCATATTCATCAAAGACACCCACACCTCAAGACTGGTGGCAACGCACGATGCATCGGAGACCATCCAGGTGCAATTAACCATAGGCAAGACTGCTCTGCAAATTGTAGCATGTTACAGGCCACCCTCACAAACTCAGGAACCTCACATGGCCTTCCTGAAAACACTAGAGGGATAAATGTATCACCAAACACCATCATACTAGGTGACTTCAATTACACTAATATAGACTGGGAACACTACTCAAGCCCAAACACCCTAGCCCAAAAGTTCCTGGAATTCATAAACTCAAATGCCATGGAACAACTAGTCACCATCCCCAAAAGGAGAAAACATACTTGATCTCATCATCACGAACATGGGAGCACAATGTTCAACACCGGAAGTATACCCCTCACTGGTGAGATCAGATCACAAACTAATCTCGCTGGAGGTCCTCATCCCACCCCCACCTGAAATAAAAAAGACCACAGTAAAGAACTTCTCGAAAGCCGACTTCACACTTCTAAAGACTAGTGTGGTCTCCTTTAAGGCCCCCAAGCCGGCGGAAAACAGAACTCAAGCCGCTGAATCACTTACAAATGCCTTCTACCAGCACCTGCAGGACTGCATGGATAAGGCAATCCCAAGCAAAACAAGGACTCTTTGTACCAAAGGCAAGCGTCCAGTCTGGTGGACCCCAGCCATAAACAAACTCTACAACAAAAGGAGGAAGCTACTACAAGATAGAGCAAAATCCTTAAAAGGTAAGACACCCTTGATCACTATAAGTAAAAAACTAAGAGCTCTCATAAAATCATCCAAAGCAAATTTTGAGAGAAAAATAGCTGAAGACTCAAAAGACAATCATAAGGCCTTCTTTAGCTATGTTAGAAACCTGGGAGGAAACTCCCAGATATGCGCAGAACTAGTTCAAAATGATGTGAAGATTACTGATCCTACAGACATTGCCAACATACTGGCTGACAGGTTCAGTGCAAACTTCTCCCCCCCCAAAAGGAGCGATATCTATACCAAGCGATTGCAGCCCCCCAAACATTTCCAACTCCCAAGTGAGAACTGCTCTCCAAAGCAAAAACACAGCATCCATGGGACCTGATGGTGTCCCGGCTGTGTGCTCCACAAACTCAACGAGGAATTAAACCCACAGCTAGGACAGCTGTTTAATCATAGTCTTACCTCTGGATACGCACTCAGGAGTGGCGCACTGCAACTGTGGTCCCACTTCACAAAGGCGGTGCCTCCACCGACCCTGGAAATTACCGCCCATTAGCTTGACAAGCCTTATCTGCAAAGCCATGGAGAGGATCATAATGGACCTCATAAATAAAGACATAGGGAATTTGCAGACTTTGGATCCATCCCAGTTTGGCTTTGTCAAAGGCAGATCATGCCTTCTAAACTTGGTTGACTTTTTCAAACAGTCACCAAAGCCATTGATGAGGGAAAGGCAGTCCATACAGCCTACCTCGATCTGGCGAAGGCCTTCGATACAATACCCCACTCGGGTATCATTGAAAAACTCATCAGCTTAAATGTTAACCCATACATCACAAGATGGGTTGCAAACTGGCTGAGTGACAGAACCCACAGGGTCAGAGTTGCTGGCGCCATGTCAGACTCAAAGCCTGTCACAAGTGGTGTACCACAGGGCTCAGTCCTGGGCCCACTCTTGTTTGGCATCTACTTTTCCAGTACAAGCAAACACAGGAGGGTTATGGCTGACAAAGTTTGCAGATGACTGCAAACTGGGCCATAGTAGAAAACACATCTGACACAGATATCCTTCAGAAGGGTCTCACAGAAACGGATAACTGGTGCCAGAGCCATGGCCTAAAGTTAAATGCCAAAAAGTGCATAGTCATACGCTTCGAAAAACAAGGTTACCCTAGCTACCAAATAGGTGGCAATCCACTGAGCACAGAAGAAGTTATCAGGGACCTGGGGACCCAGGTTGATAGTAGTCTGTCATTCGACACCCATGTAGCTAAAGTAGTTAGGAAGACCTTCTACATTGCCCACCTTATCATGAAGGGATTCTCATCTAGATCAAGGGAGGTCATAGTCTCCCTATACTCATCACTCATCAGACCAATGATTGAGTACAATGCCCCATTCGAATGTATCTGACCCGACACTTGCAGCAGCTGGAGAGGCCACAAAGGTTCCTCACCAAAAGGATAAAGGGTCTCAAACATCTGTCCTATGCTGCCCGATTGAAAGAACTCCAGCTCTATTCAGTCGCCACCGCTTGCTCAGAGGTGACCTTTGCCTAACATACAAGGCCATGTCAAACCCAGATTTGATGAATATGCTTCACCTCAAAAATCTAGATCCGTCAGAGCCACAAGGCGGAGACTTAAACCTCGACACGGCTATTAATAGGACGTGCTGGAGGGATAGATTCATCACCCAAAGACTCCCTATGCTGTGGAATAAAATCCCGGTATATGTGAGGCAGAGCACCTCGCTGGCCTTGTTCAAGAGAAATCTTGACCAATGGATGGGAGATCGCAGATATATCCCAGGGATTACCTCAGTGTCACTGCTCAACAGAGGCACAGCAAAATAATGGGTATAGTTCCCCATACTAAAGGGGTGGCGTAAGCCACAAAACTATGGGCTAGGCTTGTAAATGCCCTCGGGCAGATAGCCTAGTATGAACCTATGAACCTTTCCCCCTAAGGCAGCAGGCAGTTGAGCAGGGCTTGGAAGATTTAAGGTTAAGTCACTGTGACATCTTTCCATGGGGGGTGTCTAACTACTTCCAGCATTGGAACTGGGAGCTCCCCACTGCTTAGGCCTGTGAGTACCTTGAGACTGTAGCCTAGATGGTCTGCTGTTCCTGGGTCTGGACTGAAAAGGCCTGGAAGAGACAGGAAAGGACCAATTCTTAGAAGGCCAATGCCTACTAAATCTGGGAGGCTGTACTTGCAGTAAATCTTTAACAGTTTGCATAGATTTAGCTTTTTCCTCCATCTTTTTAAGGATGACTTCTGCTTTGTAGCCAAACAGGCGGTCTTGGTTTAAGGGAGCATCCAGTAATTTAACTTTAACATGATCTGGCAAATTTTGCACCTTAAGCCAAGCATGCCTTTCTAAGCACAGACCCAGTGACAGCAGTCCTACAAGATGCTTATAAGAGTCAAAACCACATTACAAAGTATGTTTACCAACTTATTCAGCAGAATGCATTAAATCCTGTAATTCTTTATTTTCAGCACAGTTAGGAATCAACATCATTTTCTGTTTAAGTAGTCCCATAATATGCTGCTGATACTTTAACATATGAAACTGGCAGTTTAAGACCCTAATGGCCAAAGTAGCAGAAGTGAATACCTTCTTACCTCATCTATCCAAGGCCCAGGAATCTCTGTCAGAGGGGGTAGGGTTTTTGGCAGTAGTAGCTTTAATGCCTTTAGGTCCTTGGGAAATGGTCTCTGGGTCCGCAGTAGGCCTTAATGCCTTTAGGTCCTTGGGAAATGGTCTCTGGGTCCGCAGTAGGATTCTTGAAGAGGAACTTGTGAGAGTCAGGTACTCTGTAATACCTGTCAGGCTTCCTGGGAGCTGAAGGTGAAGTTTCTGGGGCCAGGCTAGATTCCAAGAAGGCCATCATCTACAATGTTCAGGACAGGGGGGATAGCTAAAGGCCTGTGTTGAGGGAGGAGTAAGACTTCCCTAAGCCTCTTTTTGGAGTCAGAGTAATCCTGGCTTTCCCAACGGAAATGCTCCCTAGAAGTGTGCAAGGTTTCACCAAAGGAAAATCTTCTGGAGGGGGGATGCAGAGGGAATGGAATCCTCTGGATCAGAATCCTCATAGGTAGAGAAGGGCAAATCCTGATAATCAGAAGAAACAGAAATTTCAGAATCCTGATCAGAAGAATCAGAAGGAAAATCAGTTCTAGGTCTCTATGAGGGTGAAGGCCGGCTTCCCCTAATTAAAGTAATAAGGTCTTCAGCCATTCTTATTTGTTTTTTAGGCATATGGGCCTGACCATGCAGTTTGGACGTTAGTTTTCTAGGCATGGGTCGAGTTTTAGGTCTTGAAGAAGAAGATGGCATCGGTTTGAAATGCAAGTCAGTAGACCTGAATACACCCTCAGAAGCCGGTGCCTACACAGTGGCTCCGGGCCCATCCAAGGTAGAGACATCCGCAAGTTCCATAGTCAAAGAAGCATCTCACGGCATACCGGACTCCGAATGGGTCTCAGTAGAGGCCTGCGAATCCGAAGTAGCAGGTATCAGGGGCTGCGAAAGCAACTCACTGAGTACTGGTGAACTGGCGACTAGCTTAACGGAAGCGTTGTCGGCAGCGTTGGACCTATGCAGACTGTCTCTGTCTTTATTTTTACATTTTTTCAGAATGTTGGTAGTCGGATGGCTTACCGAAGCCATTTATGGATAGTTAAAGAGAGTACCAAAATAATTTGCTGCAAAAATAAACAGACAATGAATAGTCCGGGGGTTGAATAAGGCACAAAACAGACAGCGAGGGACATCGTGGTCTGGGCCTAAGCAAGGAATGCAGTATGAATGAAAATCTTTATGAGGCATTTGCTTTACACAGGTAATATTTTACTGACATCAGTTAAGAGCAAGAAAAAGGATCCCCAATGGGGTACTTAGCTTTTTTCTAAGACTTCAGTTCTGAAACTCGAAAAAGAAAATTTCAGGAGTCAGCCGACTAGCACTTGCGAACTGCTTCTGCTTCGGGCACAGTGCAGCAAGAAAGACGGATGTAATGGCATCGGCTGCATGTGTTATACCCCTGACGACCTGACGTCATGGAAGAAGAGACAGCATCTGATGCAGGAATCCAAGACTTTGATATTCAGGCTGGCTGAGGGTTACCTGCAAGCAAATAACCCAAATGTAATGACTGCAAGAGTGAAACAAGAACATCATCTACCCAAGATATGAATGTGTCCTACACCAAAGGCCTCAAAAATACTGACCATTCCAGACAGGGAGCTTTAGAAACCCAGCTCCCCACTCTGACAAGAGAGCTCCATAAGACTGACAAAAGAGGTGTGTCCTCAGGAAGAATTTCAAGATCTCTCTCCTTTCTCCAGTTTGGCATGCTCTGTGAGAGATTCCTCAGTGAAATCTAAGTGCTTCCTCTTGCATCAAATCCTACCATGACTCTCCCAGACTGGATAATTCATGGCAGAGGTGGAAGAGGCAGGGCACCCTGGATGCAGGGTAAATTGGAGGCTTGGAGGTGTGGGCTGCCTGGAGCATCCCAATGCACGTCCAGACACAGACAGCAGAAGATTATAAGCTAATGCCAACCATTCCATCTCTGACCTGGACAGAATCCTTTGAACAGCATCAAAGGCAAAGGACAACACTGGCTGCATCGAGTTGATACCACCTAGGGAGCTGCCTGACTCAGTAGCCAACTTAACCTATCTACCAAGACTAGAGCTGGACTGCTCAGTGCTGATGCTCTGACAGGAAGGTAAGATTCCAAAATCCTAAGAGTTGATCCTGACCACAAACTTTCTACTCTGAGAAGCAGCCGGCTCCAACACCATTAGTAGGGGTCAGTGCTTGAAGCAGCCAAGCCATCAGACTGACCTAGATGGTAGCAATGCTACTGGATCCACAAAAAGGACCCAGGGGAGAAAAAGCAACAGATGGAGCCAAACCTTCAAGTACTGGAACTGAGGCAGTGGGGAGAAGCCCTGGCTGAATCTGGGCATGCAAGAAGGTCCACATCAGTTGCTCCAAATCACAGTGTCTAAGACTCCCAACCAAGCAGGCACACCAAGCTGACAAGACCAGTGACAAGGGCTTTGAAGCCCATTGACCAACAGTTGGATATGATAATTAGAGCAGAATCACAGTGATCAGAATCCAAGGTGGAGAGGGAGACGATCTGGCAGAAAACTCCCTTGAGGTAGCAGGAGAAAGGGGAATGTACCTTACCTGAACCTCCACCTCTCCCTTTAATCAAGAGGGGACTGGGGACACAAATTTTCCCTGAAGCCAGAACCATGAGGTACCAGCTCCGTGAAGACGGAAATGAACATGGTGCTGAAGCAGCCATGGAAGCTGAGGTTTGGTGGATCTTCGGCTCCGGCTGATCAGAATAAGCTGGAACCACTCATATATAGTTCCCCTTGTCCTCCTCCTGTGTTTTGCGATCTTTCAAACTCTCCTTACCCTGACCTCACTCACCCTTATCAGGCTTGAGGGGGAAGCAGAAGAATTTCCAGAGAGCAACAAGCCCTTCAACACAAACGTAGCCTGACACCCGGGTACAACAAACATCATAAACAGAGCACTCGGAGTCCAAATATGAGGTGCCAAGGCAATAAATGCACTGAGTATGCGCATCCTGTGAAGGCAACTTGTGGCTGCATGCCACACACATTTTGAAACTCTTCTCTTTATCAAATCGCAACAGAAGGGGAACCAGAAGACAGGCCAACAATGAAATAACTGCATGAATCAAAACCAAGTACCACAAGGAAATCAACTGACAAATAATCCAATCTAAACAGAAATATGCACATCAGAAAAAAGCCCTAACCACCTAACAGCCTACGTACCTACCTACCGAATGCAACAATAAAGCTTGTTTTTTTTTTTGAAGGAAAAAAGTGGGAAAGCTACACACATGAAAACCCTACAGACTCAGATCTATCAACAATAACTAAACCTAGCCCTAACTAATCCACTAAACACCGAAGACAGGATAACCGAAACTGAATCAGAATAAGACAAAAATGTCACCAAAAGTAAAAATGCAGCTAATCTTATGACAGAGTTAGCAATAGTGCTGCAGTCTCTGGAGGAGGTAAATGAGATCTAAGGTAGAGTGGGAGCAAGGTGTTAGGGTAGAGGAGGCAGTACTCCACAGCTGAAGTATTTTGGAGTGGCCTACCTTGGATCATGGTCAAATCTAATAACCAACAGGTTGAAGCCAGATGGAAAAGACAACACTGGATCATATACTTTTCATTTGGAAATGGCCACAGATAACATTCCATAGAAGAAAGCATCTAGAGTTGCAAGCTCAAATTCAGCACAATGCTGTACGGAAACCTCTACCATGGGGGGCAGCAATCTTAAATATACTATGCTGTGGTGAGTACCTGAAATATTCATAACAAATTTTCAAAGGAGGGTGAAATATAGCCCTTTATTTTAACTGGTTCAAAGACATTCACAGCTACAATCTGATATTTTGCATTACACTCCATTTTTGTTGTGGGTGCTAAAACGTATGCCCTCCTTCATAACCTTCCACTTCCATCTCTTACTCGTCCTCCTCCTTTCTTTCTAATCTCAAAATACTCCTAAATTCAAGGAGAACAACAACTACACAGAATATTACAGTCAAAGTAGCAGAAAGTATTCTAAGAACTAAGAAACAAAGGGAAGTGGGGTATATGCATGGCTGCAAAATATGCAACAAAGTCTACAAAATTTAAGATTCTTGCTTGGAAGTCTCTGAATAGCTATTTTTATACTCCAAGCAGACTCTAAAGAATTTTTCTTCAGGTATACTGCAAATGTTGGAAGTGTGATGGGGAAGAAAGAGTTAATTGGGAACATATTTTTGTGTGTGTAATGAGTTGGCAGACTAGCAAAGTCCCTACAAACTAGAAGACTACTCTGTCATAAATATCAGGTGAGCAAAATTGGTGCAACTACAGAAACTTATTTTTTTGAGTTGTGATACAGAATCAGAATTGCCCAGACATAGTAAGGCCTTACTTATTTTAAATGTGGTGCCTGCCAAAAAAGCAATTACTAGAAAATGGAAATCACAGGCTAAACCAACTGTACTAGAAGTAGTGAATATATTAACAGAGATAAAAGAACTAGAAGTGGGACCTTTAGAAAAGGGTATGAACAAATTACATAGAAAAAATGGGAATTGTGGGAACAATTCATGCAGAATAATGGGTTGGAGGAGGAATGAGATTTAACGGAAGGCAGACGTTGAATGAGCTATCTAATGTTCAATTGGCAATGCCTGAATAGAAGCTTAGATAAGATGTGTAATGTCTGCAACTCTAACTATGTTAATATGGTTTGTTTTCATTTATATAAATGTATGACTGTCTGTGTCATAAGTGACAATTCAATAAAGATGTTTCTTATTTTAAATACTCCTCTCCACCTTCTTCAGACTCCTTAGCAACAACCATAGTGCATACATTCACCAAAAAGATACTGCACAGAGAATTTATCAATGACTGTAACTTATTTTTACTGATACATTTACTTTATGTTGTATTATCTCTTATACAATATATTGACTTCAACTGAACATACTGTACAGTGAACTGTAACTAAATTACTCAAATGTTGTGTAATTGCTGCCTGCTATTATTGCTTCATTGCATTTGATTTTATATGTGCTAAATCTTTTTAATATTCATATGATGAATATCTGATTCCCTTAGCTGAGCCAAAAAACAGTCCAGTTGGATCAGTACTCTACCCAGTTAAAAATAAAAGTAAATTAATTACTTCATTTAAATAAATACATAATACAAAATAAAATGACGTACATGATAATAAGAAGTTATGTCTTACCATAACGTTCCATGTTAGTTGTCTTCTTCTCGCCTTCTTTCTTGCTGGATGGGTTCGGAGCCGATCCTCGGCTCCGACTCGGCCTATACTATAGCTCGAGAGCTATTTTTACCGGCACGAGGCAGCCCTATATCCCACAATACCATGCGCTAACTCCCCAGATCTCGTTTGGAAGCTAAGACATAGTATAAATAATAATATTATAACCCTCTTTTACGAGAATAGATTACCTGCTAGTAGCACTAAGGATACAAGGAACAAAACGCAACATATTGTATCTCCAGAAATGGAAGGACTCAGAACCTCACGTCTATCCAGGCTAGGGGGCAGGAGGGAGGGACGCAAGAAAGAAGGTGAGAAGAAGACAACTAACATGGAACGTTATGGTAAGACATAACTTCTTAATGTTAAGTTGTCATTCTCGCCTTCATTCTTGCTGGATGGGACAGCGTCCCTAGCATCTTAGTCCTGGGTGGCTCAATGAAACAGACTCCTGAGTACAGTGGAACCAAAATCAGCTCTATTTCTGGAGGCTAAATCAAGCTTGTAATGGGCAATAAAGGTATGTTTGGAAGCCCATGTAGCTGCTGCACAAATGGCATCTAGTGGTAACCTTGCTTGAAACGCCGTTGAAGTTGATAGTGCCCTGGTTGAATGAGCCTTAGGCCTAGAGGGAAGTTGCCTGCGTCTCAAATCATAGACTAAGGTAATAATAGATGTCAGTCATCTGGAAAGAGTAACCTTCGATACCGGAAGCCCTTTCTTGCCTGCAGCATAAGAGAAAGAGCTGGTCTGACTTTCTGAATTGTTTTGTCCTGTCTAGGTAATACCGTAATTGGCGATGAACATCTAATGAATGTAATTTTTGTTCAGCCCTGTTGGTATAAGTCTGGGAAAAAGACAGGTAAATCAATGGAGTGGTTTAGATTTGCTTCCGATAACACTTTTGGTAGGAAGGAAGGGTTTTTGTTCTGAGAGTTACCCTGTCTTTATGAAAAACCAAATAAGGAGGACGGACAGACAAGGTTTGAAGTTCCGATACCCTTCTGGCAGATGTTATAACTACTAAAAACAGCGTTTTCCAAGAAAGAAGTTTGAGGGAGGAAGAAGCTGCAGGTTCAAAAGGGGGCAGAATTAGTGAAGTTAGAACTAAATTCAAATCCCATTGTGGGGGTGGATCTTTGACTGGAGGTCTGAGCAAAAAGATGCCCTTGAGAAAGGCTTTACAGAGTTTGTGGGACATAATATTTGCTTCTGAGAGTCCAACATGAAAATTAGCAATGGCCGCTAATTGTACCCTGATAGTGGCCGATGATGACCCTGAATGAAAAAGCTCCGCCAGAAAGTCCAGAACCTCATGAATGGGTGCATGGAAAGGATCTAAGGACCTAGTTTGTGCCCAGTGTGAAAAACGCTTCCATTTACTCGCGTAAGTCTTCCTAGTATTGGACTTATGGGAGGCCAGAATGATATCACGAACAGGAGGAGAAATAAGGGGAAGCCTGGCTATGGCTGGAAGTGGAGCAACCAAGCTGTGAGGTTGATGGAATGTAGAGACTGATGCAGCTTGCCCGTGAGGTGGGTCAACAGATCCGGAAGGGGTTCCAGATGCCAAGGCTGTTCCAGTAGGTATTTGTGCAGGAACGGGAACCAAACTTGTCGAGGCCAAAACGGGGCAATGAGGATCATTTTGGATCTCAATGCGGTTGCTTTCTGAATTAATTGCGGGATCAACGGAAAAGGAGAAAAGGCATAAAGAAGACCCCGGGGCCAAACGTGAACAAGAGCATCTCTGAGGGGTTGGCCTGGCAGAGGAAAAAGTGTGAAGAAGTCGAGGCACTTGCTGTTTTGGGGAGTTGCAAAAAGGTTGCAGCAAGGCTGGCCCCACTTCCGAAAAATTCCGTCTGCTACCGCTTGATTTAGAGACCACTCGTGAGGCATGAGGATAGTTCTGCTCAATCTATCTGCTATGATGTTGGACTTCCCGGGGATGTGCGTTGCTATCAGAAACCGTTGAGATGAAATCGCCCATTGCCAAAGTCTGAGTGCTTCTCGACAGAGGGGATAGGATCTTGTTCCGCCCTGCTTGTTTATGTACCACACCACAGACATATTGTCCGTTTGAATTGCTACAGTCCCCGTGGGAAGAGAGCTCTGAAGGGCTTGCAACGTCAAAAGCACCGCCCTCATCTCCAGGACATTTATGTGCAGGTGGCATTCTGACTGTTGCCAAGTGCCCTGGACCGTCCTGCCCTGATAATGCCCCCCCCACCCGATCAGGGAGGCATCCGTTGTGACAGTGGCAACTGGAGGGGGGAGAACAAAGGGTCTGCCCTGAAAAAGCTGAGGGGAAACCATCCACCAGGAGAGATGTTTCTTGCAAAATGGGGTTATCAAAATGTTGTGGGTCATTGGTAGCTGTTGAAAGGACCACTGAGAAAACAGCATTCACTGAAGGAGCCTCATGTGGAAGCGGGCTAATGGAAGTAGAAGAATCGCCGCCATGAGGCCCAACACTTTCAATACTAGCTTGACCTGAACTTTGTTGGGCTGAAACAGGGGCTGAACATTCCGCCTTATATCTGTCACTCTCTGAGGTGGTAATGTTGCAGACATTTCTGTGGTGTTTAATACGGCGCCTATAAAGTTTATACATTGACAAGGCGACAAGGAGGACTTTGCAAAATTTATAGAAATACCCAGACTGTTGCAAAGTTGAATAGTGTAATCCCTGGCCATTATGAGATCCTGTTTGGTGGTAGCGGAAATGAGCCAGTCGTCTAAGTATGGAAACACCTGGAATCCTTTCTGTCTCAGGTGAGCCGTGACCACTGCCAAACATTTGGTGAACACCCGGGGGGCTGTGGTGAGACCAAAGGACAGGGCCCTGAATTGAAAATGACTGACTCCCAGCCGGAAGCGGAGAAACCTCCTGGAGCGCCTGTGTATCTTTATATGGTAGTACGCGTCCTGGAGGTCTAACGAGCACATCCAGTTATCAATGCCCAAAAAGGGTAGAATGGACTGCAGTGTTACCATCCGAAATTTTGTCTTTAGTACAGAGTTGTTTAACCTGCTGAGGTCTAAAATGGGTCTCCATTCTCCTGTCTTTTTTGGTACCAAAAAGAATCTGGAGTAAATTCCGGATCCTAGCTGATCTGCTGGGACTGCCTGGATGACTCTTTTTTCTAACAGCTTTTTTATTTCTAGCTGAGCCTGACCCCTTTGTGCAGGTGGTACGTCTGGGTAGGGGTTTTGGCGGTTGTACCGGAGGGAAAGTGAAAGGGATTTTGTAACCCTCGGATATGATCTTCTGTACCCATGTGTCTTGGGAGAGGGCTTGCCAGGCTTCCGGGTACAGAGATAATCTTCCCCCGACTGCCTCCGAAGGCGGACAGTCGGGCAGCTTCTCAGGGATGCTGAAAGGGTTGGTCAGGAAAAGATTCCCTATAGCCCTGGTTCTGAGGACCCCCTCTGCCCCTGGGGCGGCGTCTGTTATTATTTCCCCCTCTGCCTCTAGGGGGAAATTCACCACGTGCGGCAGGCGCGACTCCCTGAGGTTTGCGGAACCACATCTTTCCTCCCTTCTGTCCCTTAGGATAAGGTCTAGAAGGTGTGGAAAAACGGACTCCCACGGCAGAGAGAGTCTTACCATCTTGCTCGCATCTGGTGAGGGTATTCTTCACCTGAGGTCCGAACAATTCCGAACCGTCAAAGGGGGTGTTGGTGAAGGACGCCTTGAAGGGATCGGCAAAGTTACAGAGTCGCATCCAAGCGTGACGTCTCAACGCAACGCCTGTGCCAGCGTTCTACTCGCTCCATCGGCTGCATAAGAGATAAGCCGCATGGAGGAGTTAACAATGGAGTTCAGGGTAGCCAGCTGAGGGTTTATTTTGTCCTTAAACCCCGCAGCAGAAGGATCCTGTACCGTTTCACCCAGCTCTTTGAGCAAGTCTCTCTGAAGGCGGGTGAAATGACATAAATAGTTCAGCGATCGCATAGAAAAGGTCGCTGAAGCAAAGGTCCGCTTGCCGTACCTGTCCATGGTCCTGGACTCTTTGTTAGGAGGATGAACAGATGCAGAAGGATCAGCCAATTCCTTCTTAGTGGCTGCTGCTACCACCACAGCATCAACTGAAACACCTTTGGTGAGAAAGGATTTGTCATCTGGTGCAGAAATAAATTTAGAAGGCCTCCTAGGGGTAGGTTCCATTGAATCAGGAGCTGCCCACACCTTTCTAGCCACTACCTCCATTAGTGGGTCGAAAGGGGGAGACACCCAGGAGGTGGAAGGGCGAGATCCAAAGGCGTCAAGGTAAACAGACTCATCCTCAGAAGGTTTGAGAGTGGACCAATTTCCCCTCTATCTTAGGATTTCCAGGATGTCTGAAAAGGAGACATCCTCAGAGGGGGATCTGGGGGAACCTTCCGACTCATCCAAGTCGGTGTCCAACGTGACAGACTCGGGGGAGTCTATGTGCTTCCTCTTGTACTTTCTTTTCCTAGGGGGTTCCCCTGAAACTTCAGGGGAGCCCTCGGAAGAGGAGGAGACACCCAAGGTGGGTACCCTACGCTTTGGATCTCTGCTGTCAGGTGTAAGAGGATGGCCAGAGACCGTAACAGGCACTACAGAGGGAGGAGCCGCAGAACTTAACCTTGGAGTGGACACTGGGTCCAGCACACTCCTCATCACCTCGAAGGCTCCCCTATCAGATACCAAAGGTAGCACCGGCTCCGAAGAGACCAGAACCGACAGAGAAGGCTCCGAGAATGATGTCGGGGCCGAACTAACCAGAGCCGAAGCTCCGAGAGGGAGAGCGGGGTTGGACAAGGGTCCGATGCCACTCGCCCCCTCGGAGCAGACAATGGAGTCTCGGCACCTGGACCTCTCCACGGATGGAACCAATGAAGAGGTCGGAGCCGACGACACCGGAGCCGAAGGAGGAAGTATCGGCTCCAACGTGGGCAAGGTCACGGTTCCGACAAACTCCGGCTCCGAGCTCGAGAGATGAGTCGGAGGAGGAATGGATAGCTGTATCGAAGGAGCCACAGTCTGGTGAGATGGGCTCTGGAGCATTTGGGCCAGCGCCTGAGATTTTATGAGTCTACTGACCACCCTCTCGATGTCGTGGTCGGAGAGCCTGGATGACCTCGATGAATGAGTCCTATGACTCCGCTCTGATAGGAGAGGGGACCTCGGAGCCGATCTGACAGACTCTAGCGAAGGGGACCTAGAGCGCTTGCGCGCTGGGGTCGGCTCCGATGATGGTTTCGGAGCGGAAACCACTTTGCTTGCCTCAGAGCCAGCCGGAACCAAGGTCGGAGCCATCTCGATAACGCCAGCCCTCGGCTCAGAAGCTGGAGCCGAGGGTTTGGCGTTTTTTGGCGACTTCCCCGAGCCAGACTTGGACAGGGAGTCATCAGGCTTTAACAAGCCCATTAGGATGAGCTTGTTACGCCTTTCCTGCATTACTCTTGAACCAAATCCGTGACAAACGGAACAAGAGTCCTGCAGGTGTAAAGGCCCCAAGCAATAGACACAAGAAGTGTGACCGTCTGTCAGAGACATTTTCTGACAGCACGAGTCACACTTCTTGAATCCCGAAACCTTAGGGTCCTTTGACATCCTGACAAAAAATAAAAAGGAACACAGTCAGTCCACACACACACACTTATTTAAGTTAAGGAGAACTGACTAAAAACCCACACACACACTGAAAGGGGTGGGGGAAAACTAAGGAAAAGCCCGTAGGCCCAAGATAAAAAACTAACTAAAGAAAGGGAAAAAGGGCTAACGAAAAGGGTAAGGCAGTTAGAAGGGACCTAAAGAAGGGTAACTAACTGGAAAAAAACTACTGAGACTGAATATATATCTGAAAAAGCACTTACTGACCAGAGCCAGTAAAAAGAGACTACCTCGCAGCGAAGCGGCAAACGAGATCTGGGGAGTTAGCGCATGGTATTGTGGGATATAGGGCTGCCTCGAGCCGGTAAAAATAGCTCTCGAGCTATAGTCCAGCAAGAATGAAGGCGAGAATGACAACTTAACATTAACCTATATTTCTTTAATTATTTCACAGCATCAGAAGTAAAATCCATTTTTTTGTAGTTAATAGACTTGCGCCACCCTCCCCAACCGCACAGTTGACCCAAAGTCAATATTTGACTACAAGTTCTGCATGTCTTCTTACAGGTGGAAGCACTAGATAACTGTAATTTGAGCTGAGAGTCATACCTTGTTACTCCCTGAAAATAGCTGTAATACTTTACACAGCTGCATAAGCATAGTACTTTACTGCTTGGTCTTACTAGTAGTTTTATGCATCCATTTGTGTACTCAGTTTTTACCATTCGATTTGCAACAAACATGCATATTTTGAACATTTCCTGGCTGACAAACTCACAATATATCTGAATCATATCATTAGCTCATGCATATGAAAAGAGGACAATAAAATAATGCCTTTTTCTTAGAAACAGTGATACTGTGCAACACTAGAGAGGTGGGACAATAAAGGGGTCCTGTTCTAAAAATTTCATGAGGATATGTAGAGGCAGTACAGAGATAGCCATCTGATGTTAAGGTGAAATTCAGGTTATAATGGCCATTGGAATCCAAAGCCGCAATGTTTTCCAGTCAGTTAGCTGAAAACACATAGGTTCATAGGCTGGTACTAGGCTATCGGCCCTAAGGCCTATGCAAACCTAGCCATAACAATTCCCTGGAAATTTCTTCCCACCATATTTACTTCTCTGGGTCCCTGTCTAGCAGGGTGATAGGAAATTCACCCCGGGGAACATGTCAATCTCCCATCCAATCATCAAGGTTTCTTTTGAAGAGGGCCAATGAGGTGCTCTGCTTGACATGTATGGGCAGTCTATTCCAGAGTATGGGGAGTCTCTGGGTCAGGAACCTATCCCTCCAGCATGTTTTGTTCATTGTGATAAGGTTTAGATCCCTGGAGCATGTGGCTCTGTGGGATTGGGATTTCTTTAAGTGGAGCATGTCCAACAGCTCAGGGTTTGACATGGCCTTGTATGTTAAGCAGAGATCGCCTCTGAGTAGACGATATGCCACAGAGTATAGCTGGAGTTTTTTGACGGTCAGCATATGGCATCTGCTTTAGGCCTGTGATTCTTTTAGTGAGGTATTTCTGTGTTATGTATCTTTCAGTTTTCTTCAGATTAAAGCAACAGCCATCAAAACATGAGTACATTCTGGTGGAAACAGCATGTGTTCCTATGCAAAAATGATCTTTTTATTCTTGTTACATGTGAAAGAATAAACATGAAATTAAAATTTTGATTTTTTAAATTAAAATTCAAAAAGCAGCTGATTTTTGCCTTTGAGGGTAGGATGTTTTAGACATATTTAAGACAGCAATATTCTTCACGATTTCATGAAAAAATAAGTGCCAAACCATTTTAGAGAGAGACTTCTGTATACAAACAGTAAAAATAACCAAACATAATCAAGTGATTAAGGAAAATAGTCTGTTGATAAGGGGCCAATACTGCCATAAAGAAAGTGTTCAATCGCAAGGCATCCACTCATTTTCAGGACATTCGTTTTCCCACAATATATAGAACTTGATAACTTTAAGCAACAGTTCTAATTAAATGAATTTTAGGAATAATTTTTCTACTATGCCAAATCTGTATAAGCAGATATTTCTCTCTTGTAGTAAGACTGGGGTTTGAACCAGGACTCCTGTCAATAGTTCAGAAGAGTATAAAATATGTCAAGCTAAGTAATTCTATAGAGGCATCGTACTGCTTCTGCCACATACTGTCTCAGATGCCATCTTTATTTTGTTCTCATTCCAACTGTCAAAAGCAGCAAAAGTTTCTCATGGTACCCTAGTATTTTCACTCCTAAATCCAAAATATAAGTAGCAATAGATTGCAAAACTGGCATACTGGCATCTAATACTCAAGAGAGTGAAATGACTCCCCCCTCCCCCCAGAAGAGTAAAAAAGAAAAATTGTCAATGTGGTGTATTTATGGATGCCAGATTCACTAATTAAAACAACGATAACCATCCATGGAAAAACCTAGGCATGACATCCCTTTATTAACAAGTACATGCAACATCACTCAACTGAGAAGCAAACAGAGTGAAATAGTAAACAAAATTTAAAATTAGTAGATGAATTTACCTGAATCATGAAACCATTTTCTTCATCCATATCACATACACAACGAACGATTTCATGTGTGGTATTCTCCTCACCCTGAGAGTCTTCCAAATTTGCCGAATCAAAGTCTTGATTGTATTCATCACCACTCAACAGCAAACTTTCAGTGGAAGAATCATCCAAAAACTCCACATCTGAAAGATCTTACAAATTAAACTATTAATTTAGATTTGTGCAAAATGTTTTGAGGCATAACAGCAGCATAGTACTGGAAAATCTACGTTGCATTGAGTCTACAGTAGATTCTACAGTTCTAAAGCAACAACCCAGAAATAATGACTAAAGAGGAAAGAAAGGTTATGACTCGCTGTTACTACCATACAGAACACAGCTACAAATGAATAAGAAAAACATTATACAGCTTGCAAATCTTGTATTTTACAATTCTTTCATAATTTTTTGCCTTCACTGTTGGTGTTACCATCAGCTTGTTGTTTGTATGTCTTCTACTAACTCCTCCCACTCCACTAGACTGACAAAATTAACCCACACACAGAGCACACACCTGGTGGAGCAATGCCTATCTTCAGGAAAAGGAGAGGAGAGAGAGGCATTATGACCAAGCGTCACTGTATCCTAACAAAGAGTGCAATTTGCAGATTAACCTACAATTCCTCTGAGGGGCCAACATGCAATGATATCATGTGTGCATGTACATTTCTGCCATGAAACATTAATGCCTCTCCTTCCTTTCAGTGTATGCATGCAGCTGAGTTACTCCGCTTCTGCTCTACAACTTCTGCTACTCAGCAATATGGTGCTAAGAAAGTTCATGACCTCCCCCACTGCAGATGAGAAGGTCTATGAATGCTTGTCCCCCTGCCAGCCTTCCAAGTCGCTAGTCGATCCCAGGCTGTGAGCATGACAGGTGACCATATCCCTGCTCCATCAGCCCAGCTTGCATAAAAAGGAAATAACTACTGTAACTGAAAAGGGAAGATAGTAGTCTAAATGTTTTAACAGAAAAGGAAAGATAGAACCCTTAATTTCAAAAGTAGTTAATGGGATGGAGTGCAGCTAAATTGTTCTTCCATAAATACCAACCAGAAGTACAGATCTTCAAAAGTACCTCAATCAGTAAGTCATTATTTCTTCTTCACAACATTCCTATTACAGATGTCACACATCTGCGATAATTTTTACTACCTCTTAGAGATTTGGCTCTCCCCTTCAAGGCACCCACTCAACATCACTGACAAAGGATGACTGAAAGACACGTAGACACTATTTTCTGCTTTTACCTTCTCTTCCAGCAGATTCAAATAGAATGTAGAAAAAGAATGCCCAAACACTGTTGTCATACTCCAAATAAAGGAAAGTGGATGGGAATAGGAACACGCTGGCCAAGATGTTCTCTTAGAACTACCATTAATCTATTTTCTTTGTAAGAAGACAAAGTCTTTCTGAAAAATTTGTTAAAGATATGACAAAAAAAGAAGAGGATTTATGACAGGAGGACAGTGCAATACTATGGTTTATTTCTGGACCATATCTTCAAACAATGTCAGTGCCTTTCAGCAGTACAGTCCAAACTGCAAAAATACAAATTCCCAGCACATATATCAGGCTGAAACTTGCAGCAGAGGGAACCACAGCGACACTTAAACCAAACCAGATTTTGCTTTTTACTTTTCTTCCTACAGTGTAGCGTTGTTGCTTCACAGCAAGAAGTTCTCCCGTTCAATTCTTGGCCTGGGTTGGGAGTGCCTTCTGTGTGGAGTCTGCATGTCCTCCCCACGTCGAGTGGGCATTCTAAAGACATGCATTGAATGGGTGTGCCTTCGTTGAAGCGTGGGCGTTGGGCTGGCGACTCGACACCATAAAAACCAACTGCCAATCATTAGTGAACCGGAGTTCTGCTGTGGCGACCCCTAACCGAGAAAAGCTGAAAGACAAACAACAACAACTTTTCTTCCTACAGCAAACACAGCCACACAGTTTAACATATGATTTACAAGACCTTACTTGGTTGAAACAGACGTTGTTTGGTTTTAAAACCTAGCAGTATACAAAGGCTTGGGCACTCTAGCATCAAATGCTGCAGAAAAGATTTAATTCAATGGGTTAATGGACCATTTTAAGCTACAACATAGGCACAAAGCTGCTGAATTTTACATTTAGTTACAATTAATTTATTATTTATTTATTATTTATTTATTATTTATCATTTGTTGACCGGGAAAGTCCGACTAGGTTCCACAGAGCCTGTTTTCAGCGGAGGCCTGGGGAGAAATGCTCCAGATGCATGTCTTTGGAATGTGGGAGGAAACCGGAGTACCCGGAGGAAACCCACGCAAACACAGGGAGAAAATGCAAACTCCACACAGAAGGCACCCCAGCCGAGAATCGAACCGGTGAACCTCTTGCTGTGAGGTGACAACATAAACCGCTGCACCACTGCGCCACCCAATACACAGATCAAACAGCACAACAGTGAAATAAGTGCAGATATCCAGTACAAAGTTTAAGTACACATGTTAAATGCATAGTAAGACATTACAAAAATAAACTGAAGTACATAATTGAATGGGAAGGGAATATACACAGAAATCAAGGATTCTTGTTAGAAAGTCAAGGCCCAAACTGCTGAATCCCTGATGTCCAAAACAAATGAAACCAAAACTTACTAATTACAAAAACCTGCCAAAACAACCTACCAAAAATACAATATATAAATAATACACACAACAAAAGATTGCAACCAGTGACCTCTCTACATCCATTAACTTCACAGCCACACTCAGGAAAGTCAGCAGGTCTGTGAACTGTACTATTTCACTAATAGATCCATTCATTTTTGAGTTTTATCAGGCTGCTTTCAATTCTTTAAGCCACAGGGATTCAGTGTCTTCAAAGAAAGATCACCCTCCTGAAATCAACAGGAAGTGAAGGATAATACAGTACATACTGAAGTTATGCAGCGTGATCCTGTCCATTTTGAAAATGCCATCCATTTTCTCTAAAACGCACACATTATAGATTTTAGTTAAGTGTTACAGTAGTTTATCTCGGACAATACAAAGGTTTTGCTCATCAGTGCTTATGTTTTGTTGAAGCAGACTAAGTACTACCAGAGAAATTTTAAGTGCCCTTCTCACTGCTGAGAAAGCATAAGATAGTCCATTTAGTTTAAAAGTGTGCCTTGATCCTGGGAGCAAAGTGAGTCACTGCAGGGTTTGCTGTCATTTGATGGGTCAGTGTGTGTGTGTGGGTGTCGGGGGGGGGGGTCACCAAGGTGCAGTAGTGCACTAGTACATACAGGAAGTGTAGCAAGTAACATAGCTACTCTTGGATTAATCAGGATACAGTTTTCATGAAGCTTAAGAGAGAGAGAGAGAAAAAGTACAGTTTTGTACCTACCATAAATGTAGATGTTCGAGTGCTAATACAGCTGCAGTCATAACAGATGGGTTCTCCTGCCGTCAGGCGGGTCCTCGGTCGGCCGAATTCCAAAGTCTAGGTCCGGCGTCGGTTGTCGTCGTTTCTTCCCTGACGTCAGTGCGACAGGGGTATAAAAGAACCAGCCGACGCCATTTTCTTCAGTTTTTCTTGCCCCAGATGTCAGGTGCCCCCAGAAGGAAGGCAATACATAAAATTATGAAGTAATGCAATGCAATATAATCAAAAAACAGTAGTTGCAAGCAAATACACTATAAAAGAATACCCCTAGAGGGGAAGGAGGGAGGGAAACCTGGACTGCAGCTGTATTAGCACTCGAACATCTACATTTATGGTAGGTACAAAACTGTACTATGTTCATCGTGCATACAGCTGCAGTCATAACAGATGGGTAGAATCCTAAAGCTAAGAAAGGGGTGGTAGGCACTAGGTGGAACTAGGAGGAGCCAAAATGCCCTGCAAGACTGCAGTGGCAAAGCCTGCTCTAGATTTGGAGTATAATGGTAGGTTGTAGTGTTTGGAGAAGGTATGCACAGAACTCCAAGTGGCTGCTTCCAAGATATCCTTGGTAGGAACTCCTCTGAGGAAGGCTGCAGAGGTGGCTGTGGCCCTGGTGGAATGAGTTCTAATGCCTGTAGGAACAGTTTTGCCATGAAAGGAATAGCAAAAGCGTATGCAGTGGGCTAAGATTGTTTGCTTGGAAATTGGCTTTCCTGGAGCTCCTACCGCATAGGCCACAAAGAGCTGTTCTGATTTTCTGAAAGGCTTTGTTCTGTCCAAATAATAACGCAGTTGCCTGTGGATGTCCAAGGAATGAAGTAATCTCTCCCCTTTGTTTTGAGGATTGGGATAAAAAGTAGGTAAATGTATGGCCTGATTTAAAGCTACCCTGGATACCACTTTAGGCATAAAGGACGGGTTGGTTCGTAATGAAACTCTGTCCTGATGGAAGATGATAAAAGGCTGGACAGCCATGAGGGCCTGTAGTTCTGAAACTCTACGAGCTGAAGTGATAGCCAGAAGGAAAGCTGTTTTCCAGGACAAATATTGCAAATCTGATGAAGCAGCTGGCTCAAAAAAGTCAGTTTTTCCAGAATGAAACTTAGATCCCAAGCAGGTATTGGTTGTTTCCTTGGAGGTCTTAAATTCTTAGCCCCTCTGAGGAACTGTCTTAAAAGAGAGTGAGAGAATAAAGGAGGATCAGTGTTGTATTCTGCAGAAATGGCTGAGGCATGGATTTTGATGGAGGAGAACGAAAGTCCACTGCTTAGTAGTTCAGCCAAATATTGTAGTATTTGAGGTAAATTCAGTTTTCCAGGGTTCTGGCCCTTTTTCTCATTCCAGACACAAAAACGTTTCCATTTTGCAGAGTAAGCTTTTCTAGTTGATGGCCTTCTGGCCTCCAAAATGACATCCTGCACCTCCTTGGAGAGTAGGGCCTGCTGTGATGCTAAGGAATTTTCAATGCGGCTAGATTGAGTGTTTTTTGCTGACTGTGAAGAGTTTTGAAACTGTGCTGAGTCAGAAGAAGAGGCATTAGAGGCAGGGTCCATGGAGGGGAATGAGTCAGGCTCCTCAGGAGTGGGTACCAGTGTTGCCTTGGCCAGTCCGGAGCAATGAGGATCATCTTTGGTCTGTCTGCTCTGGTCTTCAATAGAACTTTGGGCAGCAGAGGAAGAGGCGGGAAGGCATAAACTGTCATTGATGTCCAGCTGAAAGAGAGAGCGTCCGCTCTCCAGGCCTTTGGGTGGAAGGTCCTCGAGCAGAATTTTGTCAATTGATGATTTTTGTGGGAGGCAAAGAGTTCTATGTCTGGCCTTCCCCATTCTTGGATTATTTCTGTAAAAACTTTTGGATGCAACATCAATTTGTGTGGATCTGTCATATTCCTGCTTAGGTTGTCTGCCAGCATTGTTTTCCTTGCCTGGCAAGTACTGTGCTTGTAGTTCCATTTGTAAGTCCATGGCCATGTTCCAAAGTGATATGGCCAGTCTGCATAGGGGATAGGAATGTGTTCCTCCCTGCTTGTTGTCCGTTCTTATCAATAGTTGACCTGGTTGTAGAAGGTCCTTGAAAGCTATAATAGCATTTATTACTGCTAGCATTTCTTTTTGATTGATGTGAAGGTGCTTTTCTTTTTGGGACCATTTGCCCTGAATGCACCGGTCTGTCATGTGCTCCCCCCAGGCGTAGTCCGAGGCGTCTGTTGTGATGACTTGATTTGCTTGAGGCTTGCTGAATGGAAGACCTGTGTTTGCTTGACATGCTTGAGCCCACCACAGAAATTCCTTTTGCAGACATGGAAGTAGTGGTATTATTGTTTCCAAACTGTGGCTGTGTTGAGACCATATGTTTTTTAGGTACCATTGTAGTTTTCTCATATGCAGCTTTACACATGGGATTAGCAAGATGCAAGATGCCACGAACCCCAGAGCCTGCAGGATTTTCCTTGCAGTCAGCCTGGTGCAATTTGCCAGTGTTTTGAAATATTGAATTAGTTGCCCCTGCTTCTCTGGCGTGAGGTAGGCCATCTGGGTGATTGTGTCCAAATTGGCACCCAGGAAAATTATATTTCGAGAGGGTATTAGCCTTGATTTCTCTTTGTTGACTGTGTATCCCAGAGAGTTTAATAACATTATTACATAAGCCAGATGTTTCAGAAGAATGTGCTTGCTGTCCGCTTGGATCAGGCAGTCGTCCAAATAAGGGTATATTTGTATTCCTTGAAGTCTGCAGTAGGCAATTACTGATGCCAGGCATTTCGTGAATACTCTGGGCGCAGTAGATAAGCCAAAGGGCAATGCAGAGAATTGATAATGGGTTGAACCTGCAAGAAATCTGAGGTATCTTCTGCAATTTTGTCTGATTGGGACATGCAGGTATGCCTCCTTGAGGTCCAACGTTACCAGCCAAGACTCCTTGCCCAGCATGGGAAGAAGTTGCTGTAGAGTGAGCATCTTGAATTTTGGTACGAGTAGGAATGTGTTTAGGATGGAAAGATCCAAAATAGGTCTCCAATCTTTTCCCTTCCTTGGCACCAGAAATAGCCTGGAATAAAAACCTTGACCTTGTTCGTGTGTAGGCACCTCTTGAATAGCTTTCATGTTTATAAGATCTGAAATTTGCTTTTGTGCCTCTGCCCTTTGATTGTGTGGCAGTTTTGGCATGCCTCTCATTTTTGGAAGGGTATGAAAGTGGAATTTGTAGCCTCTGTTTATAATGTCCAGGATCCATTTGTCCTTTGTGACAACATACCAAATTTTTGAGAATAGTGCCAGCTTTCCTCCTAAGGGGGCTGCCATTTGAGACCTGGTTGGCCTGCAAAGGGGAAAGTCATTGGGTTTGCTTTCTGAAAGATTGTGAGTTGTCCTCACCACCTCTTTGTGTAGGAGCTTGCCATTGTCTGCCTCTGTACGATCCTTGTGGTTGTCCTCTGCCCCTCGGGTGCCTGTATCTGCTTCTTTGGGGTCTGTCCGTGGCAGGAAAGGCCCAGTTTTTGAAAGGCCAATATCTACTAAAACGTGGTGGTTGAACCTGCAGAAATTCTTTCACAGTTTGCATTGATTTAGCTTTTTCCTCCATTTTTCATAATACTTCCTCAGCATTTGCCCCAAATAGTACATCCTTTTGAAGGGGGGCGTCTAGTAATTTAGCTTTGACATGATCAGGCAAGGTTTGTTCCTTGAGCCAAGCATGCCTGCGTATGACTGAGCCTGTAACAGCAGCTCTACATGAGGCCTCTAGAGCATCAAAACCACATTGTAAGGTATGTTTACCCACTTGTTCTGCACTATGCATCAAATCCTGCAACTCCTTCAAGTCTGGTTGTTCAGGTTGTGACATCTTACTTTTCAATTGAGATAACAGAAACTGTTGGTATTTTAGCATATGAAACTGACAGTTTAAGGCCCTCATGGTTAAGGTAGCCGAGGTATATACCTTTTTTCCCCATCTTTCTAAGGATCTGGAATCTCTCTCGGAAGGCAATGGATTTTTGGCAATGGAAGCCTTAACTCCCTTGGGTCCCTGTGAGATGGTTTCTAGGTCAGCAACATGGCTTTTGTAAAGAAATTCGTGTGAGTCAGGAACCCTGTAGTACCTGTCAGGCTTAACTGGAGCTGGAGGTAGAGAGTCCGGGTTAAGGCAGGCCTCCGAGTAAACATCATCTAGGATGTCCAAGACAGGAGGTATAGCCAGAGGCCTGTGCTGGGGTAACAAAAGAAATTCCCTGAGCCTTTTCTTGGAATCTGAATAATCCTGGCCTTCCCAGTGGAAGTGCTCCCTTAAGGTATGCAAAGTTTCCCCAAATGAGAAATCCTCAGGGGGGGATACAGAAGGAATAGACTCCTCCACATCAGAGTCTTCAAAAGGGGAGTAAGCCTGTTCCTGATCATCAGAGTGGTCTGAAATAATGGATCCCTGATCAGAGGAGGGGGAATCTTCCTCCACTCTGGGCCTTTTGTCCGGAGGTGGCTGAGAACCTCTGATTAGAGTAATTAAATCCTCAGCCATTTTAAGCATCTGTCTCTTAGGCATGGGGCCTGGAGATGGGCCCTGTGTAACTGGTCTCTTAGGGTGCATGGTTGCTTTAGACTTGGTGAAAGCCTTGATGGAGAAAGAAGAGGAAGGTCTGAAGACACCTTGAGTGGAGGTGGACCTGTCCACATTCTGTGTTTCAACACCAAGAGTGGCTTCAGTATCTGTAGTCGGGGTGTGGGCCGAGGAGCCTGCGACCTCGGGTACAGGAGACACCGCCAAAGATGTGTCGTCGGTAGTCAGGGGCTGCGTAGGCGCCTCACTGAGAACCGGACCACGTGCAGTCGGCTTTGGCGTGGTGTCGGTAGAGGCCGCGGACCTCGAGTGTCGGTCCTTGTCTTTGCGTTTTTTAGACAAAACCGGTGTCGGAGTATCCGACAACATGGTATAGTTAAATGCTTTCCCAAAAAAATGCTGGGCGAACTCCGCCCGACGCTTAATAGTGCGTTTGTTGAATGTAGCACAACAGTGACAGACCGAGACGTCGTGGTCTGGGCCTAAACAAGGTATGCAGAGGGAATGGAAATCCTTATGCGGTATTTGCTTCCCACAAGAAATACAATTATTAACTTTGTCTGACATCGGTCTGAGGCAAGAAAAGTTTCAACGGGTACTTAGCTTTTAAGAAGACTTCGGTTTTCCAAATTTTTCGTAATCTCAGGAGCTGGCCGACCGGCACTTGCGAACTGCTTCTGCTTCGGGCACCGCGCGGCAAGAAAGACTGAAGAAAATGGCGTCGGCTGGTTCTTTTATACCCCTGTCGCACTGACATCAGGGAAGAAGTGACGACAACCGACGCCGGACCTAGACTTTGGAATTCGGCGGACCGAGGACCCGCCTGACGACAGGAGAGCCCATCTGTTATGACTGCAGCTGTATGCACGATGAACATCTACATACCTTACTGACTTCTTTTTGCAGGATGTTGGTATTATGTTCAGATCACAACTTCCAGTGGGAGTGAATACTCTCATTCTAGAAAAGAAACGAGGCCTATAGCAATCTTAGATCACAAAGTAACAGGTTATTTAAATTGTGGAAGACTTGGAATTGCTTTAGAAAGTTCCCCATATCAGTTTCTACAAGATGCTGTAAAGAAAGAGTATGGTTCAGCCATACACCAAAGTGTTTATTCTTCCAGACTTGCAAGACGCATATTAACTTATTATTTTACTTTTGTCAGCTGGGCTAATTCCTCTAAGCACTGCCTATATTCAGGGAACATCTAAGGAAGCATTCATACCAGCAAGACGGAAATCTGGCAAGGACACTGAGAAAATTCCACTCTTCTCCTGTTCATAGAAATGTGGGAAGGATCCAACATGGTGGAGACTGGAGAATAAGAAGTTATGTACCTACCATAACATTCCATGTTAGTTGTCTTCTCGCCTTCTTTCTTGCTGGTTGGGTTCGGAGCCAATCCTCGGCTCCGACTTGGCCATCTTCAAAAACTTGAGAGCTGCTTACTGGCTCGAGGCCCCCCTATATCCCATGATGCCTGGCGCTAGATACCCAGATCTCGTTTGGTAAGTCTAACTGCAGACATAATAATAATAATAATAATAATGATACAGGAATCCTGTCCTAGAATGCATAAATCCTACTGGAGAGACTACTAGTCAGAAGGAATAGCCAGAGAAGACTCAGCCAGTAAGAAAAACATAAGGAACTCTTCTCGGTCTACTAGGATAGGGGGATGGAGGGTGGGACGCAAGAAAGAAGGCGAGAAGAAGACAACTAACATGGAAAGTTATGGTAGGTACATAACTTCTTAATGTTAACTTGTCTATCTCGCCTTCATTCTTGCTGGTTGGGACAGCATCCCTAGCACCTCAATCCTGGGTGGCTCATCAGAACAGACTCTTCAGAACAGTGGAACCAAAATCAGCTCTGCTCCTGGAGGCCACGTCCAGCTTATAATGTGAAATAAAGGTATGAGGATTGGTCCATGTAGCTGCCGCACAAATAGTTTCCATTGGCAATCTTGCCTGAAAAGCCACTGAAGTAGCTAGAGCTCTAGTGGAGTGACCTTTTGGTTTAGCAGGAAGCTCTTTATTCCTTAGCTAATATATAAATGTAATAATAGATGTCAACCACCTAGATAAGGTTATTTTTGACACAGGTAGACCTTGTTTACCCTCAGCATAGGACAGGAACAGCTGGTCTGATTTTCTGATTTGCTTAGTTCTATGCAAGCAAAAACGTAATTGTCTATGAACATCCAACTGATGCAATTTGTATTCCACCTTGTTGGAATAATTTGGAAAAAACACAGGCAGATCAATAGACTGATTCAAATTATTGTCAGAAGAAACCTTTGGAAAGAAGGCAGGATTAGTCCTGAGAGAAACTCTGTCATTGTGGAAAACTAGATAAGGAGGGTGAACACAAAGAGCCTGAAGTTCAGAAACTCTTCTGGCTGAAGTAATTGCAACCAGGAGGGTTTTCCAAGAAAGAAACTTCAAAGAACAAGAAGCTGCAGGTTCAAAGGGGGGCAGTATCAGGGAAGCTAAAATCAAATTTAGATCCCACGGAGGCGGGGGATCTCTCACTGGGGGCCTGAGTAAAGTAGTCCCTTTGAGAAAAGCTTTACAAAGCTTGTGGGACATAATACTAGTATCTGACAGACCTTATGAAAGTTTGAAATTGCAGCTAACTGAACTCTAATCGTGGCAGAAGAAGATCCAGCATGAAAAAGTTCCGCTAAAAAAATCCACAATATGGTGCACAGGGGCTGAAAAGGGATCTATATTCCTAGCCTCTGCCCAGAAATAGAAACATTTCCACTTACTAGCATAAGTCTTTCTAGTGGTAGACTTATGCGATGATAAGATGATTTCACACACCGAGTGGGAGATGTTCGGAACCCTGGCTAAAGTCGGAAGTGGAGCAACCAAGCAGTGAGCTGGAGAGATTGAAGGGATTGGTGCAGCCCGCCCTCTGGAACTGGGTCCAGGGGTGCTTCAGAAGGTGATAATGCAGGAACGGGAACCAAATTTGTCGAGGCCAGTAAGGGGCAATGAGGATCATCTTGCATCCCAATGTGGTAGCTTTCTGTATTAGTTTGGGAATCAGGGGAAACGGAGGGAATGCATAAAGAAGTCCCTGAGGCCAATTGTGAACTAGAGTATCTCTGGGGGAGTGTCCGGGAAGAGGGAGGAGAGAGAAGAAATTGTTGCACTTGCTGTTGAAGGGGGTGGCAAAAAGGTTGCAGCAAGGCTGACCCCATTTGCGTAAGATTTGGTCCGCCACTGTCTGATTGAGAGACCACTCGTGAGGCATGAGAATTGCTCTGCTCAGCCTGTCCGCTATAACTTTGGACTTCACAGGGATGTGCGCTGCTATCAGAAACCATTGGGAAGAGATCGCCCACTGCCAGAGTCTGAGTGCTTCTCGACATAGGGGGTAGGACCTGGTTCCACCCTGCTTGTTGATGTACCACACTGCCGACATATTGTCTGTTTGAATTGCAATGGTCCCGGTGGGAAGAGAGTTGTGAAGAGCTTGCAATGCCAAAAGCACGGCCCTCATCTCCAAGACATTGATATGCAGATGGTACTCGTGAGGCTGCCAGGTGCCTTGGACTGTTCTGCCCTGAAAATACCCCCCCCCCACACACACCCAATCAGGGAGGCATCCGTGGTCACCGTAGCCACTGGAGGAGGAACAGCAAATGGTCTGCCCTGGGGTGCTGATGGGGAAACCATCCACCAAGCAAGTTGGTTTTTGCATGTCTGTGTGATCATTATCTTGTGAGACACTGGAAGTTGCTGGAAAGACCACTGGGTGAACAGCATCCACTGAAGAATCCTCATATGAAAACAAGCAAGGGGAATTAGTATGATAGCCGCTGCCATGAGACCCAAGGTTTTTAGGACGAATCTGGCCTGAATTTTTTTGCATCCTAATAAGACCTGCACATGTTGGCGAATGTCTAGCACTCTGTCTAATGGAAGTCTCGCTGACATGTCCTTTGTATTTAAGTTTGCGCCTATAAAGGTAATAGATTGACAAGGCGACAATGCAGGCTTTTCGAGATTTATTGTGATGCCTAGTTTGGAGCAAGTTTGGATGGTGTAGTCTCTGGCTCGCAGCAGGTGATGTCTGGTGGTAGCAGTAAGGAGCCAGTCATCTAAATATGGAAACACCTGGAATCCTTGCCGTCTCAGGTGAGCGGTAACTACTGCCAAACATTTGAACACCCTGGGGGCTGTGATGAGACCAAAGGGCAGAGCTTTGAACTGATAATGACTGGCTCCCAGCCGGAAGCGGAGGAATCGTCTGGAGTGTCTGTCCATTTTGATATGGTAGTATGCGTCCTGAAGATCTAGGGAGCACATCCAATTGTCCTGACCCAGACAGGGTAAAATGGACTGTAGTGTGACCATCCGGAACTTCATTCTTTGAACAGACCTGTTTAGTCTGCTGAGATCCAGAATGGGTCTCCAGTCCCCTGTCTTTTTTGGTACCAAAAAAAACCTTGAGTAAATTCCGGATCCTTGCTGGTCTGCTGGGACTGGCTGGATGGCTCTTTTTCTTAGCAGTTTTGATATGATAGACAGTACCCATCTGTCTTGTGTTATACTTTGCCAGGCTTTTGGGTACAGCGATAATCTTCCCCCAACTGCCTCCGAAGGTGGACAGCCGGGCAGCACCTCAGGGATACTGGAAGGGCTTGTCAGAGAAAGATTCTCTGTTGCCCTGATTTTGCAGACCCCCCTCTGCCCTGAGGGCGACGTCTATTGTTCCCTCCTCTGCCCCTGGAGGGAAACTCTCCACGTGTGTCAGGCACGGCTCCCTGGGGTTTCCAGAACCACATCTTCCCACTCTTCTGACCTTTGGGATACGGTCTAGGAGTGGAAAAACTGACTCCCACAGCAGAGAGATTCTTGCCTTCCTGCTCACACCTGGTAAGGGTATCCTTCACCTGTGGTCCAAACCGAGCAGAACCATCAAAGGGGGTGTTGGTGAAAGACGCCCTGAAGGGTTCCGCAAAGTTACATAACCGCATCCAAGCATGCTTCCTCAAGGCTACACCTGTGCCTGTGGCCCTACTTGCACCATCGGCTGCATAAGAGATGAGCCGCATGGAGGAGTTTACTACCGAATTAAGAGTCGCCAGCTGGGAGGCAACCTTAGCCTGGGCCCCCGCAGCTGATGGATCTTGAAGGATATCTCCTAGCTCTTTAAGGAGATCCCTTTGAAGGCGGGTAAAGTGGCACAAGTAGTTCAGCGACCTCATGGAGAAGGTCGCTGAGGAAAACATCCGCTTCCCATATCTGTCCATCGTCCTAGATTCTTTATTAGGGGGATGGACAGACGAAGTTTCAGCCAACTCCTTTTTTGTGGCCGCTGCTACCACCATGGCATCAACGTGAACACCCTTCATCAGAAATTGCTTGTCCTGTGGCGCAGTAATACATTTTGTGGGTCTTCATGGGGTTGGTTCCACTGTGTCTGGGGCTAACTACGCCTTCCGAGCCAACACCGACATCAGTGGATCGAAAGGCGGAGACACCCAGGAGGTGGAGGGTCGGGAACCAAACGCGTCCAGGAATACCGACTCATCCTCGGAAAGGTTAAGGGTAGTCCAGTTCCCCCTCTGCCTAAGTGTCTTAAGGATGTCTGAGAAATAGACGTCCTCAGAGGGGGATCTCGGGGACCATTCCGAATCCTCTAAGTCGGTATCTGAAGTGACAGACTCAGGGGAGTCAACATGCTTCCTCTTGCATTTTCTTTCGAGGGGGCTCCTCTGAATGATCAGGGGAGGCATCAGAAGAGGAAGATACACCCAATAGGGTGCCCTGGAGCGCTTGTTCCCCAAGCTTGGGGTCTGGAGGAGGGGCAGAGGCAGCCGCAGGCACCATGGGGGAAGGAGCCGATGAGGCTGATCGTGGGGCTGACTCAGAGGCCAGCACACTCCTCATGACCTCGAAGGCGCCCCTTCCCGATAGCGGAGAAGGCTCCAGCTCCAAAGAGACCGGAATCCTTCCCGGCACAGAGAGAGACGGCTCCGAAGCCAATGTAGGAGCTGAACTCACCTGCGCCGAAGCTCCGAGAGGGAGAACGGGGACGGACAAGGGTCCGATGCCACTCGCCCCCTCGGAGCCGAGGGAGTCCTGGCACCCAGATCCCTCCAAGGATGGCACCATGGAGGCGATCGGAGCCGATGACGGAACCAAAAGGGTAGGTATCGGCTCCAACGGTTCCACGATCCGAGCCCCAACAAGCTCCGGCTCCGAACTCAATGGGTGAGTCGAAGGAGGAACTACTGCAGAGACAGGCAGAGCCGAACCCTGATGAGGGGGGCTGGATAACATTTTATCCAGGGCCTGCGATTTTAGAAGCCTGCTCACTACTCTCTCCAAATCGTGGTCAGATAGTCTAGAAGACCGAGAAGAGTGGGATCAGTGACTTCATCCGACTGTAACAGAGGCAACCCCGGAGCAGAGTGTATCGACTCTAGGGATGGAGATCTAGAGCGTTTTCGGCTCCCTGACGGTTCTGACACCAGAGTCAGGGCGGACTGGGATACAGGTACTTCGGTTGCAGCCGGAACCGAAGTTGAAGCAGACGCCACGCCCAATGACGGCTCCGAACAGGGAGCCGACGGCTTCGTTGGCTTAGAGGGTTTCACTGGCTGGGCCTTAGCTGGTTACCCTTCAGGTTTGAGCAAACCCCCAAGGATTAGCTTATTCCTACGCTCCTGCAAGACTCTTGGACTAAAGGCGTGGCACACCGAACAAGAGTCCTGCAGGTGTAGGGCGCACAAACAGTAGTCACAAGAAGTGTGACCATCTGTCAGTGACATCTTCTGACAGCATGAGTCACACTTCTTGAATCCAGATACTTTTGTATCTTTAGACATTCCTGTAAAAAGGAAATATCAATCACAGAGAAAAAGCAACAGAAGGGAAGTAGGTAACTAGTAAAAAACACACACACTCAACACAAGTTACCACACCCTAACAGCACACACACACTATATATCTAAGAAATAGTAACTAAACCTGTTGATATATAACAATTTCTAATAAAACTACTATATTGAATAAAAAGGATTAGCCTCTAACTAAAAACGGCTACCTTGAAGAAACAAAAAGGGGGAGGGGGGGAGGGGAAAACTCTCTAACAAAAAACGAGTTTCCGAGGGAAAGGGACTAAATTACAAATAGCTAACTAGAGCAGTAGAACTACTATAACTATAACTACTATAATACAAAATTTTTATAAAAGCTAACAATAAAATAGAAAAATATGACCTGAGCCAGCAAAAGCAACCTCGCTGCAGAAGCGGCAAACGAGATCTGGGTATCTAGCGCCAGGCATCATGGGATATAGGAGGGCCTCGAACCAGTAAGCAGCTCTTGAGCTTTTGAAGATGGCCGAGTCGGAGCCGAGGATTGGCTCCGAACCCAACCAGCACGAATGAAAGCGAGATAGACAACTTAACATCTGTATTTCAATAAAGGATATACATCTGAAAATATGGATGTAATTACTGAAGGTTTGAAGCAGGAAGTAATTAGGCTTGCAGCCTTTGAAACAATGGCTTGGTGACTCATACCCTGCTGGAACTAAAAGTTCCTCCTGATATTCACAACAGTGCCGCTGAATTGTCAAACTGAATTGGTGGGAATAGCTGCACTGTCATGAGACAAACATGATTTGAGATGCTGACAAAAGTACAGGACCAATGGCATGGGATAAAAAGTTCCTAATCTGAACAGCTGCACACAGATGATGCTAAAAGTCTAAAATATACCAGAAAGTGCTGCAGTCAAAGACTAGCAAAGACAAGCTACAGTGTTCCAGCAACTCAGAAGGTTGCAGCAAGGATCCTAAGGCTCTGATAAGAAGAGAGCATAAAGGTTTACTATCAATATGTCGAAAATTAACTGGAAATGTGTACTTATCAGCAAATTGTTTCACCAAAAGTACACAATTCCGTACGTACCCAATGTCGAAATACAGCTGTTAAGTGTCGAAAATTTCGCTCGCGACATTTCCAACATTTAACAGCACTCCAACCCTTCCCTTAACTCCCTACTGAACTAGCCTAAACTCACATTTATGCAGGGGGGCAAGCCTCCCTGCACCCCCCTGTGGGGGGCGAACCCCTCACACCCCCCCAACTTAATATTCCAACTCCGAGATCGCACTACAGTGAGGAAAGGAATGTATTTCCCTAACCGCACTGTTCTGCGATCCCCTTACATGAGCGAACGTTATAATTGCAAATGCACAGTCCATTCGCAATAATAACGTTCTCTCGCATCACCTGCCAAACTATGAAGTATTCGAACATATGTTGTTCGAATACTTCATAGCCGTGCAATTGCACAGCGAAATATATATAGCAAACCGAGCAGAAAGCTTTATGTTGCAGGTGCATCTAAGAATATAAATAAATTCACAGGAGTCCAAAGCAAAAGTCTGATTAGAATTTGATATCAGGAAATGTAAGATGCCAGATATTCTGTATGGCAAGAGTCTAAACCAGTAGGTAAGTCTGCTAGAAATCAGAATTCTTATCCATTCTGGAGACAAGCCCCTTTCTGATATTCACTTGTTAATGTGGTTTTCTATGAATGAAGTATCAAATCTACCTGAACAATGAAAAAAAGGACAGTTAACTATCTTGTCAGTTTAAACCCACCCCTATCTACAAGATTGTTTTTACATTTTAGAAAGGATATGCTGTAAGTCAAGCACTGTACAACAAGTAAAATTTGATGTTTTAACAGGTAAAGCACTGAAGCCCAAGGACTGACCACCAACGTATATAACATTTTAAAATAGGTGCTCCACAGAAAGGAAATTATTTTGGTTAGAAGGTGTTCTAAATTTTGAACTAAAACTCAATAATTAGAGGAGAAAACTAGAATTTGTAGGTGTTTTTCTGTCAGAACTTCTCCATACAGAAAGCCAGATAAACTTTCTCTAGAAATTACTTCTGTCACTGAAAATGTATGCTTAGCAAGGAGCAATGTATGCTTAGCAATGAGCAAGATGGTGGGGGCTAATTTAAGGAAGAAGAGCACTTTAGATAAATAACTAGAGGGTTTATATCATATGTGGTGGTATAAATGGATTCTTATCAAATGTTTAACAAACATAAATAGTGACAAAGTAGCAAAAAGGAAACTTGCACTGAGAGAGTTTAGAATTACGAGGTAATCTAGGGTATGAATATAGCTAGTGAATTGTAGTAATTCATAGAGACTTGGATGCAAAGTCTTTTGTATCTGTTTAACTACCTCCCAGGATTGTATGCATACCAGATTTTACAATGAAGCTAGAACTGAATTTGGAGTTAGAGTAACATAACTTTTAAAGAACAATCAAGGGCAAGTAACAGAAAGTGTGTGGCCAAACATACAAGTAACCGAGTGAAACTATGCTGTCTGGAGAATCCGTGGCTGTAGCGGTCTCATAGTTCAGTTTCTTTTGCGTCTTTGCCTGTACAATGCTAGGTGAAATAATGCAGGAAAGCTCGAGAAAAACACAAAATAGAAGATATTTGGGAGGACTAGCTTTCATCTCCAAAGCATTTTTTTTATATCAGGAAGTCCATCAGGTTCCACAAATGCAGGCTGCACATTACTTGCTTTCTCATATCCTTTTTGAGCACTTTTCTCCATTTTTCAACTAGAGAATTATTTTCTTTTCTTCTGACTTCTTAGACAAGTACTAGATCCAGGGCTTAGTCAAGCCTTAAGCCAAAGTATTTCACAGCATCATCAGAGTTGCTGTGTCAACGCAACGTCTAGTTGTGTGGTGCAAGTCCCATGAAAACTGTCTTCTACAAAGCTGATCACTTCTCCAAATGATCTTCTCAAAACCTACCAAGCAACAATACAGTCATTACTTCTAATGCTTGCAACAACAGGATCTAACACAGAAATCCACTTACACAAAACATGATGAGTCTAACTCATAAGCCCACTGTCACCAGGCAACTAAGACCAAAATTCTAAACAATAATAATAATAATAATAAAGACTGCACAAACCTCTCCTCCATTTCACCTATGACTATGAGGACTCACCTTAGCTGAATTATGTGGGGAATTTGTATTCCAAAACATCCCCTAGCTATGGAACAAACTTCAATTTCAAGTCAAAAACAGTAGTGCTCCTGCAGCCTTCAAGGTAAACCTAGATAACTGGATAGGTGGCCTCAAATTATCTCTATCTATACTGCATTGCCCTGCTTGAGGCTGGAGGGAATTTTTGAACACAGGTGATTTGGTTAGGCTTGCAACAACCTGCAGACTGAATGCATTGGACTTGCCTATAAACCTAGTATCCTATACAACATTATTTGCATTATATATATATATATATATATATATATATATATATATATATATATATATATATATATATATATAAATAATGTGTGTGTGTACGCGCGCACACAAACGTGGAAGATGCAAAAGAATAAATTGGTGATGACTTGATAAGTGATTAGAAAACAAAAGAACAAATCACATAAATATGTAATGTACTATACATTAATTATGCAGATACATTTAACCAGCTGAGCTGTGTAAATTGCAAGAAGAAATGTTAAGAGTGCAGAATATAGGTGACAAAATGTGGATTCATATTTTTATTTCATAAAATGTAGAAATACTTACGTCACTAACATTTCATAAACATTTAATAGTTAGCATGAAATGTCAAGCAATGTACACAAAAGTTATAATGTGAAAGGTGATGTTATTTTTTAATGTACTTATTTACGTACATTTAATGACCAATTACAGGCTCAGCCTGGGTTACATGAATAGTAACAGAAAATTGTACATGAACATGGTGATAACATATAAACTGGATGAATAATAAATTGATAGATTTGAGTAAGCAAAAATATAGAGAGGTTAACTCTAACTATAAATTCAAAGTACAATTCTGGCAAAATCTTGTTTTTGAGCTTATCGTGTAAAAAGAATGTTCGCTGAATGCACAGATCTATGCAAGACATTTATAAACAAATATGTTGTGTTATAAAGTATTTTCAGCATAATATTTATAGTATTAGGAGGTCAGGAAATCATTTAATATAATATTGTAGACAGGTGAAGGATGGAAAGGGAAGGGGAGAAAAAACGGCCTGCAAAAAGAAAAAGGGTAAAGAAAAAAGGAAGAAAATGGAATGCAAGGAAAAAAGAAACTGAGAAAAAGAAGGAAAGGGAAGAAAAAAGAAGAGAATGTATACTAAAATCTGGTTATAAAATTAAATCCTTTCTGTGTCAACTTGTGTGTGTGTGTACACACATGCACATTTTATATATATATATATATATATATATATATATATATATATATATAAAAATATACACACACACTATACATATATATATATATATACACATATATATACACACACACACACACACACACACACACACACACACACACACACACATGTAGCATTGTCGCCTCACAGCAGGAGGTTCTCCCGTTCGATTCTCGGCTAGAGCATCTTCTGTGTGGAGTCTGCATGTCCTCCCTGCGGTCAAGTGGCGTTTGAAGGACATGCGTGAATGGGTATCATGGGAATGTGAATCGATGAAGGCTGGGCGTTGATCTGGCACCTCGGCACCGTAAAATTCTACTGCCAATCATTAGCAGACCGGAGTTCCACTGTGGCGACCCCTAACCAGGAAAAGCCGAAAGAAGAAGATATATACATACACATATGCACACACACACGCATATATATATATATATATATATATATATATATATATATATATATATATATATATAGGTCCCATACAGAATGCAGACTGCTCACAATGCCGACACCCATATGGCTGACGCCATATGGTCAACGTTCAGAATATCGACAATGAGGAAACGCTATCTCCCAATAGTGCAGAATGGAAAATTTTCCATTTTTGCACTGTAGTGCGATCTCTGAGTTGGTATATTAAAGGTATGGGGGGTGGGGGGCGTAGCCCCCCTGCTAGCACAAAAAAGGAAATTTTATTTTCCTTTTTTGTGAATTTCTGGTGCTGTCGATATTGTGAGTGTCAACCATACGGTGTTTTGTAGGTGATCCATATATACACACACACATATACATATATATATATATATATATATATATATATATATACACATACACACACACACACACACACACACACAAACAGATGCAGAGCTAATATGTACACCTTGATCTGACTAAGACAGATAGATAACTGGTCACTTCAATTAGAATTTCTACTTAGACTAGGTATTACTAAATTACAAAAATATTTTTATGTTTACACTAATGCTTAATATAAATTGTTATAGGATATATTTTTAAATGAGTGATTACTTGTAAGGGAAGAATAAAACCAAGAAGTCAAATGAATTATTTGGTGATAGCTCTTAAAAAGAAAGAGGATAATTACTGCTTTACTCAAGAAGATTAAAAGAGATGCAGCCTAATATAAAACATGATTACATAAATAGACTTTCCTTGACTACACATTAATGTCCAAACAGAAGTCTGAAAAGAGATGGCCTAAGTGTCTAAAAGAAAATAAGTCAAATGTAATATTTTTATGACAGAGAGACATGCTACCACAGGAAGAAGGAAGCTTTACAATACCTCAGTATGACACGAGCAAAATTTTCATACAAACGTAAGAGAAGTGGGGTCGCTATATTATGAAAAAAAAAATAATGCCAGGGATCATTTTAATTGTAAGGATAAAGAAGGAATGTCTACTATGATTTTTACACTATATCAAAACAGAATTTTTGCATTGGCAAACATGTACTGGATATCTGGATTACGAGCCAAATACACTAAAAATATCTAGAAATCATTCTTACTAGCCATGGAGGGAAATTCAATATTCAGAGGAGACTTTAATTACATCTTGCATGGTATAGACACTAGTGCATTACAAAAGTACACCACCTTCAGCTAAAGCATTACAAAGCTAGACTAATACACAGACTAAAGATTTAAATTCCATCAGGGAAGAAGATTTACTAATTTTTAAAGATTACTTTTACGTCTTTGGAACATGGTCAAAAACAGAAACAATTTTTGCATCTCATAACATAAAAACTAGAATTAAAATATGTAACATTACACCTTGTACAATCTCTGACCATAATGTCTTAACTTTTAATCTAAATCTAAACAACAAAATGTTTGGTATAACTAGTAGAATTCATCCACATATGGTAAAATCAGAAGATTTCCAAATGGTGTTAAATAAGAAAATGGATTTTTCCTAAGGTATAATGGTAAAGATGATATCAAAAAATAATGTTATGAGGTTCATTTAAAGCATACCTGAACTGTAAAATTATTGTTTGCTATACAAACTAAGTTAGAGAATAGGATGATTTATTAGACCTGCAAACCCAGCTACTTAGTGCAAAACTTGAAGTGCAGAAGGGAGAATGAGACTATTACTGGACATAGTAAATACACTAAATAAGGCAGCAATATTTTTTATTCTATACATTCCAAGAAAGTACATCTTAATGAAAACAGAAATATTTAAAAATAATAATCAAACAAAAACAATTAAAAGCGTTGAAAATCAGATCTAGATGACATTTTTCAAGAGTTCAATAATTATTATGAAAGGCAGAATCAAGGTCATAATGAAACTGATGGATAGCTAATGATGGATTTTATAAAAGGAAAAATTAAATCTCTCTGAAGAAGCTATAACGTGTTAAAACCAATAAATATAAAGGAAGCAATAAAGAAAATAAAAGCAAATAAAGCACAAGACATGTATAGCATTATTCTAAAGAAGCACAACCAGATTCCGCCATCCTGGACAAATTATTAACATCTATTTTAAACCAAAGATTCCACTTGATGTAATGCATATAGACCAATATCGCTTTTATATATGGATTACAGGATTTTTATTTCTATTTCTGTGGAAAGGTTGAAGATTCACCAGACTTAATAAAAATGATCAAACTGGCTTCATAGAATGCAAACGAACTCAAGACAATATCAAAAGTGTTTAACTATGTCAAAAACAGAAAAGTGGAGATGGCAGTCATAAGGGTAGATACTGAGAAGGCATTTGACACTCTCAACTGGGAATATTGACTTTTAGTATTAGACAAGAACAACTTTCCAATATCACTGATGCAATTACTTAGAACTTAATACTTTGATAAAAGAACACATGTCAAACTAGGGTCATTCATACTGCAGCCATTAAACTTTACAAAGCAAATAACCATGGAAGTCATCTTTCTCCTACACTGTATACAACAGGACCTTTAAGAATAACCATAAGACAAGCATTAATATTTCAAGCATAAAAATAGACTGGACTTGCAAATCAAAAATTCTGTTACTTGCTGATAGGAATAGGTTTTAGATGGGCAAGCTCTAGCCAGCCCAAGGGGCCTAGACAGCTATAAATTCACACAGCTGGCAGAGAGGAAAATCTAGAACACATCTAAACAATTCTACCTTAGTTTGAGATTTGACCTTTACTGTTAAAACGAAGGGTGATTGCAAGCGAAAGTGATAAGGGAATTACAGTTTTTGTCTTGCCTGCAGAACGTACAAGGTCAGAACAACTTTACTGTACTTTAGCATTTAGTTATATATTGGTTGTGTGACTGTTGTCACAGAAGTTGATTTAAGTTTCTTTGAATTCTGTGGTTACTGATTTTCATTATTCTTTTCCTTTACAATATTTTATCCGTTTGAAGCTGAATGCATTATGGATTCTTTAAATGAGTATGCAATTAATGATTTGCTAATGCACAAATATCTTGAACAGTGTAATAAATGCTATGCATATTTAAAGGTAAAGTACAGTTTTGTACCTACCATAAATGTAGATGTTCGAGGATTCCATTGCTGCAGTCCTGACTATTGGGTATAGTCCGCGTCCAGTCGGCCCGAATACCAGAGTATAAGGCTGACGTCGGTCAGGGCGCATTAGACTGACGTCAGTACGTCAGGGTACTAATGCGCATGACCGGCGTCATATCCTCAGTCTTTTCTTGCCCCAGATGTCAGAAGACCCTAAAAAGACAAGTCCCAAAACAACCTGCACCAAAAACATGTACAATATATATACAACAATATATACAAAAATATAAGCATGTAAACTCACCTACACAACCACCCCTAAATACAGGGGGAAGGAGGGAGGGTAAATTGGACTGCAGCAATGGAATCCTCGAACATCTACATTTATGGTAGGTACAAAACTGTACTATGTTCTTCGTCTTCCATTGCTGCAGTCCTGACTATTGGGTAGAATCCCAAAGCAGAGGTAAGGGAGGCTGGCAAATTATAAAGTAGTAGGAGCTGACAACATGCCTTGTAAAACAGCTGTGGCAAAACCAGCCCTAGACTTAGAGTAGATAGGAAGGTGATAATGCCTAGAGAAAGTATGCACTGAACTCCAAGTAGCTGCTTCCAGAATATCCTTAGTTGCCACCCCTTAGAAATGCTGTTGAAGTGGCAGTAGCCCTAGTGGAATGAGGCCTAATCCCAGCTGGAATCTCCTTGCCATGATGGGAATAACAAAATGCAATGCAAAAGCCAATCCACCTAGAAATAGTTTGTTTTGACACAGGCTTGCCCTGAGAACTCAAAGCAAAAGAAACAAACAACTGCTGAGACTGCCTAAAATCCTTAGTCCTGCTTAAATAATAACGCAATTGCCTGTGTACATCTAAAGTGTGCAAAATCTTTTCCCCTTTATTTTGAGGATCTGCAAAAAACGTAGGCAAATGAATTGTTTGGTTTAAAGCCACACTAGAAACCACCTTAGGCATAAAAAGAAGGATTAGTGCGTAATGATACCCTATCCTTATGGAAAATCAAAAGGGCTCTACTGCCATAAGGGCCTGCAACTCAGACACCCTTCTTGCAGAAGTAATAGCCAACAGAAAAGCAGTCTTCCATGACAAATATTTCAATTCAGCAGTAGCTGCAGGCTCAAAAGGTTGTAGAGTAAGTTTTTCCAACACAAAATTGAGATCCCAAGCAGGAGTAGGAGCTCTACGTGGGGTCTTATATTCTTTGCCCCTCTAAGAAACTGCTTGAACAAAGGATGCGAAAACAAAGGTGGGTCACAATCATAGTGAGCTGAAATTGCTGCAGCATGAATCTTTATGGAAGAGAAGGACAAACCTTTGTCCAATAATTCAGTAAGATATTGAAGAGCCACACTCAAATTAGGCTCTGAAATCTCCAAATTCTTTGCTGTACTCCAAAATAAAAATCTCTTCCATTTTTCTGCGTACACTCTCCTTGTACTAGGTCTTCTAGCTTCCATAATCACATTTAAAACTTGTTGAGGAAGTTGAGACCTGCTGTGTTTCAACACAGAATATGCCAGGCTGTTAGATGAAGAGAGTGAAGCTTGACATTGAGCAGATGACCGTCCTTCTGAGATAACAGATGAGGAATCAGAGGTAAAGGCCATGGAGGCTTCTTTACCAGACTCCGTAGTAGTGGGTACCAGTGTTGCGAGGCCAATCTGGAGCTATCAAAATCATCCTTGGCCCGTCTTGTCTGACCTTTAATAGTACCTTTGGAAGAAGAGGTAGAGGTGGAAAGGCATACACATGAAGGTTTTTCCAACTGAAAGACAGAGCATCCACTTTCCAAGCTGTGTGATGAAACCCCTTTGTGCAATACTTTGGCAGCTGGTGGTTTAGTGGAGAAGCGAACAGATCTATGTCTGGAGTTCCCCATGACACTGTCAGTTTCTGAAATACATGAAGATCCAGTTTCCACTGTGGGGATCCATGATTTGTCTGCTGAACACATCTGCTAAGGAGTTCTCTGCTCCTGGCAGAAACCTAGCCTGAAGAGTTAGTTGCAAGCGTGGCAGTCTCCCATAAAATCATTGCTTGCCTGCATAGGGATAAGAATGTGTTCCCCTTGCTTGTTGATGTACCACATGACAGTTGTGTTGTCTGTTAGAATCAACACCTGCCCTGGAAGAAGTAACTCCTTGAAAGCCATTAATGCAAACTGTACTGCTAACATCTCCTTCATGTTGATATGTAGATGCTGTAGTCTGGCAGGCCACTTGTCTTGTATCCACTTTCCATTTAGATGAGCTCCCCAAGCAATGTCCGAGGCATCTGTCGTTAAAATCTGACTTGCCTCTGGCCGGGTCACAGAGAGTCCCTTGTTTAGGTGACATTCCTGAGCCCACCACAAGAATTCTTTTTGAAGGCAAGGTATTATTTGAATGACAGTGTCCAAATCCTGGCAGTGCTGTGTCCATACATTTTGAGATACCATTGTAGCTTCCTCATATGCAGTTTGGCATTGGGAAGCACCAGAATACAAGATGCCATGAACCCTAATGCTTGAAGGACTGTCCTTGCAGTCAGCACGGACTGATGAGATAGTTGATGGAAGTAAAGTGACAGACTCTTTTGTTTGTCCGGGGTTAAAAAGGCCATCTGGGCTGCTGTATTCAGTCTCACACCCAGAAAGCACATGTCTTGAGAGGGTACTAGACTGGACTTTATTTCGTTCACAGAATACCCTAGGCATCTTAGCACTGCTATAACATATTCCAGATGCTGTAGAAGGTCTTCCTTTTCTTGAGCCAGAATCAGGCAGTCGTCCAAGTAAGGATAGATTTGAATTCCTTGAAGCCTGAAGTAAGCTATCACTGGAGCCAGAACCTTTGTGAATACTCTGGGCAGTAGATAAGCCAAAGGGCAATGCAGAGAACTGATAATGAGAATTTCCAGCTCGAAACCGCAGATACTTCCTGCAACTTAGCCTTATAGGCACATGAAGGTAAGCTTCCTTGAGATCTAAAGTTACCATCCAGTGATCTTTGCCCAGCAGAGGTAAAAGCTGTTGTAACGTCAACATCTTGAACTTGGGAATGTCCAAAAGTGTTGAGGAGAGATAAATCCAAAATTGGTCTCCACGTGTTCCCCTTCTTTGGTACAAGGAACAGGCGAGAATAAAATCCTAGGCCCCTTTCTGATACAGGGACTGGCTGAATGGCCCCTATGTGAAGTAACTGTAAAACTTGCTGGTGAGCCTCTTTTCTTTGTAGAGGAGGAACGTCTGGCATGCCTTTGAAAGGGGCATTGTATGGAAATAAAATCTGTAACCGTGGTGAATGATATCCAACACCCATTTGTCTTGAGTAATTAAATCCCAATTTTCTTTGAAAAGAGACAGTCTTCCTCCCAAAGGAGCTGCCAAACGTGAATCTGCTGGCAGCGGAAAAACAGGTCATTGGGTCTGTTTACGAAAGGACTGACCCCTGCCCTCACCAGAAGTCTGAGCAGGTGAACTCCCTGTTCTAGGCCTAAAAGAACCTTGAGCCCTGCCCCTACCACGTCTAGACCTACCCCTAGACTGAGAATCATAAGCAGGATATGTCCACCCCTTAGCAGGCCAATTTCTACTAAACTTGGTGGCTGCACCTGCAAAAATCTTTAACAGTTTGCATAGACTTAGCTTTGTCCTCCATTTTCTTTAAAACTGCTTCCACAGGCGAACCAAACAACACATCAGACTGTAAAGGAGCATCCAAAATCCTTGTCTTAACATGCTCAGCTAAATTCTGATCCTTCAACCAGGCATGCCTGCGAAGAACAGAACTGGTAGCAGCCACCCTCGAGGAGGCCTGTACAGCATCAAAACCACATTGCAAAGAATGCTTACCCACTTGTTCAGACACATGAACCAAATCCAGCAACTCTTTACACTCAATACCTTCCGCCAAAGCATCCACCTTAGATTTCAATTGTGAAAGGAGATAATTCTGATATTTTAGCATGTGAAACTGACAATTCAAAGCTCTCATGGCTAGAGTGGAAGAAGTATACACTTTCTTTCCCCACCTATCCAAAGCCCTTGCCTCTTTATCAGTGGGAACAGGATTTTTAACCACAGAAGCCTTTACACCCTTAGGCCCTTGAGAAATAGTTTCTGGATCCGCCCTAGGACTCTTAAACAAATATTTCTGAGCTTCGGGCACCCTATAATACCTATCAGGCTTAACAGGAGCAGGAGGCAAAGAGTCAGGGTTCAGGGAAGCCTCTGCAAAAACATCTTCCACCACATTCAACACAGGAGGAATAGCTAAAGGCCTATGCTGGGGTAAAAACAAGAACTCCCTAAGCCTTTTCCTGGAGTCAGAGTAATCCTGGCCTTCCCATTTAAAGTGCTCCCTCATGGAATGCAAAGTCTCTGAAAATGAGAAATCCTCAGGTGGAGACGCTGTAGGAGTGGAATCATCCACATCAGAATCAGAATAAGTAGGATACTCCTGCAAATCTTCCACAGAAGATTCTGAAGCCTCTGAACACTGTTCAAAACTATCAAACTGCGGTTCCACCCTAGGCCTCTTATCAGGCGGGGGCATAGAACCCCTAATCATAGTAATCAAATCTTCTGCCATTTTAAGCATATGTTTCTTAGGTACAGAACCCGAAATGCTAGGAGAAGCCCCCACTGAAGCTGAAGTAGGCCTACCTCTCAAAGAAGTTTTGGCAACAGAAGGAGAGGCCCTAACTACCTTGGGAAGAGAGGGAAGAACAGTAACCTGAGAAGCCCCCTCAGCCTGGCCTACCTCCTGAGAAGGCACATCCTGTAAGAGCATAGTTTCTGCCTGGGACTCCATGGAAACTCCTGGCAAAACCTCCGGCTCCACTGAGCCTTCTAAAGAACCAACGTCCGGGACTGCCGGTTCCTCAACCCTAGGCTTCACTGTTTTATCCTTGCGCTTCTTGGAGGAAGCGGCGCCGAGTATCCGACGGCATTTTATAATTGCAACGCTTCCCAAACACTAACCTGGCACAGTCTAACCTCCTCTTAATAGTGCGTTTGTTAAACCTAGCACAAGAGCGGCAACCAACAACGTCGTGCTCAGGCCCTAAACAAGGTATACACAAGGTATGATAATCCCTATGAGGTATCTGTTTCCCACAAGAAATACAGTTATTCACTTTTTCTGACATCCGGTAAAATACTTGAGGCAAGAAAAAACTAAAATGTTCCCCAACGGGGTACTTAGCCAACTCTGTTTCGGTCTGAAACTCCGGTTTCGGAAATATTTCAGTACGCCAACCTGCACTCGCAAAACTGCTTCTGCATCGGACCATGCGGCAAAAAAGACTGAGGATATGACGTCGGTCATGCGCATTAGTACCCTGACGTACTGACGTCAGTCTAATGCGCCCTGACCGACGTCAGCCTTATACTCTGGTATTCGGGCCGACTGGACGCGGACTATACCCAATAGTCAGGACTGCAGCAATGGAAGACGAAGAACATCAGCTAATAACACTGGTGATCTGTGTTCCTTCTGTCAAAAGCCAGATGATTTGCTTACAATTGTTAGAAGTATATCTAGACTTAATGATGATGACTGCACTTGTGCTATTGGCACGGCTTGGAGAACTATTGTTACATATATTAAAGCCTAGACATGTGAGATAAATAATGTTAGGCAAAGAGCAAACAGAACACATTTAGGAAATGATGCATATACTGTCTGTAAAGATCATTCAACCCCTATGAAACAAGATGATGCCTCTGACAACTTTGGAATTCTGGATGCAAGTATTTAGCAATTTGAGGATTCAGTGAGTTTATAAGGAAACAAAAAATAAGGAAGAAAAATAAAATGATTAATGTCTGTAAAGTAAATGGAATACGTACTAAAAAGGATAGTGCTTTGTTGTGTAACACACGGGTAACAGGAAATGACAATATTTTTCTATCAGAAAACCTTCAGTCTACACAAAAAGGCATAATTTTTCCAAAAGAGAAGGTAGAAAAAAGCGGCAATGGGCAGGTGAAAAGGAAGAAATGAAAACTTAACGTGGAAGGATTGAAGAACATTACTGTAAGATAAAAGAAGAGAAAGTTGTTGACTACATGGCTCAAGCTGTGGATGTACAATGCGAGACAGATGAGAATTTAATACACAATGAAAACAGTGGGATTAATAAAACTAATGGTGATGAAGCTCTATCCTTTGTAACAATTGATAGAGCAGATACTGTTTTAGAAGCTGAAGATTCTTCAGAGCTGGCCAGCAACGATATTCTTGTAATTGGAGATTCAATTATTAGAGGAACTGATATTTACAGAGAAGATAATGAACAATGAATAGTGTTATGCTTGCCAGGAGCAAAAATAGAAGACACGAGACAAGCCTTAGAATGCCTTAATGTAAGGATGTACGGATCTGTTGTTATTCATGTTGGTACAAATGATCTCATCCATTAGGATTCTCTGTTTGTAGGGAACTGATAGCCCTCTTAGATAGTATAGCTTGTACTGGTGTTAGGACAAGTTTTTTCCACAAATCACCTATAGAAAGCATAGTCAGGTCACCGTGAATGAAAATTTTTGGGGGGTAAATACCTACATGGAAAAATGTCCTGTTTTAAAAAGTGGAAATGTGTACAGCATTCCAAGCCTAGTTTTGGGCACACATGTTCAGACAGGATGGTGTGCATTTGTCAGATCAGGGAACAGAATTTTTACAGCAGATATTTTGCAATATTTGACAAACATAAGGCAGGATTTTTGCCAGGTCGAAAATTTAACAGTTCACAGATAGCAATATTTGATGCATCTCTGACGGTTGTTAATGCTTGGAGCATTAATAAAGTTTTATATTGGAAAATTTGCTACGTTCTCAGAAGATCAATGTTGTTATTGTTTTTGAAACATAGTTAAAGAACAATGACTGGAAACCAGTTCTGTCAGGGTATAAATGTTTTTAATGCAACAGACATTCTAACAAAAAATCAGGTGGAGATGTTATGATAGGGACTGAAGATAGTTATGAGATCTGTGATTATTACATGTTCAGTAACACTACAGACTGTGTAACTGTGACAATAAAGACAACCCTGGAACATATAACAATTGTTGGAGTGCATAGACAACCAAAGTCAAGTGCAGATGACCTAGAGGAATTCATACATTTCTTGCATGAAACACAGGAGGGAAGGATATTAGCTGGGGACTTAAAACCTATCAGAAACAGACTGGAATAATATTGATTCAACAACATTAGTAAGGCAATTATTCAGTACCCACTGTGGTGCAGCAGTTAGGGTTGTCGCCTCACAGCAAGAGGTTCTCCGGTTCGATTCTCGGCTGGAGCACCTTCTGTGTGGAGTCTGCATATCCTCCCTGCGGTCGAGTGACATTTAAAGACATGCAGATAGGTATGTGTGTGAATGGATGTGCCTTCATTAAAGGTTGGGCTGGCACCTCGACACAATAAAAATCTACTGCCAATCATAAGCGGACCAGCGTTCCGCTGTGGCGACCCCTAACCGGGAAAAGCCGAAAGACATTACCTTTAGTAAGGCAATTATTTGCAACATATATTCAGGAACAACAACTGCTTTAGATTGTAAAAAAAAATACCAGGGAACGGAACATACTTAGACATTGCTTGTATACCTAAAGAAATTACTGTTACTTCAAGTCAAGTTTTACCACCGTTGATGTGCAGTGATCATGGGATTATAAAGGTTAACTTGTTGCTAGATAATTCTGCAAAACTGAAATCTAAACCAATGCACAGAAGGTTAATTATACATTATATGGAAGAAAAACAGTCACAGTGTTAAACTAACTGGAGTGAGGAGTTTAGTGGAAAAACTGCAGATGGAATGTGGAAAATTTTGAGAGAGAAACTGAGTGCAAAAAATCTAAAAAATGTTTAACATCAGGATATAAGCACACAATGTCAGGGAGCTATATTTCCATAAGAACAAGATATCTGATTACGGTGAGAGATAAAAATATAAAAGAAATGGAAGAGCGGATGAACTACAACTTTGAAAACTGAAACAAACAAGCTAGACAAACAGATTAAGCATAGTGTGAGACTAGATCAAGAAAAAATTGAAGAAAATTTATATAAAGATATTGAGAATAACAGGAAACCTTTTTACAGATATACAAGAAGTGGAAGGGGTAAAGACATACAAATTGATAAAACTGTGTACAGATTCTAAAATTTATTCTCAGAGCATATTATAGATTTATTTACAAAATCTTATGCAAAACAGTTTGGCTCCACAAAAGGGGTGATCAGCTGTCCTAGTGACATCCAAGTAACTTCAGATACTGGAATCAAATTAGATTATACTGAAAAAGAACTGCACAAACTGGATCCAAGCAAAGTGCAAGGAGGAGACGGAATTAGTAATAATGACCTGAGAACACTTCAGCAAGAACTTACAGTGCCATTATATTTATTACTCACCAGGTCATATAAATATGGGGAAATTCCTCAAGATTGGAGACATGCGCTTATTAAACCGGTCTTTACAGGAAAGGGGAGGAGGAGAAACCCAGAGTCATATAGACCCCTAAAGTCTACTTTTATGTTGTGGAAAAATAATGAAGAAAGTAATATTGGATATGTTTATTTAAAATTTGTTTACTGGGAAAGTTCGACTTGGAACAAAGCCAATTTTCAAAAGAGGCCCAAGGATAAACGCTTCTGACTCATGTCTGTGTAACGTGGGAGGAAACCCACATGAACGCAGGGTGGACATGCAGACTCTGCACAAAAGGTACCCCAGCCAAGAATCGAACCAGAGATCTTCTTGCTGTGAGGACACAACACTAATGCTGCACCACTGCGCCGTCCATTATTATTGTCAAGCAATAATAACAACAATAAGACAAAGTTATTGTCAGAACTGATTAGGTTGGGACTTAAACCATATCAGCATGTGTATGTTGAAAATAGCTCTATTACCACCTGTAACATGAGGTTCTATAACAATATAACAACTACGAATGAAAAATTGTGCCGAGATGTAATTTATGTACATTTAACTTCAGCATTTGACATGGTCATAAACAAAACAATGATCAATAAATTAGAACAACCAGGTATTGATGCAATGTTGATAGGATGGATAGCTGCATGGCTTACGAATAGGACATGGTAAGTATCATACAGAAATTGGACAGGTGAAATCCTTGGTTACAGTATAGGGTGCCCCCACAGGGCTCTGTCCTAGGCCCTTACTTGTTTTGATTGCATCTTTCAGACCTAACTTTCATCTGAGATGTTCTACAGTCTGTATGCAGATGACCTGAAATTGGGCAAATTGATTACATGTGTTACAGATAAGGCACATCTGCAAAATAACTTGAATAAATTGACCATCTGGGCACAGGAGAATAATATGCTGATAAATACATCAAAAAACTAAGCATATGAGATTTGGGGGAACATAAACTGAAAAGTGAATATTTAACACAGCACACAGTGATTGAAACTGTAGACTCATTTAAGGACCTGGTTACATGGATAGATCCAGCTACGGGTTTTTCTAATCATATCAACCAATTGGTTAATGATAGTTATAGAACAATAGCTTGTATAAAAAGATTTATAAAGTATAGGAACTCAAAAATTATGAAGTCATTGTTGGTTAGTTACATTAAACCCAGACTTGAGTACAGAATAATAATATGGAAACCCTATAAGGAAACAAGCATGAGTAAACTGGAACGAGTACAGCAGAATTATACCAAGGGCATCCATGGATGTGAAAATTTAAGTTATTATGAAAGACCAAAATATCTGAATTTGTACAGTGTCTCATACAGACATCCAAAAGGAGATCTTATTCAGGTATATACTTAGAGACTACCTCTGGGAATGTTTGGGATTATCAAAAGGTACTAGAGAATCATCAGACAACCTACGTAGACGATTCTATAGGAATGAGAAGTGCACTAACTGGTTCGCTGACAGAGCAGCTAATGCATGGAACAGATTACCAAATTACATTAAAGTACTAATTTAGATATTTTTAAGAACAGCCTGGACAGTTATTATGGAAACAAGTGTTTTGGTATATTGGCAAGCTAAAAAGGCATTAATGCCAGTGCTTGAAATATTTGTATTTATGTATGTTGATAAAGTGATTATTATAGATTATCAGTACTTCAGTAAAATACATACAAAATGCAACCGATTGTTTTAAAATGGTCTCTGGTTTGCTTTTTAAGGAAAGTAGAACCAAACCCATAAGTATTATACCCAATTTTAATTTGGTTGCTAACTTAATAAAATATTTAGAAGCAATCTTCTTCTTTCAGCTTTTCCCAGTTAGGGTTTGCCACAGCGGAACAGTCCGCAGAACGACTGGCAGTGGAGTTTTACAGTGTCGAGTTGCCAGGCCAGCGCCCAACCTTCCACAGAAGGCACATACACCCATACACTCACACCTAGTGGCAATGAATGTCTAATCCACCTACAGCATCTCTTTGGAATGTGGGGGGAAACCAGAGCACCCGGAGGAAACCTATGTGCCTGCAGGGAAGACATGCAGACTCCACACAGAAAGCACCTCAGCCGAGAATCAAACCAAAAAAACTCTTGCTGTGAATACTAAATCTTAATTTTGTTGAAATAAGACATTATAATGAAGACATAAAAAATATTAACAGCATAATAAACAAATGCACTTCTATTTTTTTAACTTTTGAAGACAAGACTATCTTATAAAGATGGCCAAACTACCAGGATTACTTTAGAAAATACATACCACGGTCTTGTCCCCCTAACAGAGATTAAAATTTTAAACATTCTTAGATTTTTATAGTTCCCTAGGAAGGCTATAGTGACATATGCACAGGACCCTTGAAAAAAAAGAGGAGGATATAATTCCCTTACATTGAAACACATTCAAAGGCAGAGATACTCAATTGTTCAGTGGCTTCATACTTTTCACAAGGCTAACTGGAAAAATGTACAATTCATACTCTTTGAAGAAACAAAAATGAGGTTAATTCGCTAGGCAGATGAAATAAATAAAAATTGGGGAATATTAAACAAGCATCTCTAGTATAATATGAATAATACTACAGACAATTTATAAAAACATTCTGAAGAACTTTAAAAATTTCTCTCAGAAAAGAAATAGATATCAGAGAATGGATCAGAACAATCTACGCATTCTGTGCAGCAAAGGCTCTAACAGATGTAAAATAAGAGAACGTGTGTGTAAAATGGTATAGATATTTTTCTAGGTTACAACTTAAGCCAATAGAAATGCTACCAAATGAATAATGACTGAATAACAGTAAAACTATGCTACATAAAAGAAGGGCTTAAATCCATATACTAGGAAAAACGGAGTCAATGGAAATGCTTAGCAATGTAAATTTGCCAAAACTGATAAATAATATATTCAAAGTTTTATGTGATAACAAAAGCAGTAAGACAATCGTATCAGCTGTGTACATAATATAAATTAAAAATAAAGATACTATAAAAATTAAAAATAAAGATACTATAAAAATTAAAGTATGTTTTCCAGAAGGAAGAGTTTACATTCAGTGGCAGACATGGCCCAGTCTCATTTTACAAGATTTATACTTGGAAAATCATATGCAAAGTCTTCTGTATGCCAGTTAACAACCCACAACAGCAAAGTCAGCCAATAAAATTGAGACATTAAGGCAGAATGGAATCATTTTTATACGAATATACATTGTTATGAGACTTCCGAACAAGCATTCAAATATTTGGACGTTTCTTCTTGATAGGGACATGGTGTTGCAATTATGTTCCTATACATAATTACGTCAAAAAATTATCATTATTTTTGAAGGGTTACGGCAGTAGCTAAAAAATTATAAGAAATTGGGGTACAAAAGACTTCACCAACCCTATCAGAATGTCTTGCACTTCATGATATTTACTGTATAAGAAGGAAGCTGAAACAATCAAAACAAGTTAACATCTAAGACAGTTATAGCTAATGGTCAAAAGTAATAGAGGAGATACAGAAATCTACGTTTATCAGAGCTATGACTATTCGATCAATGTATAAATGACAAGAATGGTAACAAGCACACACTGTAGGAAAGTGCATACACATACTACATATATAGTTAGGATTAAATACACAGACATTGGACATCAATATAAAAAGGCTGAAATTTGCATGAATGCTGAATTTAAATATAGGGTAATATTGCCGCAAATGAAGAATTTGAATGAGTGTTAAATCCTGAACATGATGTGCAATTTTAGCCTATAAACAAACTAAAAAAATTGTAAAAGACCAACTAAGGGCTCACAGGATGTTTGATGAAGGTAGTCTACCACCTTCTCACATGCAGTCCAGGATCATGTTCTCACCAAACATATGAAAGGGCCCCATTTAAAGTAGTGAATCATCAACCTATTTCACCGATTAATTCCGAGGTTGCACTCTGTGCCAAAAACTTGGGTAAACATCTTCAGACATTCCTCCACACTGCCTTACTTAGCTGGTTTTAAGGGCCAATTCTTTAGCTACTTTACTGCAAGCTCAGTGAAGAATTGTAAAATTTTGCCGAGGTCATCTTTAGTTCATTCTGAGAAGGCATTTTATTCTGCTAGTGTATTTGTTCCCATGACTTACAGACTATACATGAGAGTTCTGTTTTGTATTCCGATGAAGTCCATTGTATCACTGTTAGAATGAAAGCACTAAAATAAACTGATCTGCAAAAGTGACCTGCGTGGCATTTGGTTGTTTGTTTTACAAGTTTGTATCATTATGTGCCACCGCCATTGTTTCAGCTGTGTAGTTACTAGTATGGTACATTTATTTCCATGCATCAGTCAGCCTCATATAGGTCTTTCAGAAGTGACAATTTACATCAACTTTGCAAACGTTTTCAATACACTGTCACATACTGGCACTATTAACAGTCTACCTGAACTTAAGATAACAGATGTATCATAAAGTGGGATTGAGTGACAGCTGAATGCTACGTAAAAAAAAAAAACTTATCCAGATGGCTAGCTGTTGAGAATAGATGAAAGTAAAATAGAAGTACTTTCTCTGCATTCTTTATAGTAACAACTAGATGCTGAATCTTGAAGAACACAGATGACATTAGGATAAGAGTCATCTTATCGAATGATATGAACCAGGCACGCAGACAGTTTTACAGGATCAATATCTGGGTAAACCAGTTAGGCCTAAGGGTCAGTTAACAAAATGATAAAGTTATGGTAACAGGCAGTTACAGTTCAGAGGCAAATATTACAACAGTAAATACAACACCAGGCACAACTAATTAGTAAGACGATGTTTAGAAAATAACCATGCCATTAGATCAGTAAATAAATCATTAGATTAATTGGTCTGCTTTTAAAA